>NC_135812.1:76905267-77505267 GCF_964213995.1 Mustelus asterias | reverse complement strand
TGAAGAGACAATATAAAATAAAAAGTCCGATTCTAAAGAGGGTGCAGGAGCGGAGAGACCTGGGTGTATAGGTGCCTAAGCCATTGAAGGTGGCAGATCAGGTTGAGAGAGCGATTCATAAAGGATACAGTAAACTAGGCTTTACTAAGTACAAGAGCAAGGAGATTGTGTTAAACATGTATAAAACTGGGTGTCACACTTCAGGATAGATGATTTGATAGAGGTATTCAAAACATTGGACGTCTGGATGGGGTTTAATTGAGGCATTCAAGAGGAGATTAGATTATTATCTGAAAAGGAAGAATGTGCAGGGTTATGATGGGAAGACAGGGGAATGCCACTAGGTGAGTTCCGCATTCCGAGAGCTGGCACAGATATGACAGGCCAAGTGGTCTCCTTGTGTGCTGAAAGGATGGTGAGAAGCCATCTCTTTCTGTGGTGATGGATTGCCTCTTCAACAATGCCCATTGGTTCTATGACAAAAATTTTGCTGACCTTAGTCTGGTACCTCACGTTGACTCACAGAACACCATGGTGCCAGTTTAATTTTACTCCCAGAAGAACAGGGCAAGTTTATCTAAAATGGCATTATGGGTACGGGTGAAAGAAGGACCTAATTGGCCGAATCTTCTGCTGTTTTTCCAGAGTTTCAGTGAGACAACAGCTGGGTAGCTCTCCAGCTACGCAGCGGAGTTTTCTCTCCAGACACTCTATGCCAGGGCAGTGCCAGTGCATGTCCTCGCCCACACCCCACCCCACCCCCGCTCCCGCTCCCCATCCCACCCCGGGGCTATACTTACCTTTACGCTCCCAGTGGGTTCCTGCCAACAGCTTCACGTTCTGCAGAAGCTGTTGTAAACCTCGCTGACATGACGTCACGGCAGCGAGGGGGGATTTTCCCTTCCTGGGGCGGGGGGAAGGCGGTGGGTGGGAGAACATGGTTGCGTCACCACCGAGGTGAGGGGAAAACCCAAGCATGAGATCTCGCTGGCATTCCCGCAGCCCTGCAGCAAATGCCGGCTGAAAATACCCCCAATGTAATGGCCACCAAGCTCTTTACAGCTAATGGAGAACTGTGGGAAATACAGGGACAGGGTTTGCGCGCACCTCCTGGATTGCTGAGAAACTTTTCTTCATTCGTTCATGGGATGATGTTAAACTTCTAGAGCGTTATTACAGCTGCACTCGTCTGGACATGTGGCGCCCCATTCTGGGACCCCCAGCATTTCAAGGCAAATATTCACAAACAATATTGATCTTTGATAATATATGAACCATGTGGAATACATGATCATAAAAATAATATATAGCACCTTTCACATCCTCAAGAGAAGATTGCAAAGAGCTTCCCAATCAAAGAATTACTCCTGAACCGTGGTCACAGTTCTGGAGGGCAGAGCAGCCACTTTGCACCAGATTATCTAAAACCTCTCAGCCTGGTGCTTGGTTTTGGTTGAGGAATAAACATAGGCCACAACTCCCCCCCATGTTCCACTTTGAATATTGGAACCTTTGGCATCCACTTGAGTGTACAGATGGGGCCTTCATTTAATATCTCACCTGAAAGATTCTGCTCCTGACAAGACAGCATTGCCTCGGTACAGTGTTGAAATACCAGCCTGGATTATATAGATGATTATATGGTGATTGAATCCATAGGCATCTGACTCGAGAGTGCGGCCTACAACTGGCACTTCACTGGTCATAGTGTAATTTTTAAGTTTTCACTCTGCCAAGAAGTATTTTTAGTATAAAGTCTTTCTCCCTTCAAAATAGCTCATTTGAAAAGATGTTCTTAATTTGTTTACCTGTTGAAATGTATTCCTGGGTTTACGATTACTCAGCAACTTGCTGGAGAACTTCATCTTGAAAATGAGTTTGACCCATGGTGTAAACCCTGCTGGGATGGCCAAACGGAATCTTCCCTCATCACATAGACCAATCATAGAATATCACAGTGCAGAAGAAGGGCATTCAGCCCATCGAGTGTAACCTACACATCTTGGGACACTAAGGGACAATTTACTCTGGCCTATCCACCGAACCTGCACACCTTTGGACTGTGGAGGAAACCAGAGCACCCGGAGGAAGCCCATGCAGACACGGGGAGAATGTACAAACTCCGCACAGTCACCCAAGCCAGGAATCGAACCCAGGTCCCTGGTGCTGTGAGGCAGCTGTGCTAGCCACTGTGCCACCGTGCCTTGCAAATGATTCCGTGAAAATCAGCATTGCTGATTTCACAGGGTGCATTTGCATTCCAAATGTGAAGTAGCTTCAGCCTTCTGACCAGTGCTAAGTTGCGATATTATTAATGTGATGTTGAAAGTGCACAATTCCAACTCCAGTGTAATTGTGCGTTGAGATTCTGCCTATTGTGACAGGGCTGCTGAGAGAGTTTATCTGATTATTGACTTATTCCCAGGAGCGAATTTACAATGAAACACACCGTGTTGTGGCACAGCTCCTCCCCTGCCTCTCGCCTCCACGAACGACAAGAGGGGCCCCAAAATGATGAGTGAGTGCTGAACTGTCGGAAGTGCCGTCTATGAGTTGAGGCATTAAACTGTCAGCTGGGTACAAAAAAAATCTCCTGCCAGTTTTCCCCCCCCCCCTCTCAGGACGTTAAAACAAACCATAACAGGATTTGTGAGCTTGGTGTGGCTGGAGCGAAGGGGAGGGAGAGGAAAAGTGTGGGGGAGGCAGCCTCAGCGTGCCCCATGCAAAATGGATGGATGACTGAGAGACGGAAGACACCTCCCTCCCCCCCCCCATGGTGTCCCTGCAATGATGTCACCTTTTGCAGCTTTTAGATTCACACTCTGGGCTGGCTTGGTTATAGTGTGCGGGCTGCTTTCACCAAAGCGCTGCACTGGCGCAGTGATATTGTTGCTGGACTGGTAATCCAGAGACCCAGGGTAATGCTCTGGGGACCCCGGTTCAAATCCCACCATGGCAGATGGTGAAATTTGAATTAAATAAAAATCTGCAATTAAAAGCCGAATGATGACCATGAAACCATTGTCAATTATCTTAAAAACCCATCTGGTTCACTGAGGACGGACATCTGCCTTCCATACCTGATCTGGCCAAGTGTGATTCCAGACCCACAGCAATGTGGTTGACTCTAAAGTGCCTTTAGAGATGGGCAACAAATGCTGGCCCTGCCAGCGACACCCACATCCCATGAACAAATCATTTTTTAAAAGGTTTAGTTGTGCAAAGTACAATGAACACAGCGCAGTTCCAGAGTGAGGAATGGTGACACAGTTCTTGGCAGCAGTGATTGCTATCTGGAACATGCATGAAACTGACCAGCCATTGCTGAAGCTCCTTTAGAACAAAGAAAATTACAGCACAGGAACAGGCCCTTCGGCCCTCCAAGCCTGCACCGACCATGCTGCCTGATTTAACTAAAACCCCTTACCCTTCAGGGGACCATATCCCTCTATTCCCATCCTATTCATGTATTTGTCCAGACGCCCCTTAAAACTCACTATCGTATTTGCTTCCACTACCTCCCCTGGCAGCGAGTTCCAGGCACCCACTACCCTCTGTGTAAAAATAAAACTTGCCTCGTACATCTCCTTTAAATCTTGCCCGACACCTTAAACCTATGCCCCCTAGTAATTGACTCTTCCACTCTGGGGGAAAAAGCTTCTGACTATCCATTCTGTCCATGCCCCTCATAATCTTGTAGATTTCTATCGGGTCTCCCCTCAACCTCCATCATTCCAGTGAGAACAAACCAAGTTTCTCCAACCTCTCCTCGTAGCTAATGCCCTCCATACCAGGCAACATCCTGGCAAATCTTTTCTGTACCCTCTCCAAAGCCTCCACATCCTTCTGGTAGTGTGGCGGCCTTTCTCTCCATTCACTGCAATGTTCGCACAGCGACTGCTTTTGGGCATTTTAGCATCAATGGCTCCCTCTTTCCTCCCCTCCCATACAAGATATCACATCAAACGATGGCAACTATATCAACGCTCACCAAAGCATCCACACTGGAGAATGTATCATTTGAGTCAGATCTGACCAATCACACTTCACTTTATGAACATAATCCTTCAACCTATTGGTCTCAATTTTTTATCATGTTTTGCATTAGTTGTCACAATCCGTGAGTGTTGGACTGGGGTTGAGCTGGAGTAAGTATGTAGAAAGACTTAACTTTTGGGTTAAGGCCATGGAAATTGCAAACTATACCCAAGAACAGCGCAGTTTTGTTCTTTCATTAAAAAGTAGAAGCAGAAGTAGGCCATTCAGCCTTTCGAGTTTGCTCCTCCATTCATTTTGATCATGGCTAATCATCAAATTCAATATCCTGATCCCACCCTTCCCTCCCGTATCCCTTGATCCTTTTAGCCCCAAGAGCTATATCTAATTTCTTCCTGAAAGCAGACAACGTTTTGGCCTCAACTACATTCTGTGGTAGTGAATTCCACACATTCACACCCTCTAGATGAAGAAATTTCTCCTCACCTCAGTTCTAAAAGATTTACCCCTTATCCTCAAACTATGACCTCTAGTTCTGGACTCCCCCATCATTGGGAACATTCTTTCTGAATGTAACCCTGTTAGAATTTTATAAGTTTCTATGAGATCCCCTCTCACTCTTCTAAACTCCAGTGAATACAATCCTAACTGACTTAGTCTCTCCTCATATGACAGACTTGCCGTCCCAGGAATCAGCCTGGTAAACCTTCACTGTACTCCCTCTATAGCAAGGACATCCTTCCTCAGATAAGGACACCAAAACTGCACACAATGATTTCACCCGTGGGTCTGCAACATTTTACCCGTGGTGCCTGCCCAACTGAACTGCAAATTTGATGAGGGAGTAGCTCAAGTGGTCACAGAATACATGAATAGGAAGCCAGTCATCGTCACAAAACAGGCCAGTTTTAAGCACAAGAGAGAAAGTCGGCAGCAAAATGTGCTTATAGCAGAATTGAGAAAACTGAAACATGTGACTGGTGGGTTTCTCAACATTGCAATAGAAGGTGATTTTGTCAACAGTTTGAAGCAGAGGAAACTGTTGGTGAGATGACAGATACACATCTGCTAGAGCTCTCAAAATAACGTTTGCTTTAGAATTGGTGAAAGATCATTATGGCATAGGCAGTGTAATATTTGGATCAGGTGACCTGTTAACAAGCTCATTGTCGTCCCAGGCATCAGCCTGGTAAACCTTCGCTGCACTCCCTCTATAGCAAGGAAGGCCTTCCTCAGATAAGGACACCAAAACTGCACACAATGCTTTCACCCGTGAGGCTGCAACATTTCACCCGTGGTGCCTGCCCAACTGAACCACAAATTTGATGAGGAATTAGCTCAAGTGGTCACAGAATACATGAATAGGAAGCCAGTCATCGTCGCAAAACAGGTACGTTTTAAGCACAGGAGGGAAAGTAGATAACAAAATGTGTTTATCTCAGAATTGAGAACACTGAAACATGTTATATTTTATTAAAATGGTGGCAGGGCTGCCGATTTAGGCCCCTGCCTGCCTCCTGTTTTGTAAGAAACTGGAATGCTGACTTTGGGTTTACGATCTGTCATCATCATGCCAGCTTTTAAACATTTGCAAGCATAAAATCCTAGTCTCAGTCTCCTTCCTGTCAATCCCAACAAGGAACCTGAGTAAGAAATCATATCGCAGGGTCAAACAAATGAAGAGACTTGCGTGTCTACAGATTCCGTAACAGGGAAGGGGGGGACAGGAAATTGGGATCCTTGTCTGAATTGAATTTTGAGCTAATTCCTCATCAAATTTGTGGTTCAGTTGGGCAGGCACCACGGGTGAAATGTTGCAGCCTCACGGGTGAAAGCATTGTGTGCAGTTTTGGTGTCCTTATCTGAGGAAGGCCTTCCTTGCTATAGAGGGAGTGCAGCGAAGGTTTACCAGGCTGATGCCTGGGACGGCAATGAGCTTGTTAACAGGTCACCCACTTCAGAAAATAGATTCTGAAGATCTGTTACATCATCAAAAGTATGCAAGAAAACATTCAGGAAAATTGCCCAAGAGGAAAACAATATTTTCCTGAAAGAATCATCTGGAAAATGGAGGCAAAACATATAAAAGCAAAGGGATTGTGCTAAAGTGTTATCATTCGTTGTTTGGGCTTCAGCTGGAGTGTTGTGGACAACTCTAAGCACCAGACTTCAGGAAGAATGTAAAGACCTTAACAAGGGTGCAGCGGGGGTTTACCAGGCTGTCACAAAGGTTGAAGGACTCAGGTTTGAGGAGAGCTTGCAAACGTTCAAGGTCTATTCACATATTTGTGGTGAACAGAGTTCAGTCTTCCTCTTCTCACTTTACGGATCCAGAATCCAAGTAGCACATTCCATTCTTCTGTCCATGTCATCCTGAGGTCTACAATTATTATCACTATCTGCTAAACTGTCGAGATTGTCAGAGATAGGAAAGTAGAAGTGTGAGTGCTAACTGAGTGCTTGTATGACACATCCCTTGCCTTCCTTTCATCTGACTATTCCCTTCATTATATAAATTATATGATGTAGCTCTTGACCATACACTCCTATTGGAACATCTTCCAATCAGGCAAGGCATAATCTGTAAATAAACATTGCAAATGCTACACTGTGAAATCCTGGGATTGTGTGGTGGGAGGAGGTGTTGTTTTAGCTCAGTGTGGGTGTATAGTGAAACATCTGTTATTCACACTCCAATTTTCACTGGACAAAGTCTTATGTAGGGCGTTAAGCCAACTAGCCGGTGTTGAGAGGCTAATCTGTATTGATTTTGCTTTCATTTCCCATTGCTGCGTATTGGTGCAATAACACATGTTGAGAACTCTCATTTATGTCCTAATATCCAGTATCTATAGTGTAAAATTCCTTTTATTATGATGGATTCAGCGCTATACTTTCAAAATTGAATTTTTAGGGATCTACAGGTGGCTGTCACACCATCAGCTTTAGTGAGAGGTTAACAAAGACAACATTCAATTCTTACTGATCATTGAATCTTGACTTTAAAGGCAGTCAATGAAATAGAACCATTGAGCAGAATTCTCCATCACTGCAAGGCTGCCCCTGGTCTCTTTATTAGTACCACAATGCAACTGGTGGAGGTTCATATGCATGAGCAGATCTAACTCCTAAGATATCAGGCTCCTAAGAGTATCAGGCTAAAGAATCTGGCTAA
Source organism: Mustelus asterias (assembly GCF_964213995.1). NCBI lineage: Eukaryota > Metazoa > Chordata > Chondrichthyes > Carcharhiniformes > Triakidae > Mustelus > Mustelus asterias. Next base: position 77,498,096 of record NC_135812.1, on the reverse strand, counting down.
AGTGAAACTGCTGTTACTGGACAAGAAGAGGTAGCTAAAGACATAGACGGACCAGACTGAAATCTTCCAGTGACTGCCCTGTGATGAAAGCCAAGGTTGAGACTGTTAGCTAAATGTGGGTCAGAATGGAGGCCAGTGCAAGGTGATGCCCCTTCATGGGGCTGACTGTCTGGACAATTAGATCCCTGCCAATTCCCATGTGTCACCCCTGGGAAGTTGCGGGTAGATAGGATGGATAATTCATCGGAAAGCTAAGCTTTCCCACTTTCAAACAGCGGCCGCCCAGCGGTAGTACGAGCCAAGGTGGGGGGAGGGTATTGCAAACTGTACATTGACTTGACAGCAGGCCTCACTGCCTGAATTTTCCCTCATTGTCCACCATTACCTTGCCTCATTCTGGCCGGAGTCGCAGAGTAGAACCCTGCCCAATTTACCTTTGCAGAAAAGACTTAGAAAAAGAAAAGTGTGCTCAAGCATAATAGGCAGCAAGCTCTAAAACTGAAATAAATGTTGCCATTCAGAGAGGAAAATTGCAAAGTGCAGGGAAAATGTTTGTGTTAAATAATGTTGTAGGCGTTTAATTTATAAATTTGAGTGCCAAAACAATTCATTTTTAATCGCAATTGTTTAATTATTGCAAAGTACACGCTGATTTCAGCCTTTTTGTGGATGTAAAGAAACAGAGCTAGTTGGTTCCGAAGGAGAAGAGTGTCTATTTGGATAGCATTTCTTTGCAATATCGAATGTTTCTCTAGAAATGCAGACAGTACTTTCATTGCACAATGAGCTCGTTTTTCAGACACCACTGCTCAAACCACATGTGGTACCTGTTGCTTCCACCTCCCCACCTCCAGCTTCCTGTGCAGTTTGCTGAAGGCTCTCCAGCTCTGTCCATGTAGTAGATTGTATCCTAGCTCTCTGATTGTAAAAAGTTGCAATTTCAGCCACAAAGTGGTTGTGTTTGTTATGATGTTGCATGTTAAAAAAAAGCACATTTGTAAAAAAAAACCATTCACGGACAAACATGGTATTGAATGCTGAACCTAAAACTGTGGGTTTAACAGCCAGAGCTTCTTTGCGAACACAGTTTAAATACACTCCGCACTGTAATATTGTTTCTCTTTTTAATTTTGTAGCTGTAAACGGTGACGGGAGGAAAAATAATGTAGACATCATCAGGATCCACAGGCGCAATCAATATAACAATCGGGAAACCCGGCTTTTATCCCAGTCAGTCTCTTGTATGTGGCTCCTCGATTCCATTGAAGACACTAAGCAGCACTTTAACAATGGAGCCTGGAGGTTAGTCTAAGTGAAGCTCTGTAGAAACTTCCCATATTATGTCAGCACTTTTGTTCACAGAAACTGAGTCGTTTACGCTCTGAAGTGTAACTTGTTGTGAATTTTAATCATATGCCTCGTCCCGTCAAAAGCGATGGATTTCTTTCATAGTTTTGTCATCCGAATTTCCACACTTGACTCAGTTCGGCGATGCTGATTAAAATTGGGGCTCCGACAATTGATCAATGACTCCCGGCTGAATGAATGGCAACAGAAATGTGGTACATTGCAGTACAAGGCGTGTGGGTTATATCAGAATGGTACTGTGATGGATCAGTTGCATATTAAGAGAATGGCACAGTAAGGACTCCTGTTATCTCTAATGGTATTAATGTGAGAAACCTGGAGTACCGCCGGGGGTTGTTACTGTGAAGGATGAGAGTACATGCCACAGTTATTCTGAGAGGTGTTAGGTTTGTGGGGTATTTTGTTGCGAGTGATATGGGCTATATCGGGGAGTGGTACTCTACCAGATGTAGAGTATGTCAGAGTATTTTTACATCGGGGAAATGTTACTGTTACGAGTGTGAATTATAAGTTGAGAAAGCCGTTTCAAATTTAAAGGGATTCTTAGCTTTATAGAGAGGGAGAGACAGACTGAAATGCAAGGAAAATGACATTATAAAACACTGCTTAGGCCTTAATTGGAGTATTGTGGCAAATACTGGGCATCATACTTTAGGAAGAACGTCAAGGCTTTTGCAGAGGTTGCAGAGGGGATTTGGTACAATAGGATTTCCGTTATGTGAAGGGACTAGAAAACCTTGGAGTCTTAGAGCAGAGTGACATAGATTTGAAGCGAACTGATTCACAGGGTTATGGGGAAAAAAGCTAGGGTGTGGGACTATATGTATAACCCTTTCATGCTGCGTGGAATGCCGCTTTCTCTGCTATAGGATTCGGCAGTGTTTAGCACTTCTACCTTACGATGCCAGGGATCTATGTTCTTTTCCGGCTTTGGGTGACTGTCTCTGTGGAGTTTGTACATTCTTCCCATGTCTGCGTGGGTTTCCTCCGGGTGCTCTGGTTTCCGCCCACAGTCCAAAGATGTGTAGGTTAGGTGAATTGGCCATGATCAATGCATGGGGTTATGGGGAAAGGGCGGTGGAGTGGGCCTGGATAGAGTGCTCTTCCGGAGAGCTGGTGCAGATTTAATGTAGTAAGAAGGCTAACAACACCAGGTTAAAGTCCAACAGGTTTATTTTGTAGCAAAAGCCACTAGCTTTCAGAGCGCTGCCCCTTCGTCAGGTGGGTGGGAGTTCTGATCACAAACAGGGCACAAAGACACAAACTCAATTTACATGAATAATGATTGGAATGTGAGTCTTTACAGCTAATCAAGCCTTAAAGGTACAGACAATGTGAGTGGAGAGAGCATTAGGCACCAGTTAAAAAGATGTGTATTGTTTCCAGACAGGAAAGTTAGTGAGATTTTGCAAGTCCAGGCAAGTCATGGGGGTTACTGATAGTGTGACATGAACCCAAGATCCCGGTTGAGGCCATCCTCATGTGTGCAGAGCTTGGCTATCAGTTTCTGCTCAGCGATTCTACGTTGTCGTGTGTTGTGAAGGCCGCCTTGGAGAACAGATTTAATATGCCGAATGGCCTCCTTTCGCACTGTAGGGATTCTATGGATTCTAGGATTCTAAAAAACACGAGTAAAATTCATGACCGAAATTTCACCATCCCACCCGTTATGGGAATTGTAGCGGGTGGGACATGGACCATGTAAAGGTCCGTTGACCTTGGGTGGGATTTTCTGGGATGAGCATGGCCAGAAAATCCCACCACATAGTGTTCAAAATCATAAAGGGTTTGATAGATTAAATTCGGAGAAACTGTTTCCAATGTCAATAAGGGTTAATTACAAAAGGACACAGATTTTAGATAATTAGCACGAGGAAAAATAATTTACAGAGTGAGTTACTATGGTTTGGAATGCATTGTTTGAAAGAGTGGTGGAACCAGCAAAATGGTAACTTTCAAAAGGGGTTGAATAAACAGTTGAAAGGGAACCACTTGCACGGCTACAGAGACAGAGCAAGGGAGTAGGACTAATTGGATAGAATCTTTCAAAGACTTGTGGGCAATGTGGTTTGAATCACCACCTTCTGTGCTGTACCGTTCTACTCTTCCTAATGCTTGAGAAAGGTATAACAAGAGGTTTGAAGACTAAAAAAAGATTAATTATAGAATCCCTATAGTGCGGAAGAGGCCATTTGACTCATCGGGTCTGCACTGATTCTGTGACAGAGCATCTTACCCAGGCCCTCTCCCCTGCCCTATCCCTACACATTTCCCATGGCTAGTCCATTTAATCTATACATCTTGGGACACTAAGGGGCAATTTGGCATGGCCAATCCACCTAACCTTCACATCTTTGGGCTGCTTAATTGTTTTCATGGGAGAGATAAGAAATTTGTGTCCCCAAAATAGAGGATTAATGGGTTTATTTATGTTATGAAATTATTTTTATTCATGCTTGTTTCAGTGAAGGATCCAGTAAAAGACACTGCAGCGTCATGGGAGGTAAAACCTGCAGAAGGCACAAGGTTGTCACAGGACTACTGCACAAGTACTGGGGGTAGGTGACGCCAACACAGAAAGATCCAGAAATGTGCCGGCCTTTGCTTCCCTTTGGCTCTTTCTCTCGCTGTTTCTCCAGTTTTCCTTTCATTTTCTTCCTTTCACCTCCAATTTTCTCAGACTCTTACTTTCCCCTCATAATGGTTTTCTTTTCTTTTTTTCAAACCAACCCTCTGCTGCTGCAGATCCCAGATGAGACAATATTGTAACAAATCGGGCTGTGAGAAAATATTTTTCTGACACTTTATTTCTTATGGCCACTCTCCCATTTCTATGGGGATTGGAGACTCCGAGAGTCAGTGTTTGTGATAGGTCTTGGTAAAATGTGTCTTATTCTGTTTGATTTGTTTAGTTGGAAGCCCCGGTATAGCAGGAAATGCTGAGGCTGATGTTCTGCGCAGTGTAAAAGCCATTATACGGGAACTGGAAGAAGGACCCTCAGGAGTCCAATGCAGTCGAGGTAAGTTTTTAAGTTTAAGTTTATTTATTAGTGTCACAAGTAGGCTTACATTAACACTGCAATTAAGTTACTGTGAAAATCCCCTCGTCGCCACACTTTGGCACCTGTTCGGGTACACTAAGGGAGAATTTAGCATGGCCAATGCACCTAACCAGTACATCTTTCAGACTGTGGGAGGAAACCGGAGCACCCGGAGGAAACCCGCGCAGACACAGGGAGAACATACAAACTCCACACACACAGTGAACCAAGACAGGATTCGAACCCGGGTCCCTGGCGTACGAGGCAGGGATCTGTGGTGTCCGAGGAAAGATTTTTAAGGTTATCAGTTAAAGAGTAATGAACTATTACTTAGATCAAATCTCAAATATAACTAAGTGGCGCAGTAGTTAGTACTGCTGCCTCACAGTGCCAGGGTCCCAGGTTCAATTCCAGCCTCAGGTTACTGTCTGTGTGGAGTTTGCACATTCTCCTCATGTCTGTGTGGGTTTCCTCCGGGTGCTCCGGTTTCCTCCCACAGTCCAAAGATGTGCGGGTTAGGTGGATAGGCCATGCTAAATTGCCCCTTAGTGTCCCAAGTTGTGTGGGTTAGGGGGATTAGTGGGGTAAATGGGGTTTACGGGGATAGAGACTGAGTGGGATTGTTGTCGGTACAGGCTCGATGGGCTGAATGGCCTCCTTCTTCACTGTAGGGATTCTATGATTGAATGATTGATCTGCCAATGGTCTAATGCTATAACTGATATTTGGTTGACAGTCTTATGATTTTGCCTTTTTTTAAATTTAAGAATAATATATTTAATTTAAATCATAGTTCTATCTGCCATCATGTGTATACAAAATCCCTTAAATGCCTTTTTGAACCCATTGTGTAACCAGACTGATAAAGCTGTGTAAGACACTTGTTTGTCCTCAGCTGGAGTATTGGATCTAACTCTGGGCACCGCACTTTAGGGAAGGTGTGATGGAATTAGAGTGAGTGCAGCAAAGATTCAGGGTTGTGGTTCCAGGGATGAGGAAATTTAGTTAGTTGGATAAATCGGAGAAGTTGGAGCTGCTCTCCTTGGAGAGGTGATTTGATAGGGGTGTTAGGTCTGGACAGAATGAACAGGGGGACCTGTTCTCATCGGCCAAGGGACAGAGAACGAGAGGCCGCTGACTAAGGGCGATTGGAAAAAGAAACAACGGCAACATGACGGAAAACTATTTTACGTAGTGATGTAGGATGTGGAATGCACAGTGGAGGCAGATTCAATCGAGGACTACAAAAGGGGAATTGGATAATGAACTGAATGGAAAAAATGTGCAGGACTTGAAGGAAGAGGCACAGGAATGGGACTAGGTGAGTTGCTCGTGCAGAATGCTGACATAAACACAAGGGGCTGAATGGCCTTATCCTGTGTTTTGAACATTCTCGGGGCAATTCTCTCAGCCTGCTGCACTGCTCTAGCAGCACAGCGGACCAGGAGACTCGAGCAGAGGCTGTGTAGTGATCTTCCCACTGGGCGCCATGGCCTCCACACATCTCCGGCAGCCGGATTTCCAACGTCGTTAGCACTGCACCAGAAATCGGCGCGAGCTGACTAAATTATGCTCCAGGCCCACTAGCCTCTCTCCTCCCCAACCGGGAGAGTTTCACTCAGCAGGGAGCTGGCGGCCCGACCCCACTGGAGCGAAGGGACCATAGAGGCACACCAGGAGGTTGAGGGTAAAGGGAGGGGTGACCCCTGGGCATTGCCAGCCTGGCCTCCTGGCACTGCCCAAGGAGCAAAGCACTGCCCACAGGGCATCGGGGCCAGAGTGAGGCAGGGTCTATCGGGAGCGGGGCCTCTTGGGGGGGGGGGGGGGGGGGGGGGTGGGAGAGATCAGTGGTGTGGGGTGTCCTGCTGCCACTCTGCACTCAGCGATGACAGAGAGAGGGAGGCCAGCGATTGGGGCTGGCCACCGGGGTGGTGTTTGGCCAACCCGAGATTTACTCCAGTTTTTTCACGAATTCGGCACTTAGAATTTTTTTGGTGAGAATCCCACCCTCTATGTTTCTGTGAATTGGAGGTCAAGGAATACCAGTCACACACACATACAGTCATGGAGTGGATAGAATTCCCACAACTGAAAGTGGATCATTACCAATGATTTTAAACTCTTATGAAAATAGAAATGCATGCATAGCACTCACTGATTATTCCTAATGAGGTAGCAATTCATTTATCGTTTTGTCAGACACTTTAGGAACATTTAAGCGGTTATTGGATAGGCACATGGAGCACACCAGGATGATAGGGAGTGGGATAGCTTGATCTTGGTTTCAGATAAAGCTCGGCACAACATCGTGGGCCGAAGGGCCTGTTCTGTGCTGTCCTGTTCTATGTTCTATGTTCTACCAATCCAATTCAGCAGCCTTGATCTTTCACCTTTGATAAGGGCAGCTTTAGAATGCTGTATGCAATTTTAAATGGCCTGCTTTTAAAAAGGGCAAAGGTCACTGGCAAGCACAGAATGGTAAGGATCATGCTGAGGCTTAGGGGGCAAACTTAGTTTACATTGAGGAAACGGCAACAGGGGAGTGACAGGCCATTATCCAATTCTTCAAAATGGGAACACAGGGAAAAATGGGAATACAAGTTTAATCAGGTTCCTTAACTTGTACTGTGAATAAACTAACATATATTAGTGCAAAATTAGTAATCCTCAAATCAGACTGCACATTGGAGGATATAATTTTAAAGCCCTACAGCGTCTTCATGCAATTCAATGTTTTTAGAGACATGTATAGACAGAACTGTATGGTGTATGTTGCTGGAACCATTTGGTACGACATAACTGGTCAGATAACTCCAATTCCTGATCCTTACTGTTTAAGCCGTTTAAACTTTCACAGAGTACAACTAATTATTTTTAAAACTAAAAAGTCACGGAATTTCTTGTGTATTTAGAATAGAATAGAATCCCGAGACTACAGAAGGAGGCCATTCGGCCCATTGAAACTGCACTGACAACAATCCCACCCAAACCCTATAGCCATAACCCCCACATATTTTCCCTGCTAATCCCCCGACACTAAGGGGCAATTTAGCATGGCCAATCAACCTAACCCGACTGTGGGAGGAAACTGGAACACCCGAAGGAAACCCACGCAGACACGGAGAGAACATGCAAACTCCACACAGACAGTCATCCAAGGCCAGAATAGGACCTGGGTCCCTGGCACTGTGCGGCCGCAGTGCTAACCACTGTGCCACCATGTCGCCCTTATTTACATGGAGATATTCGTAACTGGGGTATAAGACAACTACCCAGTGTAAAAGAACAAAGAAAACTCTGGTGCACCTGTGTTACACAGACAATTACACGATAGCATTTCTTCTCTCTTTTATGCCCATCTAGTGATTCCTGCCCCTAAGTGCACCTCAGTTAATTATAGGATCTGACTCAGACGAACAAGCCATGCATACAAATTTCCTATGCTGGCTCAAAGCATGTATAAAATTAAGCCTAGACTTTTAGATGAAGCAGAAAATGTTATTTTTCTTGTAGTTTGATATATTTTGAACTTACTTTGCTTTTACTTCATTGAGATCTGTGCTGAGGTCTAAGTCATATCAAAAAGCTTCCATAATTACATTCCATAAACATACAATGCCCAATGTGCATGAACATGAGCGTCATTCAAATGGCTTGAAACCTTTGCCCAAGTTTCATGTTTTCCTCGGGGACTCTGTTTGCACTTATCTCTGCTTTTTTAGAACTGTTTTTGCTTTCTGACAGAATATCAGCCCTCCATTCTGAAGACTAAATATGTTTATTTGAATTATTGTAAATAATGAAACCGCTGTATTTATTCTTTTCCACAGGGATGTTTAGGTGGACATTGCACAAGAAGACTGAACGAGACCCGTACAACAACATTTTTCTGGTCAAAATTCTCATTAGTGAACTGGAACTGGTGAGAAATTATTTAAAAATAAACATGTGGGCCGGGATTCTCCCAAAAAAATTCCAAGTCCCAATTCGTGTGAAAACGGGAGTAACTCCTCCTGGTTTTTTAGCGGGATTTTCAGAATGAATCACCCAAACTCTGCATCACACAGTGCCTCAATGGGATTCCCTCTGAAGATCAGGGGGCATGGCCTGTTCTCACTGGAGAAGCCGGCAGCATAGCGCTGAGTGGGCTACTGCGCTTGCGCTGATCTGTCAGCGCAGAGATTGGCACATGTGCAGTGGCCCCTCCCATTGCCAGCCTCCCGATCGCTGGCCAGCATCGCAAACCCCTCCCCATCGCTGCCCCTCTGACCCCCCTCGCCTCCCGATTGCTCGCCTCCTGGACCCCCCCCCCCCCCCCGCCCCACCCACCCCCCCCGCCCCCACCCACCCACCCACCCACCCCCCCCCCCTCCCCCCCCACCCCCACCCCCATCTCTCCAAACCCAGATGGCCAGATCTGACCGCCGTCCTCCCTCAATCCCAATGCATAGTGACAGTGGGAACCCCACTGATCGCCCCCTATAAGTCCCATCCCCCAATAGGTTCTGGCCCTGTCCCCTTGGCACTGCCCATTGCCTAGTGCACAGTCCCAAGGTGCCCGTTGGACATTTGTCAGTTTGCCCCTTGGGCAGTGCTGGGGGCCAGGCTGGCACTGCCCAGCGGTACTCCCCCACTTCACCCGGACCTCCTGGGGGAGACTTCAATGGCCTCTGTTCCCTCCAGAGGGCTCGGGCCACCTGTTCTTCGCTGGTGTGGGGAGCAGTAGTAAACGCCGCTGGAGTGAACCACTCCTGGCAGGGGAGGACGGATGCTAGCAGGCCCAGAGACTGCAGCCCGGGCCCACTAATGGGATGCAATATTAAATATTGAAGTAATGATGATGCTCAAAGTCTCGGGCTGGGAGAGGCGCGGAGGCCTTGGCGCCCAGTGCGAAGCCTGCCCGCAAAACAGCCTCCGCTGATGTCTCCCAGCCCAGTGTGCTGTTAGAGCAGCGCAGCAGGCTGGAAGAATTGCCCCATGATCTCTCAATGATAATGAAAGAGTGATAAACCCATGGTATTCTGTGGATACAGATCCTTCAGCCATCTTACATAGAAGCAAGCTACACCTGCAGTACCCTACCATTTGTCATTGAACTTAGCAACAACATTTTGTGAAGATGTTGATGTTTGAAGCATTTGGTCTCGCAGTATTTGCTGAATTATGTGAACTGAAGTATTTGAGTGTTGATCAGTAAAACTCATGTCTATATGCACCACTAAGAGGGGTATAATTGTCAGCCTGCCTACCAGGAAGTGGGTGGCATGGTGGCACAGTGGTTAGCACTGCTGTCTCACAGCGCCAGGGACCCGGTTTCGATTCCTGCCTTGGGTGACTGTCTGTGAGGAGTTTGCACGCTCTCCCTGTGTCTGCGTGGGTTTCCTCCGGGTGCTCTGGTTTCCTCCCACACTCTAAAAATCTGCAGGTTGAGTTGATTGGTCATGCTAAATTGCCCCTTAGTGTCAGGGAGATTAGCAGGGTAAATACGTGGGGTTATGGAGATGGGGCCTGGGTGGGATTGTGGACGGTGCAGTCTCGATGGGACAAATGGCCTCCTTCTGCACTGTAGGGTTCTGTGATTCTAAACGACAAACTCAGAGATTTTCTTATGTTGGAGGGGATATTTCCTATTATTTGTAGCAAAATCATTCATTTATTATGTATATGCATTTATGATAATATAAATAGTAAATTGAGGGAACATCCTCTCCAATCTCACACCCCCAAATTAGAGGTTAAGATACTTTTAAGGTGCATGTATGTGACTACTCAGAGTATATGTTGATTCTATGTACCGCACGCCTTCTATTCCCCATCAAGGTCATTCTTTGGGACACAAACATATATAGAAAACTCCATTATTGATCAAATAGAAAACTCCATAATTGATAAAATAAAAAACATTAGCTACATTTAATTTGTTAATGGCTTGATTCTTGAGAATTGTTAAGTCTTGAGTCCAACAGTGACTGGATTTTCTTTTAACAGGCGAAGAAAAACAATAAGCACTACATTCTACCTTTGCTGAACATCTTAATGTATGCGATTATTCAGGTGGGTGCAGGGTGAAATCTGCTGGATATTTGATCTGCAGGATAAGTGTAGTATAAATGCTTTTGACTGGGTGTAATTTTTAAGTTCTGTTTAGCATACAAGTTTAATACGAGCCTATTTTTAAACATCAGTGGTGTCTCAGTATTCACTGCTGTATTTGATTTAATTTATTATTGTCACATGTATTGGGATACAGTGAAAAGTATTGTTTTTTGCATGCTATACAGACAATGCATACTGTTCATAGAGTACATAGGGGAGAAGGAAAAGAGAGAGTGCAGAATGTAGCGTTACAGTCACAGCTGGGGTGTAGGGAAAGATCAACTTAATATAAGGCAGATTTAGCCCCAGCAGTACTGTTTTGAAAATTTATCCGCTTATAATTTGTTTTGAAAATTTATCCACTTATAATCTGTGTGGAGTTTGCACATTCTCCTCGTGTCTGCATGGGTTTCCTCCGGGTGCTCCAGTTTCCTCCCACATTCCAAAGATGTGCGGGTTAGGTTGAGTGGCTATGATTAAAATTGCCCCTTAGTGTCCTGGGATGTGTAGGTTAGAAGGATTAGTGGGTAAAATATGTAGGGACATGGGGGTAGGGCCTGGGTGGGATTGTGGTTGGTGCAGACTCGATGGGCCGAATGGCCTCTTTCTGTACTGTAGGGTTTCTATGATTTCTATGATAATTGACTTTAAAAAATGTAAGAGCAAATACTGCTCAAAACACTGCATTAACCGTTTATTATAGAGTCACTACAAATGTCACAATTAGCTGTTCATTTACAATTCATTAAGGTTCTCCTTTTGAGATGCACAAAGCAGGTACATTTGGTCATTTTATAAATGGTTTTCTTGGCCAAATAGAAGTCTGTTTTGGAGATCGCACAGCAGAATTTCAGGTGTTTCTCACGTGCCGGTGTGGACTCGATGGGCCGAATGGCCTCCTTCGGCACTGTAGTGATTCTATGGAAATTGACTACACCCCTGGTGCTGTGAATCAGCAGTGCTGGCCACCATGCCTCCCCAGTATTATAAAAGAAATGTGCAGGTATAATTTGCACCTTCCGAACCTCCTGACATTTCAAAATTGCAGATCTATATGAATGGAGGGATGCAATCTCTTTAGTTGGAAATGAGGAGAAAATTCAACTGAAAATAATGCTTTATAAAACCTACCTGACCAGCGAGTGCCCCCAGCCCAGTAAAAATTGCAGATGCTAATCTCCAATTGACTTACTTTTCAAAACAATTTTTTTCGATTGATGTGGACAAATCTGACGTCTTTCTAGTTGCTTGATTGGGGATTCCGAACGAAGGTTTTTAATTGAGATATTTTCCATTCTTCCAGGAACTTTTCTTCTTTTTGTTTTAAGTACTATAGTTATATTAACATAAAAAACTTGCATTGACATAGCAACTTTGGATTACAACCAATAAATTACTCAAACCTGTTCTAATATAGACAAAAATGGCAGCCAGTTTGCCTACAGCAATGCCCCGATATTATTCAGATAGTTGTTCAGTTAATCTGTTTTTGGCAGCATTGACTAAGGGGTGAATGTTAGATGGAACCCCATAGAGGAAATCATATTCCTCTATGAGTGCTACTCTGTGAATACTGCCGCAGGATCCTTTACATCTATCTAAGCATGATGTGGAGATGCTGGCATTGGACTGGGGTGGGCACAGTAAGAAGTTTCACAACACCAGGTTGAAGTCCAACAGGTTTATTTGGAATCACGAGCTTTCGGAGCGCTGCTCCTTCATCAGGTGAGTAGAGACTCCACTCACCTGATGAAGGAGCAGCGCTCCGAAAGCTCGTGATTCCAAATAAACCTGTTGGACTTCAACCTGGTATTGTGAGACTTCTTACTCTATCTAAGCAAGTAGACAGCTTCAGTGACATCTTAAATGAAATGCGTCTCCGACATGACATTTCTCAACCATTTCTCTTCTTGCAATGATTCCTGACTTTGCAATATTATTATGTTTTTAAACTTAATGCAGAAATCCTGTTGTAGTTGAGACCTTGAAGAATATTTTTAAACTGTAAATTTATGGAGGGAACAACAAAAGCAAAACCCAAGACTTTCACAGAATGTAAATCCCAGATGTATATGTCAATCCCCAGCGCATCGAAAACCATCTGGCATTTTAATTTCAAATTGCTTTATTGTCTTTTCAGTGCCTTTAAGTTTTGTTTCTCAGGTTTGTGTCTTCTGTAGCCACACTTAACGGCCACCATTTTGGTCGATGTATTTGCAAAGTTACTTCTCATCAAATAAAATAAGTGAAATGATGTTTAAATATTATACAATCAAATTTCTAAAAAAAAACATGACCTGTTTACATTTCAGGCTGCGTATGTTCCTGATGATCTTCACGAGAAAGCATATAAATTTTGCAAAAGGCTGCTATCCTTTGCCAAACCCTACTGCACCATTGCACACGAGTATGCGGTTATGCTGAAAGCTGAAAGAAAAGCGCCAGGTAAGTGAACACGACCTAACTGATGAACCTTTAGGTTTTGGAGTGTACAGTTATTATAATCAATCTCTTTAATGTAGAGCTTCCCTGTGAGTGCAGGTGTAAGCATTAGCTGCTTTGGGGGGTGGGGGTGGGTTTCAGGGAAATAAAGGCTGGAATTCTCCGTCTGTTCACACCGGCGGGATTCTCCCGTCCCGCCGGCAGCGCACCTCCGCCCGTGGGTTTCCCGCCGGTGTGGGGTGACGTCAATGGGAATTCCCATTGATAGTGGCGGGACCAGAGAACCCCGCCGCTAGCAAACAACCCGCCACCTCCTGCCGACGGGAAACACGCGGCTGAGAGGCCGGAACATCTCACCCAAAATGTCGCCCCTCCCTCTGCCTCACTCCAAATTACAGAATTGCAATGGTTGTCTTCTCAAACTCTGCAAACATCGCTGTGCCCCAGCTTGTGAGAAAAGGCAGTTTTCAGTAGTCTCCACCAAGCTGGTTTCCCTAATGGTTAAAGTAGCTCTCTAAGGGCCGCACCAGATGATGCGAGTTTGAAACAAGCCAATCCTCTGTGACTAGCTAAGTATTCCAATATCTAATTCAACACATCCATCGTACATCAAAGCACTGGTGATTGTAGACCAGTCAAACCTGGCTCACTAATGGAGGGGCAGGTGTTTGGAAGGAAGTTTTCTCACTTGGCTTCAGAAAAGCTGCAAACCACTATTCCAAAAGACAGTTTGATCTTAGTTGGACTAATGGCAGGCTGATTTTTATATGTACATGTCGTTACCCTAATGAAATTTGGCATCAGAACTGAATATCTATCTATATACCTATGTAAATATAAGATGAATTAATCAAGGTAATACTAAGTGCTGGAATGTAACGTGAAGGGCAGCAGATGTGTGGGAACATTACCACCTGGGATTTCCCCTCCAAGCCACTCACCATCCTGACTTGGAAATACAGCACTGTTCCTTCACGGTCACTGGGTCAAAATCCTGGAACTCCCTCCCTAACAGCTTGTACTTGCACCATATGATCTGTAATGGTTCAGAAAGGCAACTCACCACCACCTTTACCAGGGCTATTGGGAATGGGCAAGAGCAGCTGGCTTTGTAATGGTAACATGACTAACTTGCAGGGTTAATTAGGAAGACTATGATGAGCACTGTTTTTACAATCAGTTCCTGCACTACCTGTTGAATTTTTACCCATTGTGTTGTACAACTGCATCGGTGGGATATTCCACGGCCCCCGCAGCATGTTTCGCCGCGGCAGAGGTAGCCCACCATTGGGTGGCAGTGGGATCTTCTCTGTGGCTGTCAAAGGGGTTTCCCATTGTATACCAGGTCCCCCAGTGACGGGGTTTCGCCAGTGGCAGGGCCTGAAGATCCCACCGCACAAACGGCTGGAAAATTCCGGCCATATTTGTAGCATTTTTTTTATCAAGGTAAAATTGAAGTGCACCAGAATCTGACACACAGGATTAAAGTGACCACTTGTCCATTAGTATCTATTTACAGGTGTAACCTAATTTGCATCATAAGAAGGAAAATGTTCACCTACACTTGACACAGAGTCATAAGATTATTTAACAAGATTAACAGGAGTTCCTTTACTTTCAGCAAATATTGCATTTAACAAATGATGTCTGCTAATGTTTTAGTTGTACTATTTTTGGGGGGGTTATTATGCTTTAGTTTACCCTCTTCAGCTCTGATGTAAATTGGACATCAGGATACTGATCTGTTGCTGAGATACCAAGGTGATTTTACTGTAAAGTATGTGTGCCTCAGTAAAGCGCACAGCCTCAGAGTGAAGAGATGACCCTTTGGAACTGAGATGAGGAGGAATTTCTTAAGTCATAGGGTGGTGAATCTGTGGAATTCATTGGGGCAGAACGCTGTGGAGGCCAGGTCATTGAGTGCATTTAAAGACAGAGATAGATAGGTTCTTGACTGGTAAAAGGATCAAAGGTTACAGGGAAAAAGCGGGCTTGGATCCACTACAGCTCGCCTACCGCCACAACAGGTCCACAGCAGATGCCATCTCCCTGGCCCTACACTCAATCCTGGAACACCTTGATAACAAAGACACCTATGTCAAACTCCTATTTATTAACTACAGCTCAGACGTCAGCACCATTATTCCTGCGAGACTTATCTCCAAACTCCGTGGCCTGAGTTCTTCCTGTGGGTAGCAGGCCCGATTCCGGTTAGCACCCACTCTCCCAAAGGCAAAATCCTGGGATTTTGGCTCTCACGTCAGGTGCACAAAATTTGGAGAAATCCTGACTCCCAAGAACCGGGCTCCTGAAAAAGTGCCGTCAAAGTTCAGATTTTTGTTCTGGGGATGCAGGTTTATGGGAGTTATGCCCACTACCCTGAGAGAAAGTTTGTAGGCAGGCACAGGAATTGCTGGGTGTAGAGGTGAGCTGGAGCTCTCACACTTTGTCCCAGCTGTGAAAAAAGAATGAAACCAAAAAAAAAGTCTCTCAAGCATTTACCCCTTCCCCCACCCCCACTCACACAATCCCCATGCTTCATTCAAGACAGCCCAAGCCATCTCATGCCCACCCCATCAACACCCCTGCCCAGTGGCTGCTCAGAGCCTTTGTGCCAACCTCTGATCCTCCACTCACGCCATGATCCATTATAGCTTCAATGCTAACTCATGATAGCTGATAGTCCTCCACCTACCGCTCTTTGAGCTTACACCTACCAGGTGCATGCCAACAAAGATTGAAATAGCAAGCACTTTTTTTTAACACTGCAGACTTTTTCCCCAAACATTTAAATGACAGGAGATGTAAATGTCTTGACAGCTTCCTTTGATAGCTTCAATGAGCTTGTCAGTCCCAATGAGTTTATGCACTTTTTACGCACATTCATGTGTACTTTTAACAATCTTAAAGTCACTTGACCTCTCCCAAAGGGAAGCTGACCTCTCCCAAATGTGTCTTGGGACCATATTGAAAAGGATACCTTATCTCTTCAAAGGGTACCCTCCCACTCCGATCATCTCCGGTAAAGCTTGAATCTTCTCCTATCGGGTCGAATGGGCACACATCATATTTCCCACTCCCTCCTTGCAAAATCAGATCAGACTGAAGGCAGCTGCATGTTAACATATACAAGTCCGCAGAAGTGCAAAGTTCAACCCTCCACCGCAAATATCGTGGGGGCCAAGTTTGGGGACGGAACCTCCAGTGCCACTTTCACATAGAGTCTCCCCCTCGACATGAAAATTCATAATGTTGATATTTCTCAACGTAAATACTTCAAGATCAACTGCAAGTATCATTTTCAATTAAAGATGCTTCAAAACTCTAATTGTCTGCTCTAGATCAGGGCTGGAATTACCGGCCATTCATGCCGGCGTGATTCTCCAATCTTGCTGAAATGAACGGAGATTTGGAACGTTTTCCATCCTCTCTTGCAGCGGCAGCGGGGCGTGAACGGCCGAAGAATCCCAGCCAAGATATCACCAGAAGTGTTTAGATAGGCAATTGGATAAAATAGTTTTCTGATAACTTAGAGACATGCATCGCCAACTCCTCATTTCAAACTGTGTGTGTGGGTTCCATGGTGTAATGGTTAGCGACTCTGAATCCAGCGATCCGAGTTCAAAATCTCAGTAGGACATTGTTATGGGGTGGCACCGTGGTTAGCACTGCTGTCTCACAGCGCCAGGGACCCTGGTTCAATCCCCAGCTTGGGTCGCTGTCTGTGTGGAGTTTGCACATTCTCCCGTGTCTGCCTGGGTTTCCTCTGGGTGCTCCGGTTTCCTCCCACAGTCCAAAGATGTACAGATTAGGTTTATTGGCTATGCTAAATTTGCCCCTTAGTGTTTGGGATATTAGTAAGGTAAATAAGTAGGGTCATGGGGATAGGGTCTGAGTGGGATTGGGGTCGGGGTAGACTTGATGGGCCGAATGGCCTCCTTTGGCACTGTAGGGAGTCTGTGATAATTAAAGCCTCTTGTTCTTACAGGTGTATTGTACCAAAGGTTAATTATTTCCGAACACGGTCTGAAGAACGACACATTTCCACATTTGGAAAAGTGAGTATGATCAAATGGATGATAAGTGGGTGAAAGTATCTCGAGAATGAATGGCAATAACGTGGCATATCTGACCTACTTCCAGCTTTGGGGTCATTTATATGTTGGGGATAGACTCTATGGCCCACATATCGGAGAATAATGCCAGCTCGGGGCTGGAGACTCAATGTGGCAGGAATGCGAAGCCAAATGTGACTCCATTAGGTTTGGGCCTTTCAGTTGCAGTACAGTAAAGGAAACTCAAGTCCTGCTTCTTCGTAAACTCACTTTATTTTCTGATTCAACTCCACATCCAACACCCAGTGCCATCTGTAACCTGTTTATATGTCTCAGTATGATTAAACAATTAGCAAACCAATTAGGTTTAAAATGGAAGGTAGTAGTTAATCCTTTCCTAACACATCACTCAATAGCAATTGGGATAAACAGCTTTTCTCACCATTTGCGGAGCAGATTCTAACACCAGCAAAATGACATTGTATGCTCAGGAATCTTACAAGCCTAATTGCATCAAATTGCTACTGTACAAAACCTGTGGAGACTGTTTAAATGTGCTGATGGAAGCCTTTAATGCAGGAAGCAAGCTATTTTTATTTTCTAACCGTCAAATGGAGAACAGAAAATGGGACAATTGCACTGCAGTTCATTGCAGACATTTTAGATAGTCCAATCAGTTCCCATAGTCGATGTTTGAAAGAGTTAGAAAGGGAAAAAGTAAAGTAGCCATATATCCATGATAAACTCAGAAGCAATATTCGCGGGAGACATTTTGTTTCTCAAGGGAAAAACATTTTTACTTTGAAGATTAAAAGGGCTGTGAGTGAGGAGCTAATCGCAAAGGAAGGAACTTTAAAACAAACACTGAAATTAAGCAACATTGCCAACAAGGAGAAAGTGTCAAACGCTTACAAGAAACAGACACATGACTCAGGGTAGTCCCAGAGGAGACTATCTGGATCTTAAAGGGTTTCTTAAATTGCACTGATAGATCGGGGGAGCAGACATTTCTCTGAATGCATCCCCTGCATTTCCCCATGCCCTGTATAACTCTGCCATTCAAAAACTTGATCTAGACATGATGACCTCTGAGGAGGTGAAGGTAAGCTGTAATCTATCACTTGGTAGATTCCTCAGTGACTGCTGTATGGCAAAAGTTGGTTGGCTACTCCTGTGCTACAAAATAGTCACGTGACTGAGGAGGCAATAGGTCCTGTGAGGGAATCGCTGTTGGATGTATTTCTGGAGTTTCTGCCCGGCCAGGCTGGTGTTTCCAATGTAGCTGCTACTTTGATCCCTGCAATAGGATAATTCTCCCCTGATGTAACCACAAATAAGGGTATAGACTTCAGTCATGCCTGTCAGTTGCTGCACGCCTTGCAAGACGGACCTCAGAAACTCAACATAGCTGGGAGATTCCTAGTTTTCAAGTGTTTACATGAGCTATATGACCTAAAGCCTTCTCTTTGGCCTCCACTGGGAAGGTGACGTGCCCTCACTCACTCTCTATTCCACTAAGCCTCTTATGCTTTGCAAATCCCCTAATCTCATGTTCTTGCTTTCATGATTGCAGGCAATTGGTTGAATGTGTTTAAACTGGTGGAAGAATTTGCAAAAGCAGGAGCTGCCATCTTGGTGTTGGCAGAGGGACATGGGATAGGATCTTGCTCTCGATACTCATCTGATCTGATCTGATCTTTCTAATCTTCTGCTTTGCTGCTCATTTAGCTGGTGAAGAAAAAATTCTAATTACTTTTCCTCCAGTTGATTACCCTCTGTCCTCCATTACTCTGATGAGTCTGCAGTAAAGGAAAGTCTGTGTTGGCTCCCACTGATCTGTCTCAACGTTGAAACAAAGAGAGAAAAAGGGACTTTTTTTCAAAAAGGGGGCGACATCGCAAAGAAACAAATGTGCGAACACTTAGATTTGGAAGCAAATTGGCAGGGAACGAGAATGTCCACAAGAGACAATAGCCAATCTCGCCATCTCCTACTGTTAAAGCTGTTTGTTGTATAGAATCTCATTGATCTGCTTTGGATTTGGATGTTTGAGGCAAGTTTTTTACACAGAGGGTGATGGGTGCCTGGAACTCGCTGCCGGGGGCGATAGTGGAAGCAGATACGATTTGGGGGGTGTCTTGACAAGTACATGAATAGGATGGGAATAGAGGTCCCCTTAAGGGAAGGGGGTTTTAGTTCAGTCGGGGAGCATGATCGGTGCAGGGTTGGCGGGCCGAAGGGCCTGTTCCTGTGCTGTAATTTTCTTTGTTCTTTGCTCTGCAGTGTACCTGCTCTCTTATGTGTACAATGCTGGTTCCAGTCCTCTGCCTTCCTGTCATAACAAATTTGAATGTACTAGGTTTTGGTTACGAGTTCTTGAGTGACAATGAGCAACTTGTGCTATATATCTGGTGATTTCAGCCCATTAACTTAGGATTTTAAGGTTCTACATGAGAGTAATTACTATTAGGGGAATGGCGATAAATGTTTCAGAATCCAGAATTGGTAACTGTCCCGTGAGAAAAGTATAGTATTAACAGTTATTTGTGCTTCTATTAATTTGAGTGCGATCATTGTACTGATGCCCATTGCAACAGTGGGGGAGGGGATTGGAAGTTCTACTTGTTTGCTCTAGTCAGGTCATTGTACTTTTACTTGCATTTATCTGCAGTCCTGGGGGTGAGGGACGGCAGTTAATAAATACCATAGCCATCTCGTTCCATGTCGCATGTAAGACACTTTTTGAGAATTCCTCCTACAGGCGCCGAGCAGACTTTCTCTGTGTTGCATTTGTCCAGAATTGCAGGTGGTTTTATTGGGATTCTGTGCTTTTTGTTCTTCCTCTTTCAATCTGCCTATATTTGGGTGCCTTTGCCAGATGCTCTACTTGAAGACATTCTTTAAAAATGCCGCAAAACCACACAAACTCTCTATGACAGATATCTGACAGTGACCTCAGTCCTGCAATAGATTCAGCAAGTATTGACCACTCCCATATGCTCATGCTGCTATGTTCAGTTCTTTTGTAGAACATAGAACATTACAGCGCAGTACAGGCCCTTCGGCCCTCGATATTGCGCCGACCAGTGAAACCAATCTAAAGCCCATCTAACCTACACTATTTCAATATCATCCATATGTTTATCCAATGACCATTTAAATGCCCTTAATGTTGGCGAGTCCACTACTGCTGCGGGCAGGGCATTCCACGCCCTTACTACTCTCTGAGTGAAGAACCTACCTCTGACATCTGTCCTATATCTATCACCCCTCAATTTAAAGCTATGTCCCCTCGTGCTAGCTATCACCATCTGAGGAAAAAGGCTCTCACTGTCCGCCCTATCTAATCTTCTGATCATCTTGCATGCCTCTATTAAGTCACCTCTTAACCTTCTTCTCTCTAACGAAAACAACCTCAAGTCCCTCAGCCTTTCCTCATAAGACCTTCCCACCATACCAGGCAACATCCTAGTAAATCTCCTCTGCACCCTTTCCAATGCTTCCACATCCTTCCTATAATGTGGCGACCAGAACTGTACGCAATACTCCAAGTGCGGCCGCACCAGAGTTTTGTACAGCTGCAACATGACCTCCTGGCTCCGAAACTCAATCCCTCTACCAATAAAAGCTAACACTCCGTATGCCTTCTTAACAACCCTATCAACCTGGGTGCCAACTTTCAAGGATCTATGCACATGGACACCGAGATCTCTCTGCTCATCCACACTACCAAGTATCTTACCATTAGCCCAGTACTCTGTAATCCTGTGACTCCTTCCAAAGTGAATCACCTCACACTTTTCCGCATTGAACTCCATTTGCCACCTCTCAGCCCAGCTCTGCAGCTTATCTATGTCCCTCTGTAACCTGCAACAACCTTCCGCACTGTCCACAACTCCACCGACTTTAGTGTCATCCGCAAATTTACTAACCCATCCTTCTACGCCCTCATCCAGGTCATTTTATAAAAATGACACGCAGCAATGGCCCCAAAACAGATCCTTGCGGTACACCACTAGTAACTGAACTCCAGGATGAACATTTCCCATCAACCACCACCCTCTGTCTTCTTACAGCTAGCCAATTCCTGATCCAAACCGCTAAATCACCCACAATCCCATGCGTCCGTATTTTCTGCAATAGCTCACCGTGGGGAACCTTATCAAATGCTTTACTGAAATCCATATACACCACATCAACTGCTTTACCTTCATCCACCTCTTTGGTCACCTTCTCAAAGAACTCAATAAGGTTTGTGAGACACGACCTACCCTTCACAAAACCGTGTTGACTATCCCTAATCAAATTATTCCTTTCTAGATGATTATAAATCCTATATTGTAAGCTTCCTTTACTGATTTCCACCCACTCCCTCACGCGCTGCACTATCGTGATACACAGGAGCAATGCGCTCCTGAAACACCAGTGGGAAATTTCATTCATCTGACTGCACAATATCGGCACACATGACCTTGTTGATGTTCTGGGCTATGCTCTCTTGTGGGCATTCTCGTTCCCTGCCAATTTGCTTCCAAATCTAAGTGTTTTCACATTTGTTTCTTTGCGATTTCTTCCCCTTTTTTGAAAAAAAGTCCCTTTTTCTCTCTCTGTGAGTCAGGTTTGTCTTCTCTGTGTGTCTCTTAATTGTTTAGATTGGAAAATAATGTTGTTCCCCTCAGGATAATGGATTTGTGGGACAAACTTCAAGAGGGTGAGGCTGAGTTGGATCAATTGGCATTTCTTCATAGTAAAGAGTTAGATTAATGTCATTTGAGAAGCATGACTGATATTTATTGAACAAACCTTGTTTTCCGGATTGGTAAAGGAAGGAAATTACAGTTCCTTAAATTAGGGACTTTACAGTGAGGTGTGAGCGATGACAGATTGAATACATATTAACTCTGGGTAGTGTGGTTTTTGTGAATTTGAGTGGGATTTTTTTCATTGGTTTAATGTTCTTCTTTTCTCTCTTCCTTTTCTGTTTCTGTATTTCAAGTAGCCTCTCTTGTAATCACTTTCTGATAGTTCAGACGGTTAATGCTGTTCACTTGCCCAATTTATTTATTGTTCCTCTCGACAACGTTGCACTGCGAAGACCTTTCTTTTTCTCTGCATCAGGAGAATATAAAATATGTTGTTCCTTGGAACGTGTTTCTGTAATCATCGCAGTCCAAGTTTACCCATTTAATCTTTCACGTGTTGTATCCTGGTGATTACATCAATCCTTTACACTATATTACCCGTGATTGCCTATAGAGATGTCATTCCAATTCCAATTCTCTTCCTGCACCTAGTGGTGCACTGAGGCAGCATTTCCATAGCTAGCAATTCTTGGAACAATCTCTAGTCTGTCACCAGGGGTTTATAGCATGAGGGGAACCATTCCATATCAAGCATGACTGACCAGGAGTCTCTCCCGCTCTTACCGCCAGCCATTGGCGTGCTTGGAAGGACCTGTTTGACTGCATTGTGAACGCATCTTCCTTGGCCAACAAGCTCTGAGGTGGGACTTGAGCCCGGAGCTTCTGGCTCAGGGGCGAGGACACTACCCACTGCGTCACAAGACCGCCAAAGAGATGCCTTGGTTGTATGTTATCAGTAGTTGCCTTTAAATATACTGTTCTATAGAATATAGACATTTTATTAACTAAAATCATATCTCAGATGGAATCCCACAGCATTTGAGTTGAATTGTAAACTTTATTTAATTTTCTACAGCCACGGGTTGGATTTTACAGCTCACCGCCAGTCATGTTTTTGGCGGTGGGGTGCTCAGCCCTTCACTTTGTGCCCACTCCCCAAACTGTCCCCCATAAGACGGTTGGTGGATGGGCACCAAATCTGGCAGGTCATCCCCCATATTTAAATAAATCATTAAAGGCCAATTGAGCTTGTTGCCAAGCTGATTGTCTGGCGTGTTACGCTACCCAGGTAATATGCTTAGTGTTGGCAGGTGGGCGGGAGTGGATAGTATGTTCGTTTGAGACCAACTGGAAAAAGGTGGGGGGGGAGGGGGACATCATCCAGGTGAGGGGGGCCCCCTCCTGATGTCACTTCCGCCTTTGTTCCTCGCCGCCAGTCCTCCTGAACCTGGAACTGCCCCCTCACCCTCTCCTGGTCAATTTTCCTTCCTGGAGGGGGAACCTTCCATTCCAGTAGCCCACTCGACCCACCCCTTGCCACTGGCTGTAAAATCTAACCCCTTGTTCTTTTCACCTCTTTGCGCCATTTTCTCTCTCTTTGCAAGTTGTCTTGACTTCCTCGCGTTTCCGTAACGGTCTTTGTTTTGTTACATCTTGATTATTGTTCTTGTGTAACTGTAGAAAGCTTTTCAGATATGTGACATTACCCAACATGTTTAGTCAAGAAACCAGGGAGAAAGAGTTAGTGTGGGACGGCAGAGAGGCTGACACAGTTCTGATGGGGTTTGTTAGGGAATGATTAGCTGATACTAAGGTTGTGCTTTAAAAGATTTTAGGAACAAGGAAAAACTGAGAAGTGTAAAGAGTTCCAGAGTTTTGAAATGCTAAGAAAGAACTAGTTAGATGAGGAGGTCCGGTGAGGGCTCTTGATGCCAACATTGAGCATGAATGGCAGCGAGTGGAGAATAGCGGTTTTATTTGAATCTTATAATGAATAAGAGGAGCATTGACTGTTGTCGGAACGACAGAATAGAATAAAACAATGATTCATTAGAGAAAGAGATAAGTTCAAGTTAGGAGATCGAGGGTTAAATTGGATTATCAGGCCACTGCCTGGCCATGTCCCTCTCCCCTGGGGGCTATACTCACCTTTACGTCCCCAGGGGGATCCCCACGACAAGTTCACATCTGGGTGGGCCTGTTGTAAACCGCACCGACATGACATCCCATCATGTCAGCACGGTATGAATATGCGGCGGGGGTGTTTAATGATATGGAAATCTATTAAAATGTAGGTAAATCAGGATCACACCCATTGTGGGAGTGAACAAGATCACATCGCTGGTGAGGCTGGCAAAAATGCGAAGTTGCGATCGCACTAGCGAGATCTGCGACTTCCAGGTTCCAGCTGCCGCTCCTTGTGCCCACACCGGCAATCTCGCTGACGGCAAGAGTGGGCTCAAGATCCTGCCCAAAATCTATTGGATGGTAAGTTTTATCATACCTAAGTGCAAAGGAGTTGCTGCTCTCTCCGGAAGAGGAAAAAATCTTAAATAGACTTGGATTTATGGGGAGTTCAGCCTCGTTAGCTTATTTTTGGAGAAATATTTGATACCAAAAATATGGTAATTAAATGTTTGACGTTATTTGGAGTGAGATGTTTCTCATTGGTATAATTTTTTTTTTAAATGAGCAATGTTATGTGACATTGTGCTTTTAAAGGTAAATAGTTTCGGGTCAAAAGAAATTGAAATTCTTTGATGAGATAAATCCTTCTTTTTCAGGACTTTTGTATTTGCTGATCCTGGTGCTATCTCTGAAGAAATCTGCAATTACCTTTACAATGAGATCCAATCAATGAACCCAAATGAGCTACTCACTGTTAATATGGGTCATGTTATCAAACATACCATCCAAGCAGCCCTTGGAGAGAACTGTAATATCAGCAGACTGGATGACGTTTTGCAGGTCAGTAGAATGTTCAAAACTAATCCCTTCATTTATAGAGCGTTAGAAATATAGGGACAGAGGAACAAGAGTAGACCATTCAGCCCATCCAGCTTGTTCCGCCATCCTTCTCGATCATGGCTGACCATACACTTCAGTGCTTTTTTTCCCCCACACTATCCTCGTATTCCTTTATGTCACCTCTGCTTTAAGCACACTCAGTGACTGAACTTCCACAGCCTGCTTGTCGTAGAGAAATCCAAAGATTCGCAACCCGCTGAGTAAAAATATTCTCCTCATCTCGGTCCCAAGTGGCATCCCCCTTTTCTTCAAATTGTGCCCCCTGGTTCTAGACTCCCCAAACAAAGGAAACACCTTCCCTGAATCTACCCTGTCCATCCTTTAAGTTTTTTGTAGGTTTCATAGAATCATAGAATCACTGTAGTGCAGAAGGAGGCCATTCAGCCCATCGAGTCTGCACCGCCAACAATCCCACCCAGGCCCTAATCCTGTAACCCCACATATTTACTTTGCTAATCTCCCTGACACTCCGATCAATTTATCATGGCCAATCAACCTAAGCTGCTTATCTTTGGAGTGTGGGAGGAAACCGGAGCACCCAAAGGAAACCCACGCAGACACAGGGAGAATGTGTAAACTCCACACAGACAGTGATCCAAGGCCAGAATTGAACCTGGGTCCCTGGCGCTGTGAGGCAGCAGTGCTAACCACTGCTGCCCCTCTCATTCTTTGAAACTTTAGAGAATAGGCTGTTTTCCCAGTATCTCTTCATAGGACTTCATTGGATTAATTGACATCAAGAGTATACCATTTTTATTTTTACTCATTGGTTTAAAACTTTATTAAACAAAATAAATCTTTAACTTTATGCAGAGTTGAATTACTGTATGCCATACCCGATGGATTTAATTTGCCATTAGAAACCAAGTGAGAATTCTTTCATTATCTTCAAGTCAGCCCGGTGGAGGTGGTTAGCACTGCTGCCTCACAGCGCCAGGGACCCAGGTTCAATTCCAGCCTCAGGTGACTGTCTGTGTGGAGTTTGAACATTCTCCCCGTGTCTGCGTGGGTTTTCTCCGGATGCTCCGGTTTCCTCCCACTGTCCAAAGCTGTGCCGGTTAGGTGGATTGGGCCATGCAAAATTGCCCCTTTGTGTCTCAAGGTCTGTAGGTTAAGGCTACCAAATAAACCTGTTGGACTTTAACCTGGTGTTGTGAGACTTCTTACTGTGCTTACCCCAGTCCAATGCCGGCATCTCCACATCATGGTTAAGGGGATTAGCAGGGTGGGTGGCGGGCTAGGGTAATGTGCTCTGTCGGAGAGTCGGTGCAGACTCGATAAGCCGAATGGCCTCTTTCTGCACTGTAGGGAGTCTAAGTCCCCCATGATCCTTCACTCTCTTCCGATTGTTGATGAGAGATTCTGCATATTCAGTAGCATTCTGTCACTAACATTTTAGCACAAAATAACAAGTTTGGGAGAGTTTTTGACTGCACCTTCCACTGACCAGATATCTTTCTTCTTCTCCCCTTCCGGATATATTGTGATGAAAATTCTGGTACTTTTTATTTGAGTTAAACATTTGGAAGAATGTCGAGGTTCCAATGTTCAAGTGTCACTTTAATTGTGATTTTTTTTTTACAAACCTTGGCTACTTTTGTGCTTTCTAGAACTCATGTTCAAAACGGTCTCCTTTCTCAGATAGTCATTAAAGATTAGGAGTGGAATAAGGCCAGTTAAACTCAGTTACTCATCAGGTGATCTCAACCCAATACACGGTTGTTCACAGTGGAAAAACTGTCTCAGAATTTTATGAACTGAATGCCATTAGCAGAATGGAAATAGAAAAGAAAGTGAGATCGGCCCTGCTAATAATAGGACCACACTGCCTCCCACAATGACCTCGACAACACCCACTTTTTGCAAGGACTCTACTCTCCCAATTTTTCCACCTCTATCACATCTGCTTTGATGATGCCACCATCCATATCTGTGCTTCGGATGCATCCTCCTTTTCCCTCAACCTGCTCTATCATTGACAGGGCCTCAACAATGTCCATCCGATTTCCTGCATTTCCGCTCTCACCTTTTCCCTTTCCTCCCAGCACCAAATACTCATCGTCACCTTCCACCCCACCAGGCTCCATATTCGTGGATCATCCTCTGTCATTTTATTTTATTTATTCGTGTCATTTTTTATTATACATTTATTATACATTAACACTGCAATGAAGTTACTGTGAAAATCCCCTAGTCGCCACACTCCGGCACCTGTTCGGGTACACTGAGGGAGAATTTAGCATGGTCAAAGCACCAAACTAGCACGTATTTGGACTGTGGAAGGAAACCGGAGCACCTGGAAATATGGGGAGAATGTGTAGCCTTTGCACAGAGAGTGACCCAAGCTGGGAACTGAACCTGGGGCCCTGGCGCTGTGAGGCAGCGGTACTAACCACTGTGCCACTGGCCGTCCCACCTCCAGCTTAATGATCATATAGATCTCCTTTCCTTTTTTTAAGCATTCAGAAGGGACTGTCCCACCTGTCCTGTGAAACCCCCCCCCCACCCCCCCAACGCCCCAGTCCAATCTTCAATCACCCCTGTTTGACTGCTGACAGTCAGTGCCCTGTGCGTTGATTGGTCGAATCTTGGATAGTGTTCTGGACAGCCTCTGGAAATTATTGCCGTAAAATCT
Source organism: Mustelus asterias (assembly GCF_964213995.1). NCBI lineage: Eukaryota > Metazoa > Chordata > Chondrichthyes > Carcharhiniformes > Triakidae > Mustelus > Mustelus asterias. The sequence goes on along the minus strand of NC_135812.1, from coordinate 77,470,789 downwards.
GAGAAACAAGTTGATTATTAAAAATGGACAGCAAGGATTGATGGCGCATCGAGATGTCATTATGAACAAGCTACAAATCCCATTAATAACAATTCCTGGTACATTTAGCACATCCTTTCTCACCTTTAGAAGAAAGAATCCTTTACTTGTTATGATTTTTTAAAACATTCTTTAACACATTCAATTGTTTCTTTTTATTCTTCTTCTGCTGTGCACTGAGGCAAAGATTTAATAACTTAGCAACGCATGAAGCATCGGCCTAAAACTATTTTGTTCAAAATTCAGTTTGAAAGTGTGGGAAGCTAATTTATTTCAAATGCTTGACTTGGTTTTTAAACGTCGAGAGATGCTACATCACTTGTCGAATTGCCACCTCACGTTTTAACTGTACTTCCCAGTGTGGGTTTTTGAGAAGGTCAAGTATTGAAACTGCAGCCCTCTTCACACCTCGTGTTAAGCGAATGCAGTCTGAGCTATTTTCTCCCCTGCTGTGGGTGTGGGTTGACTGACTCGGCAAGTGGAAGGAAGGTATGTGGGTGACCACTGCAAAAATCCGCTCCATCCGCTAAAATTTTCCACTACAGCTTGAGTTTGGCGGCACTCGTGACAGGAATCGAAGTGACAGATCAGGTCAATGACATTTTGCCAGAAGGTCACAGATGATGCCAGACCTGTCAAGAGTTTCCAGCATCTTCTGTTTTTATTCCCAATTTCCAGCGCCCCTCAGATGTTGCTTTGGCAGAGGCTTTCTCCAAAGTATATTGAACAGGCTCATTCTTTTGTTCAGCACCAAAGCTTGTTTGAGCTAAATATTATTCAGCACATGGTGACCCTGCAATATCAGTTGCATTTTTCTGTTGCAGAATGAACCCTGCAACGTGATTGAGGGCTATTTCCAGGAAGTGGTTGCTATCACGGAGCAGTCTTGTTTATCATCAGAGGAGGTGACAACAGGCCAGAAGAAACACATTAGCAAGTTGCAACGACTTTACCAGACGATAATTAGCTCTGCTCGCCAAGGTAGATGAGAATCGCTAGTTAATTCATTACACCATCTGACAAAGTATACTGAAGAATATACTGCAAGGGCAGCACGGTGGCACAGTGGTGAGCGCTGCTGCCTCACAGTGCCAGAAACCCGGGTTCAATTCCAGCCTCGGGTCACTGTCTGTGTGGAGTTTGCACATTCTCCCCATGTCTGCGTGGGTTTCCTCCCACACTCCAAAGATGTGTGGGTTAGGTTGATTGACCATGCTAAGTTTCCCTTAGTCTCAGGCGGATTAGCAGGGTAAACACATGGTAATACGGGGATAGGGCCTGGATGGGATTGTGTTTGGTGCAGGCTTGATGGGTCGAATGGCCTCCTCCTGCGCTGTAGGGATTCTTATCAAAAAAAAGGTTAAGATTTATGAACTAGAATTCACTTAAAACTTTCACAGCGCGAGACTAATGAATGTAGGAATTGCAGCAAACTGTGAAATGGCATGACACAATGAAAATGCAATCTCTGGCAGGCATTTCAGGGGTGCATTAAAATAAGTGTACCATTTTCTGTTATATATTTGTCCTCTTTGGCTCACCATAGAGCCCTGCTGTGATAATGTATCCAAGGAAGTGGCACAATGCAATGTAAGCAGGAAACAGAATGAGAGCGAACACACCAGAATAAAATTTTGTTCATTTATCGAGTGTTCCTGGGTGTCATTCTCCAAATACACAACAACTTCCACAAGGAGAGGCAGTGACTCCATGCTTTGGTTATGGACCATGTTGAATTGGATTGGGCAGTGTGAACTGGAACCCTGAGTCGGGTAGTTTGCCTAGTCTGTGGTCTGTTAATAAATATGGGCTCCAAAACCACACCAGCTTAGCTATGGTTAGAGCTCTGTGGATTGACCACAAACTCAGGCAACCCAGACGGTCAGCTTCCAGGTATCGTTCGGGAATTCTGGAATGATCTAATAGGGTGGAGTTTCTGCACACCCCTACATGAGGGATATATGGGAAAGAGACTCAAAGGCCAGAGTTCCCAAATCCTGGAGTTGATGGAAGACCACCTGAGATCACTAGGTAACCCAACTCAGCCCTCAGAGTAAGTGGACCCACTTGGGGGGTCCGGACCAGGATCAAGACCATTATTCCAAATACGATAACGAACAGTAGAAACCTACGTTTTTTTGGGCTCACATGGCCTTAGGAGAATGGTGAAGCCAGCAGCAACCATGGTAGACAGATCCCAGCAATGACGCCACGGAATAGCCCCACAAATTACTGGGGCCATGATTTGATTGCAGAGGAGCAAAAGAAAGAGGAAAATATATATCTTTCAGAATAGAGATTTAAAAACTCCCAACAGCAAGTTTCCAAACTATATTGATGTTGAAAACACTGTCCAAACACTTCCTGTATTGTATGGCTTTCTTTTAATCATGCATGGGATGTGGGCATTGTGAGCAAAGCCAGCACTTATTGCCCAACCCAATTGGTGAATTGAGAAATTGGCGGTGAGTTGCCTTCTTGAACCACTGCAGTCCATGAATGTTACTCGCCACTTATCAGCCCAAGTCTTAATGCTGCAGTTATTGTTTCATGCCAACGTGAGCTGCTTCCTTATCTGAGGAGTTGCAACTGGTGCTGAATGCTGGGCCATCATCAGTGAACATCCCCTATCTGACCTTATGATATAGGGTAGATCATTGATGAAGCAGCTGAATATGGTTGGAAATAGGACACTGCTCCAAGGAACTCCTGAAACAATATCCGAGGGTTGAAATGATTAGTCTCCAACAACCACAACCAACTTCCTTTGACTCCAGCCAGTGGAGAGTTCCCCCTCATCCCCACTGACTTCAATTTTACCAGGACTCCTTGATGGCGCACTGGGTCAAAAGCTATCTGAGACGGACGATGCACTTTATTACTGTAGATTGCTGCAAATGCTTCAACCTTGTCTTTTACACCGACATGCTGGGCTCTCCCATTGTTCAGCTTTGGGATGTTCATGAAGCCTCCCCTTCCCCCTTTTGCTGTTTAATTGCCCACTTCCACTACTGTTCACAACTGGTTGTGGTAGGGCTGCAGATCTTTGATTTGATTACTTTCTTTACTATGCCTATAGAGGGATATCCACTTATAGAATCCAAAAGTTCAAAAGGAGACATTTGGCCCTTCGAGTCTGCACCGACCACAATCCCACCTACGCCCTATCCCCATAACCCTATGCATTTACCCTCGCTAGTCCCCCTGACACTAAGGGGCAATTTTAGCATGGCCAATCCACCTAACCCGCACATCTTCGGACTGTGGGAGGAAACCAGAGCACCCCGGAGGAAACCCACGCAGATAGTGGGTGAATGTGCAAACTCCACACAGACAGTGACACAAGCCGGGAATCGGACCTGGGTCCTTGACGCTGTGGGACAGCAGTGCTAACCACTGTGCCACCTTGCCGCATTAAGCATTCATAGTCACATTAAGCATTTATATACTTGTGTCTGTAACCATTTCTAAAATAGATCTTTTATTTGCATTACAAATGACCACACAACATGAGAACATCGGATATTGAAGCAGTTTTTTTTATTGGTGTTTTTAGCGCTGCCTTCAAATGACAGGCTGCAGAATATTCTCCTGCCAAAACCAAATATCAGTTTTTTCATGTGGAAAGAAGACGACCTACTCTGTGAGTGTATTTTGTTCTAACGCTATAATGCCTATAATAGGATTCTGAAATGTATTGTGCATACTTGGTTTTTACAAAAATGATTTCATTCAACATTCCGAATTAATATGAGTCCTTTCCATTTTAAAATATACAAATAAGAAAATGTTTATAATATGGTGATGAAATATATAATGATTGAAATGTAAAGATGAAGATTTTTTATCTTCTATTTTACAAGTGTAGGACATTGCTGCGTGACAAATTTGTCTTTGAAGGGAATTTGACGTAGGAATTAGGAGCGGGAGCTTATCCTCCAAATTTGTATGTTCATTTGTTAGGAGTAGGCCAATCGGTCCTTCGAACCTGCTCCGCCAATCAATAAGATCATGGCTGATCTGAGTGTAACCTCAAGAATCTATTTGCTCTGCCTTAAAAGTATTCAAAGACGGAAGGGAGTTCCAAAGACTTACGACCCTCTGAGAGAAAAAAATACTCCTTATCTTCATCTTAAATGGGTGACCCCTTGTTAGAACCATAGAAACCATAGAAATGATATAGCACAGAAGGGGGCCATTTGGCCCAGCTTGTCCAGACTGACCCAAAGACATCCAGGTGCCCTTTCTATTCCCATCTTCCTACACATGCCCCATAGTCATGTTTTTAGTTCTCGATCCTCCCACAAGAGGAAATATCCTTTCCACATCCACCCTGTCAGTGTACCTCAGGATATGTTTCAATCAAATCACCTCCTACTCTTCTAAAATCTAGGGGATCCAACTCTAGCCTGTCCAACCTTTGTCATATGGTTATCAAAGAACAAAGAAACTTACAGCACAGGAACAGGCCCTTTGGCCCTCCAAGCCTGCACCGACCATGCTACCCGACTTAACTAAAATCCCCTACCCTTCCGGGGACCGTATCCCTCTATTCCCAACCTATTCATGTATTTGTCAAGACGCCCCTTAAAAGTCACTATCGAAGCAGTGATGGTAGCTTCAGAGTAAAATGAACCAACACTTCAGGCTGCTGTAAAGCATCTTTGAGATCCATGTATGATTTCTCACAGTCTGATGTCCAGTCCCGTAACTGTTTCACACACAATCAACTATGTAATGGCTTCAATAATGTAGCTAAGTTAGAAACAAATTTGTCATAATTTATTGATCCTCAATTGCACCACATTCGTCAACATTCAGAGCATTCAAATGGTTATTGGATAAACATATGGATGATATTGGAATAGTGTAGATTAGAGGGGCTTTAGAATGGTTTCACTGGTTGGCGCAACATCGAGGGCAGAAGGGCCTGTACTGCGCTGTAACGTTCTATGTACCTGCTTCCACTACCTTCCCCTGGCAATGAGTTCCAGGCACCCACCACCTTCTGTGTAAAAAATCTGCCTCGTACATCTCCTTTAAACGTTGCCCCTTGCACCTTAAACCTGTGCCTCCTAGTAATTGACTCTTCCACCCTGGGGAAAAAGCTTCTGACTATCCACTCTGTCCATGCCCCTCATAATCTTGTAGACTTCTATCAAGTCACCCCTCAAACTCCGTTGTTCCAGTGAGATCCTCCCAATCCATGTGTTCGGCTAGTAAACCTTCTCCAAACTGCTTCCATTGCATTTGCATCCTTTTTTAAATAAGAAGACCAGCACTGTACACAGATGTGGTTTCACCTGTATAACTGAAGCGTAACTTCTCTAATTTTGTATTCGGTTCCCCTTGCAATAAACAAGCGCATTCTATTAACTTTGCTAATTACTTGTTATACTTTTGTGATACATGCACTAGGATAGCCAGATCACTCTGCATCTCAGAACTCTGCAATCTCTCACCATTTAGATAGTATGCTTCTTTTTTATTCTTCCTGCCAAAATGGACAATTTCCCACATTATACTTCTTTTGCCAGATCTTTGCCCATTCAATTAATGTACCTATATCCCTTTGTAGCCTCCTTATGTCCTTTTTGCATCTTAATTTCCTACCTATCTTTGTGTCATCAGTAAATTTAACAATCATACTTGCAATCCCTTCATCCAATTCATTTATATAAATTGTAAACAGTTGAGGTCCCAGCATTGATCCCTGTGGCACACCACTTGTTACACCTTGTCAACTAGAAAATGACTGATTTATACCTGCTCTCTGTTTCCTGTTAGCTAGCCAATCTTCTATTCATGCCAATATGTTACCCCCAAACCATGAGCTTTTTTCTCCCATCGTAATCTTTGATGTGGCACTTTATTAACTGCCTTCTGAAAATCAAAGTACAGTCCATCCACCAGTTTCTCTCTATCCACAGCAAATCTTACTTCTTCAAAGAGCTTCAATAAAGTCTTTAAACATGATTTCTCTTTCACAAAACCATGTTGACTCTGCCTGATTACCTTGAAGTGCCCTGCTGTAACTTCTTTCATAACAGCTTTGAACATTTTCCCTATGACAGATGTTAAGCTTAGAGTTTCCTACTTCTGTCTCTCTCCTATTTTGAATAAAGGAGTTATATTCGCTCTTTTCCAGTGTAATGGAACCTTCCCCAAATCCAGGGAATTTTGGAAAATTAAAACCAACGCATTAGCAATTTCACCGGCCACTTCTTTTAAGACCCTAGGATGAAGTCCACCCGGACCTGGGGATTTGTCAGCTCATAAATCCAACAATTTGCTCAGTACCGTTTCCCTGGTGATTGTAATTTTCTTGAGTTCCTTCCTCCCTGCCATTTCTTGACTTACAGCTGGGATATTCCTTGTATCCTGTATGGTGAAGACCAATGCAAAATACCTGTTCAATTCATCTGCCTTATCTTCCATTATTAATTTCCCAGACTCACTTTCCACAGGACCAATGCTCATTTTATTATTTACAACAGGGCACTTTAAGGTAATCAGGCAGAGTCAACATGGTTTTGTGAAAGAGAAATCCTGTTTAATCACTTTATTGAAGCTCTTTGAAGAAGTAAGATTTGCTGTGGATAGAGAGAAGCTGGTGGATGTACTGTACTTTTTAAAATATCTATAGAAACTCTTACTGTCTATAAGCTTTCTCTTGTACTCTAATTATTCCCTCCTTATTCATCTTTTCGTCATTCTTTGCTGTTTTTCATATTCTGTCCAAACTTCTGACCTGCCAGCCATCCTTGCGCAATTACATACTTTTTCTTAAGTTTGATGCTAATTTTAACCTTTCTAGTTAACCGTGCATGGTGGGTCCTTCCCTTCGAAATATTGGTTCTCATTAGAATGTATCTATTCTGTCTGCCGCTGTTTTGTCTGCCGCTGTTTCTCTATTGACCTATTCCTTAGCCTTGTTAAGTGAACTTTATTCATTTTCAGTCTCATTTTATAAAAAGACACATTACCAATGTCACAAATATGCATGTAGTTGAATAGACTGACTTCTGTTTACATAGCATCTTCTCACATCTCTTAAAAACGACGCAAAACACTTCACATACAATTGTTGATTATGACGTGGGAAGAAGTAGTCAATGGTTTGTTTTATTTGATTTGATTTATTATTGTCACATGTATTAGTACACAGTGAAAAGTATTGTTTCTTGCATGCTATACAAAGCATACTGTTCATAGAGCAGGAAAGGAGAGAGTACAGAATATAGTGTTACAGGCATAGCTAGGGTGTAGAGAAATATAAGGTAGGTTCATTCAAAAGTCAGATGTCAGCAGGGAAGAAGCTGTTCTTGAGTTGGTTGGTACGTGACCTCAGATGTTTGTATTTTTTTTTCCCGACTGAAGAAGGTGGAAGAGAGTATGCCCAGGGTGCGTGGAGCCCTTGATTATGCTAGCTTCTTTTCCAAGGCAGTGGGAAGAATAGACAGAGTCAATGGATGGGAGGCTGGTTTCAATCCTCGCTGAAAGATTCTACTATATAAGACAAAGGCTAAACATTAGCTGAGTTAGTCCATTTGGAAATGAGATGGAAATCTTACAAAGGCTAAAAAATCTCAAACCAAAAATTCTCAGGAATAGGATGAAACTGAAGGAAATCTAGGGGCAGAACCTTATCATATTATTTCAAAGCGTGAGGCTCAGACTGAAAACCAGCGTATTACTCTCTAGCTGCACAGCCCAGTTTTCACTCCAGATTTTGAGCCTCATAGAGTGAAATAAATAAGTGGGTGGTGTTTATGCCATCACTCTGGTGAGGTGGGGCCTGATCGAGCCAGCAAGGCTGCTTTATGATGTCTTAATGTCCTGTTCCTGGTTTAGCAGTTGCACCCAATCTATGCCAACTAACATTGGCAGATAGTGCTTGAAAGGCAGATCATAGCTAATTTATCTAAGGGTATACACTTGGCCAGAAGACCGATGGCAGACATCATAGAAGCTTCCTGCCATTGTTTTCAACTTTGGTGTTCTGCAAGGTTTGCATGACTCATACATGGCTCGCTGTACCCTAATTTGGTAGGTTCTCAGAAAACCTGTGTCTTGTTCATGTACGAAATGTAGTCCTAAAGTCTGCAGATGAGTGCATTTGAGGCTGAATGGCTCTGCCTTCAATCAGTATTAAAAGGATTTGACTCAATTGGAAGTCCTCTATAGGATTCTGACCATGACGGTACCATAAGAGTTGCGATTGTTTAATTTGGCCCTACATATTTATGCCTGGGACATAATGAACTCAGAAGCTACGACAACAGCATGCTAGTTTTCAGCATCCTTCAGTCTTATATACAATAGCAGCACTGAAGTTTCACAAATCACTTATAGACATTTTGGAGCACTTCCCAAAACAAAATGTGGGATTTGCTTTTGTCTAGAAATTCAAATAATGAGCTAAATGTCATTCTGGGCTTGACAAAGCTATGGGATAATTGTTATCTGCTGGTAACCTATTGGGTGGAAGTTTCTCGTCTAGCCCGCCGTGGTAATTGTAGCGGGCAGGACAGGCCCATGCAAAGGTCCATTGACCTTTGTTTCCGTTTCCCCCTATTCCCAGCGAGCAACAAGGTTAATTTTGTGACAACTCGGTATACATATATTTGTCTATGACAATTTTGCCATTTAATATACAAAACAAAATTGCTAGTATTTTATGTTGATAACATACGCAACAGGTCATGCAACTGCACGTTAACTTCAGTGTTTTGCCTCTCACTCACGTTGTTATATATCTTTTCAGGGAAGGAGCTGGTGCAGTTTGTTAAAAATCGATTTGAAGGCAGCCAGGAGATCATTAACAGTGACTCCGACAACTCTGAGATGATTGAGCCAACAGACAGCCCTAACTTTGAGCAAACAAGATTATCGGTTCTGTCAACAGACAGTGGTATCGTCAGAGACTGTGGGGATCCACCCCTGTTAAATGATTGCCCCCATCAGGAGACACCTGAAAAAGAGCAAAGCAAGTTGTCCAGAAGGTGCGGCATGAAGAAAAAAAGTCATCATTCACACGACACGCTGATCCTTTCGGACGTTTATGATAATACAGCAACAGGGGCTGGTCTGAAACTTCAGCGCAAGTTTGGTTGCAATATGACGTTAGCTAACTTCAAGCAACAGAAGCCTTACACTGCACGCGTTATGGTGATTGGGGGCGATTGCATTTTGGGAAAATTAGCAAAGGCTTTTCTTTCTTTGAGGTAATTCTTTGGACAATTGATCACGGTTTATATGAACAATTTACAAAATAAGAAAAGTTCCCCTTTTTAGATGCTATCCAACGTCTGTGTTTGGCTTTATTCTACTTCATATTTCTATCAATTTTCCTGTTAAACTTTATAATGGTTTGCATTAAAGCAGCAGTGTGTCACCTTGTAAATCAATAATTGGCTCCTTGTTCTTTCAGATAGGCATTTTCATCTCATTAATTTCTTCCCTCAAATGTAGCTTTGTGCTAGGTCCTGGTTCTGTAATCTTGTGGTATTCTCGGACACCTCTTACAATTGACAATGAATGTCAGTGGACTATTTGGTTGTTGTGAACATCAGAGCCCAGTTCAGTCCTAATTTTCCTGATGTCCATTCACACGCACTTTGCAGGTGAAGCCGATGGAAAGTCACCAGGAGTGGAAGTTCGGTTTCTTCATGAGCTTTCTCAGCTGAGCTCCACTTAAGTAAAAGTTAACTACCCTCCTCCTCCCCCACCACCTCCCGCACCCAGACTAGTACCACCCAGCTGAGGCATAACATTATTTTTAAGTTCATTTTTGTCTGAGGGGTTCACATGCAGCACAATTAGTCCCAGAGTGAAATTATAGCACAATCAAGCACTATGGTTAGCACAGTGCCAAGGACCAGGGTATGATTCCGGCCTTGGGTGACTGTGTGGAGTTTGCACGTTCTTCCCGTGTTGGCGTGGGTTTCCTCCAGGTGTTCCGGTTTCCTCCCACAGTCCGAAGATGTGCAGGTTAGGTGGATTGGCCATGCTAAATTGCCCCTTAGTATCCCAAGATGTGTAGGTTAGGGGGTTAAAGGGGTAAATACATGGGGTTATGGGTAAAGGGTGGGCAGGAGGGCCTGGGTAAGGTACTCTGTCAGAGAGAGTCAAGTGCAGATTCAATGAGCTGAATGGCCTCTTCAAAATTATAGAGATTCTATAATTCAAGGTGACCGTTTCTGATCCATTTTCGGACCAATGCCATCTTAAAATCTCAAATGCACCATGACTCAGAAATATTTTATGATTCTTTATTATCCTTCCCAATTAGCAATGCTACTGATATAATCCACATATTAACAATTCGTCTCCTAAAGTCATCTTGATACTTCAAGAACTTTAAATAAAACTTGCAATTTTAACTGTATTCATAACTTTTGTGGAAACGTAACAAATTTTGTAGTTCCTTTGGTTTCTGTTTGTGTTATTGGATGTAGTTTCATGACTTCAGGCTGCCAAGTGACTATGACTCTATGACTCTAAGTGATTGCATTAAAAATCTTCTCAAAGTAAAATAATCTAGATTTATTAAAACAAATAATAATACTGAAGTCAAAATGATTATGGACACCGGGCAATGACAGAAATATTTTACTTTCATTCTTTACTTAGAAAAAGAGAAACAAGAAGATGTATTCTGACCACAAAACTAAACTTGCATTTCTACTATATCCCTGTTACAGACGCCGTATCTGCTGGCAAGGTGTGTGTCTGAATCAATTATTATTTTCTGTAAGATTAATTCTAATCTTTACATGTTAGATCTGATTGGTCCCTGCTAACTGTATAGTGGATGATATCAGAAAGTTGACCCTAAATAAACCAGAATGATTTGTAAATTTGGTGTGTTGAAACCCTTTGATTCATTTGAGGGATGTGATCATTTGCTTTTTAAATGCAAGCCTTCTATTGTCATTAAGTCTGTTTTATTGTTAAAAAATTCTGCTCAGTAGTGTAAAAATTAGTCTCTATGTTTAAATCAGGAATTAATCCTCTTCATATTCCAATGTTGTTTATAAGATATATTGCCTCGGACATGAAGTAGTTAAAAGGAACTGTGTTGCAAACAATTACTAAATGACCAGTTATTTTTTCCGACTTTTGAAAATTAGTTATACTATCGGTACCTATGAATAGATAATAGTGAAAATCTTTTTAATTACTTTGTTTTTAGGTCGTACCTTTATTGCATAATGACCTTTCATGTGAGATGTCCAGATATTTGGGTAGTATCGATCCATGGTATAACAGCAACATCAACAGCCTGCGGGCTATGATACCGGAACTGGCTAGAATGGTAAGAGCAATTTGGATTTCATCCTTAATGATGTGCAATATGAAGTAAAAGGTTGTAGGAGAAAAAATGTAGCAGGCTACCTGTAAATTGTATGTTACTGGATATTTCATTTTATTTAGAGGATAAACAGTGACTGTTACGCTCATAGAATAGAATCATAGAATCTCTACAATGTAGAAGAGGCCATTCAGCCCATCGAGTCTGCACTGACTCTCCGGCAGAGTATCCCACCCAGGCCCTCTGCTCCACCCAATCCCCGTAATTCCACACATTTACCATGGCTACTCCATCTAACCTACATATCTTGGTGACCATTTAGCATGGCCAATCCACCTAACCTGCACATGTTTGGACTCGTACATAGAGGAGCAGGCTGAAACTGTGATTGTTGTTTGGAGGTCCACAACCTTTAATGTGTCTCTCCGTAAATTCCTTGCAGTGTTAATGTAAGCCTACTTGTGACTAACAAATAAAATAAAAGCGTGTACCTGTAATTGCAAAGACCGGGGGCGAGATTTTCCGGCCGCACTCGCCCCCAAGAGCAAAATATCCTGCCCGAGGTCAACGAACGTTTGCATGTTCTGTGTCCCACCCAGTATGATTCCCGTGGTGGTCGGGACGGGAAAATTCCACCCTGGGCTCCAGTTCTACCCTTCGCCACCTGACTATCCAAATTCTAACATTACTCGCATGTGAACACAACCCTTGCATGAGTAGCTTTGAAACTATGGCCTTTGCAGCATTATCAGAATGTGGAGTCTGTACTAGTACCAAGTCCTAATATCAGCAGACTGAATTCTAAATCAATTACATTGTAGTAGATGGATTCCAGTGAATTCAGTAGCCAATTCACTCGGTAATACTGATATTTTTTGAACAGGTTAACAAATTCATTACAATAGCATTCATTTACAATTATTGTTAAAGGTGATTTCAAGCCCATAATAATTTTAAACTGTTTCATTATTTTCACGGAGTATTGGTTCCTTGTGTGATCGCAATGTAAGCTGCAATGGAATGAAATCATACTGCAATTTTTACATTCACTTGTCATAAAAGAAATTTCTCTATTTTAACATGGGCATTATCTTTTGTTAAAAGGAATTAATATTTCCATTCAATTTCCAGATTAAACAATTTCATATTAATTTAAATCATACAATGTGGTTTCACCAGTTCAGTTCTGAGTCATTTGTTTGTTGATACGGCATTTGTTATGCATAGTGTTTAAGGTAATGTTAAAAGTTTGAGCTGCTGGTGTCTTCTTGATCAAAAGGCTATTTGTTTCATAATAGCCAAAGAACCAGTTCTGTCAGGCCACAGCTGTGTGACACAGGGTCCCCGCACCGGCCCCCCCCCCCCTCCGCAAGCATCAGGGTGACCCCCCCAACACACATAAGGGGAACGCCCCCCCCCCCCCCAATGGGGCTCCCTAGAGGGTAAGCCCCCGGCACAGCTCCCTGGCACTGCCAGGTTGGCAATGCCAGAGTGCCAGGGCACTGCCCAGGTATGACCTCTCCCTCTGTGGGTTATACTTAACTTATACCTGTTGACTGCCTAGTTTTTCTATCTGTGTTGTAAACCTCGCTGGTGTGACATTACATTGGCATGGTATGGATATTCAATGAGGGAGGAACATATAGCAAGGGAACCCCTTTCATTATATTTAAATATATGGCAATTTATTCAAGAGAGGTTCCTGCCCAAAATGTCACCAGTGAGGGGAGTGGAAAACTGGAAATCAAGGTCTCATTGGCGAGAATCTAGTTTTCCGAAGCTTGCGAGATTTTTTGCCCACATCACTTTTTGTGCTCATGGTGAACACGGGTACAAAATTGCTCCCGATGTCTGCAACACAAAAATAACGCAAAACCTTTAAAATTAATCATTTAAATGCATTTCATGTCTCGAGGCTTTTGATTTTAAACTATTTTAAACCTGTTGAAAAATGACAAATAAAGAATTGTTTTTCCATTTCTAGCCTGTTTTTAAGCTAACAGATATAACCACTTTCCACAGACAACATCATTTGGACAACAGTCCGGTGCGGACCCATTTGTTGTGGACGTCACATCATACTATGTACGAATGGGATATCAGCCTGTTTACTTTCAAATCTACAGTGTAACGGTGAGTACTCCAAGTAATATATTTTAATGAGTTACAGAATTCTTAAATCACATTTCTGTTACATTGACCCAAATTTGAACAGTGAGGATGCTGAGCGAGAGAAATATTTCAAAGTGCTATTTTTTCATAGACGGTTATATTTTGTAGAGTGGTCATCTGGATTGGTGTACAGTGCCATATTTTACCTCAAGTTGTGATATCTGGATTTCTGCAATATTCTGCCTGTGAGCTAAGGCTCCCGTGAGCGACTGACTGCGTTTGTGCTGAGCAGGAACGATTCAGTTTCACTTTACTAAACGCTTCTGTGCATCCGTTAGTCTACTCAACCATCCACAGCAAAACCCTCTTCTGAATAGGATGCCTAATTTGAGTATAAATTCTTTCAAATGGAGATTGGAAGGATGTTGGTTTAGCTTTGTGAACTATTCTTTCCATTTAAGGTATTCAGAGCGAATTCCTGCACAGTGGTTAGCCATTGCTGCCTTACAATGCCAGGGACCAAGGTTCGATTCCCTGCTTGGGTCACTGTCTGTGCGGGGTCTGCACGTTCTCCCTGTGTCTACATGGGTTTCCTCTGGATGCTCCAGTTTCCTCCCACAGTCATGCTCCTTAGATGCATTGGCCATGCTAAATTCTCCCTCTGTGTACCCAAACAGGCGCCAGAGTGTGGCGACTAGGGGATTTTCACAGTAACTTCATTGCAGTGTTAATGTAAGCCTACTTGTGACTAATAAATAAACTTTATAAATGTCATTGATGCTTTCTTAGTTAGGGACCAAAGTGGAAGATCTCAGTGAAATTGTATTTGTTATAATTAAATGTAATGTCTCTTTCTGTGTCACAGTTTACTTTTACAGATGAGACGGTTGAATGTGTGGATGACGTTTTTCTCATTCAGCTTGTTGCAGACTTTCCTCAATTAAAGTGTGCCAAAGGTGAATTATTTATGAGAAAATATTGGACACCTTGTTGCTATAATAAAATTATTAATGTGTTTACACATTGTAGAGAAGTGGTAGGCAACCTAGGCTAGTCTCCTTCATCTCAATGCATGATTGAAACTGGGCTTGTTCACTAACCGTGACCGCATGAATAAGATTAAATACATTTATTACGCATCAAATATTTCATAACCAGTAATAGAAAATACTCCATCATTCATATATTAATGAAACTGTCATCAACTTCAAATGGTGAAAACAGAAATATTTAGGCTTTGGACACAGAGGGAGCGCCCAGCTCTCTCAGTCAATGTTGTGAGCAATCAGCACGCACCTCACTTCACTTGCCCTGGCTCTACACTTCAGTCATACCAGTAGGAAAAAAAACCACGCAGATGGAAATAATCAGAATGTGCCAACCCTGCGCATGAGCAACGGTCAACAAAAATTCTCATAGGCCACACTCGGAACCCAGAAGAGTTGCATGTCACCCCCTGGGCCGCAGTTGCCCACCACTGTGATCAGATGGGGGAAGTTGGTGATGTCGTCCGATGTCACAGGACTAGCAATCCAGAAATCCAGGCTGGTACTCTGATGACATTGGTTCAAATCCAACCACAGCAGCTGATAATTTAAATTCAATTCAATTCATAAAATCTGGAACTGAAAGCTAGCCTCCTTAATGGTGACCATGACAACTATCATCGATTGTCGTGAAAACCCATCTGGTTCACAAAAGCCCTTTAGGGAAGGAAATCTATCATCTTTATCTGGTCTGACCTAAATGTGACTCCAGATCCAAAGCAATGTGGTTCCTCTGAACTGCCCTCTGAAATGGATTAGTAAACCACTCAGTCCAAGGACAATTAGGGATGGGCAACAAATGCTGGACTGGTGATGCCCGTTTCCCGTGAAAGAGTAAAGAATAGACAGCTGGTGCATTTCACTGTTGCAATGCTGCATTTCTATATTTTTGGACACCAGTTTAATGTGGTTAAACTGTGGGAATAGCTGTAAACTGTTACTATGAGCAAGATTTCTCTTTCACAAGTTTTGTCTTTGCTTGGTTTTAATATTATAATTCAACTTAATCTCATTTTTTTAATGACATCAAACCCAAAATCTGTCTGAAATGCAGAGAAGAAAGAAGTGAATTAACTTGGTATGGATTAGAAAATGGAGAGAGGTTTGCAGGGGCGGGAAGGTGGCACAGTGGTTAGCACTGCTGCCTCACAGCACCAGTGACCCAGGTTCAATTCCCGGCTTGGGTCACTGTCTGTGTGGAGTTTGCACGTTCTCCCTGTGTCTAAGTGGATTTCCTCCGGGTGCTCCGGTTTCCTCCCACAGTCCAAAGATGTGCAGGTTAGGTGCATTGGCCATGCTAAATTCTCCCTCAGTGTACCCAAACGTGCGCCGGAGTGTGGCAACTAGGGGATTTTCACAGTAACTTTGTTGCAGTGTTAATGTAAGCTTATAATAAACTTTAATCTGTTACGTGGCAATTTTCTTTCAATTAATTTTTCACCCATTACCAATGTATTTGCATTGTACATTGCTGGCAATGCCATCTACTGGTAGAAAGAGAACAACGGTGATGGTGTTTTGTTGGTTAAGTGACCAATTAACAGCAGTTACAGGAAAACATATGACCAATTGCCAGATACTTTCTGGGTCTATTTTGATCAGGGGTCTGATTAATTCCTGAGAACATTAGTACAAATTATTTTCAGTTTAGAATCGATTGAAGTGCCAAAATATACGTTCTGCTTTTTAATACCACAAAAGAATCAGAAGATTTTTTAAAAATTCATGGGCATCACTGGGTGGCCAGCGTTTAGGAAATTTTCACAGTAACTTCATTGCAGTGTGAATGTAAGCCTACTTGTGACTAATAAACTTTAATTTTATTTATTGCCCATCCTTAGTTGCCCTTGTTCAGAGGGCAGTTGAGAGTCAACCACATTGCTGTGGCTCTGGAGTCGCACGTAGGCCATGATGTGGAGATGCGGGCGCTGGACTGGGGTGGGCACAGTCTGAAGTCTCACAACACCAGGTTAAAGTCCAACAGGTTTATTTCGTAGCACAAGCTTTCGGAGCGCTCCGAAAGCTTGTACGACCAAATAAACCTGTTGGACTTTAACCTGGTGTTATGATACTTCTTACATATAGGCCAGACCAGATAAGGATGGCAGATTTCCTTCCCTAAAGAACATTTGTGAACCAGATGGGTTTTTCCAACAATGGTTTCATGGTGATCAATAGATTCTTAATTAATATTTTTTTTATTGAATTCAAATTCTAATATCTGCCATGGCTGGATTTGAACCCGGGCCCCAAGAATACTAGCTGAGTTTCTGGATCAGTAGTCTAGCGACAATACCACTAGGCCATTGCCATTAAACTGCTTCAATTAAATTTGGTGCGCCAAAATGCAATGAATCCTTATTATAAATGATTGCAATGAATGGGCTCCTCATACTGTTCACAGTGTGTCTCACTCAGCTCCATTCTTTCAAAATATTAACGATTCATTTGTCAGATTTGTGGTTGGCATTCTCTGCCAAGGGTCATCATTCTTGACCTTCCACCCCTGTCTGACCACCTTTTTGAGAACCATCTCACTCGGTGCACCATTCCTCAGATGATATGAACAAACAATCTGCTGCTAAGCATTTGCCAAATCCGCTCCAGGTATATTCCAGCGTGTTCTTGAATGATTAGGCTGTTGTAAACGGTGCGCTGTGTAATGCTGCACCTTTTAACCAAGATGTGATACCTGGCAGTAAAGTAATATACCTCTCGTGACACGACATTGTGATAGGGAGAAACTTTAATCAGGCAGATAAATGAAACATCACATTGACGTCGGCTATCAAGTGATATATTTCGAGCACAATCGATGTTGTAAACAAATGTAGATTTAAATTTGTCAGAAGTTTTTTTGTGGAAGATGTGGCCCTTGGTTATTTATGTTTAGCATTGTTACCTTTCAAGTGACTATTCAATTTCATACAATGATGATAAGAACAGCTTCACAATATTCTTACAGAAAGCACATTGACACGGAAAAGGGCAACATCAGACGGAACGTGGGTACAAACTGAGGTTACGTACAAAAAGGTAAGAGTCAAAACATCGTAGCCAATCAACAGCTGTTCATAGAATTATAGAATATGGAATCCCTACGGTACAGAAGGAGGACATTCAGCCCATCGAGTCTGTACCAACCACAATCTCACCCAGGCCCTATTCCCGTAACCCTCATTCACCCTAATAATCCCCCTGATAGTAGGGTCAATTTAGCATGGCCGATCAACCTAACCCACACATCTTTGGACTGTGGGAGGAAACCGGAGCACCCACAGGCAACCCACGCAGACATGGGGAGAAAGTGCAAACTCCACACAGACAGTGACCCGAGGCTGGAATTGAACCCAGGTCCCTGGCGCTGTCAGGTAGCAGTGCTAACCACTGGGCCACCATGCTGCCCTCTGCTGTTGTGTTGATCACATTGTGTGCAAATAGCTAAATGATGTTGTGTTGTTAAAAAAAGCAGACATTAAGAGATCTGCAAAATGAAATCTATAACGCAATGAAGAGTACTGATGGCCAAAACATTGTGTGATTGCAAGAAGAAATTAGATATAGCTCTTGCAGCTAAAGGGATATGGAGGGAAAGGCAGAATCAGGATAATGAATTTGATGATCATAATGAATGGCAGAGCAGGCTCACAAAGGGCCGAATGGCCTACTCCAGCTCCTATTTTCTATGTTTCTATATGTGAAAATGGTGACATTATGGTTACATTCCAATAGGAGTGATCCTATATTTCCAGCAGTTGCAGGGAGCACAAGTCAGAGACATGGGACTACCATGCGTTAACTCAATCAGTGACCCACACTCCCGGGAAGTGGTTTCCAGCCGGAAGGACAGGATCACTTCCCATGTGATCAGAATCTTTAATTATAACCGTAAAGAAAGGAATATAGACAATAGACCATAAAGAAGAAAATACCATTTCAACATAGTAAATGTGAGGTGTGTAGGATTGCGTAGACAGTCATTATTCTGGTAAGAAAGACTATTAATGCGATTTCCTTATCATTTAGCTAATTGCACACAAGGCCATTTGCTTTCATACAACTGATTTTACATTAATAAATTCCCGCATCAACCAATTGGCAGGAGATTACACTGAGGAGAGAGTTTCATATCACTGGACATTTTCACCGAGAAAGTGAACCACATGGCACCATTTACTGGGTGTACTTGGCTCTGACAGGTCCAATATGGAATGTGGTACGTCTGCTCTCACTCCACACTGAGAGTGTCACATGCCAGGCAGGTTAGGGTACTCTGGAGTCACCCAGGTCACACAGCTGAAGCTGGGATTTGACCCATTTCCTTGAGAAATCTAGAGTATGGTGTCAGTTTCTCACACTCAGCCACAGAGTTTTACAGCACATAAAGAGGCCCTAAAGTTAAAAAAAGTTTATTTCTAAGTGTCACAAGTAGGCTTACATTCACACTGCGATGAAGGCACTGTGAAAATTCCCTAGTCGCCACTCATTAAGAAGCATTGAAACACCATAGCATACAGGGCTATGGACCAAGTGCTGGCAAATGGGACTAGAATAGATAGGTGCTTGATGGCTGTTGCAGACACAATGGGCCAAAGGGTGGCAGAATGGCACAGTGGTTAGCACTACTGCCTCACAGCGCCAGTGACCTGGGTTCGATTCCCGGCTTGGGTCATTGTCTGCACGTTCTCCCTGTGTCGGCGTGGGTTTCCTCCGGGTGCTCCAGTTTACTGCGGATGTTGGAATCTGAAACCAAAAGGGAAAATGCTGGAAAATCTTAGCAGGTCTGGCAGCATCTGTTAGGAGAGAAAAGAGCTGGCGTTTCGAGTCCAGATGACCCTTTGTCAAAGGATCCTGTAGACTCAAAGCTTTGACAAAGGGTCATCCGGACTCTCAACGTCAGCTCTTTTCTCTCCTTACAGATGCTGCCAGACCTGCTGGGATTTTTCAACATTTTCTCTTCTGGGCCCTCGTCTTTATTGTTTGTCGAACGTATCCAAATTCACAGGAGAAACTGCAACCAATATTTTCTATTCGTTGTCACTGCAGATTGCTCTGAGCAGCAGGGAAAGCACGAGGAAGTTTACAAGTCGTTGCACTGGTTTAGTGATGAAAGCGATTCCTTCAAATGAGACTGAAGGTATGATAAGAATCTATTAGCTGCAGCCATGACTTGGTTTGCAATTCAGTTTCTTGGTTTTCTTTGTGCTGGTTATGCGGATGTATTAAAACCCTGACGCTTCTCATGTTTGTAGCTGCTTGACTTTAGAATTAGTTAATTTAAATATTATGATCACTCCTTCCAGCTCCGTTTCAATGGTGTCACATGCAGTTCAACAGCAAAACATCTGCAGGCGAGCTGTCCCCAGTTCTCTCCCATTTTTCTCCAGAAGAAACAAGATGTGGTGTAAAACAAAATGACTGGAAATCCTGACCAATGTATCGGCCTTGAAGTTGGTTCTCGGCAATTTTAAAATTATTCAACAAAAGCACATGACAACTATTTCCCCACAGAACATCCACCAGATCAAATCTATCAGTTTAAAACTTGTAGTTATTTTTGCCACCGAATCTCTAAAATCATTCCAGTTGCCAAGGAAACATGAAAATCAGGTACCGATGTCATCCATAGAATTCCTACAGTGCAGTAGGAGACCATTCGGCCCATTTGAGTCTGCACCAACTCTCTGAAAGAGCATCTTACCAAGGACCACCTTATCCCCGTAACCCTGCACATTTACTATGGCTAATCCACCTAACCTACACATCCTTAGAATGTGGGAGGAAGCTGGAGCACCTGGAGGAAACCCACGCAGACATGGGTAGAATGTGCAAACTCCACGCAGTCACCCAAGGCTGGAATCGAACCTGGGTCCCTGGCGCTGTGAAGCAGCAGTGCCAACCACTGTGCAGCCCAATCAATCAATTGTTAGCATTCTATAATGCCATCTGCAGTTTACTATTAACCTCTTGTTTTATTTAAATTTAATCTCGTGGCCTCAGTGTGTGTCTTTAATCTTGCACAGTCGAACAAAACCTATTTCTTCTGTCTCAGTCTGAGTAATTCTGATTCACTTGCACTTCCTTCCATTTGGTCTACTGTATTCACTGCTCCCAAAGCATCTTCTCTACATTGAGGAGACTAAAAGCAGACTGGGTGACCGCTTTGCGGAACACCTTCATTCAGGCCGCAAGCATGACCCCACTCTTACTGTTGCTTGCCATTTTAACTCAGCACCTTGCTCTCATGCCCACATGTCCGTCCTTGGCCTGCTGCAATGTTCCAATGAAGCCCAATGCAGTTGAGCACACTCATGAGGGACTCGATGGTGAGTTTGGCAACTTTAGACTGACCTTTCTCCTCCATCTTAAACCCCTATTTATAAATATTCCAGACGTGTAGTGTATCAGTGCAACCCCCATTTCCACCACCACCCCGCCCCCCCCCCGCCCCCCCCCCCCAGGCCATATATGTCTTCTGTTCTTAAGGTTGCTACTATGTGTTGCAATTTCTCACAGCTACGCCTCAATATCTAACACATTCTCCCTTTCTTCAGGTTCTGACGAAGAGCCAGTAGGTCACAAAACATTAACTCTGCTTTCTCTCCTCACAGATACTGCCAGACCTGCTGGGGTTTTCCAGCATCCTCTGTTTTTGTTTTTTATGACATTGTTTTGAAGAGATAAAAACTATTTCTTAAGATACAAGAAAGAACTGAATATATTTGTTGCTGTATATTGATGAGAATATAGCATTAGAGATGTTTCCAACAATACTCTCCCATGTTAACCTGTCACGATCAGTAGGAACAAATTTTCACTGTGCTGAACATTAGACCGGTGGTTCCCAGCTATCTCTCACTGGAGTGTAGGGATTTTGTGGCCTCACTCATCCAGGAACTGTAAAATCCCACCCGAGGTAGACGGACCTTCCCATGTTCCGCTCCTCGCCTGCTTCATTCGATTCCCGTGGCGGGCGGGCTGGTAACGGTCCGGCCATGATTTGACATTCTAAACGGCAGTGGCAACTGAAGCATTGCGAGAATGTATTCTGGCCCAACATGTGCATGCAATACACGGTTGTGAAAGAACCGATGTAAATAAGTGTGATACATTTTACTCTGCAAAAGACTTAATGATTTTGCAAGTGTTTTACAAAATCTGTTTGATGAAAGATGTAAGTTCCTTATGAAATTCCCAGCAGGAGCAGGCATCTGTATGGATATCAGGAAATAAAGAGAATCGAAGATGACCATTAAATTATTAAAACAGAAACCGCTGTTACAGGAATGGCACATTTATGATATTGTTTTATATGATACTATCTGAGTTCATGGAACAGTGGAAGTTAAGAAGCAAACATGGAACATCAGAGAAATAATAACTAAGATAACACTTAATTGAAAATAATGTTGCAGTTGTGGCTGTCACAAGATTAATTGAATTACAGAGCTAATCATCAGATTGAGCTAGTTATTGGCCAATATCAATGCTGCCAAAGTTAGGGCAGGATTTTGCGGCTCTTCTCACTGCCGGGATCATCCGGTCCCGCCGCCGGGATCATCCGGTCCCGCCGCTGGGATCATCCGGTCCCACCAAAGGTCAATGGACTTTGGCTGGGCCACTAAATTTCTCACGGCCGGTCCTGCCATGAAGGGACTGGAAAATCCCGGCCTTAATGGTTAGACTGAATTGGAGCCAACTTATTTTTTATTTGTTTAGAGCTAGGATGGCGGCTATTGCTTCTTGTTCAAAACCAATATCTGACCGGTTACATTGTGACATAAGTTGGTAGAAAATGCTCTCAGGACTGCAGGATGACTGGAAGATTGTATACCATGGTGATATAACTGAGTTTCACTAATGTGTAGCCATAAAATATTGTACAGTCCCATTTAATTTGGTAATCTCAATGCACTCCTGTTTTGCAGATCTTGTTTGCCTGAATGTAAATTTCTCGGAGGTAACGAACAAAATAAACTTATCTGGAAAAGTATCTTTGGTAAGTGTAAACTATTTTGCAACAGTAAATATGTCGAAAAATCATGTGAAAAGCTTTTCACAGCGGTACAGTGGTTAGCACTGCCTTATCACAGCGCCAGGGACCGGGGTTCGATTCTAGCTTTGGGCGACTGTATGTGTGGAGTTTGCATGTTCTCTCTGTGTCTGCATGGGTTTCCTCCGGGTGCTCCGGTTTCCTCCAACACTCCAAAGATATGCAGGTTAGGTGGATTGGCCATGGTAAATTTCCCCTTAGTGTCCCAAGATGTGTCGGTTAGGGGGATTAGCGGGGTAAATACTTGGGGTTACGGAGATAGGGCCTGGGTAAGATGCTGTATTGGAGAGTTGGTGCAAACTCGATGGGCTGAATGGCCTGCTTCTGTGCTGTAGGGTCCTATGATAATGGCTGACATTTTGGACTGCATTGACGAGTTATGTTGGAAAATTGTGCAGGTATTTTGTACTACATATATTCCATAAATAGCAGTGAAATGAATGAATGACCTGATAATTTGTTAATTTAATGCTGTTTTCCATTTCCCTGCTTCAGTTCATCCATTGCTGCAAGTCTGATCCATCTTTTTGTTCATCACGGAAAATTACACCACTTAAAAAAAAGCAGTTGAAAAAAATATTAAACATGCCAACCACTGCAGAGCCTGGAAATTATTGTTCAGTGCTAACTGTATAGGCTGCTAAATTTTATTGAAATGGATCACCTGTGCTAGTTTACACAAGGTGACTGAGGTATTACACTATGAGCAGTGTCCCTATCACCTTGGGAGCAAGACCACCTCTGCTTAACTCAGCAGGGGGACCAGAATCTCTATTACAGATTCTATGCAATTTTATGTAGTCCTGACAATGAAGATATAATAAGCATTAGTGAAGGTGGTTTAGAATGTTTTAACTGCCACGATGACAGCTTGTCCTGTGAGCAGCTTTGACAGAGGAACAGATCTGAGAGTATTCCAAGATATTTGACAATGTGGAGTCAAAGATCTAGCAGATGATAGTCAAATTATCAAGGCCTACATCTCTAATCCTTGGAATCTTTTCTTCATTGTCCATCTTCTTGCTGTGATCTCCAGAATTAAATATGTTACTTGAGAAGTCACCCAGAAGTGAATTGTTTGCTATTGTTTTCAGCAAAATTATCAATCTAGAACTGCTAATGTTGGTTAGTAAAACAAGCTGCAATTATTGGTTTTGTTCTTTGATGATCTGGATGATCCTTTTAAGAATTTCTAGCTTGACAACAAGTTTTAGTTTTTCAGCAACTGAGCTAATGCGCAAACTATCTCTTCCAGGCAGAGAATATCAAGATCAGAACATCTCACATCAAAATTGAAGTCCAGGATTGGTGTGGAAGATCCATGGTTGTTCATCTGGATAAGGATTCTCGGAGAATATATAAGGATGTTGTCAGGTAGGTTTACATGTTTAAATGTTTAACTATATTGACCATTTTAAACCTACCTCAGATGTAAAGCTGTTTACAAGAATGATGCTTGGGTGCCAATGGTTTCTAAAAAATTCAATCAATCCATTTGAATTCATAAGCAAATATTCAATTCCTCCAAAGGAACATTTTTCTTTGCTCCAGGCCTGCCACAGGTGTCAATGCCCAATAGTTGGAGACCAGGCTATCATTTATAGATCTATGGATATAGGCCAAACACGGGCAACTGGGACTAGCTTAGTGGTTAAAAATAAAGGGCGACATGGACAGATTGGGCCAAAGGGTCTGTTTCCATGTTGTAAACCTCTATGACTCTAACCTCTATGACCCTATCAGTGAGCTGCTGATAGGTTTAATCTTTGTAGTGCCGGTTTGTAGATCCAGGTTTAATCTTTGAAGTGCCGTTATTTGGATCCAGATAAGAAGCAGTCTTGGGGAAACATGGGTCTCCCAGTCAATAAGAAATGCTAAACTGAGATCCTGGGTGGAATTTTCATGCCCTGTCCACCACGGGAAACGTTGTGGGCGGGGAGAGGACCATGCAAAGGTCCGTTGACCTCGGGCAGGATTTTCCAGTCTTGGAGCGAGCGTGGCCAGAAAATCCCACCCCCTTATCTCCTCTCTCAAGCAGGCGCGGAGATCCTGTGGCACTATTTCCAAGAAGAAGCAAGGAAGTGTCCCAGCCAATATTTTTCCCTGAATCAAGTTCACAAGATGGGATATCACATTGCTGTTTGTGGAAGTGTTCCCCTGCGCAAATTGGTGCCACAGATTACGGGAATTTAAAAGCAGTTCATTGACTGTGAAGCACTTTGCGATGGCTGGCAGCATGTGAGGCACTATATAAATGCAGGCTTTTCTTTCCCCCTCCACCCGCAGTGAGCAAACATCTGAGGCAGTGGCCATGCCCAGAGCTCACTGAACACATTTCAATCAACTGAACCTGAACAAACAATGAACCCAAATTCTCCACATGAATACAAATCTTAAAAGGCCCTCTTCATTTCCTCCTCGTTTTCAAGGAGCAGTTAGATATAGCTCTTGAGGCGAAGGGGTTCAAAGATATTGGGGGGAGGGGTGGTGGAGGGCGGGATCAGGCTATTGAGTTGGATGACCAGCCATGATCATAATGAATGGTGAAGCAGGCTCGAAGGGCCGAATGGCCTTCTCCTGCTCCTTTTTCAATGCTTCATTCTCCTCTTCGTCAGAGAGTAAAATCCCAAGTTGGACAGGCATACCCCGATTCCGTTCTGTATTTGGATGGATTTAACCTTAACTCTGAGGTTCAATTTGACATTTTAACAAGTATAAGGAAATGAATAAAAGCAAAATACTGCGGATGCTGGAATTTGAAACAAAAACAGAAAATGCTGGAAAATCTCAGCAGGTCTGACAGCATCTGTGGGGAGGGAATAGAGCCAACATTTCGAGTCTGGATGACCCTTCGTCACAGCCCTGACGAAGGGTCATCTAGATTGGAAACGTTGGCTTTATTCTCTCCCCAAAGATGCTGTCAGACCTGCTGAGATTTTCCTTGGGTAGATAAGGGAATGAATGGTCAATTGTTTGAATTTAAGAGTTTGAGAAATATGGCTTATTGGTTTTATTTTTCTAAATGACGCAGCATTGAAGTCTCGCCTTGCCTGGAACCTGGATACAACCTCCACAAACTGAGGTCATCGAGATTCAATCACCATGAAACTGAGAATGTTGGATTAACTAAGTACATGCCAAAGCGTCTGCTGTTACCAATCAACACCTTCGCAGGTATCCTGTAACTAACTGATTCAACCTGGGAAGCAGTTTGCTTTATTTGAAGAAGCCAGTGATGTGGGAGCTGCGGGAACGGCAGTGCACAGACACAATTAAAAGTCCAGCCGTACAGGAGTACGATTTATTGTTATGCATTATTTAAGAACAATTGGGCTGAACAATATTATAGACGTTTCCTTCGAGGCTGGAAGCCCAAAGGAGGAAAAGTGAATCGGATGAATGGTGCAGACACTGATTGGAGGAATTCAAAGCTGATGGGAAGTTAACAGCGGCACGTTGTAGGAGAGGGCTGTCGCTGTTGAAGCAGACTTTTCATCTGGAGATGATTTTTGACACTATAATCTTACATTTCATTTTTTTTTTAATCTGTACCTTAAGTGCTGTGAGCCACAGGGTAATGGAAGGTGCAGGGAGGTGGGATTAGAAAGGGCACCTGGGTGAGCTCAGGCTGGCATGGACAAGATGGGCTGATTGGCCTCCTTCTGTGCTATGCCTTTTCTATGGTTCGAGACCTTGACACTGGGGTCAAATGGGGGTCCCGACCCTGTGCTGTGTTGGGAGTAGTGGCTTCTTAGTGGCCAGAGGGTTCAACTGTCATCCAATGAAGATGGCAAGCAGACTCTTGAAGCTGGATAGCCAATCGGCGGCCCTCCAGCGTGGAAGGAGTTGTAGCCTGTGTCGAAGGAAAAGGGGAGAAGGTGCGGCTTTGTCTTGAGGTGTGCTCCTAACAAATCTGAACTGAAAAGTGACCTCAGCTGCTGGGTCACTAATGTGGGGAGAGAGCCCTTCAACAGGACAGTCTGTGGCGATAGCCCTGTGAGCAGGAGGAGCTCAAAGTAGGCTTGCCAACCCTCCAGGATTGACCTGGAGTCTCCAGGAATCGAAGATCAAGCTCCAGCACACCCGCTGTGGACAATCCTGACAATAGGAAGGCAATGCATCATTAGGATGGATGTGTTGGCTGACTAATGGCTAGAGTGTGAGGGTAAGTCATGTAATAAAACCTCCAGGAATAGATTTAACCACAACCCTACCTCAAAGGCATCCTGGGGTCATGGGTCCTGGTTTGCTGTTAGGTTGTCTCCAGTCGGTTTCTGATAATTGGCATTAATTGGCCGTTAAGGTTATCCTGACAAACAACCAGCTGCTTCTGGGTGGGTAGCTGCTCCCCCCCCCCCCCCCCCCCACCCCGAACTAGACACAGCAAAATGGCTGAGGGGCAGGATGGTGTCAGTAAAAACATTACACACCTGCTCACCTCCATTCTCCCTCCTCCCCAATATCAGGGTAAGAATCCCGTCCTGTGCTTCGAGTTATTTGTCTCTGCAAACAAAACTTGCAACATTTTGCTGTCAAAAGTTTGTCACATAAGTTTCAGTAAAGACGGTAAGCGCAGCCCAAAATGAATTCAGATCGTCAAGGTAAAATCAACCCCTATAAATGGAGGTGTTGTGAATGGAGTTTATAACCGTCAGTAGTATTCACCCACAATCTGAACCAACCACTATAACAAGTCAGCATTGAACTGTTCTTTTAATGCAGTGTATAATGAAATCCCGAGAAATTGTGCGTAGTCAGATGGCGCTCCGATGGCCTATGTGAGGATGCACACATTTTTGGGAAGGCTTGAATAGCTGTTCGGTCTGTCACTGGGGATGATATATTTAGGTGGTTACCCTGTCTTTTACTTGAACCACTCGAAGGTGAACCGCCATTGGCTAGCGTCGGGATCTTCTGATCCTGCTGTTGTCATTGGAGTTCCCTGTCGAATGCATACCTCACCACTGGCAGGCGTGTGCCTTCAGCGGCACCAGAAGATCCTGTCGGCATGACCGGCTGGAAGTTTCCAGACAATGAATACATTCAAGGCTGAGATAGACAGACTTTTGAGATACTGGGGAGTCAAAGGTTATGGCAAGAAAATGAAGTTGAGGACAAGACCAGATCAATCATGCTTGAGAAGACTATATGGTATATTCCTACTCCTAGTGTCTTACAGATGCACCATAGAAAGAATGCTTTCTATGGTGCATCTGTAAGAAAAATACAAGAAGAATATTTTCAGCAAAAAAAGTCCTCACAACTCTTATGAAGCGATTTATTTTGTCTCAAGTCGACCAATAAGAAAAGGTGCTGCCATTGACTCCACGTCCTGTAAGGTGTTGTTTGTCCTGAAACAGGAGGTGATCTACATTAACCCACCTTTACCTAGAATGTAATTGCTAATACAGTAGAACTGTAGCCTAGAAAATAATTTTGTTGAATAAAAAATGAACAGAACTATTCATTTAAAAAAAAACTGCAGGAGCGAAAAGCACCAAATTAAGTAGTTATTTTATTGCAGTGATTTTAATAAAAGACAAAGGACGCGATCTAACGATCTCATCCCGCCTGACTTTCAGCGAGATGAGGTGGTACAGTCGGGTGAGAGGTGAAAAACGCGCCCGGTTTCTTGCCTCCCCAGATTCCGGCCCTGTTTTGCCGGCGAAATTGGCTTTACGCCCAGAAAGGGCACTAAGCCGTTTTAAATATTAATAATATCATTCAAATGTCATTAACGAGTCTTGGACACTATCGTCTGGGCTCTTTACACTTACGTCCTCGCTGGTCGAAGTTCTCACCAGAGAGAATCACGGATGGTCTCCACCCGCGGGAGACCGGACGTGATGGCCTCACTAGGAAGATCAGAGGCCATTGAAGCCCTTGGGTGGTTGGGGGCACAGCCAGGCAATGCCCATGGGGCAGTGTCAGCCCGGCAGTGCTCACCTGGCACCGCCCAACAGGCACCATAACTGTGCCAGGAGCAGTGGCAAAAGGGCAGAGCCTGTTTGGGTGGAGATATGACAGGGGGTAGGAAATGGAAGCTCTGCAGGGGTGGGAGGGAACTCTGCAGATGGGGGCGATTGGCAGGGGGAACTCTGCAAACAGGGTGTTTGGTGAGGGAAGGGGGAGCTCTGCAAATGGGGCTGATCAGTGTGGGAGTAGCAACATCCATGGGGTGGGTGTGGGGAGGGTTAGACCAGTACAGGGGGCGATCAGTGGGGGGACAGTGTCTGTGGCGGGGTGGGGATGGCAGGAGTTGTCCCAGTACACTCGAAGATTGGGGTGCCTGCGTAATGGTGCCCCAAGAGCTCAGCAGACAGCTTCCTTGGTGAACTCAGGCTCACCACCCCCTTCCCCGCCCCACCTCTTCCCCTGCTGGCAAGAACAAGATCCTGGCACTTTTTTTGCACCAAGTGCCATATGATTGCGAATCGCGGCTCACTGAAAAAAACTGGCACGAATCTCCCCCACTATCACCTTCATTCGGCACTTAGACATTTTCCGTAAGGTTGCTCCCGAAGCATTTCTTCAGATTCACCATGAATAGTAATGGACCAGGTGACTGTAAAGTCACTTCACTACATTGGTTTGGATGTATTTGGGTAATGGGACAGGGGTGTGAGTGAGGGGAAACTTCCTCTGTTCACTACTTGTAGCAAGGCCAGGAAGACACTTTGAATGTTTGGAAGTCGAATGTCACTATAAATAACGGACAGAGGAAATCTTTCTCCATGATGTTTTATACTGTAAATTCCATTATGCTGTTTGATTTTCCACCCAGCCACATGTCTAACACCTGAGTTTGTGATATGTACTTGTGTGTCCCAAACGTATAGTATTTATTGAAGTATGTTTCTCTAAAAAGAAAGTATTATTTTTGCATGATTAAAATACAACCAGATTCTTTAATAGTGAAAACCTTTGAATTTTTTTCACCAATTATTCACTAAAACTACTTGAGAAAGGACGGGTTGAATAGGATTGCAGCGGATGCTGTTTTTTATCTGTCTGGATGTCTACATTTGAATTCACCCCGTGCATGGTGGCGCTTTCCTCACTGATCACATCACCAGGCGATAATAAAGATGTGAACCAGGATTTTCCGATCTCGTTTGCCCCGCCTCTGCGGCCAGTGAGAACGGAGACTTTGCCGCTCAGCCATAATTCCATTCGCTGCAGCGGGACTGGAGAATCCCAGCCGCAGGCGAGGCTGGAGAATTCTGGCTGTGGTGTTAGTATGAAAGGCATCACTGCTATCTGTGCCAGTTTGTGTTATTCTTCTGGTGCTGTGCGATCCTTCAGCATGGCCACATTTGTGTGTGGAAGCAGCAAGTTAGTTTGAACCTTGGGTTTATCTGATTCCCTAACCTCTGGACGGGAAAAAGAGATGGTTATAAACGGGCTGCTTGTGGCGCCTGAGTCACAGAGTTTGTTACAGAAGCCGTGGCTGAGCTTAGGAGTGAGTGGGAGGCTCTCCTGGAAGTCTCTGGTGCAACCACTTTTTCCAAGATGGATTGCAACTCATTCACAGTGGCCTGTGGCTCAGTCAGCCAGTCGCACAGCATTGCTGAAGGTTACACATTCTCTCACAAAGACCCACGCAGGCTGCTTGGCACACTGTCCAAGTGACTGATAATTAACTAGTAGAATGAAATTGGACAGAGTCCTCGAGGCCAGAATCTCTGTATTCAGAAACTGAAAAAGTCCTCAAGATGTTGCACCAGGCAACAGGGACCAGCTCTCCATTTTAGACCATGGGCAGGGTCCCAAACAAATGCGTTTCCCTCTCCGCAGTTGCTTCAGTTCAGAGACCACTTATCACAATAAAAGTTCAAATATTTTCAACAAGTGAGTATTTTTGTAGAACAGATGAATGAAAACCCTGTGTGCTGACACAATGGTGAATTCTTGTTATGACTCATCACAACTGACATATTTGTCAGCTTTGCAAAATCAGTCAATCTCAGTAAGAATCCAAGATGAATGACCTACTTGGTACTTAGAATCATAGATTCCTAAAGTGCAGGAGACCATTCAGCCCATTGAGTCTGCACCGACCACAATCCCACCCAGGCCCTATCCCCATAACCCCATGCATTTACCCCGCTAGTCCCCTTGACACGAAGGGGCAATTTAGCATAGCCAATCCACCTAACCCACACATCTTTGGACTGTGGGAGGAAACCATAGCACCCAGAGGAAACCCACGCAGAACGTGCAAACTCCACACAGACAGTGACCCGAAATCGAACCTGAGTCCCTGGTGCTGTGAGGCAGCAGTGCTAACCCCTGCACTAATGTACCTCCTGGCTGACCATGGTTGCAAAATGTTTCAGCCTTAACTTTTGCACCGATGTGCTGGGCTCCCCATCATTGAGGATTGGGATATCTCTGGAGCCACCTCTGCTAGTTAGTTATTTAATTGACCACCGTCATTCGTGACTGGATGTGGCAGGACTGCAGAGTTTACGTCTGATCATTGGTGTGGGATTGCTTGGCTCTGTCTATCGCATGCTGCTTCCACGGTTTGGCATGTCCTGTATTGCAGCATCACCAGGTTGACCCTCGGTTTTACGTAGGGCCAGTGCTGTTCCTGCCACGCCTGCCTGCACTCACCAAACCAGGGTTCATCCCTTGACTCGATAGTAAGAGTGAGGGATATTCTGGGCCATGAGGTTAGTATGGTTGAAAATAATTCTGCTGCTGTTAATTGCCACTGCACCTAAAGTTTATTAAAGTTTTAAAGTTTATTTATTAGTGTCACGGCTTACATTAACACTGCAATGAAGTTACTGTGAAAATCCCCCAGTTGCCACACTCCAGCACCTGTTCGGGTACACTGAGGGAGAATTTAGCATAGCCAATGCACCTAACAAGCACGTCTTTCAAACTGTGGGAGGAAACCCACGCAGACACGAGAACGTGCAGACTCCACACACAGACCCAAGCCAGGAATCGAACCGGGGTCCCTCGCGCTGTGAGGCAGCAGTGCTAATCACTGTGCCACCATGCTGCCTTCTAGTTTTGGGTTGCTAGATTTGTTCTAAATCTATCCCATTTAGCACGATGGTAATGCAACATAGACGATCACCTCAATGTGAAGATGACATTTTGGCTTCATAAGGAGCGTGTGGTGATCACTCCTGATTCTATCATGGACAGCTACATCTGCGGCAGGTCGATTGGTCAAAGTCAAGTAGGTTTTTCCTTCTTGTTGAAGTAATAATCAGCACATTTCTTTGCCCATATCCGACCTGAAAGCAAGTGATTTCACCGGGTCTGGAATCAATGATGAGGATTCCCAGGAAAAATCCCTCAAAACTCAATATTATTGTCCCAACATCTCATGGGACAGAACATAGAGCAGGGGTGGTGAGCATGGTGTCATGTGATGGTGGGGCATTGTTTGTAATGTCATGGTGACTGTCAGGCTTGAGTACACTGTGGAAGTCTTCCAATTTGGGCACAAGTCCCCAGATATTAGTAAGGAGGATGTTGCAGGGTCAACAGGATTGTGCGTGCCGTTTCATTCCCAATCGTGGTCCTTCTGGTTTCATTCCTTTTTGACTTTGTGACAGTTTGGTACGACTGCGTTCTTTGCTCAGTCATTTCAAAGAATTTTAAGAGGCCACGTTGCTGTGGCCCTGGAGTCACATGTAGGCCAGACTGGGTAAGGACAGCAGACTTCCTTCCCTAAAGGACATTAGTGAAGCAGATGGGTTTTTATGATAATCGACAATGTGGACTAGGGGATAGGAAGCTACATTAGCCAGAGGAAAGGAGAATTGGGGTTCAGAAGTGGTGCATAAAGTGGGTATTTGGAGAGGCAGGAATTTCAGACACAATAAACAAACATTTTAAACACAACAGTGAAAGTGGTAAACCCAAAATATATCTTTATTAATCCAATCTTTACAAATTTGTAGTGTTTTTGACCTAAAGCCTGCAAAACGGCAGGTGCAGCGAGTTCCACTGACAGAGCCTACAGGATGCAATACCCATGGGGACCAGAGGAGGGCCATTCCCACGTGTGTGACTGTGATGCATTATCTCTCGTGCTGAACCTGTTTGTGGAATTTAATATGATGTACCTCCTCCACTAGCTCAGACACCTGCCACTGAAACCCTCCACACTAGACTATTCCAATTCTCCTCTGCCCAACCTCCTCTCCTCCATCTCTCAAAACCTCCAAAGCTCTGTTAACTCTCTCTTATTTGACCAATCTCCACTCTCATTTCACCCCGAGGGCTCACTGCTCATTGGCTTATATCCCTTCCAAGCAATTTAAAATTCCCATCCCCGTGTTCAAAGTTCCCTATGTCCTCACCCCTCCCTACCTGTGTTCTCTGCAACTGCCCTTGCCCCCGCTGTGGCACGGTGGCACTGCTGCCTCACAGCACCAGGGACCCGGGTTCAATTCCGACCTTGGGTGACTGTGTGGAGTTTGCACATTCTCCCCGTGTCTGCACGGGTTTCCTCTAGGTGCTCCAATTTACTCCCACAGTGATGTGCAGGTTGGGTGAGTTGGCCATGGTAAATTGCCCCTTAGTGTTAGGGGGATTAGCAGGGTAAATAGCGGGGGTTATGGGGATGGGGCCTGGGTGGCATTGTTATCAGTGCTGGCTCGATGGCCGAATGGTCTCCTTCTGCACTGTGGGGATTCTATGAACTCTATGAATCCACAAACCCCCACTCCACTAGCCCTCTCTATTCCTCTGATACTGGCCTCTTGTGCATCCCCCAGAACATTTGATGGCTGTGCCTTCAGATCCCTAGGCCCTGGGGAAGCCCTTTGCCACTCTATCCTGCTCTCCACCTCTTAAGTTGGTCCTGAAAACCTTTACCTTTGATAGAATGTTTGGTTACTTGTCCTAACAGGCTCGAAGGGCCGGATGGCCTCCTGCTCCTATTTTCTAACCTCTCCTTTGGCTCGATGCTGCTTTTCCCTCTCACTTCCTTTAACTTTTTCCCACAAAGTCCCTCAGTGTGAGATGTCGTTGCGGATCCCGGAGCCGGAGGAACAAAGCAAGTCAGAGGCAGCGAGTGTCAGGCTGATTTCCAGTAGGAAAGCTGTAGCTGGTGCAGAAGAGTGGGCAGCAGAGTGTCAAGTAACGCCAGACCTTTCCACGAACATCGCAGTCCCCTGTTGAGAGGCGAGAAACAGAACTCAAGCCTGAGATTGGCAGCAATTCATCCTACCTCAGGCTAATTTGATGCCAAGTTACCATGCTCATACATACAGCCTGAACCAGTACCAAAGAAGTCTCAGAACTTTAACTCGGATTCTCGCTCCACAGATGCTGCCAGACCTGCTGAGCTTTTCCAGCACTTTTTTATTTCAGATCTCCAGCATCCTCAGTACTTTGCTTTTGTTTGAGTAATTTTATCAAGTTACTGCCCCTCATCCAATATTATAAATATTAAAGTTTATTTATTAATGTCACAAGTCGGCTTACATTAACACTGCAATGAAGCCAGGAGCCTGTTCGGGTACACAGAGAGAATTTAGCATGACCAATGCACCTAACTAGCAAGTCTTTCGGACTGTGGGAGGAAACCAGAGCACCCGGTTTAAGCCGGTTAGCTTAACTTCTGAAGTAGGGAAAATGCTTGAATCTATCATCAAGGAAGGAATAGCGAGACATCTGGATATAAATTGTCCCATTGGAAAGACACAACATGGGTTCATGAAGGGCAGGTCATGTTTGACTAATTTAGTGGAATTCTTTGAGATCATTTCCAGAAGGCATTTGACAAGGTGCCGCACCAAAGACTGCTACATAAGATAAAGGTGCACAGTGTTACGGGTAATGTATTAGCATGGATAGAGGATTGGTTAACAAACAGAAAGCAAAGAGTAGGGGTAAATGGGTGTTTTTCTGGTTGGCGATCAGTGATTAGTGGTGTGCCTCAGGGATCAGTGTTGGGACCGCAATTGTTTACGATTTACATAGATGATTTGGAGTTGGGGACCAAGTGTAGTGTGTCAAAATTCACAGATGACACTAAGATGGGTGGAAGAGCAAAGTGTGCAGAGGACGCTGAAAGTCTGCAAAGGGATATAGATAATTCAAGTGAGTGGGCGAGGGTCTGGCAGATGGAGTACAATGTTGGTAAATGTGAGGTCATCCATTTTGGTTGGAATAACAGCAAAATGGACTATTATTTAAATGGTAAAAAATTGCAGCATGCTGCTGTGCAGAGGGACCTGGGTGTCCTTGTGCAGGAATCTCAAGGAGTTGGTTTGCAGGTGCAGCAGGTAATTAAAAAGGCAAATGGAATTTTGTCCTTCATTGCTAGAGGGATGGAGTTTAAAAACAGTGAGGTTATGTTGCAGCTGTATAAGGTGCTGATGAGGCCACACCTGGAGTACTGCGTACAGTTTTGGTCTCCTTACTCGAAAAAGGATATACTGGCACTGGAGGGGGTGCAGAGGAGATTCACCAGGTTGATTCCGGTGTTGAGAGGGTTGGCTTACGAGGAGAGACTGAGTAGACTGGGGCTATACTCATTGGAATTCAGAAGAATGAGGGGAGATCTTATAGAAACATATAAGATTATGAAGGGAATAGATAAGATAGAAGCAGGGAAGTTGTTTCCACTGGCGGGTGAAACTAGAACTAGGGGGCGTGGCCTCAAAATAAGGGGAAGCAGATTTAGAACTGAGTTGAGGAGGAACTTCTTCACACAAAGGGTTGTGAATCTGTGGAATTCCCTGCCCAGTGAAGCAGTTGAGGCTACCTCATTGAATGTTTTTAAGGCAAGGATGGATAAATCTTTGAACAGTAAAGGAATTAAGGTGAGCGGGCGGGTAAGTGGAGCTGAGTCCACAACAAGAGCAGCCATGATCTTACTGAATGGTGGAGCAGGCTCAAGGGGCCAGATGGCCAACTCCTGCTCCTCGTTCTTATGTTCACCCGGAAGAAACCCACAAAGACACAGGGAGAATGTGCAGACTCCGCACAGACAGTTACCCAAGCTGGGAATTGAACCCGGGTCCCTAGCACTGTGAGACAGCAGTGCTAACCACGCGTCACCGGGGGCTGGGCAACAAATGTGGTCTTATCAGCGACACCCGCACCATGAAGTGATAAAAATCAACACAAATACAGACACTTCTTGTACTTTGTGCAATTACTCCCAAATCAATCAGTGATTCAAATTTCAGCACCATCCACGAGAGAGGCATCATTTCAGAATCACTGTCTGGCGTGTGAACAAACGTTACAGAGCTGGAAGATCCTCTCTGGTTTGTACGGAAGTAGCTGGTGTCAGGCAGAACAGCAGCTGAGATTGCAATTGCCAGGGTTGTGGGTGGAAATTAGCATCGGGACCAGCTGAAAGGTGGGTGTCAGATGAAAAGAGGACTCAGCCTATTGGTCTCAGATACCGAGGGATGACCATTCTGTTCAGGAGAGGGGAAAAAACAAAGAGAAAGACAAAATTCTAGTATTTCAGCAAAAACTCAAAGTGAGCCGCACAGTGGTTAGCACTGCTGCTTCACAGCGCCAGGGACCCGGGTTTGATTCCGGCCTCTGGTCACTGTCTGTGTGGAGTTTGCACGTTCTCCCCGTGTCTGTGTGGGTTTCCTCCCACAGCCTAAAGATGTGCAGGTTAGATGGATTGGCCATGCTAAATTGCCCCATAGTGTCCAAAGAAGTGTAGGTTAGGGGATTAGCCATGGGAAATGGGTGGGGTAATGGGGATAGTGGGGAGGAGGAAGATGGCCTGGGTACAGTGCTCTTTGGGACAGTCAGACTCAATGGACCGAATGGCTTCCTTCTGCACTCTAGGGATTCTGTATACGGATTATATGTATACATTTTTGAACAGTAAAGGAATTCAGGGTTATGGTGAGTGGGCGGGTAAGTGGAGCTGAGTCCACAAAAAAATCAGCCATGATCTTATTGAATGGCGGAGAAGGCTCGAGGGGCCAGGTGGCCTACTCCTGTTCCTAGTTCTTATGTTCACCCGGAGGAAACCCACAAAGACACGGGGAAAATGTGCAGACTCCGCACAGACAGTTACCCAAGCTGGGAATTGAAGCCGGGTCCCTCGCACTGTGAGACTTCCAAAATTTCCTAGACTCTGGAATGGTCCCAGTGGATTGGAAAAATCATAACCAGTGCATTCACAATCTACGCAGCTCCCTCTTTTAGAATCGTAGCTCATCATGTTGGATTTTAGTCTCAAGTTACTCCAGTGACTTTTCACTGTTAATATTAATTGCCTCAAATTTCCCCCTCCAGTGAGCCATTTGGTTACCCTTGACCTGTTACCTCCTTTCTACTGTGAAGAGAGGCACAAATATTTGTTCAACATTGCTGCCAATTTCTCATTCCCATGATAGTTTCTCACATTTTTCTGGTGAAAGGAACCATGTGCTCCACAAATAATAATTTTCGCATGAGATATACAGTCCTCAAATTAATTAGCTGAGGTAAGTGAGAAATATTCCAAAGTGACTCGCAGCAAATACTTTTCAAATGTAGTCACTGCTACAATGCAGGGAAATGCACAGCCAAGCCGGGCTCCGCAAGGTCCCACAAACAGCAATGCAACACTGGACTATTAATCCAGAAACCCAGGGTGAGATCTGGTGGCCCAGTTTCGAATCCCACCACAGCAGATGGTGAAATTTGAATTCAATAAAAATCTGGAATTAAGAGTCTAATGATGGCACTGAAACCATTGTTGATTGTTGTAACAATCCATCTGGTTCACTAATGTCTTTTAGGGAAGGAAATCTGCCATCCTTACCTGGTCTGGCCTACACGTGACCCCAGAGCCACAGCAATGTGGTTGACTCTCAACTGCCCTATGCCCTATGGGTAGCACGGTGGCACAGTGGCTAGCACTGCTGACTCACAGCACCGGGGACGAAGATCCGATTCCCGGCTTGGGTCACTGTCTGTGCGGAGTCTGCATGTTCTCCCCGTGTCTGCATGGGTTTCCTTCAGGTGCTCCGGTTTCCTCCCACAGTCCAAAAAGACGTGCTGATTCGGTGCATTGGCCTTGCTAAATTCTCCCTCAGTGTACCCGAACAAGCGCTGGAATGTGGCGACAAGGAGATTTTCACAGTAACTTCATTGCAGTGTTAATGTAAGTTTATTTGTGACACTAATAAAAATTAAATTTAAACCAGGGCACCAGGGATGGCCAATAAATGCTGGGCTCAGCCAGCGATGCTCTTGTCCCGGATAATGAATGACAAACTACCCTAGCAACACTGGTTGAGGGATAAGTATTGGCCAGGATATGGGGAGAACTATGTGGTTCTTTTTAAAATTAAGCCTTAGATATGATTTGTTCACACCCAAGGCCAATAGAGGATTCAATCCTCCTCAAAAGGAAGCCCAAATATTGGAGCTATTTCTATTGCAAGTTCTGACCAGATTACATTTTGACATATTCCCCAGAAAAACAGCCAGTAGGGGATGAGTGGGGCTGATCTAGCTCATGATGCAACCTGACTGACATTTTACACGAGGATATAAATCTTTTCAGAGCTGCGACAAGTAACAAATGGGATCCAAAGGACAGCAACGAAACGCACTGATTAACTTTTTAAAAGAGGGAGGTGGGAGGCAGAAAAGCAGGAGGAGGAAATTGAAAAAAGGACTAAACCTACTCAGGGCTCCACCACCAAAGGCAGGAGATGAGACGGTAAGGGACACACAAAGACAGAATTGAATTGTTGGAGCATCAGGGAGGATGAGGGAGTGTCCTACAGCTGGTAGGATATGGAAGCATTTAAGGACAAGTTTATAGATTTTAAATTGAATGGCACTGAGGAGCAGGGAGCCCCCAGCTTCACTGAGATCAGCAGCGATGAAAAGCTTGGCGGGAGGTGAGGCAGGTGGAGCTGGTGCCCACCAGGGTGGGGGGCATGGGGGGAGCCAGTGCCCACTGGGGCCAGAGGAGCATGGGGGGGCAGTGCCCACTGGGCAGGGGGACATGGGGGTCAGTGCCCACTGGGCAGGGGGACATGGGGGGGCAGTGCCCACTGGGGCCAGGGGGGTATGGGGGGCCAGAGCCCACTGGGGCCAGGGGGGTATGGGGGGGGCATGGGGGGGGGGTATGGGGGGGGCATGGGGGGGGGCAGAAGGTACCAGAGCCCAGTGGGGCCTGGGGCAGCTGTACAAGGTGCAGTATAATCACTGAATTGAGCAGGATTATGTATCAGAGAATAAACTACTGCAGAAGCTGTAAATTTCGAATAGAAGTAGATAATGCTGGAAACACTCGAAGTTCAGGCTTTTGCAGACAGAGGGTGTAACTGTGCGTGTGTGTCTCTCCCCATAGATGCTGCCTGACTTGCTAAGTGTTTCCAGCATTTTCTGTTCTTTATTAAACATCAGAGGGAAAGTAAGTCGATGGTTCTGAGCTGGTCCTCCCTGCTGGAAAGTGCTTTCTAATCTCTGTCTCAGACACTGGGGGCGGGTCCAATTAGGCATTGTGACTAATATTCACTACCTGTACCCACTGAACTGAGGTGGAATATTGGAGACCTGGGACTGCAATCCTGAGAAAGAGACAGCTCCTCCCAGCAGGGACAGGGAGCGAGAATAATTCCATTGGAAATGCAATCATCGAGGTTAGTGCGGAAGTCAGCAGCAATTACCTGTCATCCAGAACAAGCAGCTCCTCCTCCAGGTACTGCCTCACCTCCGCTGTATCGCCCAGTGCTTCCTGCAGGCTGAGGCCAGGTGAGCACTGCAACCAAAACTGGCAAACAGAAACTTTTCAAAATGAGTCAAGACTGAAGAGAGCAGCAAGTTTACATCACACAGCTCTCACTCCAGCCACCCATTATCCACCTTCCCACTCAACACCCTCATCCATCCCCCATCACAACTCTAATCGCTGCCTTCTCCCCATAACAAGTCGTATTTAGGTAGCACCTCGAACACAGCGAAACATCCCAAAGCTTCACAGGAAGGTTTCCTAACAAAACTGGACACCAGTCACTTAAGGCGATGTCAGGGCTAGTGATCCAAAGCTTAGCCACAGGTCAGGCTACGCACGTCCGGAATTGGTGCATCACTGTCCTGGTGTGTAAATGTAGGATAATTGTACAAGAGAAAGCAAATTGTGTGAATCCTTTATTCAAAAAATGGTTAGTCCTCAGCTGGAGCAGTGTCCAATTCTGGGCACCAGGAAGTGAAGGCTTTGGAGAGGCTGCAGAAAGAGGGATGGTTCCAGAGATGAGGAATTGTATGGAGAGGTGGGAAAGATTGTTCTCCTGAGAGAGCAGAGAGGTTTGGCGGCGGGGGGGGGTTAATTGTGTTATTCGGAATTATGAGGAGTTTTGATGGAGTGGGTAGAGCAAAACTGTTTCCAGGAACATTAGAAACTAGAAGACATAAATTTAAAGCAATTGGCAGAAGTAGCAAGGGAATTATGAGGAAGGACAGTCACTGTCTGAAAAAACGATGGAAGCAGATTCAATGGTAACTTCCAAAAGGGAATTGGATATATCCCTGCAACTGAAGAAACTGTAGGGCCATCGAGAAAGAACAGGCAGTGAGACTATCTGGCTAACTCTCTTAAAGAACCTGCAGACATGGAGAGCAAAATGGACACTCTCTTCAGGGTGAGATTCAATGATTATGCAAAGGTGAATGGGGTGTGATTGTTTGTGCGTACGCACGAGTGCGCCCACTGTGTAAGTACATACAAGGATTATCAATATCACTGCCAC
Source organism: Mustelus asterias (assembly GCF_964213995.1). NCBI lineage: Eukaryota > Metazoa > Chordata > Chondrichthyes > Carcharhiniformes > Triakidae > Mustelus > Mustelus asterias. The sequence goes on along the minus strand of NC_135812.1, from coordinate 77,430,514 downwards.
CACACTTAGTCTCTGAACCAGTCACTTTACACTGGCTGAGGGGACATAACCCAGTGAGTATCTAACTGAATTGTTGCTGTGTACGTGTTCACACTGTACAGTCCATAACTGGGGAAACTTGCAGCAATGAGGCTTAACAGATTTAAAGATTTCTCATTTCAGTTACCTGGTGCGAGAGTCCCTCATTCATTCGGAGTCCCAACACCAGCAATTCCTCCAATCTACAAGAAAAACAGGAATAAAAACCACACAAGTTCCAATTTAATGAGGATGTCCATGCTTTGAATTGAATAGTTTCCACTTCAGACAGATAGTGTGACCGATCACTTCCTGGTCAGTTATAGCACGAGTGAAATACAGAGTAAAGCTCCCTCTGCACTGTCCCCATTAAACACTCCCAAGACAGGTACAGCACGGGGTTAGATACAGAGTAAAGCTCCCTCTACATTGTCCCCATTAAACACTCCCAAGACAGGTACAGCACGGGGTTAGATACAGAGTAAAGCTCTCTCCACACTGTCCCCATTAAACACTCCCAGGACAGGTACAGCACGGGGTTAGATACAGAGTAAAGCTCTCTCCACACTGTCCCCATTAAACACTCCCAGGACAGGTACAGCACGGGGTTAGATACAGAGTAAAGCTCTCTCCACACTGTCCCCATTAAACACTCCCAGGACAGGTACAGCATGGGGTTAGATACAGAGTAAAGCTCCCTCTACACTGTCCCCCATCAAACACTCCCAGGACAGGCACAGCACGGGGTTAGATACAGAGTAAAGCTCCCTCCACACTGTCCCCATTAAACACTCCCAAGACAGGTACAGCACTGGGTTGGATACAGAGTAAAGCTCCCTCCACACTGTCCTCATCAAACACTCCCAGGACAGATACAGCACGGGGTTAGATACAGAGTAAAGCTCCCTCTACACTGTCCCCCATCAAACACTCCCAGGACAGGCACAGCACGGGGTTAGATACAGAGTAAAGCTCCCTCTACACTGTCCCCCACCAAACACTCCCAGGACAGGCACAGCACGGGGTTAGATACAGAGTAAAGCTCCCTCCACACTGTCCCCATTAAACACTCCCAAGACAGGTACAGCACTGGGTTGGATACAGAGTAAAGCTCCCTCCACACTGTCCTCCATCAAACACTCCCAGGACAGGTACAGCACAGGGTTAGATACTGAGTAAAGCTCCCTCTACACTGTCCCCCATCAAACACTCCCAGGACAGGCACAGCACGGGGTTAGATACAGAGTAAAGCTCCCTCTACACTGTCCCCCACCAAACACTCCCAGGACAGGCACAGCACGGGGTTAGATACAGAGTAAAGCTCCCTCCACACTGTCCCCATTAAACACTCCCAAGACAGGTACAGCACTGGGTTGGATACAGAGTAAAGCTCCCTCCACACTGTCCTCCATCAAACACTCCCAGGACAGGTACAGCACAGGGTTAGATACTGAGTAAAGCTCCCTCCACACTGTCCCCATCAAACACCCCCAGGACAGGTACAGCACGGGGTTAGATACAGAGTAAAGCTCCCTCTACACTGTCCCCCATCAAACACTCCCAGGACAGGTACAGCACAGGGTTAGATACAGAGTAAAGCTCCCTCCACACTGTCCTCATCAAACACTCCCAGGACAGGTACAGCACGGGGTTAGATACAGAGTAAAGCTCCCTCCACACTGTCCCTATTAAACACTCCCCGGACAGGTACAGCACGGGGTTAGATACAGAGTAAAGCTCCCTCCACACTGTCCTCATCAAACACTCCTAGGGCAGGTACAGCACGTGGTTAGATACTGAGTAGAGCTCCCTCTACACTGTTACAGTTAACATCGTAAAACCAGCAAGAGGAGTCTTGACTGATTAGGATTGGAAATACCACATTCAGTCCCCAGTGAAGTGTTAACACCTGCTTAAAGAGCCAATTTACAATTTCTCCATATCTATTGCTGTATAATTAAATCTAAAGCTTACACACGCACATGTCCAACTCGCTCTGCTGCACTCTCTTCCTGGTTCCGTGACCAAACCGTCTCACCTCCCTGAGCCAGTAACTGGGTTCCAAGGTTTGTATTCTGGCTTCTCTCTGTGTTTTACCCTCACCCAAGGGAACAAACCTGCCATGAGCACCTAGAGGGAGAGACAGACAAACTGACATTGATATAGGACCCTTCACAATCTCAATGTCCTCGTGACCTTTCAGTCAATAAGTACTTTTAAAGAGAAGGGGGCAGGAGTGGGAGAGGGGCCAATCATACTGTGTCTCTGGTACCTGGGAGGCAATGTGGATTGCAGCTGTAACACTGCCACCTTGGCCGGTTCCGTGCCAGGTCAAATACTGACTACCGAGGAGAAGGATTATGTTCAGACCTAAAAGGACATTTTGCACAACTATAAAGAAAAACAAACGCTCGCAAAATGTGTCAACAAACATCACATAACACAGACAAAGCCCAAGTTTAAAAGTTTAAACTTTTAAGAGACCTCTAGAGGTTGGGATGGATATAAGATGGTGCTGCATCGCGGTGACGCAGGATTTTACATTGTTTATCATTTCAGTTTAATTTAGAACATAGAAAAAATACAGCACAAACAGGCTCTTCAGCCCACAAGTTGCGCCAGTCATGTCCCTACTTACCTAGGCTATATATAGGCTTACCTATAACCCTCAATCCTATTAAGTCCCATGTACTCATCCAGAAGTCTCTTAAAAGACCCTATTGAGTTTGCCTCCACCACCACTGACGGCAGCTGATTCCACTCACCCACCACCCTCTGAGTGAAAAACTTACCCCTGACATCTCCTCTGTACCTACCCCCCAGCACCTTAAACCTGTGTCCTCTCGTAGCACTCTTGTAGCAATTTCTTCAAGATTTTCCTAAAGTTTTAAGTCAGTTAGTTTTTTGTGATGGTGTAAATTTTTCTTTTTCATTGTTAATTGTTATTTTCTTTAATCCATTCATGGGACAGGCTGGCTGGGCCAGCATTTATTGTCCATCCCTAGCTGCCCTTACTGAGTGTCTCGCTAGGCCATTTCAGAAGGCAGCTGACAGTCAACCACATTGCTGTGGCTCTGGAGCCACATGTAGGCCAGGCCAGGTAAGGATGGCAGATTTCCATCCCTAAAGGACATTAGTGAACCAGATGGGTTTTTCCGACAATCAACAATGGTTTCATGATCGTCAGGAGATCCTCAATTCCAGATTTTTTTAAAATCAAATTCCACCAGCTGCTGTGGTGGGATTCGAACCCAGGTCCATAGAACATTAGCTGAGTTTCTGGATTGATAGTCTAGTGGTAATACCACTCAGCCATCACCTCACCTCTGTGTGATGAGAGATTGTTGGTGAACAAGCAATATATGAGCAATGAATTTCTGAATGTACAATAAAGTTTGAATTGAATTGAAATGTGTCACTGTTGTGATATAGGAAGCATAGCAGCCAAACTGAGCAAGCCCCCACAAACAACATGCTTGACCTCACCCTCACTAATCTACCTGCAGATAAAGTTTATCTATTGGTGTCAGAAGTAGGCTTACATTAACACTGCAATGAAGTTATTGTGAAAATCCCCTAGTCGCCACACTTCGGCGCCAGTTCGGGTACACCGAGGGAGAATTTAGCACGGCCAATGCTCTCAACCAGCACGTCTTTCAAACTGTGGGAGGAAACCCACGCACTTGTCCATGATAGTATTGGTAAGAGTGATCACCACACAGTCTCTCTGATGAAGCGCTATCTTCACACTGAGAATACCCTCCATCGTGTTGGGGTCATCGCCATGCATGCTAAATGGGATAGACTCAGAATAAAACTGGGCACCCAAAAGGCAGTGTCCACATAGGTCTGCCCATATCTCACTCTACCACACAAAGGGCTCAACCCTGGTTCAGTGAGGAATGTAGACGAGGATGCCAAGACCAGCAGCAGTCATATCCAAAAATGAGGTGCCAACCTGGTGAAGCCAAAACACAACACTACATGCATGCTAATTAGCAGATGCAGCAGGCTAAAGATGCAGCTAAGCAATCCCGCTATCAACGTGTCAGATCAAAGCTCTGCAGTCCTTCCACATACATGGGTAAGATGAGTATAGCGGGCTATGGGCCAAACGCGGGCAATTGGGACTAACTTAGTGGTTTAAAAAAAAGGGTGGCATGGCCAAGTTGGGCCTGTTTCCATGCTGTAAACCTCTATGACTCTATCCAGTCATAAATGGCAATGGATACTTAAATAACTAATTGGAGCTCATGGCTCCACCAGGATAGGGGCACCCAGCACCTCAGTGCAAGGGATAAGGCTGAAACATTTACAACCATCTACCAGCCTGAAGTGCCAAGTGGATGGTCCATCTCAGCTGCCTCCTGAGATCCTCAGTATCAGATAACAGAGTTCAAAGGAGCGTGCTCAAATATCCCATTCACCTGAAGTGTGTAACTCTGACAACATTCAAGAAGCTTGGGCGGCACGGTAGCACAGTGGTTAGCACTGCTGCTTCACAGCTCCAGGGGCCTGGGTTCAACTCCTGGCTTGGGTCACTATCTGTGTGGAGTTTGCACATTCTCCTCTTGTCTGCGTGGGTTTCCTCCGGGTGCTCCGGTTTCCTCCCACAGTCCAAAGATGTGCGGGTTAGGTTGATTGTCCATGCTAAAATGACCCCTTACTGTCCTGAGATGCGTAGGTTAGAGGGATTAGCGGGTAAACGTGTAGGGATATAGGAGTAGGGCCTGGGTGGGATTGTGGTCGGTGCAGACTTGATGGGCCGAATGGCCTGTTTCTGCATTGTAGGGTTTCTATGATTTCTATGAAGCTTGACACCATCCAGGACAAAGCAGCCCACATGATCAACACCACCCACTAACTTAAACATTCACTCCCTCCACCACTGACACTGTGGGCAGGATTTTCCATCCACGTTCGCCCCAAAACCGAAAAATCCCATCCAAGGTCCACGGATCTTTGTATGGTCCACCCCCCGCCCGCTACGATTCCCGTGGTGGGCAGGATGGGAAAATTCCCCCCAAAGTGGCAGCAGTGTGTACCATCTACAAGATGCATGCAGCAATTCACCAAAACCCCTTCAATAGCACCTTCCAAACCCACAACCTCAACCATCTAGAAGGACAGGGGCAGCAGATGAATGGGAATGTCACCCCCTGCAATTTCCCCTCCATATCACATATCATCCTGACTTGTTCCTTCAGTCTCTGGATCCTTCACACAAAATCCTGGAACACCCTTCCCTACAACACCGTGGTTGAACATCTACACTGAATGGACTGCAGCTTTACTTCCACCTTCTCAAGGGCAATTGGGGGCGGGCAACAAATGCTGGCCTTACCAGCGATGCCCTCATACCAAGAGTGAATAAAAACATAAATGGGATTGTGACCAGGTAATCAGTTTTAGCTCTGAAGACTCAAATTGAACTCAAAACATTAACTCTATTTTCTTTCTCCACAGATGCTGCCAGACCTGCTGAGTTTTTCCAGCATTTTCTGTTTTTATTTCAGATAGCCAGCATCTGCGGTATTTTGCTTTTGTCGTATCACTTTTAGCTGTTGTTTATTGGATATATTTTGACCCAGTTGGAAAGAATTTCTCTGGCTCTTCGACTAATGACCTGGGATCATTCACATCAACCTGAGTGGGCAGAGTTGGAATGTTTCCTCGGAAAAGCAGTGTGGCACTCTCTCAGTACTGCCTGGGGGAGTGTCCGCCTAGCTTGGTAGCCCCGAGATCAGAAAACAACCAGAATGAAAATATAGGAAGGCTTCATGTATTAGCAATGGATTCTTAAACATTGAGCTCCAATGTTGTCTGGTCTCCACTTTCCGCTCATGATTCTATCCTTACTGGTGCCCCACGTTGTAGCTCTCACCCTCCAGCAGCACAGGCTCATCGTGCGATCTACCAGGCACTGCTCCATCCTCCAAAGATGGAGCCTGGCGTAGGTGGGAAGGGGGAGAAGGGAATATGTGGATGGGGTGAGCCAGCAATGGAGAGGTCCTTGAATGTGAGGTCACCTAGAACATCCATGCTCCTCCTGCATCACATTAAAATAAGCCTCCTTTGTTGCCTGAGGTTCCTGGAGGTGGTTTCTAATGTCGCTCACTAGTGACCTGAAGCAGGCAAAGAGTCTAAGGCTGATTTCAAGGTCTCGATTGTCCTTACTCAATATGGCAGGCAGAGCATTCCCATTAGGTCGTGTGTCTGTGCTGTTCTGCCTGCGACAAGTCTCAATTTCTCCACCTGGGTGCTGACGTAGGCTTAGTTTGCGGTGGGAGTCCCACCCGCCACGGGAATTGGAGCGAGCAAGAGGCGGACCATGGAAAGGTCTGTTGACCTCAAGCAGGATTTTACAGTTTCAGGATGAACGAGGCTGGAAAATTCCACCCCACGTCTGTCCACGGCCTGACCTGACATTGTTCAAAGCAAGCTGCCATGGAGAAACATCCCAGCAGCTCGAGCTGAAGCCTGGTGCTAGAGGGGGAAGGACAATGTGTAACACACTGTTAACCACCGCAGATCCCACAAGTCTAGGTAATGTACATTGTAGTAATAGTGAATAGCTGACCTGGACCCACACCGAGATACTGTCTTCCTCTCCAGTAGCCCAGGTTATGTTTACACACAGCTCCCTGAGAAATAAACAGACCACCGGTAAGCAGCATAACAACACAAGGGAAAGGTTCTAGCGGAAGCCTATAGCTCACTGAAAGGATACCACATACAGACATATCAGAGGGTGCAGTCACACAACAGATCAAAAGCCCAAAGGGCAGACACTCGACTATTCATTCTGGAATGCCACTTTTCAATAGGTAAGATTGTTAATTATTTTCATGGAAAATGGGTGTTGTACTTGTTGCTCATCACTAACTAAACTGAGTGCAGATTCTGTATTCTGATCGAGGGTCATGTGGACTCGAAACGTTAACTATAAGCTTAAAGTTTATTTATTAGTCACAAGTAAGGCTTACATTAACACTGCAATGAAGTTACTGTGAAATTTCCTTAGTCACCACAGAGCGGCGCCTGTTCAGGTCAATGCACCTAACCAGCACGTCTTTCAGAAAGTGGGAGGAAACCGGAGCACCCGGAGGAAACCCACGCAGACACGGGGAGAACGTGCAAACTCCACACAGGCAGTGACCCAAGCCAGGAATCGAACTCGGGTGCTAACCACCGCGCCGCCTATTTTCTCTCCCCACTGATGCTGCCAGACTTGTCGAGGTTTTCCAGCATTTTCAATTTATGTTTGAACTGAGTGGCTTGCTGGGCCATTGCAGAGGGGAGTTAAGTGTCAACCACATTACTGTGGGTCTGGAGTCACAAGTAGACCATATCAGGTAAGAATGAAACATTTCCTTTCCTAAAGGACATTAGTGAACCAAGATGGGGTTTTTTTTTGCAACAATTGATGATAGTTTCATGGTCATCATTACTGAGACTAGCTTTTAATTCCAGATTTTATTAACCAAAACTAGTCCACCAGTTGCCCTGGTGGGATTTGAACCCATGTCCCCAGAGCATTAGCCTGGGCCTCTGGATTACTAGTCCAGAGGCATTACCGCTACACCATCATTTCCCCTTAGACATAGTCACGGGGCACTGTTTAAAGAACCAGAGCTAGGAGGAGGCTATTTGGCCCATCATGCTTATCCTGACCATTTGTTCTCCAATTAAGACTCCTCTGCCCTGTAAATGTTTTGCCTTCAAGCATATACACAATTGCCTTTTGAAAGTTAATACTGAATCTGCTTCTACCGCCCTTTCAGACAGTTTTCCAAATCATGCCAACATGCTGTGGAAAATAAATCTCATCTTCCCCCCCCCCCCCCATTTCCTTGCCAATTATCTTAGATTTGTGATCTCTAACTTTAGACTACAATCTAGTTGAATGGCAAAGGGGCTGAATGGCCTACATTTGTTCCTAACCTCCTACTCTCCTCCTCTGAAGGTGCCATGTCCCCCATGGCAGGCAGTATCTATGCGTATGGGCTGCTGTGCTGCCTCACCCACCCCTGCAGCACACATGAGGTAACACAGGGTATGTTCAGCATGCGCAGTTCGGTTGGAGCCACAGGGCAGCAGTGGGGAGCAGGACCCTGGCTATTCCTGTGCTTGCATTGGCTCAGGGTTGCTGAGGACAGTGATCACACTCCCTGCACCTATCACTGCTCAAACAGAAATCAGTGAATCCAGCAGACACCACTGCTATTTTCCTGGTTTGAGGGGCTCAGTACTGACCAGGTAATAAATTCTCTCACTGAGCCATGGTGTTGGGAGAGTGAGGAGCTGGGGTGAGGGTGCTGGTTGATGGCACAGGAGCAGTTCCTCCCCCTTTCAAAGCTTTCTCTATTCTTCCCATTTGATTCTTCTCATTACAGGAGAGGCGACGGCCTAGTGGTATTATCGCTAGACTATTAATCCAGAAACTCAGCTAATGTCCTGGGGACCTGGGCTCAAATCTCGCCATGACAGATGGTGGAATTTGAATTTAATTTTAAAAATCTAGAATTAAGAATCTACTGATGACCATGAAACCATTGCCAATTGTCAGAAAAACCCATCTAGTTCACTAATGTCCTTTAGGGAAGGAAATCTCCCATCCTTATCTGGTCTGGCCTACATGTGACTCCAGAGCCACAGCAATGACTCTCAATTGGCCTCTGAAATGGCCTAGCAAGCCACTCAGTTCAAGAGCAAAGAGGGATGGACAATAAATGCTGGCCAGCCAGCGACACCCATGTCCCAAGAATGGATGAATAAAGATCTTCACCACACACCCAACGATGCCTAGTGTTGCTAAGCTCACCCTACATCCATCTTCTAGAGCTTTGTCATTGAGTGTTTAACACCTTTCCCAACCACAACCCTCATTAAACAAGTGCTCCAGTATCTACTTCCTCTTCCAAATGAATCTTCAAGTACAACACAGGTCCTCTACACTGTCCCAACAATCTGCCTCGACCCCATGGGATAATAATCCCACTGGAATGCAGCTGGTGCGTAAAGCAGCTCCTTTAATTTGTATCTGAACAACAGCCCATGATATTCCCCATTTAGTGGTCCCAAAGTATGTTGGCCCCCCACGGGCAATAAGAACCAATTTCAGGTTGCCCAAACAGGCTCTTTTAAACAGACAACTCCATCCTGGATATAAACACAGCTCCCACAGCTGAACAGTGATCGTTAAGCATACTGCTCCACCCAAGTTTTGCTAACATCGCTTACATTCTTAGCAAAGTTCGACACTTCATATTGAAGGAATCCTGCTTTCCTCAGAATGCTCCTTGCTGCATGGTACATCTGTGCCATTGCTTCTTCCTCGGGCACACTCACAACCTTCTCCTGGACCTGCTTGTAAAGAGCTGTCCCCCTCTCCAGTGTCAGCTGATACAGCGACACGTGATGGTCACACACAGCTATCAGCTGCTCCAGCTCCTCCTCCCATGATTCCACATTTTGCCCTGGGCGCCCGAATATGACGTCAACAGACGTATGACCGGGAAAGAGTTTCTTGGCCTCCTCCAGGCTCCAAAGGGCTTCTCGGGCCGTGTGGTCTCTTCCCAGAATCCTCAGGTCACGGTCACATAAAGCCTATGGTTAAATAGGAGAACAACATGCACAGTTAGAGAGGTTGGTCGTGGGCTGGTTACTGAGTTACATAATCATCTTTCACTGGCAGGGCCTAACTTCAAACCCAACCTGAGACCTCCTGCTGCATTAAAAGTCCTGAGTGAGTGAACTGCTGCCCAGTTCCTAATGAGCACGGACCCCTCACCTCCCACAGTGGAACATGACTGAGGCTGTACACATACTCTCCCAAGATCAGGCTGGGGCAGAGCAGAGGAAAAGATTCATAAAGAAGCCACATTTACAGAAGCGTTATTACAATGAGTGCCAGTTTAAAGTCTTGCATGTTCCTGCTAATGTCACACTTGAGTTCCCATGATCACATCCCTGATATAAATCAGGGAATCCTCTGACAGTCAGATTAGAGTCATTTTTAACATTTACTTTTACTTACTCCAGGACTTGGGCAGCACGGTAGCACAGTGGTTAGCACTGCTGCCTCACAGCGCCAGGGACCCGGGTTCAATTCCAGCCTCGGGTCACTGTCTGTGTGGAGTTTGCACATTCTCCCCGTGTCTGCATGGGTTTCCTCCGGGTGTTCCAGTTTCTTCCCACAGTCCAAAGATGTGCAGGTTAGGTTGATTGGCTATACTAAAATTGCCCTTTAATATTAGAGGGATTAGCAGGGTAACTACATGGAGTTCCAGGGATGGGGTCTGGGTGGGATTATTGTTGGTGCAGGCTCGATGGGCCAAATGGCCTCCTTCTGCACTGTAGGGATTCTATGATTGAGGCTCAATCACCTTAAATTTGTGTCCCCTGGTTACCAACACCTCCATCACTACAAACAATTGCTCTTTATTTACTCTGTAAAAGCCTTAATGATTTTGAATATCTCTAGCTCCTTTTACCCTTCTTGGCTTAATGAGAACAATCCCAGTACTCTAGCTTTTCCATGTAACTGAATACCTATGGCCCACAAACCTATTCTGGTCAATCTCCTTTGCGCCCTCTCCAATGCCTTGACATCCTTCCTAAAGTGTAGTGCCCAGAACTGAAGACAATATTTCAACTGACACATAACCGAGGTGTTGCATAAATTCCCTGCATTTGTAATCTGAGGCTCCAATAAAGAGAAGGCCAACTAGCCGATATTTTAAAATGACCTTTTTTGAGCCTTCTCAACATGTCCTATCATGTTTAAAGATTTGTGTGCAACCATCCTGAGGTCCCTCTGTTCCCGCATCCCCTGGAGAATTGCATTCTTTATTTTATATTGTCTCACCATCTATATACCTCCCACCAAAATGCATCACTTCACACTTCTTTGGATAAAATTTTGCCAGTCTGTCCTCCTGAAGTCTGTTACAGTCTCATTAATTAAACGTTATTCAGCTTGAATGGACAGATGCAGGCAATTTTAACATACACAAGAGTCAGCACCTACAGGACCAAGTGAGAGAAAAGCACAGCGATCCCACCTGTCCCTGTCTTTCACTACCAGGCCCAACCTCACCTGGACCCCGAGGGACAGTCGTGTTACCCCAGCTGCCTTGAACTCAGCCAGCCTTGAAGCTGCGGCTGATGTGGGGTTCGCCTCCATGCTGACCTCCATGTTGTGAGGTACGTGGGTCACCCTGGCAACGGTCTCCAAGATGCTGGCAATGGTGGATGGTCGGGCCAGGCTTGGTGTCCCCCCACCGATAAAGACTGAAGTGATCCTGAAAATAAATCACAGTGAGCAAAACAGCACCACATCGGGGGAACAGGGTGCAGTCTTTATGGTAATTGTACTGTGTTCCAACTGGCTAATTTGTTTCAAATATCCTTCTCACTCCCTCATGGTTCAATCCCTCACCCACCCAGGCCCTCGCAGCAAGGCCCAAGCAGTAGTCAAACAATCCACTAGAGAATGCTGGCACACTATTGGGAGCAACCAATCAAGTGGGTGCTCCCATCACTGGACTGTGATCGGCGGTGGTTGGGATGGGGGGGATGGTTGGGATGGGGGGGGGTGGTTGGGATGGGGGGGGGTGGTTGGGATGGGGGGGGGTGGTTGGGATGGGGGGGGTGGTTGGGATGGGGGGGGGTGGTTGGGATGGGGGGGGGTGGTTGGGATGGGGGGGGGTGGTTGGGATGGGGGGGGGTGGTTGGGATGGGGGCGGTGGTTGGGATGGGGGGGATGGTTGGGATGGGGGGTGGGGCAGGGGAGCATGTCTCAAGACGCTCAAGAGGACACTAATAACACTGATAATAAGCCTTATAAACACAGAAAGTATCTCACCAAGAAGTAGTAAATATTCTGACAATGGAAGGATCATAAATGGTCTGATATTGAACAAGATACCGTAAAGGAAGCTTTACTCTGTATCTAACCCCATGCTGTATCCGTCCTGGCAGTGTTTAAAGGGGACAGTGTAGAGGGAGCTTTACTCTATATCTAACCCCATTCTGTACCTGTTCTGGGAGTGTTTGATATGACAGTGTAGAGTAGAGGGAGCTTTACTCTGTATCTAACACCGTGCTGTATCCGTCCTGGGAGTGCTTGATGGGACAGTGTAGAGGGAATTTTACTCTGTATCTAACCCCGTGCTGTACCTGTCCTGGAAGTGTTTGTTAGGACAGTGTAGAGGGAGCTTTACTCTGTATCTAACCCACTGTTGTATCTGTCCTGGGAGTGTTTGATGGGACAGTGTAGAGGGAATTTTACTCTGTATCTAACCCCATGCTGTACCTGTCCTGGGAGTGTTTGATGGGGTACAGTGTAGAGGGAGCTTTACTCTGTATCTAACTCTGTGCTGTATCTGCTCTGGGAGTGTTTGACAGAACAGTGTAGAGGGAGCTGTACTCTGTATCTAACCCAGTGCTGTACCTGGCCTGGGAATGTTATAGGACTGTGTCGGGGCAGTGCTGTACCTGGCTGGGCAGTGTTGATAGGACAGTGAGAAGTGCAGCAATACCTGGCTTGAACGCAATCTCCTCACTCTGATGTGAGTGCAACCACCTGAGGCAGGGTGACTCAATCCCATATTCATCAACTTGCACCCAATCTGTGCTCCCTGTATTCTAGAAGCTTCTCCATCACTCCTTCAGCCTGGCTGTGTGGGCTTCTCCCTTGTCTCATCCCATTGACCCACTAGTCCTGTCCCCACGTACAACTTACTCCTTCACTTGGCTGTAACCGAGCAATGTTTCAGTCTCTCGAACCAAGCCATCCCTCATGGCATCATGATCGACACTGGGGGAGATGTACTTGTTAAAGTTACAGTACGTACACCTCCTCTCACAGTACGGCCACTGAAAGACAAAACACAAATTCTGTATGAAAATACTTCCTTTGTCTGTGTCTGTGGCACGGGCTAGTCCCAGCAGAGAGGAAAGGCAGAGCTCAGCCTCCCACTCCTCATTCAGCCATACAAAGAACTGGACTCCCCCAACAGCTCACTGAGTAAATGGAGCACAGTGAGTGGTGCCTGGTTCACTGAGACCAGACAGGTCCTGGGTCCCGGTCCAGGTGACTGGTCAAAGCCAGAGTAACAACGATTGTTTCCAATGATCACAGTGCCCCTGGGTTCGGGAGCAGGGGCTGGAAAAGTCAGCCAGGAGTCCCCCTATTAACCATTAACTGCATCCTGCTGCAATAGTGCAAGTGAGCAGTTACAGGATGTAGAGAGCGAATGAGAAGGTGGGACGCGCAGGCAGAGGGCAGGGGACGGGGGCAGGGGCAGAGGGGGCAGGGGACGGGGGCAGAGGACGGGGGCAGAGGGGGCAGGGGACGGGGCAGAGGGGGCACGGGACGGGGGCAGCGGGGGCACGGGACGGGGGCAGAGAGGGCACGGGACGGGGGCAGAGAGGGCACGGGACGGGGGCAGAGGGGGCCGGAACAGGGGGCAGAGGGGGCACGGGACAGGGGCAGAGAGGGCACGGGACGGCGGCAGAGAGGGCACGGGACGGGGGCAGAGGGGGCCGGAACAGGGGGCAGAGGGGGCACGGGACGGGGGCAGAGAGGGCACGGGACGGGGACAGAGAGGGCACGGGACGGGGACAGAGAGGGCACGGGACGGGGACAGAGAGGGCACGGGACGGGGACAGAGAGGGCACGGGACGGGGACAGAGAGGGCACGGGACGGGGACAGAGAGGGCACGGGACGGGGACAGAGAGGGCACGGGACGGGGACAGAGAGGGCACGGGACGGGGACAGAGAGGGCACGGGACGGGGACAGAGAGGGCATGGGACGGGGGCAGAGAGGGCACGGGACGGGGACAGAGAGGGTACGGGACAGGAGCAGAGAGGACGGGACAGGACAGAGGGCACGGGATGGGGGGGGCACAGAGTGCGCGACAGGGTGGGGGTAGAGGGGAGACAGAGAGGACAAGGTGACATGTTGTCTCCCAAGTGTAAGACCGAGGATGTCACTGATTGGCTGCGGGACATTTTGGGGAGGGGTGGTCGGGGTCAGAAGCTGTGCTCCATATCAGTACAAATCACATCGATAAAAAGAGGAATGCGATGCTGCAGAGTTCAGGGAGCCCAGCCACATCCAACAGCAGCTCCTCCTGCTGTTTATACCCAGTGTGTGGTGCTGGTGAGGACAGATTGATGGAGACAGAAACCTCCAACATTTAAAACCCACTCGGATAAGCTGCGAGCCACAGACCACGAGCAGGAAAATGGGATTGGGCGGATCAGTGTTGATCAGTCAGCCGAGTGTATCAGGGTCCCGCGCTCCCTCTCATTACTCACATGGACGTACAATGCAGCTTGATGTAAAGGAGCCTCATCCAGGTCTGCCCGGCTAGGTGCCCACTCACCAACTGTCCCCCAGCCTGACCCCTGACCTGACCCCCTGGCCAGTGTCGGACACACCAAGCAGCTCACAGCCCGCTGCAAACGCTGGGACAGGGCAGCAGCTGTGCCAGGAGACAGCATGTCTGTCCCATTAAACTGCAATCACTCTCTGCTCATTCTAAAGTAAAGTTTATTTATTAGTCACAAGTGAGGCTTACATTAACATTGCAATGAAGTTACTGTGAAATTCCCCTAGTCGCCACAGTCCGGCCCCTGTTCAGGTCAATGCACCCTAACCAGTTCTCACCCCCACACTCAATAAAAAACTCAGTGACTCTCCAACACTCCTTCACTGTGTAACCGCAGCTGAAGAGACTGTAGTCCAGAGAGGGGTCAGGCAAAGAGCAAACAAGCCGAGTCTCCCCCTACACCACCATCTACTGTCCTGGAGCAGCATAACAAGCTGAACATTCCCTGCTACACTCACCATGTAGAGTCACGCATCTCCCATTCTCTTTAATAGTTCACCCATTATCCCATTTTCTGTTCATATCCTTCAGTAACCCAGTCCATTCTGATTTTCCTCCACGCATCCCATATTCCTTCATATCCCACCCAGTTTAATTCCACTCTGCTGCAGCTTAGTCTCTGTAACATTGCCTTTAATATATTTCACCCAGGTTAATCTCACTATTCCAGCCTTGTACGCTATGGCATTTCAAGTGCTCATTTCTTTATTAAATCCCATCTGTCCATTCTTTTAGTATATCCATGGTATTATCCTCACTGTTCGCCACACTTCTAAATTGGGTAATATTGGCAACTTTTGAAATTTTATGTCATATTCTAATATCCAAGTTATTTACACATAATATCGAAAAGGTAGTGGTCCCAGCACTGACCCTGGGCGAACAGCACTGTCTACCATCCTTCAGTCTGAAAAACAACCTTTTACCACAACTCAGTTTTCTATTCTTAAACCAAATTGTTATCCAAGTTGACACTGACCTGCCTACTCCATAAAGCCTCAATTTTGTTCACCGATCTTCATTAGCTTCAGGTTTTTAGGTGTCCAGATCACCAACAACCTGTCCTGGTCCCCCCATGCCGACACTATAGTTAAGAAAGCCCACCAACGCCTCTACTTTCTCAGAAGACTAAGGAAATTTGGCATGTCAGCTACGACTCTCACCAACCTTTACAGATGCACTACAGAAAGCATTCTTTCTGGTTGTATCACAGCTTGGTATGGCTCATGCTCTGCCCAAGACTGCAAGAAACTACAAACATTGTGAATATAGCCCAATCCATCACTCAAACCAGCCTCCCATCTGTTGACTCTGTCTACACTTCCCGCTGCCTCGGCAAAGCAGCCAGCATAATTAAGGACCCCCATGTACCCCGGACATTCTCTCTTCCACTTTCTTCCGTTGGGGAAAAGGTACAAAAGCCTGAGGTTACATACCAACCGACTCAAGGACAGCTTCTTCCCTGCTGCCAGCAGACTTTTGAATGGAGCTATCTTGCATTAAGTTGATCTTTCTCTACACCCTAGCTATGACTGTAACACTACATTCTGCACTCTCTCGTTTCCTTCTCTATGAATGGTATGCTTTGTCTGTATTGCGCACGAGAAACAATACTTTTCACTGTATACTAATACATGTGACAATAATAAATCAAATCAAATCAAATTAAAATCCATATAGACAACATCTACTGCATTCCTTCCGTCAACTTTCTTGGTTACTTCATCAAAAAATTCAATTAGGTAAGGGAAAGTAGGATTTTCTTTTTACAAATTCACATGACTAGGGCCATCGCTTGGGGGAGAAGCAGTGGCGTGATGTCACTGGATTAGTAATCCCAAGGTACGGTTTTATGTTCCGGGAACATGGTTCAAATCTCACCACAGTTTAAATTGAATCACTAAAATCAGGAACTGAAAGCTTGTCCCAGTCACCATTACACTGAACACATTTTTCCTGTCACTGTCACTTGAGGTCACAATTAAGTTCAGCAGCCTGTTTGGAAATGCAGGGAAAATACAGAGATACCCACGATATAACTGAATGGTAGAACAAGCTTGAGGGGCTGAATGGCCTACTCCTGCTCTTACGATTCCTGCGCTTGGTATGAGATTGAGGTACTAAGGCAGAGACTGATCTGTAACAATGATCCTGCCTCCTTTGCACGGTTCAACAAGTCTGAATTCACTGTTCAGGGGAAACTCTTACTCTTATTGGTAAGGTGTGACCATTGGGCCTGAGCTTTCAATCCCAGTGACTCTCGAACACTCCTTCACTGTGTAACTGCAGCTGAAGAGACTATAAGCTGTCCACGAGATCAGTTCCGAGCACTGTCCCCGTGATATATCAGTGATGCGATGTGTTCTTTAAATGGAAAGTATCTAATTGACTCGGGGCCGAGATTGGTGCCAAATCTACAACACTCAGCGGAGGCTGGAGGTGGGCTGTGGTCCAGGACATTAAGACGAGATCAGTCGTAACTGGGCCTGAGTCCTGGCTGCACAGGGAGAGAGTAAGGTCAGGACCAGCAGGACAAATAACCACGAGTGACCCCAAGATTTTCAGGTGCCCCCCCCTCAGGGGTCTGATAGAGCTGTCACTGAGAGGTGGGAAAGTATCTTCCCAGCCTCTGGCAGAAGAAACTCCACAGCCCAGGCAACCAGAAGGATCTGGTTCGAAGTGGCATTGGAGAAATGAGCAGCCATGGCATGACTGTGGGTCCAGTACCACAGGAAGTTCAATGACCCTGTGAGGTGACTAGCAAATGACAGCGAGGTCAGAGCGAACTCTGTGCTCAGCAGCTCTCACACAAGCTCAGCAGTTTGTAAGCCTTTACTGCTTCCGAACAGTCACATCACTATGCTGTCAGCCACATCCACACGTGGGGACAGAATGAGAAAGGGCCACCTCTGAGCGCAACAGCTCATGTCACTGACTTACAGTGTGAGTTCAGGGAGGGCAGCCTACTCAAACATCATCGCTCCCCACCCACCCTCACACTGCAGAAGAGAGCTCACAATTCCTGAGGGACGATGCAGATCGGAGTGCTGGACTTGCACCTTCTCATGGCACTGGAGATGCACAGGACAATGCGTGGCTGCCATGTGGCAGGATATCAGCAACCGTGAGGCTGGGAGCCAAGAAGAATTTGCTCTGATGAAAAGTCATCCAGGCTCGAAACGTTGGCTCTATTCTCTCTCCACGGACACTGTCAAACCTGCTGTGATTTTCCAACATTTTCTGTTTTTGTTTGAGAGTAATTTGCTAGCTCTATCTTCATGCGAAGGGAATGGAAAAGATTCCTGACCAATGCTCACTGTGCCTCTCTGACTGCTCTCATCTTTGGCCTTGGTTGCACTGACAGACATGGTGAGTTGGTGAGTTCTCATCAACACCTTCTTTTCCTCTTGTCTCCTGCAAGGCCTACAGCCTGGGGCTTGTAAAGGGAGCCAACAATGTCATTGCTGGCCTCCTCGAAGACTGCACAGAGCCAGTAACATCCTTACCCCACACCAACCACCAACGCAGGTACAACACAGGAATCACTGGGGGTGTGCAGCACATTACCAAGGAGCGGGAGGAGTAGACTGAGGCAGAGTCACCTGCAGGCAGTCCCCTACAGAAGACAGAGGACAGGCATAGCCACGCTCCACATTTCCCTCACATATCACATAGTTGGAGTACCAGGGACAAGATCTCCATCGTCAAAGGTCCCTGATGCACAGTGGACCCATGGGTAACCTGTGGAGAAGTGCAGCCTTCAAGGATTAAATTACAAAGAGAGGAACAAAATAGAATAATAAAAGAAAACAGAAAATGCAGGAAATACCAATTCTGCGATTCCCATCACAAAAACAGAAAATGTTGGAAAATCTCAGCAGGTCTGACAGCATCTGTAGGGAGAGGATGGAGCCAATGTTTCGAGTCAGGGTGTCCCTTCGTCAGAGCTCCATTTTGCTTTTATCTGTGATTCCCATTCCTGTTTTCAGCAATTTTGGTCAGTGCAGGATAAGGGTACAGGTAACCTGCCCCACACGCAGTCCGCCTGCTCCTGCCAATTCCATTGTGGGCATGGGGAATTTAAACCCTCCTGCAGTGGAGACAGGCCCCCTCCACAAATAGATGTGGGGGCACCTCACAGGAATCTTGAACCAAACGGAACCCCTAAAGGAACCCCTGTTACATGTGAGGAACCAAAAATAAGTTACTTTCTCCTGGAATCTTTCCTTGACGGGCTTTGGAATATATAAAACAATCAGTTCTTTCAGCAGGATCTATGCTGGGATCCCAACTGTTCACATTGTGGCTGGAATTCTCCCAAAAGAATTCTAAGTGCCAAATTTGCATAAAAACTCGAGTAACCCCCGCTATTTTTTTTTAGCGGGGTTTTCAGAATGAATCTCCCACACTCTGAGCGCTGCAGAGTGCACTAGTGAGATTCACTATGCAAATCCGTAGGTGGGGCCTTTCCCACTGGAGAGCCGATAGCGTAGCGCTGAGTGGGCCACAGCGCATGCACCGATCTGTCACAGCAGAGATCGATGCATGCACAGTAGCCCCGCACTGCCAGCCTCCCGATCGCTGACGAGCTCGATTGCTGGGCAGCCCTGCGACCCAGCAACGCTGCTCCTCCGACCCCCCTACGGCCCAATCGTTGGCCTCCCAGACTTGCCTGGGCCCAGCCCCAAACCACACCCCCCCCCACCCCCGGCATGCCGCGATCACCACCCATCCCACCCCCCCCTGCGCAGTCCTGATCCCCCCCAGAACCACCGGCAGCCCTGATGCCCCCCCTTCACCTCACAGCCCCGAACCCCCCAACAGCCAACCCCTCCCCCCCCCCCCCCCACTCCAATGGCTAGTCTCGATCACTGCCTTCCCTCCCTCTGCCACTGATCCTCGGTGCAGAGTGGCAATGGGAGCCCGCACCCCCACCACCCTTGATGTCCCTACCCCACAGTCCCTGCCCCCATAGATCTCACCACCTCTGGCCTCGTCCACTTGGCACTGCCCGATGCTCAGTGGGCAGTGCCAAGGTACACCTTGAGCATTGCCACTTTGCCCCTTGGGCAGTGCCGGGGCCAGACTGGCAGTGCCAGGCTGGCAATGCCCAAGGGGCACCCTCCTTATCCCCAACCTTCTGGGGGGCCACCACGGCCTCCCTTCACTCCAACAGGGTCATGCCGTTAGCTCCCTGTTAATGGGGAGATGTTGTGAACCCTGCTGGAGTGAAACACTCCAGGCAGGGGGAAGAGGCTAGCAGAGACTTCAGTCCCGGGCCCACTAATCAAATGGAAATCCGGGGCCCGGAGATGCGCAAAGGCAGTGGCGCCCAGCGGGGAGCCAGCTAAATGATCTCCACTTAAGCAGGCTGGGAGAATTGTCCCCTATATGTTAATGATTTGGAAGAGGGAACTGAATGTATTATCTCCAAATTTGCAGATGGTACAAAGTTGAGTGGGAGGGTGAGTTGTGAGGAGGATGCAGAAATGCTTCAGCATGATTTGGACAGACTGAGTGTGTGGGCATCTGCATGGCAGGTGATGGCACATGCAGTATAATGTGAGATTATCCACTTTGGTAGCAAAAATAGGAAGGCCGATTATTATTTGAATGGGTGTAAATTGAGAGAGGTGGATACTCAGCGAGATGTTGGTGTCCTCATGTATCAGTTGCTGAAAGTAAGCACGCAGGTACAGCAGGCAGTAAAGAAGGCAAATGGTGTGTTGGCCTTCATAGCGAGAGGATTTGAGTATAGGGATAGGGATGTTTTACTGCAGTCGTATAGGGCATTGGTGAAGTCACACCTGAAGTATTGTGTGCAGTTTTGGTGTCCTGATCTGAGGAAGGATGTCCCTGCTATAGAAGGAGTACAGCGGAAGTTTACCAGGCTGATTCCTGGGATGGCAGGTCTGTCATATGAGGAGAGACTAAATCAGTTAAGATTATATTCACTGGAGTTTAGAAGAGTGAGAGGGGATCTCATAGAGACTTATAAAATTCTAACAGGGTTAGACAGGGTAGCTTCAGAAAGAATGTTCCCGATGGTGGGGGATTCCTGAACTAGGGGTCATAGTTTGATGATAAGGGGTAAACCTTTTGGGACTGAGGTGAGGAGAAATTTCTTCACCCAGAGAGTAGTGAATGTGTGGAATTCACTACCACAGGAAGTAGTTGAGGTCAAAATATTGTGTGATTTCAAGAAGAAATTAGATAATAGTTCTAAGGGCTAAAAGGATCAAGGGATATGGGGGGAAGGGAGGGATCAGGATATTGAATTTGAAGATCAGCCATGATCAAAAAGAATGGGGGAGCAGACTCGAAGGGCCAAATGGCCTACTCCTGCTTCTAGTCTATATGTTTCTATGTTTTAATAGATAGATACTATAATATCGGTGATTGATTGCAAGGCTCTGTCTTGCAAAGGTAAGTTGACCATTGCATTAATCATCGCTGCATAAATGTTGAGATGTCAAGATGCATTAGAGTACTTTCCCAATTGGGAAAGTGCTATTAAGTATTCAAAACAGAATCACCTGTCATTATATGAAGTGATTTAATTTTTTTTAAATGGATCTGCAGCTTTAATTTAAAGAAACAAACTGGGTTGGGGGTGGACGTGGGGTCATGTGAAGGGGGGGGGGAGGGGGGGTGTGGTTCCAGGATGTTGAGGGCCAGTTGAGGAGTGAGGGTTTGAAGACTTTGTGTTCATCACTACAACTGGTTCAATGTCCCAATAAAATGAAAGTGGGCATTCTGTTTTGTTCTTCTGGACTCAACATTGGGAATTCAACAATTTTGTTCCATAATTTCTGCCCCTACTTTGTTTCCTTATCTTTCCAGGTTTTGATTTTAGACTTACTGCCACTCTATTTGGCCTTGCACAACCAACCATCTCTCCTGCTTTACAATACAGATTTCCCCTTTTGTTTTTTTTATCCAACTCTCCCCCATGTCATTTGTTTAAAACCTATCGCATTTCTAATTTTTCTTCCAATTCTGAAAGACCACCAATCTGAAACATCAATTCTGTTTCTCTCACCACAGAAGCTGCCCAACCTGCTGGATATTCCCAACTTTTCCTGAATTTTATTTCAGATATACAGCATCCATGGTATTTTGCCTTTTGAGTTATACAAACTAAAGTTAAAGTTTATTTATTAGTTACAAATAAGACTTACATTAACACTGCAATGAAGTTACTGTGAAATTTCCATAGTCGCCACATACTGGCACCTGTTTGGGTCAATGCATCTAACCAGCACGTCTTTCAGACTGTGGGAGGAAACCGGAGCACCCGGAGGAAACCCACGCAGACATGGGAAGAACATGCAGACTCCGCACAGAAAGCGACCCAAGCCGGGAATTGAACCCGGGTTCCTGACGTTGTGAGGCAGCAGTGCTAACCACCTGTGCCACCGTGCCACCCTCCCTTAATATTTTTGAATACTCTGATCAAACCATCTTTCTAATTAACCATCTAAATTCCCCGAATACAACCCTAGTCTGCTGTTCTCCCCGTGTCAGTGTGGGTTTCCTCCGGGTGCTCTGGTTTCCTCCCACATTCCAAAAGACATGCTGGTTCGGTGCATTGGCCGTGCTAAATTCTCCCTCAGTGTACCCGAACAGGCTCCAGGGTGTGGCGACTCGGGGATTTTCAAAGTAACTTCATTGCAGTGTTAATGTAAGCCTACTTGTGACACTAATAAATAAACTTTAAAACTTTTGAACAGTTAAGATAGATAGAGAAGACCGTTCTGATTGGTCGGGGAGTCTCGGGCTATGGCCATAATCAGAAATTAAAGCTGAACCTTTCACAAGTGAACTTAGGAAGAGTTTTGCGGAAGAGTAGAATCGCAATTAATGCCAAATTGATTGTTCAATTTAATTCGGAGATTGATAGGTTTTTGTTAACCAAAGCTACGGAGGGATATTGGGTAAAGACATGTAGATAGAGATCAGTCACAGTTCAGCAATGATCTCATTTATGGTCCTTATCTTTCTATGCACAATATTAAGGCATTGAACAGCATCGAGTATTCTGAGTAACTGAGTGACATCTTCCTGGTGGCTGAAGGTTACAGATTTCCTTTGAGATTTTGAATCATCACACTCCTGATGCCAGAGGTTACCATTAATAACAGCGAAAGCAGGAACTGGAAGTGTAACAATGTTCATTACGAAATCCTGGGAGCTTTTGTTTTATTCATTCATTCACGGGATGAGGGTGTCACTGGTTAGGCCAGCGTGGACATCACGAGCAGCACGGTGGCACAGTGGCTAGTACTACTGTCTCACAGCGCCAGGGACCCGGCTCAATTCCAGCCTCGGGTCTGTGTGGAGTTTGCACATTCTCCCCATGTTTGCGTGGGTTTCCTCCGGGTGCTCTGGTTTCCTCCAATGATGTGTGGGTTAGGTGAATTGGCCATGCTAAATTGTTCCTTAGTGTCAGGGAAACTATTAGGGTAAATATATGGTGTTAAAGGGATAGGGATTGGGTGGGATTGTTGTCAGTGCAGACTCGAAGGACCGAATGGCCTCCTTCTGCACTGTAGGGATTCTATGATTTATTGCCTTTCCTAATTGTCCTTGAGAAGGTAGTGGTGAGCCATCTTCTTGAACTGCTGTAGTCCCTGTGGTGTGGATACACCCTCAGTGCTGTAAGAGAGGGAGTTCCAGGATTTTATCCCAGCGACCATGAACGAACAATGAAACAGTTCCAAGTCGGGGTGGTCTGTGAAGGGGAACCTGAAGGTGGCAGTGTTCCCATGTACCTGCTGCCAAAGCAGAAGAATCTGAAAGTAGGAGACAGCACTAGAGAGGCTGAGAGAGTTAGGGAAGGAATTCCAGAGCATTGGCCAAAGCAGCTGAGGACAAAGCTGTCAACAGTTGGTGAGGAGGGGCATGGAGGTATTTGAAAACAGGATGAGAAGGTTACAGAGGGCTGAGCTTTAGATACAGAGTGTGGAAGATGTGAGGCTGCCCAGGAGAGCATTGGGATGAAGTCCAGAGGTAGCAAAAGAATGAGTATTTCAGTAACAGGTAGATGAGTTGGGCGGTGTCAACGGCCTTGATTAGGGGAGACACAGACTGGAATGTTACCACCATTCACACCGGCGGGATGTTCCCATCCCACTGCAGTGAACAGAGATTTGGTTGGGCGCCAAATTCTCCGACTTCACTGCAGCGGGAACGTGGTGTGAACGGCCGGTAAGATCGCACCCATAGTGTTGGAAAGAGAGGGTGCCCTTGAGGGGGCAAGGACAGGTTCCATTTGGTTAGAGCTGAGAAGTAAGAAAGATGTGAGTACACTGTTTTGGGTATTCTGTAGATCTCTAAATAGTGAGAGAGAGAAAGAGAGTGAGTGAAAGTGAGCGCGTGAGAGATGGGGGGAGACAAACTGACAGACAGAGATAGAAAAACAAATTGTCAGGGAAATCGCAGAGATTTGCAAGAACTATAGAGTGCCGATACGAGGAACTTTATTTATCCAAATATTGATTGGGGTGATGTTAGAGTAAAGGGTAAGTCAAAGGGTTGGGGGGGTGGAATTTCTGAAATCTGTTCAGGAGAATTTCCTTGACCTGCACATTCTCAGTCCAACTAGCATTTCTGGACCTGGTGCTGGGGAATAGAATCCCCGATGTGGAGATGAATCTCTCATGGAGATGAAATAGAATCCCTCCAGTGTAGAAGGAGGCCATTTGGCCCATTGAATCTGCACCAACTCTCTGAAAGAGCATCTTGCCAAGGTCCAACTACCCCCCTCATCGCACCTTCCCCCCACCCCACCCCACCTCGTCCAATCCTCTGAAATACCTGAACCAAGAGGAGATGCCAAATTATGATACGTCAGGTGCAACACCAAGTAAAAGGATCCACCAGCAAATAACTTTAAATTCTGCATTCAAATTCTCTAACGATACCTGGATGTTCATCTTAAAAATCCTCATCTTCATGAGGATTCAACATTCAGTAGGTAGCATCCAAATCAATCAGAGTTCTTGGAGGAATCTTTGGCATTGCAATGAAAATATCAGGGTTATAGCTTACCAAACACTTGTTTGTCCAATCTTGGGATATGTAAGTTGTGCACAGAAAGAAGTCTCACACAACACCAGGTTAAAGTCCAACAAGTTTATTTGGAATCACGAGCTTTTGGAGCATTGCTCCTTCATCAGGTGATGTACACTATTTTGGGTATTCTGTAGATCTCTAAATAGTGAGAGAAAGTGAGTGAGTGAAAATGAGTGCGTGAGAGAACTTCCTTCATCACCTGATGAAGGAGCAACGCTCCAAAAGCTCGTGATTCCAAATAAACCTGTTGGACTTTAACCTGGTGTTGTGAGACTTCTTACTGTGCCCACTCCAGTCCAATGTCGGCATCACTACATGTGGTGAACCATAGTTGGTTACCACTATGAGTGCTGAGCCATGGATGGTCAGCACTATGGGGGTTTGTAGATATGATTACTGTAGTTACTGTTGGTGTTAGGGTTGGGCTGTTCTACCTGTTGATATTGTTCTGTGGTACACTCCAGTTGGCTCCGCCTACCAGGGGAAGTATAAAGGTCACTGCACTGCCTGGAGACCCTTTAGTCTGGGATTGTATTGTATATAGTGTGCTCCATTCTTGTCAGTAATAAAAGCCTTTATTTCCCGGGTACAATCTAGCCTCCCGAGTGATTTAATCGCGCATCACTACATCATATGTAAGTTTTGTGAGGGATCCTTATATGCTGACAGATATAAATAAGATCGAGGCAATCCAAAAACATGCTCCTCAATTCTGCATGAATCAGTATGAGAAATAATAATCTGGCAAACCAGGGCACGATCTGGGGACCAGGGTACAAATCCCACCATCACAGATGGTGAAATTTGAATTCAATAATAATCTGGAATTAAAAATATAACGATGACCATGAAGCCATTGTCGATTGCCATAAAAATCTGGTTCACTAATGTCCTTTAGGGAAGGAAATCAGCTGTCCTTTCTTGGTTTGGCCTACGTACAACTCCAGAGCCACAGCAATGTGGTTGACTCTTAAATGCTCCCTGTAATGGAGAATTAGGGATGGGCAATGATAACCACATCCCTTAAAATTAATTTGAAAAAACCCAGCCCTATGTTTTAACAGGAAGTGCAGTTTTGATTTTGAATATATCTTGTGAATTTTGTTGCTTCTTGCCAGGAACCACATCGTCTTGTTTCAGGGAATCTTTTATGTGGCTTTGTTCACGAGATTCGCAATCACCTTCGGAATTCAGCATTTGAAAAGTCTGAATAATGACTAGTGCCATTTGAGGAAGGAACTACAATCATTTTGTTTTTGAAATTTCCAGCCACTTCCTCATTCATTCTTTTAAAAGTCCATTGAGGGCAGCAATTTTGTCTACTCCTTAACTAGCTCTGCTCCTGCTGTGAGCAAAGCTTCTTACAGAATCATTGTTCGATTGACTTACTGTGTGCAAACGACCAGCACTGGTCATGAGCCCATTCAAGGTAAGAATGAATAGTTTTAACTTTCTATTTGTTGAAATGATGCTACATGTTTTTCCTGATTATTTGGGCGATGCTGTTTTTGTGTCGGGTGCTCTGACCAGATAGTTAAACAGAAATCACCTGAGCCTTGAAGGGTCCTCTCGTCTGCCCAGCCCGCTAAGATGCTAATCTCTACAGAGCGTCCACCTCCTGGGACAGTTGAAGACATCGGGTCTTTAATAACCCCGTTGATCCGTGTGGTGGTCTATTCGTGTTAAGTCCACATCCACAAGCTGTAACTTCGGTATTTTCACAGAATGATATGAACCATTGTGGTTGTTCAGATAGGTGAATGGGCGGAATTTTACCTTAGCCGTGCGGGTGAACAGGAGTCATGATGCATCGTGAAATGGGGTGTGAAGTAGTGGGGAGGGCTTTCCGAAGTCATTGAGCCATCTCGCAGGGTTTCGTTGGTGGGCATGCATGGAGATTGGAACCTGCCCGTTGACAATTAGAATCATAGAATCCCTACAGTGCAGAAGGAGGCCAGTTGGCCCATCGAGTCTGCACCGACCACAACCCCACCCAGGCCTCACCCCCATATCACTACATATTTATCCGCTAATCTCTCTAACCTACGCATCCTGGGACACTAAGGGGCAATTTAGTATGGCCAATCAACCTAACCCGCACATCTTTGGACTGTGGGAGGAAACCGGAGCACCCGGAAGAACCCATGCAGACACGGGGAGAATGTGCAAACTCCACACAGACAGTGACCCAAGCCGGAAATCGAACCCAGGTTCCTGGAGCTGTGAAGCAGCAGTGCTAACCACTGTGCCACCATGCCACTGTGCTAAACAGCCAATTAAGGCCATGCTAAATTGCTCCTTAGTGTCCTAAGATGTGTGTAGAATAGGTGAATTAGCCATGGTAAATGCGTAGGGTTACAGGACCAGGATTGGGGCAGGGGGGGCAGGGGGTGCTGGGTAAGATGCTCTTTCGGAGAGTTGGTGCATTGTCAATGGGCTGAATGGCCTCTGTGCACCGTAGGGGTTCTGTGGTGCTATAGTATTTAACATATGGGGCGGGGTTTTACGGCCCCGCTCGTCCCTAAACTATAAAATTCCACCGAGATCAATGGACCTTCCCATTGTCCGCCCCTCGCCCGCTCCAATCCCCATGGCAGGCAGCACGGTAGCATTCCAGCGATGGTCTCACTAATGCCGTGTATAACCGAAGTGTTAGATCCTTATTCTTAAGTTCAATTCCTCTCGTAGTAAAGAATAGCATTCCTTCTTGATTACGTTCCTGGCACTGCATCACCACTCTCTCTATGGAGCCAGCTGTGTGTTTCAAGCTCTGGGCTAACACAGTGCTCATGCTCCTCATGGATTCCTCCAATACCGTGAATATAGCACACAGAGTGGAAAGATATGGGCAGTTAGATAGTGAGTCCACAAGCTTGGCTGAGCTGATGATCAAACACTCATGCAAGACAAGCAGTGCAATGGTCAGAGGTCACAGTGAAACATTGAGGCAAGTAATCGCCAGCCTTCCATTGATCAGACACATGATGCTGTGAACAATGAGAAGGGTGTACGGAGATTAGAGGATGGTATAAAATGTAAAAGGTCTGCTTTTTAATTTACCCCTCATTGCTCATACACCCTTAGCAGAACCTTGTTCTTAGCCCTATGTTGTTTGTATCCAAGTGGACCACGGCAACTGACTCTTTCCCCGATCATTCCAGCCGTGCGGTTATGCTCTTAACCCTGGTACTGAACAGGCAACACAACCTTCAGGATTCACATTTTCATCTGCAGAGATCTGTATCTGTCGTCCTAACTGTACTGTCCCCAACTTCAATTACATTCCTTCTAACTCCTCCCCACTTGAATAGTTTCCTGCACCGTGGTGTTGTAGTCAGTCTGCTCATCCTCTTTCAGTCCCTGCTCTCATCCACACAAGCTGCAGGAATTCTCAAGCCTGTTAGACAATTACAAAGGCCACCACCAAAATTATTGTCTGGAACCCCATACCTGCCTGACTCACAATCACATCCCCCTCCTTGCCCGTGAACCAAATTCAAAGTACCTAGTCTAAGAAGTAAATACCCCCTGAAACAAAGTGTCCTGATAACACCCTCCCTGATACATTGCAACATCTGAAGCTAAGACTCAAGATCATCACCTGAGTTTAAGTTTCTCAAGTTGCAGCATAGAAGGATTTTGGGGTCCTCATGCATAAATCGCAAAAAGCTAGCATGCAGGTCCAGCAGGTAATTGGGAAGGCAAATCGAATATTAGCCTTTATTTCATAGGGAATGGAGTATAAAAATAGGGAAGCCTTGCTAAATCTATACAAGGCACTAGTTAGACCACACCTAGAATAGCTATGAACAGTTTTGGTTCCAGTATCTAAGGAAAGATATAATGGCATTGGAGGCAGTTCATTGAAGGTTCACTAGGTTAATCTGGGGTATTGAGGGATTTTTTTAATGAGGAGAGGTTGAGTAGGTTGGGCCTGTTTAGAAGAGTTATTGGAGTTTAGAAGAATGAAAACAACCTTACTGAGACATACAGGATTCTCAGAGGGCTGGACAGTGTAACTGCTGGGAGGTTGTTTCCCCTTATGGGAGAGTCTTAGACCAGGGAGCATAATCTCAGAGTAAGGGATCACCCATTTAAGATAGGGATGAGAAAGATTTTCTTCTCTCTGAGCGTAGTGAATCTGTGGAATTCTTTACAACAGAGAGCCATAGAGGCTGAGTTGTTAAATATGTTCAAGGCTGAGATAGACAGATTTTTAATCAGGATGGGAATCAAGGGTTGTGGGGATAAAGGGGGAAAGTGGAGTTGAGGATTATCACATCAGATTAGTCATGATCTCATTGAACGGTGGAGCAGACTCGATGGGCCGAATGCTCGTATGTCTTATGGCCTTATGGTCTAATGGCCTCAAGCTGAGTACATGGGTGTCCAGTATTTCCCATATGCTTCAGCAACAACACATCAGCCCTCTTTACTGTGTTTTATTTAACTACTTATGTTTAGAAGTATCATAGAATCATAGAATCCTACAGTACAGAAAGAGGCCATTCGGCCCATCGAGTCTGCACCAACCACAATCCCACCCAGGCCCTATCCACATATCCCTACATATTTACCCACTAACCCCTCTAACCTATGCATCCCGGGGCAATTTAGGGGCAATTAAGGGGCAATTTAGAATGGCCAATCAACCTATCCCGCACATCTTTAGACTGTGGGAGGAAACCGGAGCACCCGGAGGAAACCCACGCAGACACGGGGAGAATGTGCAAACTCCACACAGACAGCGACCCGAGCCGGGATTCGAACCCAGGTCCCTGGAGCTGTGAAGCAGCAGTGCTAACCACTGTGCTACCGTGCCGCCCTCAACTCATTTCTGAGCTGGGTAAATAATTTTGCGGGGAATGCGACAGATTGCCACGGAGATGATTGACTATTCTGGAGTTTTGTTTCATTCACGATCAGAAAATATTTACAAAAAGGTTTATAATGGGAGTGGGGAGGTGCAAGTAGAATCCATGATAGGGGAGAATGTGCATGGGATGTGGCAGCAGATTAACTGGGTGAGTAGAACCTATGGTTAGAGTTGTGGAAAGAGATAGATTTGCAAACCAATTAAAATCCTCTTAAATTAAGTTGCATTTTGTTCTTGCAGATAACTCCTTCGCGGAGTAAGCGACGACGAAGCTTGCCACAAAAAAATTGTGTTATCCTTCTACATGGTATGGATCCGATTTCCCTTATTTTGCACGTTTCCACAAAAGCCCATCTTTTCCTTTATAATGAATTTTGGTTTCAGGCTCAGATGTTAACACTTTTGGATGTTCTGCTTCTTCCCTTTGGTTCAACAATGATGTCAGTCTTCAGCCATCATGCACTTATCTTCATCCTATCCTCTCTATCAACTTCCCTTCCCATCTCCAAAAAAATGATGTTAACTGCCATTCTATTTCCTCTTCATTTCCCCTCTTCAAACACTCTCTTGATTAATTCATCTGACTTGCGGCACACACCCTTTTGCTTTAGTTCTATCATATTCTTTATCTCCCCCGTCAGCTCTGGCTTTTGTGGGGATTAGTATCTTATACCAAACCCCAGAGTAAGAAAATTATTGTCGAGGAATGACCATACTGGCAAAAGGTCATTTAAATTGACAACCCACAAGATTTACTGGCAATAAAGACTGACGCTTATCATTTTACCAGTCGAAGCAAGGCACAATTCATAAGCTCAGCACAGTCATAGAATCCTACAGTGCAGAAGGCGGCCATTCGGCGCATCAAGTCTGCACCGACCATAATCCCACACAGGTCCTATTCCCGTAGCCCCTCATATTTACCCTGCTAATCCCCCTGACACGAAGGGACAATTTAGCATGGCCAATCAACCTAACCCGCACATCTTTGGACTGTGGGAGGAAACCGGAGCACCCGGAGGAAACCCACGCAGACATGGGAAGAATGTGCAAACTCTACGCAGACAGTGACCCAAGCCGGGAATCGAACGCGGGTCCCTGGCGCTGTGAGGCAGCAGTGCTAACCACTGTGCCACCGTGCCATTCCATCTTCCCATGATCGTTGGGATCTTCTTTTCTTGGCTCCTTGAACCTGGTCTTTTGGCTCACAGTGTCCTTCACAATTTTTGTTTAGGCAACTTAATTCTTACATACAAATCCCTTTGCAACTTCAAGGTTTCAACTTCCAGTGGGTTCTTTTTCAACCCACTGCTTCCAGTCCACCTTATCTGAAAAAGCTTCCAGTCCACCTTGACTGCTGAATCTGGACACTTCACTGTTGCCTGCTGAATGCTTCTCTCTCTCTATGACGAAGACTGTTTTTTTTCTTAAAAGCAATTGCTTCTGCCCTAAAAATGAGATCCTAACACTGATCTGTATGCTAGATTCTTGCAGCAATCCACACACTGTAACAATTAACGTTAGTCACTTCTTGGTTCTTTCAGCCAAGCCTCAAACCGAGATAAATACCTATTGACTAGTAATGTCCTTTGCAGATGCTAACTTCCTAGTAAGACCCTCCCTAACTGTCTTCTGACCAATGGTACTCTGACCACCTTGCTGAACATTACTTTTTTTCCTGAAAGCTACCTCACTGTATTTGGCCCTTAAAGAGACACAGACTCTAAGACTTCTTAACAAAATGAATTACTCCAATAATACAGACAAATTTAGACTTTCCATCACAAAGTTTATGTGTAGTGCAATTTGATAACTTAATTTCACAAATGGGCCAGTGAAGTGAAGTGGCTCCCCCCATCTTTCGCCTTTGTTGGAATGAATTTAGCTTGTATCTGAATCATCTCTTCTTTAAAGATCCCTGTAATAACTCTGTAATGGAGGCGAAAGTCCCATCACCAAGTTACTTTATTTACACCACACATCTGTACACAGCCAGTTCTCCAGTTGCTCCCTGCTGAATGCAGGCTGGGAGTCTGACTCACCTGCTTTAAATAGGGATCATGAGGCTCCCTGATTTAACCATCAATTAGGACTCATCAGGTATCTTTTTCAGGTACCAAGCAAATAAACTAACTCAAATTAACTTAGGGACAAATTAAAAGGGGCAGCTCCCCAAAAGGAGGGGGAACAGCCCAAACCAAAAATCAAATCACAAAGGAAACTTAAAACATCAAATTAAAATGTGATTATCGGGGTTTATAATACACCCCAGCCCCTGTGGTGCCCAGTGGGTGCGGAAGGCATCAACTGCCCCCGCGAAAACTGCATGCTCCCTCTCCAGAGACACCTGGCCGCGAATATAGCCGCAGTAGAGGGGCAGACAGTCAAGATGGAAGGACTCATCAGGTAGCTCTTTTGCATACCAACCAAATAAACTAACTCAAATTAACTTAAGGAGAAATTAACCTCATTAGCCTGACTGAAGTCATCACAATCTCCCATTGTTCTGTTGCAATTTGGCTTCCTTTCATCCCAGCTACATCCCTTCTCAGCCCAATGAATATGTTCCCAGTTTTGGTCTCCTTTCAACCATGTCTCCATAATGGCTAGGAGATCATAACTATTTACCTCAATTTGTGCCGTCAGTTCGTCTATCTTATTCCGAATGCTTTGTGCACTAGGATACAAAGCCTTCAGGCTCGCCTTTTTGCCATTTTTAATCATCCTGACTTCTCTTCACTCTGTGGCTCTATTTATCTCTCGCCCTCGATTACCCCATCGACTGTTTTTGCATTTTACTGTGCCTCAATATTAACGTTAAATTATCTCTCGCACCTCCCCCACTTGATTGGTTCAATGGGACGCTGTTCCATTAGTCACATCACTGACATAGTGGTACCTCACTGAGTGATCTGAGGATAGTGAGGTGATTATTGTCCCTGTTTAAAATGTTGATTGTTAGAAGGAATGAATATTCCCCCAGTGCCTGCTACGTTGGGTGGATATGTGTAGGACTGAACATCTTTCAGCTTCCCCCAGGATGTTTTTGGGAATTGGGAAGCTAATCGGGTGATGTAGTGAGATTAACTGCTTTGTCTTTCTCCATGTGAAAGAGAAAGATCTCTAAATAGCGCTGTCATTTTTTTGCAGGGTCACTTCGGTATCTAAGTTACGACTTATTCACCCTCCACTTCCATGGGTAGGAGACACCAAGCTTCGTGGCATCTTTACAACGTCGGTAATCAAGTTCAACTTTCAAACAATGTCTTCAGAACTCCAAAACATTCACCTGTACATATCTCCAGATTAAAAATAACCCAGCAGATCAGAACTTCAATACAGAAGAATCAGAAGAAAAAACATCAAGTCAAGTACTCGTCCCATCAAAGTGTCCCCTCCCAAAGTTCAGATACATTCTCAGATATACGGAGGAAACTTTTGTATTTATACTCCCTGATCTCGAACTATAATTGAATGAAACTGTAGGCTACCGAGATATCTTTTCATCACCACCCTGACAGCTGTCCTCCCCATGTGTTTACTTGCCTTGCACACTGTAACAGTGCAAAAAAAATCACCTCATCCAAACTTTATTTAGGAATGAACATCTTTGGAGCTCAATCTTGGAACTCGGCAGATGACAATTTGAGAGCTCACTCAATGTTTGAGTACCTTTTGCTATGAATGGTGTGACAATGGGCTGTTGTAGTCCAGTGTAGAGCATGGTTGGGAAAGTATGTTAAACTTTCCTGTGAAAAGATTGTGCCTTACAATTCCTGACTGGCGGGAAATTTTTATGATGTCATCACAATATGATGTTGCAATAAATTTTACCTCAGAGTTTTTTTAGGAACATTGAAGGTGTTAAAATTGAGCCTCCATTGGAAATTTTCTCCAAACTATTCTACTTCTGCCAACATAAACATTAGAGTGGGGGAACAGGAGCAACTTAAAGGAAATTCCCAGCCTCTGGAATTTTCATTCACCCCTGTGGGCACTCATCCTAGTAACCATTGGTGCACTATTCCACCACAAGGACTTCACAAACCAGGTTGTTCTCAACTGCCATTCAACCACCTGCATTTTCCCCACAGTTGTGACGAGCATGATCCCAGTCTGGATCCTGATCCCAGTCTGAATCGTGATCCCAATCTTGATCGTGATCCCAGTCTGGTTCCTGATCCCAGTTGCTTTTGCTTCTGTTTCCCAGGCCACTGACAATCTCCCAACTGCTGATTCGGCACAGCACAGTAAGAAGTCTCACAACACCAGGTTAAAGTCCAACAGGTTTATTTGGTAGCACAAGCTTTCAGAGTGTCACTCCTTCGACCAGCAATGTAGGTGGCAGTACAGAGGCAGGCAGGGACCTCATAAATATTGAGCGATCAAAGTACAGAAAGGTGAATTGAACCCCCACCTGATTAGAATTGCTGTTCACAACAGTGCCACCCAATTGTGGAGCTACAATCAAACAGAGGGCTGTGACTGAAAGCACGAGACCTACAGACATATGGGAAATGGTGGACAGGGATCCAGACTGCCCCACCTTGTGTATCACAATAGAATCATAGAAACCCTACAGTGCAGAAGGAGGCCATTCGGCCCATCAAGCCTGCACTGACAACGATCCCACCCAGGCCCCACCCCTGCAACCCTATACATTTACCCTGCTAATCCCCTTGACACTAATGGACAATTTACCGTGGCCAATCCACCTAACCTGCACATCTTTGGACTGTGGGAGGAAACTGGAGCACCCGGAGGAAACCCACGCAGACACGGGGAGAACGTGTAAACTCCACACAGACAGTGACCCACACCAGGAATCAAACCCGGGTCCCTGGCGCTGTGAGGCAGCAGTGCTAACCACTGTGCCACCATGCTGCCATTTTTTATGACTTCCCAGGTATACAATAAAAATAAACCGCAAGGTCATCTGGTTGAGGCACAAAAGCCAGATAAAAATCCAGGCCAAAATGGGGAAAGACAATATGGAAAGATCCCATATTCAACCAATCCAACCAATTGTGATAGACTGGGTCTTGCTTTGCTAATACAAAATACGCACAGTGTCTGCTGAAGTCAGGAAAACATTAACTTTATTAATAAAAATCATACTGCAGCTTCATCTAACCCTGTGGCCTGCGAGGGAGAAGATCAGGAGACATCGCATCCTTTCCTGTGATGACATATATTGGCCGGAGTTTTCCGACTGTTCACTTCAGCGTGATTTTCCCATCCCACAGTAGTCATAGAGTCATAGAGGTTTACAGTATGGAAACAGGCCCTTCGGCCCAACTTATCCACGCCGCCCTTTATTTAAAATCCCGAAGCTAGTCCCAATTTGGCCCATATCCCTCTATAACCAACGGAGAGTTGGCTTGTCACCAAAATCTCTGTCTTCGAAGCAGCGGGAATGAGGCGTGAGCGGACGGTAAGATCCCACCCATCGTGTCTCATTAACATATCTAGTTAGAATTAACCCCTTATACTAAATCTCCTCAAGTCTCTTATTCTCCCCATTATGCTGCATCTCCCCCACTGCCCCCCCCGTGCCCCCCCACCCCCACCCCGTCCCCACGTCCCTGACTTCTATTTCCTTTTTATAGGGATGACCACTGTGGCAGTTCCATAAGTCCACCTGAATGGATTCTCTGCTCCTTTAATGGAGATTGGGGATTTGAGCCCTTAGTGAGGTCGCTCAGGCTCGGCTGGGCAGAATTGGTAAGCGATTCTGATTCAGATTGTCATCTGGATTTCTTGATGAATGCAACAACTATGGTCGTTTTGATGGTGTAGATGACTACTTTGATATGCAAGAGGTTGCTTCTGTGGGGCAAATAGTGTCTGTTCCATCTCACCGTATTGTTACCTGTTTTGTTTATCGATTGAGTTTATTGATTTATTAGTGTCACAAGTAGGCTTACATTAACACTGCAATGAAGTCACTGTGAAAATCCCCCAGTCGCCACACTCCAACGCCTATTCGGATACATTGAGAGAGAATTTAGTATGGCCAATGCACCTAACCAGCATGTCTTTTTGGACTGTGGGAGGAAACTGGAGCACCCAGAGGAAACCCATGCAGACACGGAGAGAACGTGCAAACTCCAGACAGACAGTGACCCGAGCCGGGAATCGAACCTGGGTCCCTGGCGCTGTGAGGCAGCAGTGCTAACCACTGTGCTGCCCCAATTTGGGTGAGATTGGATCATGGATGTGGCATCTGCTCAACCATTTGTCCATTGTGAGCTTGCTCACGGATCCAAACCTCTCCTGGTTGGAGATCTGGCAGGATGCGTGCTTTTATATCATATTTCATGGTTCCACATCTGGATGTAATGATACTCATTCTTTATCTCGCTCACTTTTCGCTAGTCATTAAGTTTAAGTTTATTTATTAGTGTCAGCAGTAGGTTTACATTAACACTGCAATAAAGTTACAGTGAGAATCCCCTAGTTGCCACACTCTGGCGCCTGTTTGGGTACACTGAGGGAGAATTTAGCATGGCCAATGCACCTAGCATGTCTTTCATACTGTGGGAGGAAACCGGAGCACCTGGAGGTAACCCACGCAGACACGGGGAGAACGTGCAGACTCCGCACAGACAGTGACCTGAGCCGGGAATCGAACCCGGGTCCCTGGCACTGTGAGGCAGCAGTGCTAACCACTGTGCCACCGTGCCAGATGTAGGGATTGTGAAATTATTCACTTTGGTCTTATGTATGGAAAAGCAGGATATTCTTAAAAAAGGAGTGAAACTTATAAGTGTTGTTGGACAAAGAGATTTGAGTAAGCTCATTCAAGGAATGAAGAAAGTTAGCATGCCGGTACAGCAAGCAATTTGGAAGGGAAATGGCATTTTTTTTACAGGGATTGGAGTGTAGGAATAAAGAAATATTGCTACGGTTGTGCAGGTTTGGGTGAGACCACATATGGAATATTGTCTGCAGTTTTGGTCTCCATATTTAAGAAAGGATCTAATTCCATTTGAGTGGGTAAAGAGAACGTTCACAGGATTGGTCCCTGGAATGAGGGGGTTGTCCTATGGTGAGAGGCTGAGTAAATTAGGTTTATATTCTCAAGAGTTTAGCAAAATGAGAAGTGATCTCATTGAAACCTACAAAATTCTGAAGGGGTTCAACAGGGTAGCTACTGAGAGGTTGTTTCCTCTGGTCGTGGAATTTAAAACACGGGGGCACGGTCTCAGGATCCTGGGCCTATCATTTAGGACTGAGATGAGGAAAAACTACTTCACTCAAAGGGTTGTGGAGTTCTCCACCCTAGAAGGTTGTGGATGCTCCATCATTGAATACACTCAAAGCTGGGATGCATAGGTCTTTCAGGGAATTAAGGATATGGGGAGCGGGTGGGAAAATGGAGTTAAAGCCCAAGATCAGTCATGATTGTATTGAATGGTGGAGCATGCTCGATGGCCCATATAGAATACTTCTGCTCCTATTTAATTTGTTCTTGTATTTTTCATCTTGCACTCATCAGGACAAATGCAAGAATACCAAATTTCAAATGCTCACAACAATTCATACCATAGATGAAAAGGGTGTTGATTGGTTGACAAGTCAACTCTGATTGGCTGAGGCATTGCCGTAGAGAAAGCAATGGGAAGAGCTCTGAGGAAATTCAAAAAAGTACTTGGCTTGAACATAATCCTTTTGAGAATGGGTCCCTGTGTATGAATGTATGTTAATTCTAGCAAGTTTAAGTGAGCCAAGTTAGGAGCTCGACTGATTACCTTAAATTGGCTGTTAGTGTAGCACACTAGCGTAGTGTAGTGTAGTGTAGTGTAGTATTGGCACACTCAAGGCCCAGGCTAATTCTCTGGGGACATGGGTTCAATTCCCACTAGGACAGCTGGTGGACTAGTTATGGTGGCACAGTGGCTAGCACTGTTGCCTCACAGCGTCAGGGACCCAGGTTCAATTTTGGCCTTGGGTCACTGTCTGTGTGGAGTTTGCACATTCTCCCCGTGTCTGCATGGGTTTCCTCTGGGTGCTCTGATTTCCTCCCACTGTCCAAAGATGTGTGGGTTCGGTGGATTGGCCATGCTAAATTGACCCTAGTGTCAGGGGATTAGCAGGGTAAATATGTGGGGCTACGGGAAGAGGGCCTGCATGGGATTGTGGTCAGTGCAGTCTCAATGGGCCAAATGGCCTTCTTCTGCACTGTAAGGATTCTATGATTCTATGAAGTGCCACCCAATCACAGAATCACATCGAGCAAAATACCCACTGATATCTAATGCCTAATTATCTAAGACATCTAATTTAATATTATTTATTTATCACTTATTAGTGTCAGAAGTAGGCTTAAATTAACACTGCAATGAAGTTACTGGGAAAGTTCCCTGATCACCACACTCTGTTGCCTGGTGGGGTACACTGAGGGAGAACTTAACATGGCCAATGCACCTAACCAGCACGTCTTTCAAACTGAGGGAGGAAACATGAGCTCCCGGAGGAAACCCATGCAGACACGGAGAGAATGTGCAAACTCCACACAGACAGTGACCCAAGCCGGGAATCAAATCCAAGTCCCCGGCACTGTGAAGCAGCAGTGCTAACCACTGTACCGTCGTGCCGCCCTAATAGTTACACAATGTTAAAATGTGAATTCAATGCATGTCTTTCTTTGCTTTTTCACACAGTACATAGAAGGCTAAGAAGTGCATGCGACACACACATTATAACAGCCCGAGGCTAAGTTACTGCTGCAAAGCCCAGAGAAATATGTTCTCATCAATATCCTGTTCTGAGATCAAATTACCGGCTCAACAAATGTCTTGTAATTTAAGAGGGCTTTTCTGTAGAACTACAGCAGGCCCGTGCAGCTGCTTGAACTGTTCATCGACCCAGTCACTGCCACATGGTTAGTGTGACCAGGTTACGGGGCTTTGCCACAACAGTCCCAGGTTTCATTAAATGCCCTGGTGTTCCGATATTCTGCTCAAAATTCTCAGTTTGCATGAAGCATGTCGGAGATTACTGGCAGCATTTCAGCTTTCCGCGTAGCATCAACATATCTCCTCTCTTCGCTTCCTCTCCCCTTTTCTTCACACACCATTTACTGTCGGTAAACCCAAAAACGACACACTCAGCAGCACCTTACAGCTCGCAACGCTGCCCACTTGCTGATGGTTAAGTGGCTGCTCGGTGACACTGAAATTCTTCTCACTGGCATCCGGGGACAATTTTGTTTTCCTCAAATTGGACAGATTCTCAATGGGGCACTGTTCTGGTTGGTTCAATGAGAACAAGGAGGTAATGTTGGAGTTGTACAGAGCGTTGGTCAGGCTATAGCTGGAGCACTGTGTGCAGTTCTGATCACCTCACTATAGGAAGGATGTGATAGCACTAGAGGGGGTATAGAGGAGGTTCACCAGGATGTTGCCTGGGATGGAGCATTTGGGCTATAAGGAGAGACTGGATAGGCTTGGATTGTTTTCTTTGGAGTAGAGAAGGTTGAGGGATACATGATTGAGGTGTATAAGATTATGAGGGGAATGGACAATCAGAGATTCCATGGAGGAGGGCGGGGAGGGACAGTGGGGGAGAACCTGTGGCCATGGCGGTCTTTTCTCATTGCGGTCTTCAATAACCTCTGTGCTAGCTGACCTACATTTCATATCGACAGCATCTGAAATTTTAAAATCCTATCTCCGTTTTCAAATCCTCTCCCTCTCTTTGTAATCTCCAGCAGCCTCACAAGCCTGAGATGTCTGCACTCCTCTAATTCTGGCATCTTTCGCATTCCTGGGTTTAATCGTTCCATCATCGACAGCTGTGCTTTCAGCTGGCTAGCTCTGGCATTCCCACCCTGCGCCTCCCTGTCTCCCTTTCTTCCTTTAAGGCACTCCTTATAATCTACCTCTTTGACCCAACTTTTGGTCATTTGACCTCACATCTCCTTGTGACTCAGTATCATACTTTGATAGTCGTGCCTGCTAGCACCTTGGGGCATGTTACTATCTGATATAAATGTGGGTTGTTGTAATCGAAGCTCAGAATGTGATCACAAAACACCAATAAAAATCTTGAAATACATATAATCATATAAAGGAGCCAATTTACTCAGGCAGTTTAAAATGATGCCTCTGGCCTCGAGACCTTTTTATTTAGAGTCATAGAGTCATTGAGTCATGAAGCACAAAAAGGTCCTTCAGCCTATCGAGTCTGCACTGACAATAATTACCACTAAAGGCACACCAATCCCATTTTCCTGCAACTATCCCACATCCCTGAATCTTATGATCTTTCAAATGCTCATCCCAATATTTTTTAAAGGTTTCCGGTCTCCATTACCTTCCCAGACAGTGCAATCCAGATTCCCACCACCCTCTGAGTGAAAAAGTTTTTTCTCAAATTCCCTCCGAATATTTTGCCCCTTCCCCTAAAACTATGTCCCCTTGTTATTGACTCCTCAACCCAGGGGAACAGCTGCTCCCTCCCTACTCGAGCTCTCCATACCCCT
Organism: Mustelus asterias; assembly: GCF_964213995.1. Classification (NCBI taxonomy): domain Eukaryota; kingdom Metazoa; phylum Chordata; class Chondrichthyes; order Carcharhiniformes; family Triakidae; genus Mustelus; species Mustelus asterias. The sequence continues at coordinate 77,390,650 of NC_135812.1, read as the reverse complement.
CATAATCTTATACACCTCAATCATGTCCCCCCTCAGCCTTCTCTGCTCCAAAGAAAACATCCAAGCCTATCCAGTCTCTCCTTATAGCTCAAATGCTCCATCCCAGGCAGCATCCTGATGAACCTCCTCTACACTCCCTCTAGTGCTATCATATCCTTCCTATAGTGAGGTGACCAGAACTGCACACAGTGCTCCAGCTGTGGCCTAACCAACGCTCTGTACAACTCCAACATTACCTCCTTGCTCTTAAACGCTATACCACGACTGATGAAAGCAAGTGTCCCAAATGCCTTCTTAACTATGCTATTCAGCCTTCAACACCATTATTCCTACAAAACTCATCTCAAAACTCCTTGGCCGGGACTCAGCTCCTCCCTCTGCGACTGGACCCTAGACGTCCTAGCCCATAGACCGCAATTTGTAAGGGTAGGCAACAACACCTCCTCCACGATCATCCTCAACACTGGTGCTCCACAAGGCTGTACCCTCAGCCCCTTATTATACTCCTTATACACCTATGACTGTGTGGCCAAATTCCCCTCCAACTCGATTTTTAAGTTTGTTGATGACACCACTGTAGTGGGTCGGGTCTCAAACATTGATGAGACCGGGTACAGGAAAAAGATAGAGAATCTGTTGAATTGGTGCAGCAACAATAATCTCTTCCTCAATGTCAGCAAGACGAGGGAGGTATTCATCGACTTCAGGAAGTTTAGCAGAGGACGTGCCCCTGTCTACATCAACGGGGGTGAAGTGGAATGGTCAAGAGCTTCAAGTTTCTAGATGTCCAGATCACCAACAATCTGTCCTAGTCCCTCCATGCCGACACTTATAGTTTCACAGAAGGCTAAAGAAATTTGGCATGCCCGCTACGACTCACCAACTTTTAGATGCACCATAGAAAGCATTCTTTCTGGTTGTATCCCAGCTTGGTATGGCTCCTGCTCTGTCCAAGATCACAAGAAACTACAAAGGGTCGCGAACAAAGCCCAATCCATCACGCAAACCAGCCTCCCATCTATTGACTCTATCTACACTTCCTGTTGCCTCGGAAAAGCAGCCAGCATAATCAAGGACCCCACGCATCCCGGACATACTCTCTTCCAGCTTCTTTCGCCAGGAACAAAATACAAAAGTTGGAGGTCACGTACCAACCGACTCAAAAATAGTTTCTTCTCCACTAATCCCCCCCCAATCTACACAACTTGGGACATTAAGAAGCAATTTACCATGGCCAATCCACCTAACCTGAACATCTTTGGACAGTGGAAGGAAACCGGGAAACCCGGAGGAAACACATGCGGACATGGGAAGAATATTCAAACTCCGCAGTCACTCAAGGCTGCAATTGAACCAGGTTTCCTGGCGCTGTGAGGCAGCAGTGCTAACATGGAGGTGAGTCATTTGATAAAGCTTCCAGGTAATCACTCAAAATCGGAATTAAGAACCCAACCTGCAAGCCAGATAAATCAGTCCCTGTCCAACGTGTATTCATTAACTAATAATGAATTGATAGTCAGTAGGCTACAAATTAAAACAACATTGATGCTTCACTGTTTAAATTTCAGTGTTACACAATTGTTTCATCAGAGAAGGAGGCCATTTGGCCCATCATGTCTGTACCAGATCTCCAAATGAGCATTTCACCTAGTTTCCATTCTGGATAGGTGAGCAAGAATCTCCCCTTCCTCCTACTGGCCATGGGTGAATTAGCAGATCAACCTGATTGGCCCAATCATGAATGCTCCTTCCGTGGCCAATAAGCAGAGCAGGGGCAAGGGACTGATGGGAGGAGGGGGCACAGTGGGTTAGCATTGCTGCCTCACAATGCTTGGGATCCGGGTTCAATTCCGGCCTTGGGTGACTGTCTGTGTGGAGTTTGCATGTTCTCCTCGTGTCTGCGTGGGTTTTCTCCGAGTGCTCCTGTTTCCTCCCACAGAGTTAGGTGGATTGGCCATGCTTAATTGTCCCTTCGTGACCCAAGATATGTTGGTTAGATGGATTAGCCATGATAAATGTGTGGGGTAAGGGGATGGGGTGGGGGAAAGGGCCTTGGTAAGGTACTTTCTCTGAGAGATTCAGATGGGCTGAATGGCCTTCCTCTGCACTGTCGGGATGGTTCAATGATATGAGGGGGCGGGGAGGGAGCAAATGGTGAGGGAGGGAGAAGGGTGGGGAAGGCAAAAGAGAGGGCAGGAAAGGAGAGAGGAAGGGGAGTCTTGACCCGATGTCCTTTCTATTTTAAGTCAATATCAGCGGGAGTGTACGCTATTGACTCTTGCTGGGTTATGGTTCCATGAGCGTCAGGTGACCTCTGATATCTCACTCTAAAGGTCATTCTTCAAGTGTAGACATAGGCAAAGAGTATCATTGGTTAATGGCACCACCATTGAGCCTCATTCTACGCAACCAATATCAACCTGTGTGCATTCGCTAGCAAGATTCACCGCTTGGCAACAAAGATCAGAGTCGCCTGCTGCTTTTGTTTTCTCCTTCAGTCACTCAGCAATTCTCCCCAAAGCTGTGAACAGGCTGGAGTCAACTGGGTCAGTGTACAGAGCACCGACTGGAGCCGGGCATTCCGATTGGCTCAAACACCGCGTTGCTGCATTAATTAGAAATATAATACATTCAGACTAGAAAATACAATTGGACTGATGGGAGCTATTGGATCTTTTTATTTTATATGCACTCATAATCATAAATCATTGCAGGGTGTGAAATTATATCATTTATTCCCAAACACAGAACAATCAACATTGGCAGAATAAACTATTATCATTTTTAGCAGATCATTTCAATATGTTGAGGCTACATCGAATTTGTATTTGTAATACAGGCCCAATATGATCAAATTAATCACATTTTTATACTACGCTGATGACTATCCAGTCTTTAGTATTTATAGAAAAGAGAGTGTGTGATTGGTTGTGTTTATAAGTTGGCATCAGTTCACCTATAAGGTGTTGGAATGAGAGTCAAAAACATCAGATTTACTATAGTTTTCTATCCTTGCCCAATCGGTTTCAAGTTTGTTGCTTAGTGAGACAGGGAGAGAATCTGTTTTGGCCAATCCGCAACTTTCTGATCCACCATTGGCTGTTGGTAAATCAGTAGATTGTGAGGTCAAAGTGCAGGCCGGGCCAGTGGTTCCCAACCGGTGTGTCACGGCAAACCGGTATGGCGTGACACACCACCCCCCACAAGTGTGTTGAGAAAAAAGATTCAAAGCAATAAAAAAAAATCACGTTAATTAAACTAAAACTAACCTTTGTCTTCAGCTCTCCAAAACCCAATGAATCTTGGCCATGCGCTGGTTGGGAAAGAACCACTCGAGTGAGGTTTAGATTTTTTATGTTTGTCAAACCCATGCGCATGACCAAGGGGACTTGGCGCTGAAGACAAAGGTCCCACGCGCCCACACAAAAAGAGCGCCAAAACCCTGAGGGAAGCAAGAGGTAAAAAAAATGGCGTATGCTGCTCTGAAAATCATAATATTGAAGACATGCCAATAGCTCGTAACTATAGTCACGTTTAGCTAATGCCTAGATATGAGTTTATCATTATGCTGTGACTTCTGTCCTGCACTGCAACATTCTCCTCTTTCTTTTTTAGTTATTGTACCGCTGTTTTCTCATACTTCAAATACCAATACAAAAGCAAACTGCTGCAGATGCTGGAAATCTGACATAAGAAGAAAAATGCTGCAAAAACTGAGATAATCAGGCAGCACCTGTGGAGAGAAACAGTCAACATTCTTGCTGACGACCGTTCCGAAATAATAAGTCTTGTATGAACTAAATATATTATTTGTGAACTGAGTTTTTAAGGAAATCGAAGTTCCCTTTGTACAGTTAACATTTATGTTGTATTGTTTACATTTTCCCAAGTCAACGGCCCAGGTTTGGCGATAGCTGGAACTGAAACTATCAGTGCTCACCATTATTATGGTGCAAAACACTTTTGGCATCCGCACGTGCATTGTAAAACCCGTGTTTCCTGATTCCCTCCGGATTTTCCGCCCGCATTTCCGTTCTCTCTGACAGCTAATGCGGGTTGAAAATAGCCCCAAAAAAGGGTAGTGCTGAGAAAACAGGAAGTGTGCCTGAATGATTTTTTATACTATTGAGGTGTGCTGTGACGTATTAAAGGTTGGGGACCACTGCTCTAGGCTGAAGGTGCAGAACAAAACTGGAACCTGACTCTTTGTTCAGGTGACTAGTTAAAGATTGGCATACAAATCTGAACCTAATCACCCCCTGACACCAATGCAACAAAATAAAAAGAAACAGGGGGTGATTTTACCGATAAAGTCGGGGTGTAAAGTGATTAGCACGATTGGGGCCGGTTTTCGGACCGGCGCCATTTTATGAGCGCCGGATTCCCAGCGCAGTCAGCCTCTCGCCGGAAATGGGCACTCATAAAATGGCTGTTTGTCGGCAGCTATTTCATAGCAGGGGCCTGATAGCTCTCTCTTTGTCTGTCAGACCCCTGCCACTGCTAATGCGCATGTGCAGCATCAGAGGCCTGCACACAGTATCTAGTTTAGTGAGCAAAATTAAAGCTCATGATATTGGGGGTAATGTATTGACGTGGATAGAGAACTGATTGGCAGACAGGAAGCAGAGAGTGGGAATAAACGGCTCCTTTTCAGAGTGGCAGGCAGTGACTAGTGGGGTACCGCAGGGTTCAGTGCTGGGACCCCAGCTATTCACAATATACAGTAATGATTCGGACAAAGGAATTGAATTCAATATCTCCAGATTTGCAGATGGCACTCAGCTGGGTGGCAGTGGGATATTGTCTTGGGATTTGAGCACACGGCTCTCTCAGAGTCAATGATGGGGAGGATAGTCTATGTCGGGACATGGTTATATATGATAGGGAACATTTGTAAGATCAGTAGGTTTGAATGATTTGAGGAATGAATGGAGTGTTGGGATTTCCCTCGGTGACAATTGTGTGAGCTTCCTTCACTTAGGCCCTAGTCCCAGTTTTTTTTCCATTTCCTCCCTCAGTTTATGTTTTTGAATCTGTAAAAACATCAAAAAGAAAATATTTCAAATAAGATATTCTCAAGAAAGGAAAATTTGATCAAAACCAACATGAATATCATTTCCGCATAATCCCCTACACTACCTTCCCAGCTTGTCCGCAAATCCCGCAACCACCATTCAACATCTCCCGATGTTCCTCAGTCCCACTTTTACCCTCATAACTCACCTTCCCACTCCGTCTCATAAATCACTGGGCCAGTGGGACAGTGTGTTGGGGTGTGAGCATTGGCCAGTGGGGCAGCGTGTTGGGTTTGAGCACTGGGCCAGTGGGACAGTGTGTTGGGGTTTGAGCACTGAGCCAGTGGGACAGTGTGTTGGGGTTTGAGTACTGGGCCAGTGGGACAGTGTGTTGGGGTGTGAGCACTGAGCCAGTGGGACAGTGTGTTGGGGTTTGAGCACTGAGCCAGTGGGACAGTGTGTTGGGGTTTGAGCACTGGGCCAGTGGGATAGTGTGTTGGGGTTTGAACCCTGAGCCAGTGGGACAGTGTGTTGGGGTTTGAGCACTGGGACAGTGTGTTGGGGTTTGAGCACTGGGACAGTGGGACAGTGTGTTGGGTTTGAGCACTGGGCCACTGTGTTGGGGTTTGAGCACTGGGCCACGGGACAGTGTGTTGGGGTTTGAGCACTGGGACAGTGTGTTGGGGTTTGAGCACTGGGCCACTGGGACAGTGTGTTGAGTTTGAGCACTGAGCCAGTGGGACAGTGTGTTGGGTTTGAGCACTGGGCCACTGTGTTGGGGTTTGAGCACTGGGCCACTGGGACAGTGTGTTGGGGTTTGAGCACTGGGCCACTGGGACAGTGTGTTGGGGTTTGAGCACTGAGCCAGTGGGACAGTGTGTTGGGTTTGAGCACTGCACCAGTGGGACAGTGTGTTGGGGTTTGAACCCTGAGCCAGTGGGACAGCGTGTTGGGTTTGAGCACTGCGCCAGTGGGACAGTGTGTTGGGTTTGAGCACTGCGCCAGTGGGACAGTGTGTTGGGGTGTGAGCAGTGGGACAGTGTGTTGGATTTGAGCAGTGGGACAGTGGGACAGTGTGTTGGGGTGTGAGCACTGAGCCAGTGGGACAGTGTGTTGGGTTTGAGCACTGGGCCTGTGTTGGGGTTTGAGCACTGTGCCAGTAGGACAGTGTGTTGGGTTTGAGCACTGCGCCAGTGGGACAGTGTGTTGGGTTTGAGCACTGGGCCAGTGGGACAGTGTGTTGGGGTTTGAGCACCGGGCCAGTGGGACAGTGTGTTGGAGTTTGAGCACTGAGCCAGTGGGACAGTGTGTTGGGTTTGAGCACTGCGCCAGTGGGACAGTGTGTTGGGGTTTGAGCACTGGGCCAGTGTGACAGTGTGTTGGGATTTGAGCACTGGGCCAGTGGGACAGTGTGTTGGGGTGTGAGCTCTGGGTCTTGCACAGTTTTTGAGTTTTCTTTCTTGTTGGCGAAGTGATGTGCAGCGAATCACAGGGCAGCGGGAAACAGTAACATCACATATTGGGCATGGGACTAACGGTAGCGCCCGTCAAAGAACAAAGAACAAAGAACAATACAGCACAGGAGCAGGCCCTTCGGCCCTCCAAGCCCGCGCCGCTCCCCGGTCCAGGATTGAATCCTGAATCCAGGATCCCCGCCCAATTTTCCAGCCTATCTACATACCAATATCCTATCCACCGAGCTGTCCCTCACAGCTACGATGCTTTGTTCATTACAACCTATTAACTTACCCCCACCCCCCCATTCCAGACCATGTGATCTCCAGGGAGAGGCGAAAACCCAGAGTGAAAAACCCCAGGGCCAATATGGGGAAAAAAAAATCTGGGAAATTCCTCTCCGACCCCCTGAGGCGATCGAAACGAGTCCTGGAGATCACAATGGCCCCGATCGGAAAATGCTTCCCAACCCTAGTCATTTCCACTTCCACGAACACCATATGAATCCCCTGCCCCCGAGACAGGTTCCCAACTATCCGCAGTCTCACTCTGTACTGGCACCAGTAAGATGATCGTAGAATGAAGCCTTGAAACGAGAAACCAGGAACAATTAGCCCGCGCCGCTCCCTGGTCCAAACTAGATCACTCTTTTGTATCCCTCCATTCCCACTCCGTTCATATAGCTGTCTAGATAAGTCTTAAACGTTCCCAGTGTGTCCGCCTCCACCACCTTGCCCGGCAACACATTCCAGGCCCCCACGACCCTCTGTGTGAAATATGTCCTTCTGATATCTGTGTTAAACCTCCCCCCCTTCACCTTGAACCTATGACCCCTCGTGAACGTCACCACCGACCCGGGGAAAAGCTTCCCACCGTTCACCCTATCTATGCCTTTCATAATTTTATACACCTCTATTAAGTCTCCCCTCATCCTCCGTCTTTCCAAGGAGAACAACCCCAGTTTCCCCAATCTCTCCTCATAACCAAGCCCCTCCATACCAGGCAACATCCTGGTAAACCTCCTCTGTACTCTCTCCAAAGCCTCCACGTCCTTCTGGTAGTGTGGCGACCAGAACTGGACGCAGTATTCCAAATGCGGCCGAACCAACGTTCTATACATCTGCAACATCAGACCCCAACTTTTATACTCTATGCCCCGTCCTATAAAGGCAAGCATGCCATATGCCTTCTTCACCACCTTCTCCACCTGTGACGTCACCTTCAAAGATCTGTGGACTTGCACACCCAGGTCCCTCTGCGTCTCTACACCCTTTATGGTTCTTCCATTTATCGTGTAGCTCCTCCCTACATTATTCCCACCAAAATGCATCACTTCGCATTTATCAGGATTGAACTCCATCTGCCATTTCCTTGCCCAAATTTCCAGCCTATCTATATCCTTCTGTAGCCTCTGACAATGTTCCTCACTATCTGCAAGTCCTGCCAGTTTTGTGTCGTCCGCAAACTTACTGATCACCCCAGTTACTCCTTCTTCCAGATCATTTATATAAATCACAAACAGCAGAGGTCCCAATACAGAGCCCTGCGGTACACCACTAGTCACAGGCCTCCAGCCGGAAAAAGACCCTTCCACTACCACCCTCTGTCTTCTATGACCAAGCCATTTCTCCACCCATCTAGCCACCTCCCCCTTTATCCCATGGGATCCAACCTTTTTCACTAGCCTACCATGAGGGACTTTGTCAAACGCTTTACTAAAGTCCATATAGACAACATCCACGGCCCTTCCTTCGTCAACCATTTTGGTCACTTCTTCAAAAAACACCACCAGGTTCGTGAGGCATGACCTCCCTCTCACAAAACCATGTTGACTATCGTTAATGAGTTTATTCCTTTCTAAATGCGCATACATCCTATCTTTAAGAATCTTCTCCAACAACTTCCCCACCACGGACGTCAAGCTCACCGGCCTATAATTACCCGGGTTATCCTTCCTACCCTTCTTAAATAACGGGACCACATTGGCTATCCTCCAATCCTCTGGGACCTCACCTGTGTCCAGTGACGAGACAAAGATTTGCGTCAGAGGCCCAACGATTTCACCTCTCGTCTCCCTGAGCAGCCTTGGATAGATTCCATCAGGCCCTGGGGATTTGTCAGTCTTTATATTCTCTAACAAACCTAACACTTCCTCCTTTGTAATGGAGATTTTCTCCAACGGTTCAACACTCCCCTCCGAGACACTCCCAGTCAACACATCCCTCTCCTTAGTGAATACCGACGCAAAGTATTCATTTAGGATCTCCCCTACCTCTTTGGGCTCCAAGCATAAGTCCCCACTTTTGTCCCTGAGAGGTCCGATTTTTTCCCTTACAACCCTTTTGTTCCTAACGTATGAATAAAATGCCTTGGGATTCTCCTTAATCCTGTCTGCCAAGAACATTTCGTGACCCCTTTTTGCTCTCCTAATTCCCCGTTTGAGTATTTTCCTACTTTCATTATACTCCTCCAGAGCTCCCTCCGTTTTTAGCTGCTTGGACCTAACATACGCCTCTCTTTTCCTTTTGACCAGTCCCTCAATTTCCCTGGTTATCCACGGTTCTCTAATCCTACCCTTCCTATCCTTCTTTTTTACAGGCACATGCTTGTCCTGTAGCCCTAACAACCGTTCCTTAAAAGACTGCCACATACCAGATGTGTGTCCTCTCCCAGCACCCTGCAGATAATTAGTGAGCTCAGTCGAGATGATTAAACCTGGTTCTATTCAGTTACTCAGTCTGAGGTATCATAAATATTCATTGTGTTCTATTCTGTTCCCAGGGACGATCCAAATTCAAGTCTGAGATATTAGGTGCTTGAGCCATATTCCAGGCTGATTTCCTCTTGCTGTCCTTACAGAATACCTCCTGAGTGTCCCAAAAGGTTGAAGTTGGTTCAGCTACCCTTTACACTGGAGAAGGCAGGAGGATCACTCACACCAATTGGACCCAGTACCCCACCCGAATGTCAATATTCAGAGACCATCTACCAGTATTACCGGGACAGTTTGGAGCCTTCACCTTCTGTCTCAGATAAGAAAACACTGTGTCTGAGCCAAATGCTCACTCCTAAATCAATGCAACAAGAGTGTTTTAGTTCCACTCACTTGTATCAAGGAATCAGATTACAGCTTCAGCCTTGGGACCCCCCCCCCCCCCCCCCCCCCCCCCCCGAATATTTTCGGAATCAGGACACAGGCAAATGTTTTCTATGTCCCGACGATGATATGAAAATATTCTTCCTTTACGTTTTCAATGATCAGTGTTGTCTTTTCAGGTTTACTGCTGTTGTACCTACCTTTCCACTGTAAGTCAGAGGGAATTCATTCAAAAACACAATGTACCGCGGGATCTTGAAGTGGGAGATCTGTTAGGAGCAAAGAGATTGGACAGTTTCAAAATGCTACTCAAATGTTTCTCTGTTTTCCTCATTCCAAATCCCGTCATATCCACTCTCGCCCTCAGTGCTCGGCACGATTGGAGCCGTCGAGCTGTGCCCACAATCTGCTCATTGTGCAGATCCGGGTTCCTGCTCCGCCATTTGGTGGATTGACGTTGACCATCTGATGGAAAGATGTGACCATTTGCATCTCCATCTCAAAGAACAGAACATGACCCGGAAGCATCCGGGACTTTTCTAAGGCGGTGGCTTCTACCTTCACGGGGAACCAGTTGGTTTGCCAATTTTGAAAGGGAATGTGACAGATTACAGAGACACACACCCAGCCGAAAATCAATCGGAGAATCTGGGATTTAGGGCTACCTTGGTTTCCCACTTACCAATGTGAATGGCGAGAAGCAATGGGTGGAATTGAATGTTCCTGACCTGGGACCTGCTCACCAGTTGCAGGACTGATGGGAAACCCACCTTCGCCCCTGTGAGGGAGGCCCGACCAACCAAATTTTGTGCCTCTCAGATACCCAATCAGGGACCAGCAGCTCTCCATTGCTGGCAGCGTCGTTGGGATCAGTGCTGGCTGTTGCCGGGATTTCACAAGAGAAGTTCGCTGGATCCATGGCCTCTGTTCAGTGAAGGTGGAATGGAGTAGTGGGGAGGATGGTGTTGACAGGAGGGGAGGGTATGGGCCGGAGGGACGCTGGGGGTGGTGGGGGGGATTGGACGGTAGGGCAGGGGGAAGCTTTCAATGGTCCCCACCTTTACAATGCCAGGTCCTTCGATGGGGCACAGAGCACCTGACAATGATCTACATGCCTGACCCTCTGGTCAGCTCTCCCACTGACCAGACTCTCAGCAATAATACAGTCTCACCAAATGACTGGCCGGCCTGGATTTTCACCTCCACTATGTGCTTGGTACAGGGAGCATGAGGGGCCATCGGGGGTGGGTGAGTGACATGAGGTGGTAATGATGGGGCAGAGGGAGTGTGTGGATGGTGAGGAGGTGTGAGGAGTGGGGATCTTTCTGTTTTTATTTTAATTGCACTGAGGAAGGCCTTTTAACCAGCCTGCCACTCGCTGCATCTGGAGGCTCCTGTGGCTGCCTCCAAATTTTTTCTCAGGTTGGCCGGACCGACTCCAGCCCGCACCCAACCCCTGGCAATGAAGATCCTGCCCTTCATAGCATCATAGAACCCCTACAGTGCAGAAGGAGGCCATTCGGTCCATCTAGTCTGCACTGACAACAATCCCACCTGGGCTCTATTCCCATAACCCCATGCATTTACCCTAACTAGTCCCCCTGACATTAAGGGCCAATTTAGCATGGCCAATCAACCTAAGCCGCACATCTTTGGACTGTAGGAGGAAACTTACGCAGACTCGAGGAGAATGTGCAAACTCCACACAGACAGTGACCCAAATCAGGAATCGAACCCAGGTCCCCAGCGCTGTGAGGCAGCAGTGCTAACCACTGTGCCACCGTGCCGCCCCTTGCGGGCACTTTTTCCTGAAGCTGGCAAGCCGAGCCGGGAATTTTTCCGACTCCTGCTACCCACCTCCAGACTGAAAATCCAGGTCTCTATGTCCATTGTAAATACAGTCCCTAAAAGACATTGCACAGACCATTCTCTATAATGTTAATTGGATATATTAGTGTTATCCACAAAGTCACGTACCTTTCCTTTACAGTACGCTCTAAGCTCCTCAGCTGTGCAGGTCTGTCCATCTCTCAGTTTAGTACAGGCACAGAGCTCCTCACCCATCTTGTCATCATGAACTCCAACCACCTGCCAACAAAACATGGGAATTAGCCCTCATCAAACAATCCAAACTCCATCCTCCCTCCCCAACCTACCCTGCTTCCTGCCAATCACTCATTCTGAAATACAACAACTCTGGAAGAATGAATAAAATGCATTGTTTTTAGCCAATATGTAGCAAGCCCAACAAGAGGATCTGGAAGATTTACAGAATGAGCATTGGAAGGTGGCTGGGTTATTAGTGGTGGAGTATTTCAGCAGTAGTGATCATAATTAAGTTCAATTTAGAGTAGTTACGGAAAAAGGATAAAAGGGGGGAATTTTCCCGTTCCCGCCCGCCATGGGAATTGTAACGAGCAGGGGGCGGACCATACAAAGCTCCGTTGACCTCGGGTGGGATTTTCCGGTTTTGGGGCGAGTGCAGGCAGAAAATCCCGCCCAGAGAGTAAAAGTTTTAAATTAGGGTAGGCCAATTTTATTGAGCTGAGATGTGATTAGACAAAAGTGAACTGGAAACAGCTACTTGCAGGTGAATCAGAGTCAGTGCAGTGAGAGGCATTCAAGGACAGGTCAGAACAAAAAGGTCCCACTGAAAAAGTGAGACTCCCAAGTTTAGACCTCCCCTGGATGCCAAAGAGGATACAGAGTAGGATAAGGCAAAAAAATAAAGATTATTCCAGATGCCAAGAGCTAAGTACTGTGGAAAGGCTAGAGTAATATAGGAAATGCACTCTCCCACCAAACACTCCAGGACAAGTACAGCATGGGGTTAGATACAGACTAAATCTCCCTCTACATTGCTCCCATCAAACATTCCCAGGCTAGGTTCAGCACAGGGTTAGTTATAGAGTAAATCTCCCTCTACACTGTCCCACCAAACATCCTAGGGCAGGTACAGTCCAAAGATGTGTAGGTAAGGTGGATTAAACATGGTAAAATGTTCGGGGTTACGGGGATAGAGCAGGGGTGTTGGCCTGGATAAGATGCTCTTTCGGAAAGTCGGTGCAGACTTGATGGGCCAAATGGCCTCCTTCTGCACCGTAGAGATTCTGTCAGAGTTAAAATTCCCCCTGCACTGTCCAATCAAAGATGGTAAGAAGTCTCACAACACCAGGTTAAAGTCCAACAGGTTTATTTGGTAGCAAATACCATAAGCTTTCGGAGCAGGGCTCCTTCGTCAGATGGAGTGGATATCTGTTCTCAAACAGGGCACAGACACAGAAATCAAATTACAGAATACTGATTAGAATGCAAATCTCTACAGCCAGCCAGGTCTTAAATGTACAGACAATGTGGGTGGAGGGAGCATTCAACACAGGTTAAAGAGATGTGTATTGTCTCCAGACAGAACAGCTTGTGAAATTCTGCAAGTCCAGGAGGCGAGCTGTGGGGGTTACTGATAATGTGACATAAATCCAACATCCCGGTTTAGGCCGTCCTCATGTGTGCGGAACTTGGCTATCAGTTTCTGCTCAGCGACTCTGCGCTGTCGTGTGTCGTGAAGGCCGCCTTGGAGAACGCTTACCTGAAGATCCAAGGCTGAATGCCCGTGACTGCTGAAGTGCTCCCCCACAGGAAGAGAACAGTCTTGCAAACAGCACAGGGTTAGTTACAGAGTTACAGAGAACAATCAAAGATGCCCAGAGCAGGTACAGTATTAGGTTAGATACAGAATAGAACTCCCTCCATGCTGTCCCCATCAAACACTCCCAGGGCAGGTACAACATGGGATGGATACAGCATAAAGATCCTTCTAAGTAACATGGAGTCCAATTCAAAGGACTACTGTTTATATCGAGTACTAAACCTAGACTATTTGTTGAGCAAGAGAATTTTAAGGGTTTTAAAGGTTAATCTCTTTCTAAAATTTAGTTCTGTTTTGTATTTAGCATTTAACTTAACTGCAACCTTAATATGATTGTGCAACTGGAATCTGTTGCTTGCAATTCATGTACCATATAGGAACCTCTGGACACTTCATGTGCCTTGGGGGAAACCACACGTATAGGAAGTGTCTTCAGTTGCTTGTGCTCGAGCTCGGAGTTTCCAAGGTTGAGTGGCACTGTGGAGAATCAGAGAGGTTTTTGGATTCTACATTCCTGAAAGTAGCTACCCCACAGATAGTGAGAGTTCAGGATAGTAAATAGGTGGGCATCTGGAAGAATAGGACGTGCATGGGTCTTCAGGGTGTGCACCACTCTCAAACTAGTACTCGGCACTGGAGATGCTGGGAGTGATAACATCCTGAAAGAGGCTGGTCCATGGTCCAAACCATGGCACCAATTGATGAAGGGCTGCAAAGAAGGGAACGGAGAATAAATGCAATTGATATAGGAGATCTGTTGACTGACGGAGTTTTCTATAACTGTCATCGGGGTCCTGCCTGGTGTGTTCCCTCCCTGGTGCTGGGGTAACGGACATCATGAAGAGGGTGCAGAATGTTCTGCAGAGGGAAAGGAAGGAGTCAAAAGCCCAGGTACGTGTCAGTGCAAACAACATAGCGAATGTAGGTATTGAGTTCCTATGGTCAGACTTTCAGGAGGCAGGGAGGAAGTTAAAAAGTTGGGCCTCAAAGGTCATAATCTCTGGATTACTCCCAGTCCCACCTGCCAATGAAAGTAGGAGTAGGAGGATAGGAAGTATTAAATGCAGGGTTTGAGACACAAAACAGGTGGGAGGGCTTCAGATTCTTTGGGCACTGGGATCAGTTCTGGGGCAGGAATCACCTGTTAAAAGGGAAGGTTTACATGTCAACAGGACTGGGACTGATGGCCTCACAGGTTCACTAGTGTGGTTGGGGAGGATTTAAAATGAATTAGCAGTGGAATGGGAACCAGCACATATAGTAGAAAAGAGGAAGAAGGTGCATAATCTAAGTGTTGAATAGTACTCAAGAAGGGAGTAGTACCATATTAAATAGGAGCAGACTAAGAAAAACTACATGGAATGCAAAGAGGGGTTTAGAATGCATGTATGTCAATACACAGAGTGTGATGAATAAGACTGGGGAGCTACAGGATAAATAGCTATGTGGGACTATGATGTGATAATAATGAAATGTGGCTTAAAAAGGTGACACTTGGCATTTAATATATGAGGATACAAAGTGTTCATAAAAGATAAGGATGGAAGAAAGGGAGGTGGGGTAGCAGATTACAAACAAAATTGTAGTGTTGGAAAGAAAGAATGTCTCTGAGGGGTAAAAACAGATCAATAAGGTTGGACCAATCGAGAAAGAGGGAATTGAGTTAAGGTGAATAGCAAAGAGAGGGAATGGTGACATGAGAGACGCATTTTTACACAGCATGTGTTTAGGATTTAGAATATATTGCCTGCGACGCAGATTCAATAATGATCCAAAAGAGAACTGGTCAATTATCTGAAGATAAAAATAATGCAGAGCTATGGGCAAGGGACAGGGGATTGGGACTAGGTGAGTTGTCTTTGCAGAGAGCTAGGTCTCCTTCTGTCCTGTAACCATTCTATGATTCCATAGCTTGTGTAATTTTGCTTAACCATTTAATCCACAGAATGCAGCTATCATTCTAACACCAACCTATCCTTCCTAAGGTGTGGTGTCCAGATCTGTACATAGAACTCCAAATGGGGGACCAGCAGGACTTTGTGCATCTGAAGCCCCCTTGTGATCCTGGTCCTCCATATACAGAGGCCAAATTCTAATGAACCTTTTTGATTATCTTCTGTGTCTGCTCTTAGGCATTTTAATGACCTGTGTGTCTGAATCCCCCAAATTCTTTTGGCCTTCTGCTGTTTCTAGATTTTTACCATTTGCAAAGTATTCTGTTCTATCCATTTTAAGTGAAAATCCTAAGAAAGTCTTAATCCTATCCCTAACCCTAACCCCATTTTTCTGCATCAAAATTAAGTTGCCTCAGATTTTCCCATCATCTTAATCTCTTTGGAATATTATGGTCTACACTGCATATAAAGCTGCCTATTTTTGTGTAATTGGGAAATTTGGATACGCGGCTTCCAATCTCATCATTTAGGTCATTAATGAAAATTATAAATCATAGAATCCCTACAGTGCAGAACCAGGCCATTTGGCCCATCGAGTCTGCATTGACTCTCTCGGCAGAGCGTCCTACCCAAGCCCTAATCCATGACCCCACGTATTTGTGCCACTAGTCACCCAATCTACATATTTTGGGATGCTAAGGGGCAGTTTAGCATGGCCAATCCACCTAACCTACACATCTTTGGACTTAGGAGAAAACCAGAGCACCCAGGGGAAACCCACACAAACATGGGGAGAACATGCAAACTCCACACAGACAGTCACTGAGGGCCAGAATTGAACCCGGGTCCCTGATGCTGTGAGGCAGTGGTGCTAACCATTGTGCCACCGTGCCGCCCCTAATTGTTAAGGCCCCAACTAGGATCTTTGTGGAGTTCTATTTGTCATATGCTGTTTATGAGAATACCTTCCCTACTCTTTCTCTCTTCTGCTGTTCGGGCAACTTTCTAACCAGGTCAATTCCATGAGCTTCAATTTTAGTGAACAGTCTCTTATGAAGGACTTTATCAAATGCCTTCTGGAAGTCCATATGAATAAGATCCATAGATATTCCCCTCAGTCACCTTTTCAAAAAATTCTAACAGGTTGGTCAGGCATGACATAACCTCTACAAACTGATGCACTGATCAGCAAATTTTGAAGATGTTCTGTTGTCCTAATCTGATTTACAGACTCACGCAATTTTCCAACTATGGTTCGCAAATCAAGAGAACTTTCCCTATTCTTTCCACATAACTGAATTCCTTTATACCTGGTACCATTAAATCTTCTCTTTAACTTGTCCAGCCTTCCTGAAGCGCGGAGCCAGCATTGATACAATACCCTAGCTAAGTCCCAGCCAGTGAATTATAATGTTTTAACAGAAAGTTCTTTACTTTGTAATCTGTTTCTATTAACAAAGGACGAATTAACAAGACGAAGGAGCAGTGCTCCGAAAGCTAATGGTATTTGCTACCAAATAAGCCTGTTGGACTTTAACCTGGTGTTGTTGAAACTCTTACTCTATTAACAGAGCCAGGATCCCAAAAATTTTTTTCATTAATTTGGCTTACCACCTTCATAGATTCATGTTTATGAACCCCCAGCTTCTGTCTCTCTGTTCCTGGACCATTTAGTTCACACATACAAATTCGGAGCAGGAGTAAGCCACCCAGCCCCTTAAACCTGCTCTATGTTGTTTCTCCTCATTCTTCTTGCCAAAACTTCAGCATTCTACAAGGCACAAGTCGGAAGTCGAATACTCTCCACTTGCCTAGATCAATGAAGTTCCAACAACATCCAAGAAGCTCAACACCATTCAGGACAAAGCAGCCCACTTGATCAGGACCCCATCCACCAGCTTAAACATTCACACCCTCCCCCATCAGCACAGTGTGGCTGGTGTGTGTACTGTCTACAAGATACATACACTACATGACCTTTCAAACTGTGGGCCTCTACCACCTAGAAGTTGTGGTAGTGCATGGGAACACCACTCCTTGCAAGTTCCCTTCCAACTTGCACACCATCCCGATTTGGAACGATATCACTGGTTTTTCAATGTCTCTGAATCAAAACCTTGGGAAAGCTTTGACAAAGAGTCATCTGGACTCGAAACGTCAGCTCTTTTCTCTCCTTACAGATGCTGCCAGACCTGCTGAGATTTTCCAGCAATTCTCTTTTGGTTTCAGATTCCAACATCCGCAGTAATTTGCTTTTATAAAAAAAGGTTCTCTGCATTAAATTTCATCTGCTACATATCTGCCTATTTCACCAGTCTGCTTATGCCCACTGAAGTCACCTCATCGTCTGCAACCATTTTCAAACTTTGCATCAACTGTAAACTTTGAAATGAGGCACCCCTACTCAAGTCCAGATCATTAATATATATCAAAAGGAGCAGTGATACTAACACTGAGTCCTGGGAACACCACTGAATACTTCCCTGTAGTCTGAAAATCATCACTACTCTGTTCCCTGTCACTTAGCCAATTTTGTATCCACACTGCCACTGTCCCTTTAATTCCATGGGCTTCAATTTTAACACTTCTATTTTGTGGTACTTTATTGAATGCCTTTTTAATATCCATATACAGCATCGACCATGCTGCCTTTATCAACCCTCTTTGTTTAATTAAATAACTCACTCATGTTAATTGAACACAACTTGCTTTTAATACATCCTACTGACTGTCATTTATTAAAATATATTTTCAATGAGATTATTAACTTTGTCCTGTTGACAATGCTACTCCTCCACTAATACAGGCAGGGGCCCATTCTGTGAGAGTAGTTGCCAGCGAATATAATATGCCTCTATTAAGACAGCCTGTAGTTTCAGTCACTTACCTGGACTTCATGTATTTTGGGATGTGTGTACAGGAATGCTTCCACTTCTGCCGGGTAAATGTTCTCTCCTCCACGGATGATCATGTCTTTGCACCGACCGACAATGCGACAGTAACCGTACGGGTCGAGTGTGGCGATATCGCTGCAAGTGCGGGACAATTTAAATAACATTGCTTATCTAAATTTGACCCGAAATGATCAGCAGTCAGTTTACTTCCTGTCTTTCTGTGGATCAATGAACTACGGGAGAGTGGGGACTATTGCCCTTCTCTTGGTAAGTCTATATGTGTCTGAGTCACGTGGAACATGATGTCTCATCTTTAGTTCTTGGTCAGGACTAAGTTGACTGATCTCAGCCAAAGTGAGTGTTTAAATACTACTACTGACTCCAGTACCCAGAAAGGGATAAAGATCAAAGGCTTCATTAAATAAATGCGACAGGGGACGTCGACAATAACAGGATTGCTGGATAACCAAAGATTAACCCAATATTGGGACAAAGCTGGGTTTAAAATGTGCGGTTTGGGTAAGATCATAAATGACAGTGTTCCTATCTCTAGCACTTGCAGTGATGGTTATAAGAGGGTATTCCAAATGTACACTTTATTTACAAGACAAGGACTGCACACACACTCACTCACTCTTCCCCAGCTCTGTTGTTAGAGTTGGGTGTGTGTATGTACATGTGTAGGATCATGTTTAGCCTATGTTCCAGAAGACTCTGTACTTGGAGTAAACGAGTTCAACTGCTTCTGCATAGTCACCACAGTCACACACTTCTCTGTTCTTGAGTTTTGCTTCATGAAGCTCCTATTTCATTATGTTCAGGGCGCCACATAGAGACATTGTGGTTGTTGTTGTTACCCACAGAAAGTGCCCCTGGCCACATTCCTGAATATCAAACATTACAGTGCGATCGACCAAGGCCGAGACTAGACATGAACTTTGTGATTTAGCTGGTCTGAGTGACTTAGCATCACAGCAGGCTGGCTTATTACTCATTCCACCCACTCGGGGACCCTCTAGACCTACTGCGAGCCAGGAAGAATGGACTCACCCTGTTTTGTACCAGCCCTCCGGTGTGATAGCCTCTTTTGTCTTTTCCGGTTCATTCCAGTATCCCAGCATGACCGCGTAACCGCGAATCCACAGCTCCCCTGGCGTGTTCAAAGGCAGGAGTTCCTCAGTTTGTGGGTGCACAACTTTGGCCTGTAACACAGATTAGAATGCCCTGATATAGGGCCAGAGGAGCAGAATGTTGCAACCTCCCCTTAATGAATAGCCAGATTTCACATGTGTTTCTTATAGCAACGCTTTTGCTTTCAAGCTTAGCCTGGTCCGCGTGCTGTCAAAGCCTCTGGGATTGGGCTGGATACTTCAGGAACTGAAAATTAATTTCAACCACACAGTTCGCAGAGAAAAGGATAGGGGCATTTAATTTTCATTTCCTTCTCATACCGTTCTATGTTAGCTATAAGAAAATTGAAATTGGGGAGGAATAAAGGTGTTTGGTGGAGTCAGTTTGCTTTCCCAAAGGTGTGAGAAGGCATTGCCCGTGGAGACTGCCATCACAGTTACGAAAGGGGTTGGGCCAGTGGAATGTCATGAGGAAATCTATCCAAGCTGAGTTTACAACATTGCTTGATACCACCAGCCATTGACACTTCTTCAAGCAATTCAGTGAGGATTAATATCAATGAGACCAACCAGGAAGACGGAATAACTGCAGCAATCCGCTTTGTATGACCTCCGATATAACACTACAGCCCAGCAAGGAGAGCCACATCCAGTGGAAACCGTGACATTTGGTCGGAGCTGAACTCAACTTTTGACTGGTGAGCGAGTCGGACAAATCTGAGGAAGTGACTTGCTGCCTCACTCCAAGAGTCAGAGCAACAGGCTTCATCCATACTTGGGTAGAGTTGTCAGGTGTATTATAAAAGCAGAGATGTAATAGGGCGGCACGGTGGCACAATGGTTAGCACTGCTGCCTCACAGTGCCAGGGACCCAGGTTCAATTCCGGACATAGGTGACTATCTGTGTGAAGTTTGCACATTCTCCCCGTGTCTGCGTGGGTTTCCTCCTGATGCTCCGGTTTCCTCCCACAGTCCAAAGATGTACAGGTTAAGTGGATTAGCCATGGTAAATGCGCAGGGTTACAGGGATAGAGTTGGGGAGTGGGTCTGGGTAAGATGTTCTTTTAGAGAGTCAGTGCTGACTCGACGGGCCAAGTGGTCTCATTCTGCACTGTAGGGATTCTAAGTGATAGAAAGATAGTAAGTTGTGATGATGACGCACAGAGAGAGAGAGCAGTAGGAAATTAGGAGAAAAATAAGAGAG
The DNA here is from genome assembly GCF_964213995.1 of Mustelus asterias. Taxonomy (NCBI): domain Eukaryota; kingdom Metazoa; phylum Chordata; class Chondrichthyes; order Carcharhiniformes; family Triakidae; genus Mustelus; species Mustelus asterias. Next base: position 77,370,314 of record NC_135812.1, on the reverse strand, counting down.
GAAAGGGGAAGAATAGGAAGAGAGAAGATGGAGAGAACGAATGGAACAGTGATAAAAAGTGCGGAAAGGGTGAAAGAGAAAAGAGAACAAGAGTGGAAAAGAGAGAAGGGAAAGAATGAGAGGATAAAAGCAGAGAATAGGAGAGTGAGAAAAAGAGGTCGGAGATATGAAGGAGTGGAGTGTTAGAAAGGAGAAGTGCATACCAATCTGATATAAGTGGTTCATCAGCAACTAATTGAATTACAATATTTTTACCTCGATGTGAGGTGAAACATATCCAACTGTCTCTACTTTCCGTGTGATTTCATCCATTGGGAATCCTTGAAACGTGACTGGACTATTCTCTGTTGTCCCATATGCTCCCTGTTAAAAGAGAAAGTCACCATTATTCACAAAAACAGAACCATTTTTCGACTGATCAAGGTCTTGGTTTAGGCTGTGATGGCCTCATGTTCACTGGCCCATCACTACCTGGATCTAGGTGAACTCTGGAGTTACACTGAACTTACAGAATGGCCGGGAGGCGGGAGCGCTGGGAATGGAGTAAATCTCGGCAGGCCCCTGAAGAAAGTATGAGCCTGCGACTTTTGGAGACTGGGCTATCCTTTGCATTGTCCAGGGATGGTCGTCCCATCACCGGTTCAGTGGCTGGTGCTGGTAGCAGACAAGAGAGAAGAGTTGGAAAGTTGTGAACAGCACATTGAATTTTCCCATTCGGCCTCAGTGACTGGGTGTGAGGAGTTGGAAAATGACCATGAAGCAATCCAAGCAGTCAGGTGTCCTGTATTGTCACTCGGTTGTATTTTAGTGGGCAGGCTAGTGTAGCGACTATGTCAATGGACTAATAATCCAGAAATGTGAGTATAAATCCCACAATGGTCGTTTGAGAATTGAGTTTAAAAATAATCCAAATAAAAAGCCAAGATCAATAAAAATGACCATGAATCTGCCGGATTGTTATATAAAACCTAAATGGTTCACAGATTACCTTCAGGGAAGGAAAGCTGCCATCTTTACCTGGTCTGTACCTGTATGTGACTCCAGTCTCACACCAGTGTAGTTGACTCTTAATGTGCCTCTGAAGGGACCAAGAAAACTGCTCAATTGTACTAAAGCAGTGGCTCAGGCAAACAGCAGCTTCACAAGGCATCCAGCGAGAAACTCCCCAACAACATGATCACAAAAAGCCGATAAAGTGATAAAGGAGGCAATCAGATGAAGACAGAGGAGTTTTGTAACCGGGAATGGAATGGATCCACACAAACGGGTTGAGGGAAGGGTTAGTCCCCCGGCAGAACACCTGCTCTTGAAGACTTGCCCATCTTAGTCTCTTGAATACATAATGAAGGCTGAAACTCTAGTGCAATACTGAGCGGATGCTGCACTGTTGGAGGTGCCATCTTTCACTTGAGAAGTGAAACCAATGTCCTGTCTGCTTTCTCAGGTGGACAGAAGAGCACTGAGTTCTCCCCAGGAGAAAAGTCCAGTCCCATAGGGCCCCAGGGGAAGGGCCCAGTTCCACCTAGAGCCTCAGGAGAAGAGCCCAGTCTCACAGGGCCCCAGGGGAAGGGCCAAGTTCCGTATGGTCCCAGGGAATGGGCCCATTCCCATTGGGTCCAGTCCCACAGGGCCCAGGGAAAGAGCCCAGTCCCACAAGGCCCCAGGGGGAGAGCCCAGTCCCAAAGGGCCCCAGGGGAAGGGTCCAGTCCCACAACGCCCCGGGGAAGGGCCCAGTCCCCCAGGGCCCGAGGGGAAGGGCCCAGTCCCCCCAGGGCCCCAGGGGAAGGGCCCAGTTCCCCAGGGGAAGGGTCCAGTTCCCCAAGGCCACAGGGGAAGGGCCCTGTCCTACAGAGCCCAGGGGAAAGGCCCAGTCCCACAGGGCCCCAGGGGAAGGGCCCAGGGCCCCAGGAGAAGGGTCCAGTTCCCCAGGGGAAGGGTCCAGTTCCCCAAGGCCACAGGGGAAGGGCCCAGTCCTACAGAGCCCAGGGGAAAGGCCCAGTCCCACAGGGCCCAGGGGAAGGGCCTAGTCCCAGAAAGCCCCAGGAGAAGGGCCCAGTCCCACAGGGCCCCAGGGGAAGGGCCCATTCCCATAGGGCTCTCAGGAATGACCAGCCTTTGGGACCCGGGGAAGATGTTGGTAGTTTCACATCACCAATTCTAGTGTGGCAATTATTTTGGAGTTTGAATTAATTAGCATTTTGTGCTAATTTGACAGAATCCATGTTAATAAAAGCTTAACCAGCATTATTGGAAATCAGCGAGATTAGTTAAATGGACAAACTTAATTGTGAGACAATTAAAGAATAAGGAGTTCATTAATATAGATGTTAAAAAGGCTGGAAATATAATTTAGAACACAGAAGTTTATAACTTTTATAATTATAAACATGTTACTAACATTTGATTATGAATACAGGTTGTTAAAATGCTGTGGGAATTATAAGTGTGTGTCATTCTCAGACAGACTGAAAAAAAAAGATAGGCATTGACTTCTTAACCTTGACCGGAGGGAATGAATGGGCTCCCTGTTCCAGATGTTCTCAACTTTAAATCACAGACAGCTACGTTAACCAATTATTGGTCAACACTCAAGCTACCTCAAGATGAGAGATATAATTTGAGAAGAAACATTGTCTTAAAGCTGAGACAAGGCGTGTAATAAGCTAAAAGCCAATGGCTAATTCTTATTTCATTATTGACAACTTATAGACCAATTGGCTAGTTTCCAACAATTCTCCAAGGTAGACTTCCAACATTTTTAAGGTGTAAAGAAGGAGTCTCGACAAGACATTTTGGGTAGAGAGATGTGGAGAGAATGATGATTACGGAAAGATGCTGACAGCTCTTGGTTTTACATGTTATCCACGTTTCCAAAGCCATCAACTACTGCTAATTATTGCTAATTTCTGTTAATTGCCACTTTGCTTTTTATCTTTCTGACTTGTTACCTTTTTAATGGTTAATAAACTTTCTGAATTCACCATTTAAAGTGTTCATTCTTGCCAAATGGTTAAGGCTGTAGACCCTGGTGTAATTTACGATTGAGGGGTTATTGCAAACAACTAACCCCATCTATCTTGGTTCAAATAAATCTGAAGTTCTTACAAAGGGCCTAGTCCCACAGGGCCCAAGGGAAAGGGTCCAGTTCCACAGGGCCCCAGCGGAAGGTTCCAGTTCCATGCAGCCCGAGCAGAAGGTTCCAGTCCCACAGGGCCCCAGGAGAAGGGCTCAGTCCCACGGAGCACCAGAGGAAGGGTCCGGTCCCACAGGGCCCCAGGGGAAGGGTCCAGTCCTATAGGGCCCCAAGGGAAGGGCCCAGTCCCACAGGGCACAGGGAAAGGGCCCAGTCTCACAGGGCCCAGGGGAAGGGCCCAGTCCCATAGGGCCCTCGGGTAAGGCCTCAGTTCCACAAGGCCCCAGGGGAATGGTCTAGTCCCACTGGTCCCCAGAGTAAGGGCCCAGTCCCACAGGGACCCAGGGCAAGGACTCAGTTCTACAGGGCCCCAGGGTAAGGCCTCAGTTCCACAGGGCCCCCCAGAGTAAGGGCCCAGTCCTACATGGACACAGGGTAAGGCCTCAGTTCCACAGGGCCCCAGGGTAAGAGCCCAGTTGCACGGGGACCCAGGGGAAGGGCTCAGTTCCACGGGTCTCCAGGGTAAGGCCTCAGTTCCACAGGGCCCCAGGGTATGGGCCCAGTCCCACAGGGCCACAGAAGAAGAGTGAAGTTTCACAAGATCCAGTGGAAGGGTTCAGTCCTACTATTTTCCCAGGGATGAGTCCAGTCCCACAGTGCAGGGAGCCAAGGGAAGGGCAAGTTATTGTTGCTGAGAAGCGGGATATTGGGGGGAGGGTGGATGGGGGGGGGGGGGGGGGGGGGGCAGATCCCAGACTTAAAGAAGAGCAGGAGAGATCTCAGACATTATGGTGACAGAGGTGGTTACAGAGATAGGAACAAATGCGGGGTTTGAAAACAAGGATAAATAAACATTTTAAAATCAAGGTGACAGACCGGAGGCCATTGTAGGTCCGAGCACAGGGGCCAAGGATGAATGAGATTTGCGGTGTGTTAGGACATTGACAGCAGAGTTCTGAATAAGTTTTTTGCCACTGAATGCCGACTAGCACATAATAAATGTCTGTGGTGTGGATCGCACAGGCAGCAGGCGTGAGTTCCACTCTCCATAATTGCTGCCATACAATGGGACGTCAAGTACATTTTAACAAACAGCAGCTGCAGTCCATTTCAACAGCTGGATACCCAACATCATCACTGTCAGCCCGGAGCCTGCAGAAATCCCGGCCGGATCCAAGCTAAACATTCGAATAAATTATTTCCATTCACTGGGATTGTGTAGAAATCCTTTCCAAAGATAACATTCCAATATGTTACTCACATTACTGAAAAATACAGATCAAAGCCGAACATTCTAATAAACCAACTCAGTACATTCCCATTCCAGTGAGATCTGGCCTAACTGCTTGAGCAACACCTGGTCATCCTATTACTCTAGATCAGCTACATCCGATATTCTTCCTCTGTCCTCTTCCTTCCTTTTTGACATCTGACCTCGATACAAAGAGTCCCAGACTGAACTGAAATTGAAGAGTGTGAGTGTATCTGTGGAGATGGAAAGTAAGCTTAACGTCTCACATACACTTCATCATAGAAAGAAATCATAGAAACCCTACAGTACAGAAAGAGGCCATTTGGCCCATCGAGTCTGCACCGACCACAATCCCACCCAGGCCCTACCCCCATATCCCTACATATTTTACCCGCTAATCCCTCTAATCTACGCATCCCAGGACAGTAAGGGGCAATTTTAGCATGGCCAATCAACCTAACCCGCACATCTTTGGACTGTGGGAGGAAACCGGAGCACCCGGAGGAAACCCACGCAGACATGAGGAGAATGTGCAAACTCCACACAGACAGTGACCTAAGCCGGGAATCGAACCCAGGTCCCTGGAGCTGTGAAGCAGCAGTGCTAACCACTGTGCTACCTTCCTCTGCATGGGCGGCACGGCGGCACAGTGGTTAGCACTCAAAGCGCCAGAGACCAGTGTTCGATTCCCGGCTTGGGTAACTTTCTGTGCGGGGTTTGCACGTTCTCCCCGTTCCTGCGTGAGTTTCATCCGGGTGCTCCGGTTTCCTCCCACACTCCAGTGATGTGCAGGATAGGTGGATTGGGCATGCGAAATTGCCCTTTGTTCTCCCAAGATGTGCAGGTTAAGAGGATTAGCGGGGTAAATACATGAGGTTACAGGGTTAGGGCCTGGGTGAGATACTCTTTCAGAGAGTCGGTACAGACTCAATGGGCCGAATGACCTCCTTCTGCATAGTAGGAATTCTATGAGTCTATAACCCGCATTCTGTTGAATGAAAGACTCATCACTCTGGTCGATTCTGTTTCATTCATTTTCTGAGCTTTATACTCTTTTGCTGGATTCTTCAATCTTCAGACTGAACTTTCACTGAGACCTGCCATTGTGACAATCAGGCTAGGTTACATCCCAGAGCTCATTACTGGTGTCCAGGTCCTACACTCACTGGAAGGAATCAGGAAAGCAGTAATAGGGAATCAAATGGCTATAGATTACTATAAGGAATCCAAGGAAATAGTCTCCAGGAGAAGCCTATTGATAAGGTGGGTGAAATCTAAGATGCAGTATGAGAGAAGGGGAAAGGAAGCACAGAGAGGTCCATCAATTCTTCCAGGGGCTTGGGGAAGCATTCCTATCCCTCCTGATCCATGAGGTAAACTTCCATCTATTTACCTACCTAGGCCCTTGTGCGCTTGAAGCCTCCTCACATCATTACCCCTAGTCCAGGATTAAATTACCATCTGAATGACATCAGAGAAAAGCTTTCTAAGTTAATGAGGCTTCCTATTCTGGGTAAAAAATAGCCGGTGAAAATTATATGCCAAATCCTCCACTCTCCAGATCAATGGAGACCGAATGCATCAGGACTCTGTGGAAGACCCGGTGTCTGGACCTCCATGGAATTGCCAGGGATGTTTTAACTTCTGGGACAATTGCCCTGCTCACCAGGACTCTCCACGACTATCGCCAATGCTAACTCAGACTTTGGAAAGAGTCCATGGTAATTACCAGGATAGTTATCCAGGAAATATTAGATTAAAACCAAATCACCCAACCTCATCCTCTGACCATGATCAACCCCATTAACCCTCCCACTGCCAATGTACCTCAACCCTCCAACTATCACCTGACCACTCACCAAACCCAATCCACCTACCTCCCCAACAACCTGATTAACCTATCAACACGATCTGAATAACCACAAACCTAACCACCCACTCCAACAACCTATCACACACACTGACACAAAGTGACCTCCAACACAACACAGCTAACTACCAGCCCAATGTGACTAACCCTGACCCAACTAACCCCCAACGTGACTAACCTCTGACCCGTCCCGACTAACTCCCTGAACAGACTAGCCCCCAAGCCGACTAACCGCTGACCCAACTAACCCGATTCATTAGGTTGATTCTTGAGATGAGGAGAGGTAGGCTTTATACTCATTAGAGTTAGAGGAATAAAAGAGGTGATCCAGATGTTATAGCATGGCTCTTGGATTTCCAGGATCTTGCCACCGATCATTATCAATTGTGGAGAGGTGTTGCACCATAATGGCTGGTTGGAAGAGGACCTTTGTTTTCCAGGTATTTAGTGAAAAGCTCATTCTTTCATATGCTTTGGAGAATACCCTCAAGATTACAGACCCCATTGGATGTCAAGAAAAGTAAGGTTTATTTATTAGTCACAAGTAGGCTTACATTAACACAGCAATGAAGTTACTGTGAAAATCCACACTCCGGCACCTGTTCGGGTACACTGAGGGAGAATTTAGCATGGCCAATGCACCTAACCTGCACATCTTTGGACTGTGGGAGGAAACCAGAGCACTCGGAGGAAACCCACGCAGACATGGGGAGAATGTGCAAACTCCACACAGACAGTGACCCAAGCCAGGAATCAAACCCAGGTCCCTGACACTGTGAGGCAGCAGTGCTAACCACTGTGCCATTGTGCCACTCTAGTGAAAAGAATCCAGTAAGTAAAGTCAAAACCTCATGTAAGCCAATAAGATTGAACAGTATAGAGGGAGAGTCTTTAGCAAGGTGAATAAATTCAGAGTTAAAGGTGAAATATTGGGTGGAAATTTGTTTCTTTTTGGCAAAGTGTCATTCCAGGTGGAAGATGCTGAGGGTTCCCTGCCAGCGATGCTGGTGGATTTCCCGCCATATTTTTAAATTGATGGTCAGAAAAAAGTAAAGGAGCGGGCACTCCCCACGCAACCGCCTCCCTGCCTCAACCACGGAACTCCCACTCTAGAGTTTCCTCCACGGAGGAAGGCAGCACGGTGGCACAGTGGTCAGCACTGCTGCCTCACAGCACCAGGGACCCTGGTTCGGTTTCCAGCTTGCGTCACTATCTGTGCGGAGTCTGCACTTTCTCCCCATGTCTGTGTGGGTTTCCTCCGGGTGCTCCGGTTTCCTCCCACAGTCCAGAGAGGTACAGATTAGGTTGATTGGCCATGCTAAATTGACCCTAGTGTCAGGGGGATTAGTAGGGTGAATATGTGGGGTTACAGGAATAGGGTCTGGGTGGGATTGTGGCCGGTGCAGACTCGATGGGCTGAATGGCTTCCTTCTGCACTGTAGGGATTCTATGATTCTATAACCCCAACCCTCAGCATCACCATGCAGCCTCCTTCTCACAGAAATGCAATGCAACCGTCCTCCCATGGAACACCGCCCAACACCGCCCGGGCATGACCCTTTCCCCGCTGGGGGTTGTACTCAACTCTGGTGGGTTCTGCTCACCAGGTGCTCGTTGTGGGGGACCGGCTATGATTCACATCAGCGTGCCCTCATGCCAACGTGAATGGACAATTTAACGTGGGGGGGAACTATCGAGCATCATGGCCTGATAATTACATTCAAATAAATGGAAAAGTGGGATCCTGACTTTAAGGACGGGATTTTACGGCATTGTTCGACCCAAAACTGGAAAATCCCACCCATGGTCAATGGACATTTCCATTGTCTGCCCCTCACCTGCTCCAAATCCGTGGTGGATGGGATGGTGGAATTCTGGCGTGAAAGTCAGAATTACGCTATATCATTAGTGTGGGCTGGGAGGGGGCAATTGATCAGGGAGACTCCGCCAGCATGAAAGCTGCTTTGAGATTCCCTCAGGATTCTCCACCCTCTCCGCTGTCCCTGTGCCCCGAAAGTGGGAGCAGAAAATCCCCCCCCTGAATGAATGTAACGGCTTAGCTTTAATTATGGGAGATCTAGCGACCATCTCAGGAAGAATGGAGCTCAATAATATTATGAGTCAAGTTTGAATAGACATCAAAAAGAGTCAGGAAGTAGTGTTTTTTTTCCAATAAAGTTGGGTTTGGCAGCTGTCATTTACAGATGCTCTGAGCAGGGATATGTTGGCCCCAGATCCTTCAGTTTGATCAAGATACCATATATAATTTCCAGAATGTTCTGGGAGTTAGCAGACAGTCAGAATGATTGAAGCAAGCTAAATTGCTGGATCTGGCAGAAAGGGAAGAATGAGATTTGAAACTTGATGCCAGAGGAACATTAGTCACAGGAGTAGATCAAAGAACCAGCAGAATGAAAAAAACAACTGTACCAGGGAAAAACTGCAGACTATTCTTAAAGAGCAGCCCAGCTGGAAATAAACCAGACCTATTTTCCTTGGCTCTAGACATCAGAGAGCAAGTTGTTAATAGGATATTCTGAAAGAGATAGGCATGAAAATAATGGCTATAAGAATGCAGATAGATAGAATTTTAAGAGTTAGGAGATGCAGGTGAAATAAAGATCCAGAAGGCTGACTGAAGGACTGGGATGTTCAGACAATGGGTGAATTGGTTGACAAGAGGCCACAAAGCCAGCAGAAGTGTCGGAAATTAGATCCTGACTTACATTGCAAAAACTGATAGATCACAGCAGCCGTGGTGTAGGTACACCCGTAGTGCTGTTAGGATGGGAGTTCAAGGATGAACGCAGTCGCAGTCAGGAGAGGCCATGTCATTCCAAGTCAGGATAGTGTGTAGCTTTGAGGGAAACTTGAAAGTGGTGGTGTTTGCATGCATGGTAGAGATCACAGGGTTGGAAGGTACTGTCAAAGAAGCCTTGAAAAGTTGCTGCGGCACATCTTGTCGACCTCAATGATGGCAGAGCCCAGCACATCAGAGCTTTGATTTAATCTACTGGTCATCGGATTGCATAGCCCTCGCCCTTAAATCAACAGAGTCATAGGTGAAAATCTTTCAGTGTCTGGAGCCATAGCTAACAGAAAGGAAGTCACTGAATGTACTTTAGAAAGAAATGCATGGAGTTCTGTACACTAAAGCCATCAAGGGGCATGGGGAGAGTGTGGGAGTATGGCTTTGTGATGGACAATCAGCCATGATGACATTGAATGGCAGAGCCAGCTTGGTAGGCCAAATGGTCTACTCCTCCTATTTCCTATGTTTCTATGAAGATGATTGTGTATTTGCCAGATGCCAATCATCTCAGATTAAAGCAAATTACTGCAGGATGCTGGAATCTGAAACAAAAACAGAAAATGCTGGAAAATCTCAGCAGGTCTGACAGCATCAGTGGAGAGAGAATAGAGCCAACGTTTCAAGTCTGGATGACTCTGATGAAGTGTTATCCAGACTCAAAACATCGGCTCTGTTCTCTTGCCACAGATGCTGTCAGACTTGCTGAGATTTTCCAGCGTTTTCTGCCAATCATCTCAGCATGGTAATAAAGCTCCCTTTACACTGTCCATCAAACACTCCCATAAGAACATAAGATACAGGAGCAGGAGTAAGCCATTTGGCTCATCGAGCCCGCTTCCCATTCAACACAACTGTGGCTGATCCTTTTCCTCAGCTTCACTTTTCACCCGTGCTCCCCATATCGCTTGACTCCTTTAAACCAAAAATCTTGACTCAACCTTAAATATATTCAATGATGGAGTGTCAACAACTCTCTGGGGTAGCAAGTCCAAAGATTCACAACTCTTGAGTGAAGAAATTTCTCCCCATCTCAGTCCTAAATGATCATCCCCTTATCCTGAAATCGCACCCATGGGTTTTAGATTCTTCAGCCTGAGGAAACGGCCAGTCAGTGTTTATCCTTCCAAGCTACTTCAGAATTTTGTATGTTTCAATGAGATCACCAGAGACAATAAGGCTCAATTTACTCAGCCTCTCAACATAAGGCAACCCTCTCATCCCAGTGAGTAATCGAGTGAACCTTCGCTGTACATCCCCCAATGCATGTACATCCTTCCTTAGATAGGAAAACAAAAACTGTACACAGCACTTCAGATCTGCTCTCACCAATCTCTTGCAGACTTGTAGCAAGAGACCATTATTCTTGCACCCCAATCCCCTTGAAACAAAAGCCAACATGCCGTTGGTCTGCCTAATTGCTTGCAGTCCCTGCTTGCTAATGTTTTATGTTCCTTGTACAGGTATACCCAAGTCCCTTTGAACATCAACATTTACAAATTTCACGCCTTCTAAAAATATTCCCCTTTTCTGTTCTTACAACCAAAGTGATTAACCTTACACTTCCCCACATTTTACTCCATCCGCCATGTTGTCGCTCACTCACTTAACTTGTCTACATCTCTTTCCAACCTCTTTGTGTTCACCCCACAGCCTGCATTCCCACCTAGCTTCGTATTGTCAGCAAACATAGATACGCTACTCTCTGTCTCTTCATCTAAGTCATTGAGATAGATTGTAAATAGCTGAGGCCTCAGCACTGAGCCTTGCGGCACTACACTAGTTACATCCTGCCAACTTGAAAATACCCCGTTTATCCTGACTCTTGCTTTCCTTCCATTAACCGCTCCTCTATCCAAGCAACTCCATGTGCCCTTGTCTTGTGTTTTAAACTTTTCTGTGGCACCTCATCAAATGTCTTTTGGAAATCTTAATATGAAGTATCTACTGGCTGCCTTTTACCTATCCGAGTGGCATTATCAAAAAATTCTAATAAATTTGTCAAACCTAATTTCCCCTTCGTAAAGCCATGTTGACTTGTCTTATACCATGATTTTCTATGAGCAGTGTTACAATGTATTGAAGAACAGAGTCCAATACTTTCCTGATGACTGATGTCAGGCTAACTGGCCTGTGATACCATGTTTTTTCTCTCCTTTCTTTCCCTTCTCCCAGGGCAGTTACAGCAAGGGTTAGGTACTGAGTACAACTCACTCTCAACTGTCACATCAAACACTCTCAGCGCAGGCAGAACATGGGGTTAGATAGAGTATCATTCGCCCCACTCTGACCCCCAGCACTCATGTGACCACATGATCCCTTTGGGATTCCTGGTGGTTGAACGGGGAAGGGAATGAAAATGTTTCTTTAAGGTTATTTCCACTGCAAATGGTGCTTTTTCTAAGCAAAGCTCGATTCTTTGTTTGTTAAAATGTTTTTCTGGAATTTTCCATTTTGCTCAACAAGCAGAAATGGAAAGAGAAGCGAATGCTCCATCGCAGACTAAGAATTACATTATCACTTATTCGGCACAGAATACCAGCATCATTCAACGCTCAGATTATTGGGAGGCTCCCAACTTCCCACAAAGTGGTCTTTCATGAGAGTCAACCGCAGCCATCTTCACTCTGCATCATGAGCCTTTTCATTCCCACCTGTAAGATTTGACTTACTTCTTTAGCCAACGATCAGCGTGATATATTTAGTCCTCATGGTGATTCATCCTGTTGCAAGTTAACTTGTTTTTGCCAATTTTCTCTTTTTTTAACCCTTCCCCTCCAGAATCTGGCCATGGTCCAATTCCATGAGAACCTCCAGGTCTTCACGCTAGTGCTCATTATACATGATCAGAGACTGAGTGCAGTCAGGACATTCAGTCAAGTAGTGAATCACAGGCATGTCCTTTCCTTACCAAAGCAAATATCCACACACAACACATAGACACACACATGCATGCAAGTGGACATGCTCACTCTCATAATTCCAAACGTCGGCTGTAAAGGAACAGTGCTTATTTGCACAAAATATAGTAAAGCAAAACCACAAGCCCGTGGTGAACAGAAACAGGTCCCAACTGGGACAATACAATAATGGATCCACTCAGGGGCTTGCTTTATAAAGGACTCAGTATACAAGCACCACCTGGTAAGGTAATTACCAATCACCAGGGAGCTCATATTCAACGTGTCCTATAGGGAGGTCAATCAGTAATTCCCCATGCAAGTCCTGTGGGTTATTACACTCACATAAGATGTGTACCAGGCACCTATCCTCTCCTCTCCTGCACATGTGGACATGACGATGTGAGTACACACAGCTGCAGAGGCATGCATTCACACATGCGCACACATAAACACACACATGCACATGTGGGCACTGATGCACATACACATGTACAAATTCATACACACAGGCACAGGCACACACACAAACACATGTATATGTGCAAGAACATAAGTACATAGTATGGCACGTAACATAATGGTTATGATAGTGGATAAATAATCTGGTGACTGGATCAAATGCTCTGGAGACGTGAATTCCAATTTCAAGATGGCTGTTGGGAATTTGAATTTAATTAATTAAATAAACCCAGAATAAAATGTAAGCAGCATTTCCTGCCTGACTTGTGTGTGAGCCCAGACCAGACCCACAGCAATGTGGTTGACACTTAACTGCCCTCTGAAATGGATATGCAAGCTAGTCAGTTTATTCAGAAACCACGACACTAAATTATAATACACAACCTTGGCTCCAGACACAACAAACGTGCATTCAGGCAAATCAACTCCTTAAAGCACTCCTCACAAACATTTGTGGACATACTAATATTTGGAAAGCTGTTCCACAGATTCATCAAGCGACAATCATATTTAACAGAATTATACCTTTCAGCCAATATCCAAAAATCTGCCCATCACCAACTCTTGGTGTGTTCTTTCTCATTGGCAGACCCATGGACAGTGGTGCTCCCATGTGCCTGCTGCCCTTATCCTTCTAGGTGGTAGAGATTGTGGGCTTGTAAGATAGTGTTGAAGAAGCTTTGGTGAGTTGCTACAGTGCATCTTATAGATGGTACAGGCTGCCGCCATTGGAAAGAGTGAATGCCTATAGTGGCGAATAGGATACGAGTTAAGTGGGCTGCTTTATTCTGAATCATGATAAGCCTTTGCGTGTTGTCGGAGCTCCACTCATCCAGGCAAGTGCAGAGTATTCCATCATACTCCTGACTTGCCCTTTGTTGATGGAGAGCTAATATAGGCTTATTGGCAAAGTTCTAATGAATGTGGAGAGTTGGAGGAGCCAGGGGTGCATGGGCATAGATCTTTGAAAGCGGCAGGACATATTGTGAGAATGGTTACCAAAGTATATGAGATGCTATGAAGATGTGCTATGTAGAATTCATAATGTCATTTGCTAGACATATATTTAACTTTTTGTAAAGAACATTTTGAACTAAACAGAGGACACTTTAAGGAGACACAATCTATGGAGATATCAGAGACAAATTAAGATAAGCCCCAAATTGAAACCAAAAAGAGGTCATGTGACAAAGCTCTTGAGTATAAAACATACTGAATTTGAACTAACAGGCAGAGACAGCCACAGGGACAGCGGGGGCAACAACCTTACCTAAAACATTTCTGAACTACACTGAGCCCTGTTTGTGGTTTGAAAACCCACCAGAAGACCTCACTGCTGTAATCTGAGAGTTCTTAAAGGAGGATTCCAACTCAACACCACTGAGTTCATGAGAAAAGAAAGTTGAGCACCAACAACTGCAGAGTGACTGCTTCAGTGAGAAACCAGTATTCCAGCAGCCACCATGGAAAGTGATTCTCTAGATATGAACAAGCATTTGGACGATCCGTGAATAATGTTTCTGATTTTGACTTTTTTACTTGGCCAAGTTTTAACATCTGATACTCTTTAAAGTTTTATTTATTTTTGTGCATGCCTGGGGAAGTTATGTGTGTGTGTGTTTGGACATATTCATACATTTTAAATCTTTTTGTGAATAATTTCCATACCTTTAGCTGAGTGAGCTTTAGTAATAAAATTAACTCCTGTTAACTCAATGAATCTGGTTGACTTGATTCTTCTGTTGCACTATATGAAGTTAAGCACATATCGTATTTTTTTAAATTCAAATTCTGTTAAAACCAGCCCGGGAGTGGAACAAGGAGAGAAGTCAGCTCACCCCACCCAATCTGGTTGTAATGAGACTTAAGGGCAATTTGAATGGTTCTCCAGAGATGGAGGAACAAGGGGTGCATGGGCCTGAAATTTTAAAGGCTACAGGACAAATTAAAAGAGTGGTCAGCAAAGCATATAGGATCTTGGGCTTCATAAATAGAGAGTACAAAAACAGGGAAGTTATGCCAAACCTTTATAAAGCTTTGGTTAGGCCACACTCAGGGTATTGCATTGAGTTCTGGTCACCACATTTTAGAAAGGATATGAAGATCCTTGGGAGGATGCAGGGGAGATTCACTAGAATGGTTCCGGCTTGGTGAACTTAAGCTACAAGGTCAGTTTGGAGTGGCTGGATTGGTTCTCCTTAGAGCAAAGAAGATTGAGGAGAGATTTGATGGACAGGGATATGAATATGACAGGCTTGGATAAGGTAGACCAGGTAAAACTGTTTTTCTTCCAAGTGGTTGTTCAGCGTGGAAGACCCTCGATTCATTCGCTGAGGGAGGGCCGCCAGTGGTAATTAGCAGGAGGTTTCCTTGCCCATGTTTGACTTGATGCCATGGGTTTTCCTGTTATCCAGAGTCAATGATGAGCACTAACAGGGCTGTTCTCTCCTCTATGCCCCCTCCTCTGATGATTTAGGAGCCTGGGACATAGACGGTAAGATATGATTCAATGAGTATGATTGTGTCAGGCTCCTGCTTGATTAGTCTGTGGGATAGCTCTCCCAAATTTAGCACACACCCCAGGATGCCAGCGAAGAGGACTTTGCAGGGTCAACAGGGCAGAGTGCACCTTTGCCATTTCCGATGCTAGGTCGATGGCGGGTGGTCTATCCAGCTTTATTCTTGCTTTACCTTTCTGCAGCTGTTCGATACAACTGAGTGGCTTCTAGACCATTTCAGAGGGTATGTAAAAGTCAGCCGCATTATCTGAAGTTAAATTTAAGCCATGCCTAGTAAGGCTGATAGATTTTCTGCTTAAAAGACCATTACGAACTGGATGGGTTGTTAATCTTGTAATTTCATGGCTACCACTATTGCCACTGTAGCACACTACCATCTCCAGCTATTTCAGCTTGAGCTAAGGATTTCCAAGCTTGAGGGGTGGCTGGAGCCACTCGTCAGAGATTTTGAGCATTTCCTGCTCCATATGTTCCAGGTTGTGGGCACCCCACAGCTAGTTCAGTATAGCAGAAGGGTGACCATCAGGAAGAATAGGAAGAGGCAGAAAGTACAGGAGTCTCCAGAGTCTGCGCCACTCTCAAACTGGTGCCTCCAACACCAACTCAGGCCATGAATTCCAAACACCCTTCACCTACTCCATAAAAAAGCTTTGTCTCATTGTGAGGGTCCTTGACAGGGTGCAGAAGAGATTAACCAGAATTATTCCAGGCATGGGGAACTGTAGCCATAATGTTAGTATGGAGAAGCAGCACGGTAGCACAGTGGTTAGCACTGCTGCTTCACAGCTCCAGGGTCCCGGGTTCGATTCCCGGCTCGGGTCACTATCTGTGTGGAGTTTGTACATTCTCCTTGTGTCTGCGTGGGTTTCCTCCGGGTGCTCCGGTTTCCTCCCACAGTCCAAAGATGTGCGGGTTAGGTTGATTGGCCAGGTTAAAAATTGCCCCTTAGAGACCTGAGATGCATAGGTTAGAGGGATTAGCAAGTAAATATGTGGGGGTAGGGCCTGGGTGGGATTGTGGTCGGTGCAGACTCGATGGGCCAAATGGCCTCCTTCCGCACTGTAGGGTTTCAATGATTTCTATGATTTCTTCTAAGCTGGATTTGTCCTCCTTGAAGAAAAGGGGATTGAAAGGAGCTTTTGAAAGAAGTGCTGCACAAAATTGGAATAGGTTTGGATAGGTAGAGAAGGAAAATCTATTCCCATTAGCAGATGGCGCAAGGATCGGGAGACACGGATTTAAGGTTTTGGACAAAAGATGCCAGAAGAATGTGGGGAAGGGCCTTCTTACACAGTGAATGGTAATAACCTGGAACTTGTGGCCTACAAGGAAGATGGAAGTGCAGATGATGAATGGATTCAAAAGGAAGTTGAGTAGGCACTTGAAAGAAATAAGCTGCAGGGTTACGGGTGATTGAGGGAGGGGGAATGGGTCAAACCTGGATTTCTCAACAGAGAGCTAGCATAGACTCGATGAGCTGAGTGGCCTCCCCCTCTGCCATAGGATGACTCTGTGGGCTGGATTTTACATGGTCAGCCAGGTGTATTCTCTGCTGGGGGGTGGGGTTGTGTGAAAGATGACGGGGGGCCGGCACACCATCTTCCTGTTCACCCCAAACCGTTCCCCATAAAATGACAGGCGGCGGCCAAAACCGGCAGCCTACTGCCATTTTAAAACAATTATTAATGGGCAATTGAGCCTGTTAACAAGACTGCTGACTCAAATATTATGGTACACATGTCACATTACAGTTTGCTTGGGCAGGCAGATGGGAGGGGGAAGGCTATTCTTTTAACACAACTGTCTAAAAGGCAGGAAGTGAGGACATCATTCAGGGAATGTCCAGTGTGCATCAACTCCATCTCTGTCACTTCCCACCTGGCCACCAAAACCAATCTCCCCCCCACCCTCCAACCCCCGCAACTTCTCCCTCGGTTCCCCGACCCCTCCCCGTTCACAACCGTGAACTTACTCGAGTCTGGATCCTACAGAATCCACTATTGTCTTCTTCTTCTGGCTGTCTTCATCCTTCTCTCTTGCAGACCCAGCAGGGCCCACTACAGAGGTCTGGCATTGCTAGAGCTGCCAGCAAATCAGATTGGCCAGTAGCTTCTGAGGAGGCGACTTCTACCCAGTAAGGTGGGTAAGTCCCATCCTTAAGGCCACCCAAATGTGTTGTGTGGCAGCCTTGTTTAACGTCAGTCAATTTGGGGCTGACATATCCTCCAGGGGAACGGGCAGTACACCCCTACTCCTGTAAAATTCAGCTGTGTCGCTCTTTGGCCACCTCAAGGGCAATTAGGGACGGACAATAAAAGCTGGCCTTGCCACGATGTCCACATCCCAAGACCGAATCAAATATTGACTTTCCGCACCTCCCTCTCACAACCTGGGCCAATAATTCTCCTTTCATTCAATAGCTGCTTTTCCGCAAGTTTCTCTTGCATGTTTATCAGAAGAGGTTTTACACAGAGAGGGACTTACAGAGTCTAATGGATTCACCGTCAATATTTACAATAGCAGAGCCTCACAGAGCGAAAATTTAAAACTTTCCACGGGTTGAACTTCTCTCGGAGCAGGGTTTCTGCAAACACGCATCATGCACAAAGACACTGAGGCTTCTCAAATGTGCTCTTGTACCAAATTCAGAGCTATATTTAGTGAACCGAGGATTAAGGAATGAGTAACTGGGAACATTTCATTCCTGGACCAAGTTTTTCTAAAGATTAAATGTTATGTTTGGATCAGGAATCCTTAGCCTGGGATGTGGTTTGGGAAGTTGGAATTCTAAGTTTGGATTGGAATTATCCTTAGTTTAGCGACATGTTTACCCGGACTTGACTATGATACAGTAGACAGTGAATGATGAGGTGTTGGCTCTTCAATACTTACGATGGTTGAGATATGGGGCATAGGTCTGGGGTGAAGGTGCAATGTCTGCACATTGTGCATTCAATAAAAGTGGGTAAAGATACAAGGCAGAATCTTTTCTTTTATTGGCCGAGTTATCATAAAGCTCGCAGTGTGAGAGTGCTTCTCTTCTTCAGTCTCAGCACTGCTGATTATGGCTAACTTACTGGGGTCCACAGCCTAAGGTTAGGTTCAGTGGAGTTTTTATTCCACTAAAGGTTTTCAGTAGGGTGTACACAAGGAGAATGTTCCCTTTTGTGGGGAGAAGCTTAACATAATCGACCTAACCAGCACATCTATGGACTGTGGGAGGAAATCGGAACACCCGAAGGAAACCCATGCAGACACAGGGAGAACGTGCAAACTCCACACAGACATTCCGTTTGGGTTGGCCAGGGCCACTCAGCTCCAGGCTTCACCCTTGGTCCAAACATGGACAATGGAGCTGAATTCCAGAGTTCAGACTAAAGTGATTACCCTTAACATCAAGGCAGCGTTTGACCAAATGTAACATGAAGGGATGAAGGGTCTCTAGCAAAACTGAGGTCAGTAGGACTTGGAGGAAGCTGTTGCAACCCAAGTGGAGGAGTGGGGGGCGGGGGGTGGGGGCTGTTGCTGGGGGATGGCACTGGTTGAGAATCACATCTAGCATTAGAGAAGATATCAAGAGAAATGCCTCAGGGCATTGATGCAGGAGTTCCCCAGAGTAGCACTCTAAGCCCAACCATCTTAGCTGCTTCATGTTATGTCCATTGTATTATTAATGTTAAGGATATATCAGTGGAGAGAATTGATTGAATATGTAACTTGAGCACAAAGTCCCGGACAAGGGAGCCATAATCAGGTCCATGCACCCAAGTGTCCCTAGAGAGGGAGCATCCGGCATCCACTGGTGCCCTTGAGGCCTTCTGCACCACATGGACTCCAGCGGTTCAAGGAGGCAGTTCACCATCACTTTCTCAAGGATAAATAGGGGTGCACAACTAATTCCAGCCTTTCCAGTGATATTCACATCCCATTCTGAATATAAAAATGTAACAGCCCAGGAATATTTACCCTATCGCTACTGCAGGGTACACATTGAAAGGAATTAATAATACAGAAAGACATGGTGAGTAAAATATCAAAAACAGAAAGAAATTGAACTAGTCGGCCAAGTTTGTAGCAATCGGAATGGAATGTAGCTCTGGCAATCTGCCCAACTGTACCAAAGCCATAATGCCACCCACTGCCTGAATTTTGGTCTGTGCGCACTCACGGATTTTGTTTCTTGAAATGAAATCTCCATAGTGTCTGTAAAGACCCTTTCTGCGACTGTGTCCTGGGAGACTTGACTTTGCTTCTCATTTTCCCAGACAAGTTGCTCTCCAACATAAACTCAGGCACAGATAAGTAATCTGTGGTGTCTGAGTGCAGTGTTGAATTCAGAGCTAACCTTTCACGCTAACACCATGCTTAGAAGTGGCGTGTGAGATATAACACCCAAACCCCATGAACACATCATCCTGACTTGGAACCATATCGCCATTGACAATGGGTCAAAATCCTAGAACTCTTTCCCTAACGGCACTGTGGGGGCATCTACACCACGTGGACTGCAGTGGTTCAAGAAGGCAGCTCACGATCATCTTCTCATGGGTAACAAAGAATGGGCAATAATTGACAACCTTGCCATTGATACCCACAACCTGAGAATTTCTTTTAAAAATTGGATTGGAATAATTACAAATTGGCATCTCAGCTCTTCATCACTGATATGCAGATCAACTCCAATTTCCTACCTTTGCGCCAAATCCCTTCATATCCTTACTTAGCAAAAGTCGCTTGATCACACATTTGAAAATTCTAATTCTCCTCCAGTATCTATAGCTTTCTGGGGAAAGAGTTCCAGATTTCCCATTCTATCTGACTACAGGTGTGGTGTAGGTGAACTGGACAGCTACCGTGGTTTAAAAATAAAGTGAGGAAGGAATAGCCCAAGAATGAGGCGAGGTTGGATAGACTTGTTTTCACTGGAAAGACGGAAGTTGAGGGGCAACCCAATAGAGGTCTACAAAATTATGAGAGGCATAAATAGGACGAATAGTCCAAGGCTTTTTCCCAGGATGAAAAGGTCAACTATAAGAGGGCGCAGGTTTAAGGTGAGAGGGGGTAAATTTAGGGGAGACATGCAGGGAGAGGGCGGCATGGTGGCACAATGGAGGGCAGCACGGTGGCACAATGGTTAGCATTGCTGCCTCACAGTGCCAGGGACCCAGGTTCAATTCCGGCCTTGGATCACTGTCTGTGTGGAGTTTGCACATTCTCCGCGCGTCTGCGTGGGTTTCCTCCGGGTGCTCCCGTTTCCTCCCACACTCCAAAGATGTGCAAGTTAGGTTGGTTGGCCATGGCTGGCCATTCCCGCAGACTCCTTGCATTTGGGAATGCTGAGAAGTTCCATAGGTTATCCTCTGGGCTACAAATGGGTACAGAGACCGGAAGATCTGGGCCAGTATAATGGAAGCAAAAGTTGACAACCTGCTGATTATTGTCCATTAACAATGACTTGCTGGAAGAAATTCCGACTTTGGAATTGCAGGGAAAGCCTCCACCTGCTGGGAATTCAGGAATAAGCCATGTACCATTTCCCAACAATTGCAATACAAAAACTGCATGCACCATGAACCAGAGTTGGCGATCCACGCTGCCCCCGGCAGTGTAGCCCCCTTTTCCTATGTACACAGGCTCCAATGCAAGGAGCGATTTCAACCTACTTATTGAGTCAGCTCTGGGAGACTCAGCCTTGTTTTTCACTTTCCCAGACAGTCAACTCTCCAACATAAATCGCACCACTAATAAATAATCTGTGATGTTTGCCCACAGTGTTGAATTTAAAGGTGAGCTGTGGACCCAGACCACAAGCGCATTACATAACTCCCAGTTCACACTGTATGGTGCACTGGTGCAACACTCGGACTGAAAGGGTGGTACTCATTTATAGTCAGATGTGAAATATCGTGAGTGAATGGCAGATTGCAGCTGCTGGCCAATTTCATTCAGAACAGTGGCACAATGGAGATATTCAAGTTCAAAAACAGGCCTTCCAACTGGGAATACAGACCACAGCAAAAATTTAACTCATTCACTGCAACTTTTATTCCTGAACTGGAAGAGTCTCCAATACTTTGGGCCAGACTTTGATGGAAAAGGGGGGTGCAATTCACCAAGTGTTCCATTAGCAGCAGTTACAATTGCAATTTCAGGTTTAAAAGGTTTCGCTCACAACCTGTTGGAAGTGTGGAGATGATAATGGTGCAGTGAGGACAACTGGATATCTCGGACCAAAGTGAACAACAGGGCCAACAGTATCTCCTTAAAGCAATGAAATTAACGGGCTGGAAATAAAAAGAGGAAAGGCCGAGGAGGAGGGTGAATTAGAGTTAAATTGGATGAAAGAAATAAAGTTAGGGAAGGAAAGAAGATTATCGGTCGGCAGGAATGAGAGGCTGAAGTCACAAGCAGATCAGTTATGATCTGGCATTTATTGCAAAAGGACTGGATTATCAAAGTAAAGAAGTGTTCTTACAGTTGTATAATGTGTTGGCGAGACCACACTTGGAGTATTGTGTCCAGTTCTAATTTGATTTGATCTTGATTTGATATATTATTGTCACATGTATTAACATACAGTGAAAAGTATTGTTTCTTGCGCGCTATAGAGACAAAACATACCGTTCATAGAGAAGGAAATGAGAGAGTGCAGAATGTAGCATTACAGCCATAGCTAGGGTGTAGAGAAAGATCAACTTAATGCAAGGTAAGTCCATTCAAAAGTCTGACAGCAGCAGAGAAGAAGCTGTTCTTGAGTTGGTTGGTACGTGACAGACTTTTGTATCTTTTTCCCAAAGGAAGAAGGTGAAAGAGAGAATGTCCGGCGTGCGTGGGGTCCTTAATTATGCTGGCTGCTTTGCCAAGGCAGCGAGAAGTGTAGACAGAGTCAATGGATGGGAGGCTGGTTTGTGTGATGGATTGGGCTACATTCACAACCTTTTGTAGTTCCTTGCGGTCTTGGGCAGAGCAGGAGCCATACCAAGCTGTGATACGATCAGAAATAATGCTTTCTATGGTGTATCTGTAAAAGTTGGTGCCAAATTTCCTTTGTCTTCTGAGAAAGTAGAGACGTCTGATCTCCTTACTTGAGGAAGGATGTGAGGCATTGGAGGCAGTTCAAAGAAACTTCAGCAGATTAATTCCAGGATGAATGATGGGCTGTCGTATGAGGAGTGGTTGGATAGCTTGGGCTTGTACTCACTGGAATTCAGAAGAATGAAGGAGGATCTGATCGAGGTGTATAAAATGCTAAAGGGGATTGATAAGGTGGGCATTGAATAGATGTTCCCCCTTGTGGGACAGTCTGGAAGAAGACGTCATTGATATAGACTGAGAGAAGGTGGATTCAAAACTGAGATGGGGAGAAAAGCAAAATTACTGCGGATGCTGGAATCTGAAACCAAAAGAGAAAATGTTGGAATATCTCAGCAGGTCTGGCAGCATCTGTAGGGAAAGAAAAGAGCTGATGTTTCGAGTCCAGATGACTCTTCGTTAAAGCTAAAAGGCATAGAAAGTGGGAGATATTTACACTGCAGGGTGAGGGAATGAAAGATGAGTCATAGCCATAGAAACTATTTCGGGATGGGGGGGTGGGGGGGGGGGGGAATGGGTGGGATAGAGGTAAGATTTAGAAAAGGAACCTCTGTCCCATCCATTCCACCCCCCCCCCCCTTCCCCCCCCCCCCCCCCCCCCCGCACTCCGTCCCCCAACATCTATGGCTCTATCTTCATTTTAGCTTCTCTGCCGTTTGGCCATTCACACCCTTTATTCACTCTGTGGACAGCTGTCAGCTGGTTTCCCTGGTTTCCGTGGCTATGACTCATCTTTCATTCCCTCCCCCTGCAGTATAAATATCTCCCACTTTCTGTGCCTTTTAGCTTTAACAAAGGTTCGTCTGGACTCGAAACGTCAGCTCTTTTCTCTCCTTACAGGTGCTGCCAGACCTACTGAGATTTTCCAGCGTTTTCTCTCTTGAGATGGGGAAAAACTACTTCTCTCAGAGGGTTATGAATCTGTGGAACTCGCCACCCCAGAGTGCAGTGGAGACAGAATCAATTAACACATTCAAGAATGAAATAGATATGTTTCTAATGAAAAGCATGATAGAGTTATGGGGAGCAGCAGGAAAGGGGAGTTGAGACCAGGTTAAGATCAGCCATGACTCTGTTAAATGGCAGAGTGGGCTCGAAGAGCTGAATTGCCTGCTCCCACTCCTAATTCCCATGTTCCCTTGATCTTATTGAATGACAGAGCAGGCTCGAGGGGCCGAGTGGCTTATTCCTTCTCCTAATCTGTATGTTCATATGAAAGATTGGATTGAGGGAGAGAAAAGAGACAGAATGGGAAAGTGAAGAAAAAATGAATTTATTTTTAGATCTCTTAAAACAATTCACAGATATTTGAGACTCCACACTTTCATTTGTTCAATTTCTGGACTTTCTGTATTTCTTATGGTCTGGCTAATACTCACAGCTCAGGGAAAGACTCTTGTTATATATATGATCGTTATGTGTCGCGACATGTAGGGGAGTGTCTGGTTTCCATGATTCAATAGTTCGCACTATATTTGCATGGGTTTTTCAATAGTCTATTTCGAGTATTTGCTACAGATCAATGAATCAAGCTAACCCATTCAATTCCATACATCCAAGGTAGCTGGCATCAAGGGGCTGGCAGATAGGATTAAGAGCAATGCTTGGCATGAAGGTGTGGGTTGGGCCTGCAAGGCCAACATTGTTGGTCAATTCTATGGCCAGGAGGTTCCGGCTATTCCTTCCTTCAGTCAGCTCAGCAATCAGTCTGTTGCCAGTGAGGTGGAGACTCTGTGGGAACCATTCATCAGCAGATGAATGTTTCTAAGAATAGTTGTGTAAAGCAGGGGCATCTTTATTATTCTGACAATTTGAGAATCGCAAAGTTTCTAATGACTGTAAATACATTGTGTCAATTGCACAGTTACCTTTATAGTGTCAAACAAATTCATATGCCAGTTCATAGATCGAGCCTTGATCTATTAGGGTATGTGTTTATTTGAAGATAAGGGTCACATGACAGTACATGATGTATTCCAGTGGGTTGATGTAGAGTGGTCAGGGTTAACTGTTGAATTCCTGCGTCTTGCTACATTTCCCTAGATATTAGGCTGGTAAAAGCAAGTTCCAGTTCAAGGAGAATTTTGATCCACTTATAGGAGTGGCCATAGATTATCTACAGGAGGTTACATATCTAGCATAAAAGCTCTAAATCCTACCTGTGTTCTCTTTCAGACTGAAACCTGTCTGTTCAGACGGCTGTTACAGATCCCATTGTACAATTTGAAGAGTTCTCCTGGGGTTAGCCTAACAAATATCCCTTGATCAATTCCACTGAAAACAGATTAATTGATCCTTTATTGCATTGACCTTTATGGGATCTTGCTCTTCTGCCCAATAACATATTCAAAACTATAAATTCAAGCAGAGATTGACTGGCGTCAGCTTTAATATAGATTTTCTTCCTTCATGTTAACATTGCACAAAGCCAATACTGACAGGAGGCATTCTGTATCTGGAAAATGCCCTAAAACCAATTCTCTCCTCCACAATTTTGCTGCTTAGCCGACCAACTTTTCAATCTTCTTCTCCCATATACACTGTTTACTGTGTTATCTAACATGGGATGGTCAGCAAGTTCAGATACAGGACTCTCTATTCCTCCATCTAAGTAATGTATAATTGCAGTGAAAGATTGCAGCCCCAATACAGATGCCCAGAGCACACTGCTAGTAGCATCCAGTAAATTCGAGCACATACCCTGTATCCCCACTCTCTGCCTCCTACCTTCACCCATTCCCCATCCAGGCCAATAGCTTGCCTCCAATTCCATTCATGTCTGTGAACAATTTGCTATGTGGAACTATAGCATCACAGAAAAGCTACAGCTCAGAAAGAGGCCATTCAGCCCATCTTGTCCATGCCACTCCCGAGGACACCCAGGTGCCCTTTCTAAACCTTATTGACTGCTTTCTGAAAATCCATATGAATATTATCCATAAATGCTCCCTTACCGAAGACATTCCTCAAAATATTCCTCTCTCTCTCTGATCAGCTCAAAATTTGTCCAAGTGTTCAGTGATTCCTTCCTTCGTGACTAATTAATGGACAAAATTCCTTCATACCTATGAAATAATAGTGAGACAAATGAGGGGGGAGATAAAGGGAAAATGTTTAAATAAGTTTTTTGAAAGGTAACATTAAAATAAACTTGGGAAGGCCATTTCAAGGAATGCTTGAATTCCACATTGATTATATAAGCGTGAGGTAACATCTCAAAAATGTGGGGTTTTTTTCTATCTGTAAAATACGCTCTTTCTTTGCCTTTGCAAACTATTTTGGAATCTGGGCAGTCGTTTCTTTTTTAGCACATTTTAAGAGCTGGAGAATTAATACATTTCACAGATTACATAAATATGAAGGAAAGGCAGGGATCCAACAAGCAGGAGCTTGGTGCACCGAGTCTGCCAAATCGCTGACAGTCTTTTTTCTCAAATCTTTTAAAAAAAGGAAAACTTTGAAGGGAAATAAATAATTGCCTTACTATTTTTATTGAGTGCTTTGTTTAAGTTAAAAAGCCACTTCCAGAATGCACAGCATAGCTCTTGGGAGCTGTTTTTATAATTCCAGCTTTCTGAACGGATGCAAGTTCTCTGCACTGACCATGAATTGATGCTGGATAATGGACTGTACAATGAAGAGAGATTTCCCCTCGCAGAGAGAGAGCTCTCCCCTTGCAGAGAGAGAACTCTCCCCTTGCAGAGAGAGAGATTTCCCCTTGCATAGAGAGAGAGATCTCCTCTCGCAGAGAGAAAGAACTCCCCTTGCAGAAAGAGAGATCTCCCCTCGCAGAGGCAGATATTTAGAGAGAGATCTCTCCTTGCAGAGAGAGAAGTTGCCCCTTGCAGAGAGAGATTTAGAGAGAGATTTCCCCTTGCAGAGAGAAATAGAGTTCATATTTCACGTTGATGGACTTTCAGAGTTCCGACCAAGGCTCATTGCCTCCCCCCCCCGCCCCCCCCCGCGGGTGTCTGGCCTCCTGAGCATTTTCTATGTTATTTTTAAATTTCAGATTTTCAGCCTCGGCAGTATTGTTTTGCTTCTAGGTTTGAGTTTTCCCTCTCTCAGCTTTTGCTGTCAGCATATTGAAATGGGAAGTGGCTTTGGGAGGCAGGCTGATTTTTAGGGGCAACATGAGAATCTCATCTGGTCCGAGTTCCCTGGTGATGGATTTGGATCAGAACCCTTGCTGGCACTTTTCGGTTGCCCCTGTGTCTGGTGGGATCTCAATCAGCAACGCCTTGCCCTGTCTGTACCCGCTAATAGAAATTCCCTCTGGTTGTTGCAGTGTTAAAGGAATTGCCCCGCCTATCTCCACAGGGAGGCGAGCAGGTTATAAATAGCCTTTCAGTCTGGGTTGCAGGGTTAGCTCGGAGCTGCACGGGTCCAGGCTGCCTCAGACACCCCTTCCCTCCCTGCTCTCAGTGTGTGTGTGTGTGTGTGTGACTCCAGCCCGGACAGATGCAGGGACACAGTTGGCTCCTCTTGGCCCCTCTGCTGGCGATGGTGACAGCAGCCCCTCGCTGTCCCAGTGGCTGCCACTGTCTGGGGGACCTGCTCCATGTGGTGTGTGAAAACAGGGGGCTGAAGAAAATCCCCAGGGTCCCCAGCAAGGTGAAACTCCTGAGCCTGCAGCAGAACAACTACCCCGTCCTCCCTCCCAATGGATTTAGCTCCATGAAGAGTCTGGTCTCGCTGCATCTCCAGGACTGCCACATCCGAGAGCTGGCTCCCAACGCCTTCCGTGGACTCAAGAAGCTGGTCTATCTCTACCTGTCCAACAATGAAATCAGCACCATCAGGCCGGGGGCTTTCCAGGATCTCTCACAGCTGACCTACCTCTACCTGGACAGTAACAGGATCAGCGAGCTGGCCAAGGGGCTGCTGACACCCCTCAGGAGCCTCTTCCTGCTGCAGCTCACCAACAACAGGATGCACCAGGTCCGGCCCGGCACCTTCTCCGGGGCGAAGGAGCTCAGGTGGCTCCATCTGACCGGCAACGACATGAGCGCCATCCTGCCCGGCGCCCTGGATGATGTGGAGAACCTGGCTACTCTCCACCTGGACAAGAACAAGCTCAACACCTACCCGGCAGCGGCCCTCAGCAAGCTCCGGGTGCTGGAGGAACTCAAGCTGTCCTTCAACGCCATCAGAACCATCCCTGACAACGCCTTCCGCTCCTTTGGCAGATATGTCGAGCGCCTGTGGCTGAATAACATGGGGCTGGAGAGGGTAAGCTTCACTGCTGGAGGGTCCACCACCCCATCCCCCTTCCCCTACACTGACAGCCCGCTTGCTTCTCCATTCAACTGCCACATCTCAACCCCACCTCACTGACTGAACTCTGCTTGTCTGTTTAAACCAATCCTGTAAGGGATTGAGGAGACAGGTCTGTCAAATCCCCTGACTGAGATCATTGACATATCCACTATTTGATACAGGTAGTGCTGTAGTGTCTCCGCGCTGTGGTGTCTCCGTGCTGTGGTGTCTCCGCACTGTGGTGCCTCTGCGCTGTGGCCTCTCCGCGCTGTGGTGTCTCTGCGCTGTGGTGTCTCCGCGCTGTGGTGTCTCCACGCTGTGGTGTCTCCGTGCTGTGGTGTCTCCGCGCTGTGGCCTCTCCGCGCTGTGGTGTCTCCGCGCTGTAGTGTCTCCGTGCTGTGGCCTCTCCGCGCTGTGGTGTCTCCGCGCTGTAGTGTCTCCGCGCTGTGGCCTCTCCGCGCTGTGGTGTCTCCGCGCTGTAGTGTCTCCGCGCTGTGGTGTCTCCGCGCTGTGGTGTCTCCGTGCTGTGGTGTCTCCGCGTTGTGGCCTCTCCGCGCTGTGGTGTCTCCGCACTGTGGTGTCTCCGCGCTGTGTTGTCTCCGCGCTGTGTTGTCTCCGCGCTGTGGTGTCTCCGGGCTGTGGTGTCTCCGCGCTGTGGTGTCTCCGCGCTGTGGTGTCTCCGCGCTGTGGTGTCTCCGCGCTGTGTTGTCTCCGGGCTGTGCTGTCTCTGCGCTGTGTTGTCTCCGCGCTGTGGCCTGTCCACGCTGTGGTGTCTCCGCGCTGTGGTGTCTCCGCGCTGTGTTGTCTCCGGGCTGTGTTGTCTCCGCGCTGTGGCCTGTCCACGCTGTGGTGTCTCCGCGCTGTGGTGTCTCCGCGCTGTGGCCTCCCCGCGCTGTGGTGTCTCCGCGCTGTGGTGTCTCCGCGCTGTGGTGTCTCCGCGCTGTGGCCTCCCCGCGCTGTGGTGTCTCCGCGCTATGGTGTCTCCGCGCTATGGTGTCTCCACGCTGTGGTGTCTCCGCGCTGTGGCCTCCCCGCGCTGTGGTGTCTCCGCGCTATGGTGTCTCCGCGCTGTGGTGTCTCCGCGCTGTGGCCTGTCCACGCTGTGGTGTCTCCACGCTGTGGTGTCGCTGCGCTGTCTAAGAAAACTTGGTGAATTCCTGCAGAGCACCTTGTAGATGGTACACACTGCTGCCACTGGAGGGAGTGAACTTTATGATGGTGCCAATCAAGCATGCTGCTTGAGTTCTTACAGAGCGGAACTCAACCAGCCAACTGGAGAGTATTCCATCAGCCTCCTCACTTGTGCTTTGTCGATGGTGGACAGACCATCTGGGGAGTTAGAGGGTGAATTATTTGCCAAAGAATTCCCAGTCTCAGACCTACTCTTGTCGCCACAGTATTTATATGGATGATCCAGTTCAGTCTCTGGTCAGTGGTAACCCCCCAGATGTTGATGGTGGGGGATTCAGCAATGGTAACGCCACTGAATGTCAAGGGGCAATGGTTAAATTTGTTATTGGTGGAGATAGGCATTGCCTGGCACATGTGTGGTGTATACAGATTATGAGGGACATTAGGTAGGGTAGATAGGAAGAAACTTTTCCCCATAGTAGAGGCATGTAGAGATGTAAGGTACGGGGCAGGAGATTGAGAGGGGATTTGAGGAAAAACCTTTTCACCCAAAGGGTGGTGGGAATTTGCAACTCACTGCCTGAAAGGGTGGTAGAGGCGGGAACCCTCACATTTAGATGTTCACTTGAAACACCACAAAATACAAGTCTACGGAGCTGCTGAAAAAATGGGATTAGAAGAGATAGGTGCTTGATGGTTGGCACAAGGTGAGGGGCCGAAGGGCCTCTTTCTGTGCTGTAAAACTCTATCACTCTATAACTGTTACTTTTCGACTCAGGCCTGAATATTGTCCAGGTCTTGCTGCATGCTGGCTGTTTGAGAATTTGCAAATGGTATTGAACACTATGCAATCATCAGTAAATACCCCCACTTTTGACCTTATGTTAGATGGAAGGTCATTGGTGAAGCAGCCGAAAGTACTCAGACATTACCCTGAGGAATTCCTGCAGCGACATCCAAGGACCGAGATGATTGACCTCCAAGTCCCACAATCATCTTCCTTTGTGCCAGGTGTGACTCCAGCCAGCGGAGAGTTTTCCCTCTTCATTCCCCATGGGCTTTCGTCTTGTTGAGGATCCTTGATGCCACACTTTGTGAAATACTTCCTTGGTGTCAAGGTCAGTCACTCTCACCTCTTCTGTCCATGATTAGACCAAGGTTGTAATGAGGTTGGAGCTGAGTGGCCCCTGGCAGAGACCAAACTGAGCTGTGCAAGTGCATCCTGATAGCACCTTTGATGACATCTTCCATCACTTGCTCTTGATGAAGAGTAGATTGATAGAACAGTAATATCTTCTTGTGGCCAATTTTCCACATTGTCGGGTAGATGCCAGTGCTCCAACTGTATTGTAAAGTTTGGTCCAGTGGGCATTAGTTCTGGAGCGAGTCTTCATTATTACAGCAGGATGCTGTCAGGGTCCACAGACTTTTCCTTATCCAGCACCTTCAGCCATTCTTGATATCATGTGGATTGAATTAAATGGAAGACTGGCATCTATGATGTGTGGTTCTCAGGAGGAGGCCAAGAACTCATCTTCTCTTGTTCAAAATAGTGCCACGGGATCCCTGGTATCTGCCTGAGAGGGCAGACTGGGAGGTAGCAATAATGCCCTCAAACAGCCCACTGGTATCTATCAGGCAGGCCACACAAGGTTAGTAAATGTGTCTGGCTGTGAATTAACAACATTCTTCTCTCAATTTATCATAAATATTTCAAACTAAACAAACAAATAACTATTTCTCCAAAACCAAAGAAGTGTCTTTCCAGAGACTGCTTGGATTATAGTGACACAAGTCCAGCTCTATGCAGCCTCGCTAATATCCACTGGGGTCTATAACAAGCACGCCATTGACTGCTGTGTGTTCCGAAAAGAAAGACAACATTCAGGCGCGCGGAGGTGGATATGTGCTGCTGGGCAGAGAACACGGAATTTATTTGAAGTACTCTGGGTTTACTAGAACATACTAGCATGGGTCTGCTCTGTGAATGGAATTAACACTGTTCCAGGCAACATTCAGTTTGTGTTCACATTGAGTGGGCACCCAGACAAGTGTAAAAGTAGCAAACTGGGGCTCATGAGTCTGAGGTAGCCTTCCGACTCATTGGATGATGATTTGTATAGTGGTGGTGAACTCCGTGTTCACCATCATTTGGTGTGGTTCAGTGGCATGGCGTGGCGGTCTGTGCCGGATTTGAAGGAAGTGAGCTGAGAAGGTGTAGGATTCACTGGCCTCTGTTTTCTCTGAGTCCTCTTCTCAGCCAGCGGTGCTTTTCATTCTGTTCATTCCTTTCAATGCCCTTTAAAGCAGTCAACCTCCGGAGGTCAACCTGTCACCAACTATCTCTCAGTTATTAGCATGGTTGTCTGCCATCTTCATATCTCACTTGCGGGTGTCATTGTTGAGGTGGTCTGGATGCTCAATAGGTCCTGACCCAGTGGCCGATTCTCCATGCAGAAGGCCTCTGGGCTGTGGCCAAGGCAATGCAGAACATCGCTGGATTAGTAATGAGTGTATGCTGATGGAATGAGCACACTCAGGATTCTCAGAGTTGGAGACTTGTCCTGCCAAGAGATGCTGAGAATGTGTCTGAGATAATGAAAGTGGAAACCGTTCAGCCTTTTCTCCTGCCAACATATATTGTCCCAGGTCTCACCAATGTAGAGGAGACTCAAAGTTTGGTGTTCTCAGTCAAGTTCTTATTGTTCCAACTCTTTCTCAGCTTGGACATCCCACCTGCAGCTTTTGCAATGTGTGTCTTGATTTCAGCATCATGTGACAGATTGCTGGTGATTGTGGAGCCGAGATATGTGAATTGATCAACGACCTGCAGGGTCACGTTGTCAACATTGATAGACAGCAGAATGAAAACATCCTGGAGCGTGACATTTGACTCCCTGATGCTCAAACCAAACTCTTTACAGGTGTGAGAGATTCTGTCTATTTGCTGCTGCAGGCGTTCCCCAGTGTGGGACATTAGTACAGCATCGTCAGCATAGAGCAACACTCTGATAAGGACTTGGTACACTTTTGTCTCAGATCTCAGGTGGCCAAGGCCGAACAGCTTTCAGTCAGTTCTGGTTTACTAGTAGACGCCCTCTGTAGATGACATGTAACAGCAGCAAAGAGAAGAATATGCCAAAGAATGTTGGTGCCAGAACACAACACTGTTTGACCCCATTGTGGATTGCAAAGGGTTCCAATGTTGCCCCGTCATAGCTGATCTTACCCATCATGTTGTCACGGAAAGAATAGATGTCACTGAGTGGCTTCAGTGGGGAGACAATTTTCTCCAGCATCTTAAACGGACCACCTCAGCTCTCATGGTCATATACATTGGTGAGATCATGGAAGGCAATGTATAGAAGTCTTCTTGGCTCTCGGCATTTCCCTCACAGCTGCCGGACTGCGAAGATCAGGTTAATTAAAGATTGTTCAGTTCTGAAATCCCAAACTGGGATTCGGGATGGATGCATTCAGCCAAGATCCACAGCCTGAAAAAAGCAACACGAGAAAATACTTTTCCCACATTGCTGAACAGGGAGGTGCCTTGATTGTTGCAAGCACTGTGACGTCCTTTTTCTTGTACCAGGTCACAATGTTTGTATCACACCTATCCTGGGGCATTGCTCCCTTCCTCCAGGGGAGATGGAGCAGTTCATGCAGATGCAGCAGGAGTGCCACTTTCCCACGTTGATGGGTTCAGGCAATAGTGTCAGCATCTGGAGCTTTGTCCATGGCGAATGAGTCAATAACTTTGCTGAGCTGCTCCACTGTGGGTTTTATATCCAGCTCTGCCATGACAGGCAGGCTTTCTGTGATATCCAGAGTGGGATATCTAGAGTGAGTACTGGATATCAGTACTGTAAACTGATTTCTCAGTGAGAGTGTTTTTCCTCAACTACAACTCAAGATAGTGTTCCACCATCTCTCTCACTGGCTTATTGCAGTTGATGATTTCCCCCACCTTTTTTTCCAATGAAGTCATTTTCTTTGCTTCATACCCTTCATGCATGACCCTGGCATTCCCTGTGTCAAAGGACATAGAATGGCTACAATGTAGAAGGAGGCCAATTGGCCCATCAAGCCTACCCCAACCCTATCCCCTTTACCCCACATATTTACCCTGCTGACCCCCTAACACTAAAGGGCAATTTAGCATGGCCAATCAACCTAACCCACACATCTTTGAACTGTGGAAGGAAACCGGAGCACCCGGAGGAAACCCACGTAGACACGGGGAGAACGTGCAAACTCCACGCAGACAGTGACCTGGGCTGGAATTGAACCCGGGTCCTTGGCGCTGTGAGGCAGCAGTGCTAACCACTGCGCCACCCTTTGGATCTGGACAGCTGGACATTCTAAGAGAGTGGTAACTAGTAATCACTGACGCACTGCCTAGCAGTCTGTTTACTTTGAGCACTTCTTAGTGCATTCAGAGCTTTCTCACTCGAATCTCTCTTGCAATTAACCCCCGCACCCCTGCCTCAATGGCAGGTTCCAGCGCAGTGATGTTAGCCTCAAACCTGTCAGCATTCTTTTGGCTTTGTTTCCTGTTTGTTGAGAGTGTGCTATTGTTTCACTCTGCATTCTGTGTGAGAATGCGGCAGAACATCTGTTCTATTGAGTAGCTGGTGGTTGGTTGTTTTTTACAATGTCAGCATTTCAGCTTTGAATGATAAAGCTTCAAGGGTTGCACCTCACCCTAGTGCACACCAGGGGGGGTGATCTGTATCACAGTCAGCGCTGTGGTAGAGACGTGTGTTGAGAATGCTGTTCACTGAGTCATGTCTGGTGATGGTCAGATCCGGCTGATGCCAATGCCCTGATCTTCAGTGTGTCCAGGACACCTTGTGGCATGCTTGGTTCTGAAAGGTGTTTGAGGTAACAGCAAAGCTCAGGTAGCCTCATTGATCTTTCCAAAGCCTTAATGTCTCAGGCAGGAAGGTCGTGACCCATGGTCCAAACTCACCTCTGCATTGAAATCACCCAATCGGTAAAGATAGACTGACGTCGGGATTCTCCAGAGAGCAGCCTCAAGTTCCTCATAGAATTGGATTTCCACCTCTGTAGGTTCTCAAGCGATTAATTGGACCTGTTTGAGTTGAGAGGCAGTTAGAGAAGACACATTTTGTTTCAATTATGGAGGGTTTTATTGTTGAGTAGCAAGTTCCTTATAGTAAAGTCTACACCTTGCTCACGGCTTTCACCTGAACTCTTACCCAGCAAGATATAACGTTTTAATGTAATGTGTAATGTTTTTCTTTCAGTGATTCACTCTTGGTGAGTCTGGTCCCTTGTCGGGATGTTATGTCGATGTTCAGCCTATCAAGTTCCATGTTGATCACATCTATTTTGCGCACATTATCGGCCAGCTGCAAGTCATCTGTCTGTCCTGTGCACGTGGTCCTGACCTTCCCGCTTGCTAATCCAAGAATTGGCATCTTTTCCCTTTTTGATTTTCTTTATGGTGCAATGGATTGTGTTCACTTGTTGAGCGAAGATTCTTAAGCTCCAAGTACTCACTGAAGGAGATGGATTGAGCACCTCCCTAGTCCGGAATTGCCCGACTTCAGATGGGCAATAGTTGACCAGTGGAACACAATGGTCCCTCTCACTGTCTACAGCACATAGCACGTGTTTGCTACACCAATTGAGTTGGGCTTATCTCTCAGTACCTCTGTCACCAGTATTGTGTTAATGCTCTGCAGCGGAACTGGAGTGTCCCACCGAGAGATCAAGCCTGGGCAAATTTTATGGAGACCCTGGGTTGCCCAAATGTCAGAGGCTTGCTCTTGACCCCCTTGGTTGAGCTAAAGGCATACAAAGGACTATGTTTGGCATCAGCTTGGTTGTACCAGTTGTCAGGAAGATGACGGCCGGAATCTTACCACCATTCACGCCGGCAGGATTTTCCCATCCCGCTGCAGTGAACGGAGATTTGGTTGGGCACCAAATTCTCCAACCTTGCTGCAGCGGGAGCGTGGTGTGGACGGCCAGTAAGATCGTGCCCGACATATTTAGACGTCGGACCGCGTTTGGGCTCCAATCCAGATTTTATTTATCCGGGTTTTATTCCCGTAGCTTCCAACTCTCCTGAGGAACCCAAAAAGCTGTTGGCCAATTGGCTCAGATTGTTAGTGTGACACTAATAACACTGAGGATGCGGGTTCCATCCTGGTAATGGCCAGGGTTGTCTGTTCTGTCTGAAATCAGAACAAATCTTTATGCCAATTTTGTGTGTCCTACAGGTCAATGTGCTGTGTATGATGTGTGGTGAAGAGGGTTAGCATACGTTGGTGCGCTGGTTTGCTTTTCATTTACCACCCCAATACTACCAGCTAGCAGCAACGTGAAATAGAGAGCCAAAAGTGTGAGCCTCTCCTTGCCATACACAGACTCTCCATCCACAAGGTCGTGACCCACGGTCCAAACCCACCTCTGCATTGAAATCACCCAGTCGGTAAAGATAGACTGACGTCGGGATTCTCCAGAGAGCAGCCTCAAGTTCCTCATAGAATTGGATTTCCACCTCAGTGCCTTTTTATTACGATAACACAGAGAAACTAGTTCCCTCGCAACCCCAGGCCAGAGGAGGTTTGGTTCCAGACATGCAGTGTGCAGGCCCATCAACCCGTGGATCCTTCCAACATCTGGAAACGTATTTGTTCATCGTAACTGAGTCAAATCCTGACCCTGTCTGCTTGACAGCACTGTAAGACTATCTTCACCGCACAGACTGCAATGGTTTGAGAAGGCAGTGCATTCTACCATTCCTTTCCAAGGACAGCTGAGGATACATAATAAATACTGGCCTAAGTACTAGCTCTCATATCCTGAGAATGAATTTCAAAAACACACAATGCAATAATAATAGAGCGTTCACCAATCACAGCAATCAATCTCTGGCACTTAGTCCACGAGAGAGCGAGACATCACGTCGCTTTGGGAGTTAGGGAGCCATAGGTCCCAAAGCGTTGATTCTTTGGGCTGGTGTATCAGTCGTGGACTCCATTTTCCTCTCCAACAGTGCAGCGCTCCCTCAATACTGACCCTCCAACAGGGTGATGCTCTCTCAATACTGACCCTCCAACAGTGCAGCGCTCCCTCAATACTGACCCTCCAACAGGGCGATGCTCTCTCAATACTGACCCTCCAACAGGGTGGCGCTCCCTCAGTGCTGACCTTCCAACAGTGTGGCACTCCCTCAGTGCTGACCCTCCAACAGGGCGGTGCTCCCTCAGTGCTGATCCTTCAACAGGGTGGCACTCCCTCAGTGCTGACCCTCCAACAGGGTGGCGCTCCCTCAGCGCTGACCCTCCAACAGGGTGGCGCTCCCTCAGCGCTGACCCTCCAACAGGGCGGTGCTCCCTCAGTGCTGATCCTTCAACAGGGTGGCACTGCCTCAGAACTGACCCTCCAAAAGTTTGTTACTTCAATACTAATTCTCTGAAAGTGCAGCATTCTCTCAGTACCGACTCTGAGAGTGCAGAGTCCCTCATTACTGACTCTCTGACAGTGCAGCATTCCCTCAGTATTGACCCTCCAAAAGTCTGTTGCTTCCTCAATACTGACTATCTGACAGTGCAGTGTTTCCCCAATACCGACTGAGAGTGCAGAGCACTCTCATTACTGACTCTCTAACAGTGCAGTGCTCCCTGATTACTGATCACCTGACAGTGCAATGCTCGCTCAGCACAGACCCTGTGACAGTGAAGCATCCTCTCAATACTGACCCTCCGACAACGCAGTGCTCCCTCAGTACTGACCCTCCAACTGTGCAGCGCTCCCTCAGTACTGACCCTCCGACAGTGCAGCGCACCCTCAGTACTGACATTCCGACATTGCAGCTCTCCCTAATTACTGAGCCTCCAACAGAGCAACGCTCCCTCAGTACTGACCCTCTGAAAGTGTGTCGCTTCCTCAATACTAATCCTCTTGACAGTGCAGTGCTCTCTCAATGTGGATCCTCTGACAGTGCAGTTCTCCCTTAATACTGATCCTCCAACAGTGCAGAGCTCCTTCAGTACTACACGGGAAGGTTTTCCTGAATTATGGGTTCAAACTTCTGGAGTGGGAATTGAACCAATGATACTCTGAATCAGAAGTGAACACATTACCAACTGTTAGTAATCCTGTTGTGTTTCTCAAACTAGAAGTCGTACTCATTACTCAATAGCAATTAGAAGCCCAATTCATTGACAATATTCCCTTACCTTAAGCCATGTATATAGAGGTTAACCGTACACATTGCTGCAGATCCGGCAGAAATCAGCTAACATCAGAAACTGCAAAACGAGGCTATTTGGTCCATCGCATCTGCACTGACTAATTTTATTCCTTGTTTCCTTCCTCTTGCTCCATCTGCTTTCCTGCCCTGCTCTGGCCTTGTGAAATAAGGTACTGTCATCCATGACATTAGGTGGCAGCCATCTCTCAACATCTGAACAGATTGCTGGATTTGGGGATGGATTAGATGGTACACAACAACAGTCTGGTAATGGACTCCCTACAGTGGTTGATTTGGGGAACTCAGCAAGTTAGGGTTTGACCATGAATCTCCCACTCTCTGCCCATTCCAGAGATAGGCCACTGTCAAAACGTTCAAAGATATGCTACTTGTTGCAAGAATTTAATTCGATTTTGCAATAAAGGCACATCCTCATCTCCCTCTTCCTTGAACAACATCAGTTATCCAAGATGGAATTCTAGTGGAAATTTCCATTTGTTAGCTGTGGAGGAAACCATGTGTATCCTGTACAAACAGCCAACCACTGCGACAGTGTCTGTGACTTTACACTGAAGGGTAGGTTTTATAGCTTCGATTCTACAATACAGTCAGTGATCGCGGGTGGCAGTCGCTGCCAAGACTGAAAACAGATGAGAAAATTGTTTTCAGATTTCCAGGTTCAGGTTTTGCCAAACTGAGATTTGAAGACAGAAGAGTTACTGAGATCTTCAGATTAACTCGATATATGCTGAACTTTACTCCACCTATGAGCAAGACAGACCCATGCTGAGAATTTGATTTTACCTCATTTGTAGATTCTGGGGACAGTTGTATAGTTGCTGGTATTCCTAGGTACCTTGTCAGCGTGGTCAAGTCTGCGTCTTAGACAGGGGATACTGGTACACAGTTAACTACAGGGAATTCTGCAGGTGAATCCTTTCATTCAACATTCACACTTGCCTGAGTAATGGGTTAGAGCTAGTGTCCTGGCTGCTCTTTTCTTCTCCCTAGGTAGAGACCAAGTGAAAATCAACTACTGGCCTGGTTCAAGTCGGGTCAGTCAGCTCAGTCTGGAGATAAAGCTGGCAGTGTACTGCCAACCGTGGATTAGTACCAGCTCTGAGCTTTCATCAGAACCTCAAAGGTTAACAAGGGTGTTACGGTGGCACAGTAGTTAGCACTGCTGCCTCACGATGCCAGGGACCTGGGCTCAATTCGGGCCTTAGATGACTGTGTGGAGTTTGCACGTTCTCCCTGAGTGTGTGTGGGTTTCCTCCGGGTGCTCCAGTTTCCTCCCACACTCCAAAGGTTAGGTGGATTGGCCATGCTAAATTGCCCCTTTGTGTCCAAGGATATGTCAGTTAGGTGGATTAGCCGGGGTAACAGGGATAGGGCGGGAATGTAAGCCCGGGCACGATTCTCTTTCAGAGAGTTGGTACAGACTCGATGGGCCAAATGGCCTCCTTCTGCACCATAGGGATTCTATGGTTCTAAGATTAATGCCTGTTTAAAAATTGTGCTTCATTCCTAATTAACACAACAAGTCAGTTTTTTTTCCCCACCCCAGCCTCTTTAATGGGTAACCACTCTTTAATGGCCCTGTAATTGTAGTAAGAAGTTTAACAACACCAGGTTAAAGTCCAACAGGTTTATTTGGTAGCAAAAGCCACACAATAAACCTGTTGGACTTTAACCTGGTGTTGTTAAACTTCTTACTGTGTTTACCCCAGTCCAACGCCGGCATCTCCACATCCTGTAATTGTAACCCAGGGATCAAAAAGCTGCAGAGCAAGTTGTAAAAGGAATTTGATAAGTCAGATCATTTGGAATAGGGAATAATGGAAATTGTCAAATTGTTATAAAAACCTAACTGATTCACCAATGTCCTTCAGGGGGAAAGCTCCCACCCTTCCCCAACCTGGTCTGACTCCAATTCTACAATCCATTCAAGAGCTCCTGTTAATGTGATAATTTTCTTTATTCATTCGTGGGACGTGGGTGTCGCTGGCTGGCTGGCCAGCATTTATTGTCCCTAGTTGCCCTTGGAGGACAGTTGAGAGTCAACCACATTGCTGTGGCTCTGGAGTCACATGTCGGCCAGACCGGGTAAGGACGGCAGATTTCTTTCCCTGAAGGACATGAGTGAACCAGATGGGTTTTTCCGACAATGGTTTCACAGTCATCAGTAGATTCTTAATTCCCAGATTTTTTTTTTGTTGAATTCAAATTCCACCATCTGCCGTGGAGGGATTCAAACCCGCAGAACAGTTTCTGGATTAATGGTCCAGCGATAATACCACTAGGCAATCGCCTCCCCATAATTAACTAGGTAAAAGTCAGAGAGGAAACTGGTATTCGGAATAAGGCACGCCATTCCCAGTCATTTCACTTTCAAGCACTACAATACCATCTGACCATTTCCTCACTAGTTAAGTATTAATTATTCCATCAATCTGGCAATGACTGCAATATTAGTCTTTAAACTGAAAGCTTGCATTAGTTAGCGGAGTAGATAAAATGACATTTCTCAGGAGATTTTATTAGTCACAAGTAGGCTTACATTAACACTGCAATGAAGTTACTGTGAAAATCCCCTCATCGCCACACTCCAGCACCTTTTCGGGTACACTGAGGGGGAATTTAGCATGGCCAATACACCTAACCAGCACGTCTTTCAGACTGTGGGAGGAAACCTGAGCACCCGGAGGAAATCCACGCAGACACGGGGAGAACGTGCAGACTCCACATAGACAGCGATCCAAGCTGGGAATCAAACCCAGGTCCCTGACGCTGTGAGGCAGCAGTGTTAGCCACTGTGCCACCAATAGCAGCAGTTTGAGATTTTAAACCTTTCTTTTGGTTTCTTGGTTTTTACAGTATATTGCACAGGATGCATATTTTAGATGATACAGTGGAATGAAAGTAGATCTAGCTGAACTGTTGTGTTTAGTTTTCAGATGGAGCGTTCAATGGCGTTACTGCTCTCTCCACCCTCCATTTGGATGACAACAAATTGGAGACTCTACCTTCAAACCTCATCCTGACCAAAATGAGGAACATGACTCTGTCCAACAATCCCTGGCAGTGCACCTGCTCAATAGCTGCAGTACGAAGGTACAGTATTTACTCAGTCTAGATCCAAATCCCACCTCTCTTTATTTAACATACTGTGCTTTGAGTCAGGAACCACATTTTTTATATTTTACAAGCTTGGGCGGCACACTTTTTCCACCGTAGAGGATTGAAGGTGGCCAGCTGGTAATGATTGTTTTTCCTAGGTGTCTACTTTCTCTGAGAAGCTTTATTAACCAGCCAAGATTTAATCTGATCATTAACATCCCTACAATAATACTGGCTTATCACCCAAATCTTTGGACACTTCATTATCTCAGACTT
This sequence comes from Mustelus asterias, assembly GCF_964213995.1. NCBI lineage: Eukaryota > Metazoa > Chordata > Chondrichthyes > Carcharhiniformes > Triakidae > Mustelus > Mustelus asterias. The sequence goes on along the minus strand of NC_135812.1, from coordinate 77,330,261 downwards.
TTGTGTCTTCTGACCCATGGTTCCTCACGTTTATTCATTTCCCCTATTTAAACGTCAATTTGCAGAATTATAGAATCCCTACAGTGCAGAAGGAGGCCATTCAGCCCATTGAATCTGTACCGATCACAATCCCACCCAGGCCCTATTCCCGCAACCCCACGCATTTACCTCGCTAATCCCCCTGACACCAGGGTCAATTTAACATGGCCAATCAACCTAACCCGCACATTTTTGGAGTGTGGGAGGAAACTGGAGCACCCGGAGGAAACCCATGCAGACATGGGGAGAATGTGCAAACTCCAAACAGACAGTAACCCGAGGCCGGAATTGAACCTGGGACCCTGGCGCTGTGAGGCAGCAGTGCTAATCACTGTGCCACCGTGCTGCCCAAACAAAGTAGCCCAGTCTGCAAGCTTCTAAATGGTCAAGGTTCCAAATGTCAATCCAATCAGCCAGAGCTCATTGTTGGGAAAAATAAATACTGCAGTCATTCTGTGATTCTATAGGACTTCACCATTCACACTCTCCACTCTGCCAACTCCCACATCTCTCTGGCCTTTGCCACTCTCCCAGTCAGCTACTCCCCTGCAGAGTGCTACCATTTCAGCTCTGATTTTACAGTTGTTTTGCTTTGCCAAATCCATCACCTCAGTATCCTGCTCATAATGGTTACTTTCATTTAATACCGTTCTGAATATGGAATATGTTGATAATGCCAACATAAAACTGTGAGAGATGTTTGAGCTTAAAATGAGAGGGGTACTTGAAATGCACTCAAGGGGTGGGATTCTCCCTGTCCACCACCGCCCACCCCCCTCACCTGAAAGCCTGTGATTTATTTAAAACATTGTGGGTTGCAAAAGAGGAAGTGAAATTATAGACTGTCAACCAGGCCTAGACTCCGTCAACACTGCGGTCAGGATTAATGAGGTACTTGTGGTGCATTCAACCATGAAGGGAAATGAAAATACACACAGGTGGCTGGAGGATGATAGAAATCCATTGAGCTGTCAATGGATCAATGGAAAGCTTTTTCAAGGCGCCGTATATTGAATTTATTGGAGATCAAAGGGTTCCATTGGAATGGAGAAGGTTTCAAAGAATTCAACTTTGAAATCAAAGCTGTGCGCGTACATTGGGGCAGACTGGAACCTCCCCGCCCCTGGTGAACTTGACATCTCCTCTCTGTTAGAGGAATCCCGCTGTCGACACACGACAGCGCAGAGTCGCTGAGCAGAAACTGATAGCCAAGTTCTGCACACATGAGGACGGCTTAAACCGGGATGTTGGATTTATGTCACATTATCAGTAACCCCCACAGCTTGCCTCCTGATCTTGCAGAATCTTACTAGCTGTTCTGTCTGGAGACAATACACATCTCTTTAACCTGTGTTTAATGTTCCCTCCACCCACATTATCTGTACCTTTAAGACCTGGCTGGCTGTAGAGATTTGCATTCTAATTAGTATTCTGTAACTTGATGTTGTGTCTCTGTGCACTGTTGGAGAACAGATTTTCACTCCATCTGACGAAGGGGCAGCGCTCCGAAAGCTTATGGTATTTGCTACCAAATAAACCTGTTGGACTTTAACCTGGTGTTGTGAGACTTCTTACTGAAATCACCATACCAGGGATGACCTTCAGGTCTGCCAGTCCAGTCATGACATCCCATCCCAGTGGAGATTGGTGAAGTCAATCCTTTGCCCTCAGCTGTGCCCACTCAACAACCAGGACCTCTGAGCGACCCTTCCTCTATAACCTGGCAGCAGCAGAAGAGCAAATGGCCACTGGACCTACCTCCTTGACCCACCCCTCAGGCTCTTGGCAAGGCCAGGGTGTCAGTGTCAAAGTGCCAGGGGGCAGGAGAATGCCTCTCTTTTCTGAGGGGCTGGTGGTGCTCTCCTTGGACCCTCTGGGTCCAGTACATCACGTCCCTACTTGTGAGTCGCACAAGTAAAGCCTGCCTGATGCCATTCCCGTTGGCAGGTTGGGTCAATGGCGAGAAGCTGATGAATTGGCTGCCAAACCCGCTAATGACATTCAAATGAGTGGGTTTACATAATTATTTGGTTGCCACCCAATCAGGGCAGGAACCCAATGAGGGTCGGGTAAATCCTGAGAGTCCTTATGCCCGTCGGGAATGCCAACTTTTGGCTGACGCCCCATTCACCGCGGCATCGGGATTCCCGCTGGCTGTCTGACGATGTCAGAGAATCAGGCCATATGAAAGGGGAAGGAGTTTCTGAATTTCGTGAATGAGAACCAAATGTAAAAGGAAGTAAAAGGAAATTATTGGTTAGGAGTGCGCCATGTGATTCAGGACATGTCATTCTGAGAAATTTACAGCAAACATTGCTACAGTGATACAGGTTTGGTACAAGATGATGCAGAGAATTGGTGCCTTTTCAATGATACAAAAGAGGTTAGGGAAAGATCAAATAGACATTTTCAAAGGTTAAGTAGCAAAGGCTTATTCCGATGGGTTGGTGAATTGGAATCAAGGGATAGAATGAGGATAAGAATGAAGAGGGAGGTTAAAAATGTTATCACAGAGGATTATTACAACAGGGAATGTTTCATTCCAAAGAGACAATAGAGGTAGGAAATGATAAAAGATATGAGATAAATATTTGATAATAAATTGCTGTTTCCTGTTCCCGATGTACAGATGGATGGACACCAGCAGGAATCGTCCAGATGGAGTCTGTGCTTCTCCAAGCCAATACCGTGGTCAGCAAATCCGGGAAACCTCTGCCTTCAGAACTTGCCCAAGACGCACAAAGCGCAACAGAAAGAACACACTCTGAGCAGGTACATGAAAGACTGGTTCACTATCAATAGCATGGCTGCTTTGTTACTGAACTATACAGGAAGGCTGAGCATTGACTCCACATTTATTGCGAGTTAGTCGGTTTCAGGTGAGCTGGTGGAGGGGATGCTATAACTGGAGATGGAAGATTAGCCGGAGGACCGGCTAGCAGTGCTTCCCAAAGGGTGCGGCGCGCCACACTGGTGCGGTGAGAGAGGATGGCGGGAAAATTCAAGGACAATCAAAGAAACATTTAAACATTCACGTATAGAAACCCGTAGAAGTTTCCAGATTTCATGCCATCTCTCTTTGTGTTAAGACTTAACACCAGTGTGGCACGCCGCACCCTTTGGCAACCACTGGTAGAGTCACACTCAATGGTCCATGCTTGGAAAAGTGCAGAGGGAAGTGATGTCTTCTTGGGTGTCAGCCATGGCTCAATTGGTAGTACTCTTGCCTCTGAATCAGACGATTGAGGATTCACATCCCATTCCAGGACATCAATCTGGGCTATCCCTGCAGTGCAATACTGAGGGAGCCTTTCAGGTGAGGCATTAAATTGAGGCCCTATCTGGTGGATGTGAAATATCCAATGGTTCTATTTCAAAGAAGAATAGGGGAGTTAACCCTAGTGTCCTGACTAATATTTATCCTTCAATCAATATCACATCACTGTGGGTAAACTGGCTGCTGCATTTCCTAGATTACAACAGTGATTGCATTTAAAAAGTCCCTACTGGGTTATAAAGCATCATGGGACATCTGGTGGTCATGAAGGGAGCTACATTAATACTGGTCTTTCTTCTTTTAAAATGTTAGGTGAGCATAGAGTGTTTATTCCAAACAGCTCCAGGTCATTCATGGTGACTGGAGGGAAATAGTGAGCCACCTGCCCCTGTATTTGCAATCCTGCATTTCTGTTGCTCTGGCTATAGGGTACTAAATAGTTAAATCCGTACCCAGCTGGACACTGGGTCAGTCTGGGTGGAGACTAGATCAGTCTGGCTGGGGAATGGATCAGTCTGGCTGGGGAATGGATCAGTCTGGCTGGGGAATGGATCAGTCTGGCTGGGGAATGGGTCAGTCTGGCTGGGGAATGGGTCAGTCTGGGTGGGGAATGGGTCAGTCTGGCTGGGGAACGGGTCAGTCTGGCTGGGGAACGGGTCAGTCTGGCTGGGGAATGGATCAGTCTGGCTGGGGAATGGGTCAGTTTGGCTGGGGAATGGGTCAGTCTGGCTGGGGAATGGGTCAGTCTGGGTGGGGAATGGGTCAGTCTGGGTGGGGAATGGGTCAGTCTGGCTGGGGAATGGGTCAGTCTGGCTGGGGAATGGGTCAGTCCGGGTGGGGAATGGGTCTGTCTGGGTGAGGAATGGGTCTGTCTGGGTGAGGAATGGGTCAGTCTGGCTGGAGAATGGGTCAGTCTGGCTGGGAACTGGGTCAGTCTGGTTGGGGAATGGGTCAGTCTGGGTGAGGAATGGGTCAGTCTGGCTGGAGACTGGGTCAGTCTGGTTGGGGAGTGGGTCAGTCTGGGTGGGGAGTGGGTCAGTCTGGGTGGGGAGTGGGTCAGTCTGGGTGGAGACTGGGTCAATCTGGCTGGGGAATGGGTCAGTCTGCATGAGGAATTGATCAGTCTGGGTGAGGAATGGGTCAGTCTGGGTAAGGAATGGGCAGTCTGGCTGGGAAATGGATCAATCTGGGTGCGGTCTGGGTGGGGACTGGATCAGTCAGGGTGGGGACTGGGTCAGTCTGGTGGGGGAATGCGTCAGTCTGGCTGGGGAATGGGTCAGTCTGGGTGGGGACTGAGTCAGTCTGGGTGGGGACTGGGTCAGTCTGGGTGGGGACTGAGTCAGTCTGGGTGGGGAATGGGTCAGTGTGGTTGGGGAATGGGTCAGTCTGGGTGGGGACTGGGTCAGTCTCGGTGGGGAATGGGTCAGTCTGGGTGGAGACTGAGTCAGTCTGGGTGGGGAATGGGTCAGTGTGGCTGGGGATTGGGTCAGTCTGGGTGGGGACTGGGTCAGTCTGGGTGGGGAATGGGTCAGTGTGGCTGGGGATTGGGTCAGTCTGGGTGGGGACTGGGTCAGTCTGGGTGGGGAATGGGTCAGTGTGGCTGGGGATTGGGTCAGTCTGACCTGTCACATTCTCTACAGCCAAGATAGTGCCAAACCTAACCATTTAGGTTGATGCATGAGGAATTATCAGTTGGGTGAGTTTCTGGTGGGTTGTCATGGCCTGAGGAAGCTGTAGCCACAGCAACCTTCACCAATCTATAGTCTTAGCTTGTATTGCTTTGAGTTTAGAAACCTTAAGGGTAATCTCGACAAAGTATTTAAGATGATAAAAGGATTTGATAAGTGAGATAAAGATATACTATTTTTTCTGGTGGGGGAGAGGTGAGCCATAGGGGTCAGGAGTGAAAGCAGGAGGCATATCTTCACCCAATTTGTTTAAATTTATTTATTCATGTCACAAATAGGCTTACATTAACACTTCAATGAAGTGAAAATCCCCTAGCTGCCACACTCCGGCGCCTTTTCGGGTACACTGGGGGAGAATTTAACATGGCCAATGCACCTACCCAGCACGTCTTTCAGACTGGGAGGAAACCGGAGCACCCGGAGGAAACCCACGCAGACACGGGGAGAACATGCAGACTCTGCACAAACAGTGACCCAAGCCGGGAATCAAACCCGGGAACCCTGGTGCTGTGAGGCAGCAATGCTAATCACTGTGCCACCCACCCTATTCTCCAATGGCTATAGATGCTGAGGGGCAAATGAGGCGATCAAGACTGAGATCAACAATTTTTTGTTGGGTCAGGGATATTGAGATATATGGAGCAACGATGATTAAAGAAGGTTAAGTTACAAGCTACCCATGATCTATTTGAATGGTGGGTGGATCAGGCTTGAGGGGCTAAATGGTCTACTGCTGTTCCTTTACGAGTGTAATAGTGTCACTGAGGTGGGGTAATTCAGAGCTCTTCCTCCAGGGCCTTCGTTCTCTGATAAGCTTTGTTTTTTTCCAGTAGGTGATGGGAATGTCCGTCCTGGAGACTGACTCCTCGTTTGACAATGCCGACTGCTGACTCCTCACAGCCACTTCCCGCGCACACAGAAGGAATTTCTCAGTCACTCTCCACAGCAATCGTGAATCAGCTACAAATTCCTCATAGCTTTGAAGAGCGCGTAACGGAATGCAGCTTCAGCACGGCGATACCTCTTCACGGTCCAAGTGTGTGCACTCAAAAATCTCAGCGCTTAGAAACAGCAAAGGAAATCGAGTAGCTTAAACAAAAAAAGGGGCAAACATGCTTCGAACTAGAAGCATCTCTTCACGTAGATGTGCACAGGCTTTGTCAAGATTACTGTATTAATATATATATATTCACGTATATATTTATGTACTCTTATAGGTCATTTCTTGGAACTAGATACTCTGTTGGAGGCTCTTCCTTCTTCCCCTCCCTCACCTCTTATCTGTGCCAGCTCATGTTACATCCTTCTCCTTGTTTGGAAAGACAGTTGCATTGAGCCCAATCATTCTTCAGATTCCAAAATTTAGCCTGACAAATGCATTCAATTGCCTCTTGAAACTATATAAATAGTCTGCTCCCAGTGCCTGTTCTTCCAAATTACTGTTCGAGGTGAGATAGATTTGCCTAACTTCCCCTCTCATTCCTAATCCTTGAGTTTTTAAACTTGCATATGATAATACACCACACCATAATCTCTTCTTGTTAGCTGGTACCCAATTGATATTAAGTTTGGTCTGGGTCCATGATAGTTACAAAGATGCCAAATACAAATGGGTAAGGAAACAAAGGCTTTTGAGTTGCCTGCATTAATGCACCAGCAATGTTGCAACATTATATTTACCCCCAAAGTGGGGAGCGGGGGAAGGGATGGACTCTGGGTGAAGCATTGCCTGTCCTGTAAATAAAAAATCCCCTGTATGAAATGAGTTTGGACGGTGTACAAGACAGACCAACTGCACAAAACTGCCCTTAGTTGACAACATCACTCAGATAGACCCAGGGAGACTGGCCAATGTTGGAAATAGAAATGTCTTACTCTGCATTAAGGCCAGATGGGGGTTATACCTTGATCCTAAAACTGGGATCATTGTTCAGTATGAAAGCCCCTTGGCCTGATAATCACAAAGTCCATTGTTGTACTTATTTAACATTCTTCTTTATGGAGTGACACACTTATCGGGTAGCTTGGTAGGGAATTGGAGATTGGTGCAGCTATGCAGGACAGAATCTAGTCAAAACTCCACAGCCAGTCAAAATCGAATCTGGTCAGAAAGTGCCTATTCCAAGCGACTAACTGTGGAGTTCTCAAAATGTCCAGCCTCACGTCTGTCTGGTTTGCACAGGCTGATTCAAAACTCTCTGTACCTCTGGTGCCAAAAGGGGTGGAAATCTTGACCAGATTCCCAGCATTGCGCTGAAAGGTTTTGTGCTTTCAGGATGACCAGTACCGTCAGTCTCTCCTCCTCCGAGAGATCAGTGAGTGTGTGCCTGTGTGGGAGACCAGACACAGGCGACCTCGCTTGTCCCGAAACCATAAAATCCCGCCCGAGGTCAGCGGACCTTTCCATAGTCCGCCCCTCACCTGCTCCAATTCCCGTAGGGGTCGGGATGGTATAATTCCGGCCCAGGAGTTAACAGAACATTGTAATCAACACCTTTAAACAACTGGAAGTCCCAGTACCCTAACTGGACAATCCTAATGTATCTGCAGGTTCATAACTTAATGAATTAATTTCATCAGTTTATTTCGTGCATTCATGGGCTTCAAAGGAGGAAAGCCAAGACAGTGAGCATTGTGGGTTAGGTCCTCACTGTGTTCCTAGGCAATTCCCAGTCTCAATGTCCAATGTATAGTCTTTGGCCTTTAGTAATCCAACCTTTGGAGCTCAGGCAACATGCCCTTTTTATATTTCTTATTGGATGATGTGACCTGTTTGGAGTTTGTGTTTTGGGAGATTTGGAAAGAGTTGTTGTCTCTTTGTGTATAGATTCTAAATCAAAGCATTGACAGCAACTTATGATGACCAGAGATCAATGGTCGGAGAGATTTAAACAGCTGGCTGTGCAGGATTGATGTACAAACCTACAGGAAGATATTCTCAGTCCAGCCCATTGCATTCAACATTAGTTACATCAGTTGTCTTATAGATGGCAGGCTTTTCAAAAGTTCTTTTTCTGGATCTCATGTGTCCCATTTCACATTTTCCCATTGTCCACTGGACTCCAGTCTGACAGATCCTGCACTTAGGCAAATTTACATGAATTCAAAGAGAGAAAAATAATCATTGCAAGATAACAGAAAAACAGAGGAAGGCCTGAAGTTGTTTCTGTGTCTTCAAATTGAAAGGGGAAGCATGCCACCCAACACATACAGCAGCACATCCCAAACCCACCACGACCACCAACTGGAAGAATAAGGGCAGCGGACACATGCAAATTCCACAATCTGCAAATTTCTCTCCAAAGCACACACCATGCTGCCTTGGAACTTATCGCTGTTCTGTCACTGTCACTGTCTATGGGTCAAAATCCTGGGATTCCTTCCCTAACAGCACTCAAGATGTACCTAGGCCACATGGACCGCAACAGTTCAAGGGTAGCTCAGCACCACCTGTAAAGAGCAATTAGGGAAGGACAATAAATGTTCACTTTGCTCACATCCCAGGAAGGAAGATAGACTATGACAACAGGACAGTTGAATGAACAGCCAGGGCAGCAACATCAGAGATGGCAACACTGAACACCAATTCACTGCCTCCAATTTTATTTCATACAAATCCTTCAGTTGAGATAGTTCAAAACCTACATTGTAACATAAAGATGGATTAAATCTGTCCCAGTTATCTCTAATATTGCTTACTCTCTTACCTAGCTCAGAGGCACCCTGGAGAAAGGATATCCAGGTGGATATAAGCCATGTTCATGATCACAGTGTCATTAATTAGCTCACTACCAGACGCAGCGACCCTCTCCTCTGCAAATAACAATACAATTTAGAAGGTTCACAATTTATCTTTTTTTTTAAAAGAAACCCTCATTGGTGAAGGAAGTACCGTGGAGGAGCAGAGTGTTTCTCATCTCATGGCGTGTCTCTTGCTGCGAGGGGTTGCTGTAATATTTTATCTTCATGCTGAAGCCATTGTATATAAAAGGTTAGTAGAACCTTAGTGCAGGTCACTCTTAACGTAGCCCAAGAGAGATTATGGGCCTTAAAATGGATGTCTCGGGAATAATTACTGCTGCCAAGCTGACATTCTCATCTCCAGTAAGTGTGAATTGCTGAGCAACTCTTCTGCACTTTACTTGCTGCAAGTCTATCAATAAAAACATATTTTTCATATCACTCAAAGGGAACTTTCTCATGTTTTATTTATAAGACCATAAGAAATAGGCACAGGAGCAGGCCGTTCGACCCCTCGAGCCTCCTCCGCTCTTCAATAGGTCCACAGAATCCCTACAGCGCAGAAGGAGGCCATTCAACCCATCGAGCCTGCACCAACAACAATCCCGCCCAGGCCCTATCCCAGTAACCCCAAGTATTTACCCTGCTAACCCCCTGACATTAAGGGGCAATTTAGCACAGCCAAATGACCTAACCCGCACATCTTTGGACGCTAAGGGGCAATTTAGCATGACCAATCCGCCTAACCTGCACATCTTTGGAGTGTGGGATGTAACTGGAGCACCCGGAGGAAACGCACGCAGAGACGGGGAGAACTTGCAAACTCCACACAGACAATCATCCAAGGTTGGAATCAAACCCAGGACCTTGCCGCTGTGAGGCAGCAGTGCTAACTACTGCACCGTCCATGGCTGATCCAACATTCCTCATCCACTTTCCTGCCCCTTCCTCGCAATCTCAGCCTGAAATATACACAATGGGCTGGGTTTTCCGGCTGCGCTTGCCCCAAAACTGGAAAATTGAGGCTGAGGTCAAGGGAAATTTGCATGGTCCTGTCCCACCCGCTACATTCCCGTGGTGGGCAGGACAGGAAAATTCCACCCAATGAATCTGCCCCCAGCTCTCTGTATCAAGGAGTTGCAAAGACTCACAATCCTCAGAAAAGAAATCCCTCGTCTTCTCAATCTTAAATTGGCACCCCGTTATTCTGAGACGATGGCCTCCGGTCAATAGCTTCCTCTTGCTTCTTACCTTGAATGGGGTTAAGTCCCACAGGGATACAAGTCCTACTGGGACACAAGTCCTTGTGAACCAGTAATGGATGAGCCATTTTGCATGAGCTGAGATGAGGGGCAAGTTCCAGTTGCCTAGCTGACTAGCTTGGCGAGGGAAGGGAGGGAGAAGGGAAGGTTAGGGAGAACAGTGTCATAATCTAATCCTAACCTCCCCTGTTGCCCACAAGGTTTAGCAATGGTAACTGACCATTAACATTAACCTGCCTTGATCTTCCCCTTCCCTTAATCAGGGGCAAGAGAGCCAATTTGTACCCATCTGCACTGTTGCCTGACTCTGACTAGTTACCTCTGTATGGATCTATGCTGCCATTACCAAGCTTTTGATGTGGCTTTGAGGTAGTTTAATGCAAGAGGCTTGGTTTAGATTTAAGTAGAGGTCTAATTTTGATCATTTCCAAGTCTACGTTTTGCCCAAAGGAAGTTGACCTACCAGTCCATAGCTCAGCTCATGGTATCAGTGTGTGAGGTGGGACATACTGAGGTAAAAATAACTCTTTACAATGAGTTACCGAGCAACAAAACATCTCCCAAGTCATTGTCAATATTTTAGCCGAAATAAATGCACCAAAACACATCAATCAATTGAAAGTCCTGTATTGTTGCACATTTGTTATCACACTTTCCTTCCATTATCACATTTTCCCATGCACAGATCTCTTTCTAACATTACCAGTCAAGATTTTGACTGTTGTAAGATTGTTTGGTGTCTCACTAAGATGGCTGGAGGTTTGTGAGGTTGAACATAAGCTGTTTACTGTTAACAGACAACAATATACATATCTCCAAAGTAAAGCTACTATCTTCATGGCCATTTCTCTCAGACTCCCTTTACACACAGTCTGTCATCGTGTGACTCTCTATTATGTGGACGGTACTGTTTACCCAGTCCCACATTAATCTTTATCAGCCCAAACATCCTGATATCACATCATCTAGCCGATGCAAATGATGGACAGATAAAAGACCTACTGGTCAATGTAGACTGCCCCACTCAGAATGATGGTTGAAGCATTAAGACTAAGCACTAGGTCTACTGTAATCTCCAGAGTCAGGTAAAACAACAAAACCAGGTCAATAAAGGAAGATACTTTGGACAATTCCTCTTAGCATCCTGCCACTGGGCAATGGAAATCAGTTTGAGATTGCACAGACCAAGCCTGATCTGTACTAACTTCTCCTATGGTGCCAACCCTTTTCACAGGAAGCAGTCCAGTTCCCTCTTGAAGGTGAGGCAATGTCAGCATCCACCATAGCAGCAGGTAATGTAACAGAAGCTCACTACTCCCTGGAAAAAGAGGATCAGCCCAATATTTCCTCCATTCCTCCTCTTGCACAGTTTGAATTCCCCAATCCGTAAACTAGAATAACCTTTAAACCTTGCTCTGGATTGGCTGCTTCCTCCCTTGTGACTTCTGGTACCCCTAGCCATTATTCCTTCATCCACTTCCTGTCACACTTTCCTTTAACATTTCTCCAACATTCCTATGGTTCCATTTCCTAACCTCTGACCCTCAGTCAACAAGTATTTTAATCTCCCCTGGTTTCTGGTACGAGCTTGCCCCCACATTGACTTTCTCCCCACCTTCCTGGTTTACAGTGCTTTCTTCAGTTATCTCATCTCCACAGCTCTTCCAAAAGATTTCTTCAGTTTACCATATCTGGCTGCCCACTGGACTCGCCTCCTCCTCCACTCGAGCATGATATTCCGATCTCCTCCACTGGACAGCATCTGGTTCCTCTCCAAACCTCCAAATACCAGGCCTTTTCCTCCAATCCTCATTCCAGGAGCTTCTCCCCTGGTTATTGCCCAAGCTCCTCTTCCCTATTCAGCCAGTCAAAATGCTCAGTAATTGATACAAAAAAACTCAAATTAAATTTCCTCTTACTCTGCTCCACTGGAAACAGCCCTATATCACTTCGTTGCTCCAGTTTTCCATCCCTGGAACTTTCCTGGTGAACCTACAGTCTCAGCGGTTTTAATGTCCTTTCTTCATGAGGTGCCTATTATTTTTGGTTTAGTTAGTTTTTATTTATTATTGTCACAAGTAGACTTACATTAACACTGCAATGAAGTTACTGTGAAAATCCCCTAGTCGTCACAATGAGGGAGAATTTAGCATGGCCAATGCACATCTTTGGACTGTGGGTGGAAACCGGAGCACCCCGGAGGAAAACCACGCAGACACAGAGAGAATGTGCAGACATGTGCACCCAAGCCGGGAATCGAACCCAGGTCCTTGGCGCTGTGAGGCAGCAGTGCTAACGACTGTGCCATCATGCCGCCCGGCAGATAATGCCCTAACCGTGAGCTAACCAATGTATTAAACACATCTATCACTACCTCTTGCTTCTCCAACTCTGTTTCCCTATTAGATGATCCTTCCCTTTCTATGGCTTTCTTGATCTGCACTAACACCTTCAGAATTATCTTGGACCCCCTCTGTATGTTTCCATTGAGTCTGTATGCCCATTCTCAGTTTCCTCCATGCAGAATGCAAGGCCTCATATTTACCAATATTAAATTGTGTGTAATACCCATCTAGCCATCCCCTTAATGTGTCAGGACAGCTCAGGCAGTGAGAATTCTGCAGTGAGTAACTCACCTCCTGTCTCCAATGTCTGTCCACAATCTGCAAGGCACAAGTCAGGAGTGTGATGGAATATCCTCCACTTGCCTCATGCAGCTCCAACAACACTCAAGTAACTCGACACCATCCAGGACAAAGCAGCATTGCTCGATCTGCAACCCGTCCACCGCATTCACCATTCACTCCTTCCAATATCAAGGCATTTTGGCAGCATTATGTGCCATATAGACAGTTCACTGCAGCAACTCACCAAGCCTCCTTTGACATCACCTTCCAAATCAGTGACCTCTATCACCTAGAAGGACAAGAGCAGCAGATGCATGGGAACACCACCACCTACAAGCCACACGCTGTCCAACCTGGAACTGTATTGGTGTTCCTTTGCCAGATTAAAATCCTGGAACTCCCCTCCTTACAGCACTGTGAGCGCACTTACACCACATGGACTGCAGCAGGTGAAGGAGGTGGCTCACAAGTACCTTCTCAAGAGCAATTAGAGATGGACAGCGAACACTGGTCTTGCTATCGATGCTCACTTCCCATGAAGGAATTTTATAAAGAAGTCATGCCTGCAGATGCTTCATGGGATTTCAGTAGGTGCTGATTGCCACATCGCAATGTCAGATTCAGAGCCTGAGACTGCAGCCAGAATCACAACCTCCCTCCTGCAGAGTGTCCAAGAATCAATTGGGAACTGCAAAAATGTTATTCACTTTCACTTTCATGCTTTTAAATTTATGTGATTATTTGGCCTCCCCATTGCCCACCCACCTGAAAATCTGCAATCCCATCTTCACACGGGATTCTAATCCAACCCCTGGCCCTTCTCTGCCTACACCCATCCCATTTCAGACAGCACTGACTGACCCCACCAAAATGATACCGGAAGGTGCTCCACTAGGCCAAGAACACACAACCTGCAGAGAAACTCCGATACCTGGAACACGATAAAGCTAAAGAAATAATCAACACGAAATCTTGCCATAAAATGGATGCAGCCATAAAAGAATTGTATCATATGCTTGGATCATCATTGCACTTCAAATGAAATGTTGTTTCACCCTCAAACACCAAGGGTGGGATTTTACGGCCTTGCTCGTCCTGAAACCGTAAAATCCCACTCGAGGTCAATGGACCTTCCCAATGTCCGCCCTTTGCCCGCTCCAATTCCCGTGGCAGGTGGGATGGTAAAATTCTGGCCCAATTCTCCCATCTCAGTGTTTGGCTTTGCTATATCTAGCATAGCAAATAAGGGCAGGAATAGGCCATTTGAACCTGTTCCACCAGTCAATAAAATTATGGCTGATCTGATTGTGGCCTTACTCCACTTTTCTAATGGTTCCCCCATAACCTTTGATTCCCTTGTAGATCAAAACTCTGTCTAAGTCAGGGTTGAATATATCCACTGACCTACAGAGTTCTCCGGGGTAGGAGAATAGAACATAGAACATAGAACATTACAGCGCAGAACAGGCCCTTCGGCCCACGATGTTGCACCGACCAGTTAAAAAAAAAAAAAGCTGTGACCCTCCAACCTAAACCAATTTCTTTTCGTCCATGAACCTATCTACGGATCTCTTAAACGCCCCCAAACTAGGCGCATTTACTACTGATGCTGGCAGGGCATTCCAATCCCTCACCACCCTCTGGGTAAAGAACCTACCCCTGACATCGGTTCTATAACTACCCCCCCTCAATTTAAAGCCATGCCCCCTCGTGCTGGATTTCTCCATCAGAGGAAAAAGGCTATCACTATCCACCCTATCTAAACCTCTAATCATCTTATATGTTTCAATAAGATCCCCTCTTAGCCGCCGCCTTTCCAGCGAAAACAATCCCAAATCCCTCAGCCTCTCCTCATAGGATCTCCCCTCCATACCAGGCAACATCCTGGTAAACCTCCTCTGCACCCTCTCCAAAGCCTCCACATCCTTCCTGTAATGTGGGGACCAGAACTGCACACAGTACTCCAAGTGCGGCCGCACCAGAGTTGTGTACAGTTGCAACATAACGCTACGACTCCTAAATTCAATCCCCCTACCAATAAACGCCAAGACACCATATGCCTTCTTAACAACCTTATCTACTTGATTCCCAACTTTCAGGGATCTATGCACACATACACCTAGATCCCTCTGCTCCTCCACACTATTCAAAGTCCTCCCGTTAGCCCTATACTCAACACATCTGTTATTCCTACCAAAGTGAATTACCAAAGAATGCCAAAGATTAACACACATCTGAGAGAAGAAATTCCTTCTCTTCTTTGTTTTAAATGCGAGGTCCCTTACTTTGAAATCATGCCCCCAGTGCAGGAATCCCCCATGAGGGGAAACCATCCACTCAGAATCTTATATCATTCAATAGGATCACCTCCCATTCTTCTAAACTCAAACTTTCCTCATTAGACAACTCCTTCATCCCACAAATCCACCTAGTGGACTTTCTCTAAATCGATTCTAATGTAAGCATATTCCTCTTTAATTAAAGAGACGCAGTACTCTAAGTGCGCTCTCATCAATGTCCCGTACAATTTTTCCAACACCTCCTTACTTTCATACCCCATCCTCCTTGTAATAAAGGCCAATGTTCCTTTTGCCTTTCCAATTACTTGCAGTAGCGCCTTGCCTACCTTTTTGTGATTCATGCCTAAGGACATCCAGCTCCCTCTGTACTTCAACATTCTGCAGTCTCTCTATTGAAATAATATTCTCCTGTTCTCTTCTTCCTGCCAAAGTGGACAACTTCAGATTTTCCTACATTATACTCCATTTGCCATTTTTTTTCCCAGTCACATACTTATGTCTCCTTGCAGTCTCATTGTATGCTCCTCACTTGTTTTCTGACCTATCTTTGTATTTTCAATAAATGGGGCTACGCTTAGCTTCCAATTTCCTGTAGGATCTGAGGTAAATGAGTCCAACCGAAAGGCCATTAATTACAGAAACACCAACATTTTCTGCTTGTGTTTAAGACAAAACCATGTTGATCAGCCTGTCCAACTCTCCAAACACTGGGTGATCAGGATACCAACGTTTTTGAACTCAGCATCAAAATCCTCTCTTTTAAGCTCTCCAACCGAAATTAAAAACTTCCACAAGCAAAAATCTTTGGAACAAGTTGCTTATGCTAGTGGAAGCAGCCGGGATTGGTCCATTCAAATGCAATCATTATTTTCCAGAGAATAATATTTTGGGATAAAGTACATCAGTAATTTGAGACATATCAAGAGTATGCTGGGGAGGCGATGGTATTATCGCGAGACAATTAATCCAGAAACTCAGCTAATGCTCTGGGGATTCGGGTTCGAATCCAGCCATGGCAGATGGTGGAATTTGAATTCAATAAAAAAAAATCTGGAATTAAAAATCTACGGATGACCATGAAACCATTATCGATTGTCAGAAAAACACATCTGGTTCTAATGTCTTTTAGGAATAAAAATCTGCCATCCTTACCTGATCTGGCCTACATGTGACTCCAGAGCCACAGCAATGTGGTTGACTCTTAACTGCTCTCTGAAATGGCGTAGTCAGCCACTCAGTTTCAAGGGCAACTAGGGATTGGCAATAAATGCTGGCCAGCCAGCGATGCCCATGTCCCATGAATGAATACAAAAAAAAGTTAAGCGTGTTTGGGATACTTTGGATTTATGCTTCCCAGAGCTCTCCTACACTGGGATTTTGTTGACCTCATGTATGGGTGTGTTGTAGTCTAATTGCTTTGATTAGTCAACAACGCCATTGTCATTGCATGATGTGACTAGCTGAAGGTAGAGAGTGCATGAGATGGGCCATGGTCTTTTTTCACCCAGCAACTCCTCTGCTCCAAATTCTTTCCAAGTACTTGACAACTCTCAATGAGGGCATGGAGAAGCAGCACAGTTACAGTCACCAGAAATCAACCAACAGCCTCACCAAAACATTCAAGCTGGAAGGGCCCAAACGGAGCTTTGTTTCGGGCAACCTTCCAAGTTCTGGAACTTGGGTGAGAAGGGGAGTCAGTTAACCAATGTAAGTCCATCCAAATCGAACAAACAAGAATCATCTCAAAGCATTGAAGACAATAGGTGGCAACAGAAGCTGAAGGGTACTCACAACAAGCTCAGCGATATTCATCTCCTCTCTGATTTTCTTGGCCACTTCGATGGGGCAAGAAGAGCCAGCTATGACCGCTGCCAGAGAAGGGGAAGAGAAATGTTCAGCGATTGATAGGTTGGCAAAGTGAGGCTAAATGTTACCCAAGGAAACCAGGGAAAATGCCAGCCTCTCCAAAACTCATCCGATCCTAATGCTCCCTGTCCAGGGTCTGTCTAGTAGGTTTGAAGAGACTCAACTTCCTGAACCAGACTGAGAATTTCACAAATATATAATGAAAAATCACCTCTTGTCATACTGATCAGTTGCAACAAAGATCTCACCGGCTGTAAATATTTAAATATAATAGGGATTGTGATGGAATCCATAGTCTGTGGGACCAATGGATTTGTTGAATGCTCGACTGAATTCACTGACCCTGATTTCAAAGCTTGGTATTTTCTGAATCAGACCTTAAAGGGAAACTGAGCCTCCAGGTTTTTAGGGAAGCCAAAACAAACTGGTTGAAGACGAGTTCAGAGTAGTCGGTGGTGCAGTGCAAGCAGGCTGAAGAAAGTGAAGGCTGGCTCCAGGAGCTGGCACTGGACAAAGACCAGACAAACAAATCACATTAATGTGTGTTATTAACCACACATCAACAACAAATACAGCAATTAATTTAAATACAGTTATTTAAAGTAACTGAGCGCCCAGACTCATCCATACAGTGCACAGATTTGTCACTAAAGTTTTGGCTAAATGTAATGTCAGTGGATCCACGCCATCAGGCTATGGTGAGAAGGAGGCCATTGTGGTGAATTGGTTGGCAGCGGCTGTCAGGTGAGAGTCGATGGTTAAATCGTTGGAGAAAAGCAGCTGGAATTCTATCCGAGAAACCTCAAAACTTTAAAGGAGTTTTGGGCTGAAATTGGTGCCCTCACTGCTGAGTGGACATCCCAGTAAATCCGTGAAATCTATCTTTGCTCTATTTGTTGTTAATGTGTGGTTAATAACACACATTAATGTGATTTGTCAGTCAATTGCCTGTTTATTTTATGATTTGTCCATTGATTCTGCTTGGATTGTCAATGTAAAAGTTAGAAAAAGTAAAATCTTGTGCATTGGTTTTTGTTGGGGTCACTCGGTAAAATTCAGTTCTTTCGGTTTATTAGTCTCCTAGAATCATAGAATCCCGACAGTGCAGAAGGAGGCCATTCGGCCCATCGAGTCTGCACCAACCACAATCCCACCCAGGCTCTATCCCCGTAATCCCACATATTTAGCCTGTTAATCCCCCTGACACTAGGTTCAATTTAGCATGGCCAATCAACCTAACCCGCACATCTTTGGACTGTGGGAGGAAACCGGAGCACCCGGAGGAAACCCACGCAGACATGGGGAGAATGTGCAAACTCCACACAGACAGTGACCTGAGGTCGGAATCGAACGCGGGTCTCTGGTGCTGTGAGGCAGCAGTTCTAACTGCTGTGCCACCATGCCGTGGGGATCATTACATGGTAAAGAGATCACTGGTATCTATATAACATTAAGTGGGTATAGTATCTTTAGTAGGGCCATTGTACAGAATCTCACTTAATTTTTTGGCAAATAGAATACTGCATCCACTGCCTCCACAAGAGCCAGTGTTTCAGCAGGCAGAGAACTTTTAACAACACGTTTTATATTCTTAGCTTCCAAAGCAAAAATATGGCATTTCCCATTTTAACCCATCAGAAATATTATGAAACCTGCTACACTGAAGCACCAGCCAAGAGGATGAGTATGTGAAGCACCGCTAATGACTGGGTTTTTCACTGGGTCACCTCAACATTGGAACCCAATTATGTATTTATCCAGATTTAATTCTTTGAAAACTTTATTTTTATTTATTTAGGCTGGAATGTTACGGCAGCTCATGCCGGTGGGATTTTCCCATCCTGCTGCAGTGAACGGAGATTTGGTTGGGCGCCAAATTCTCCGACCTCACTGCACCGGGAGTGTGGTGTGTGAACGGCCGGTAAGATCGCACCCTTGTTCATTGCCCACTTACACAAGACTGATTATTGGGAATTGATGAAAAGAATACTGTTCCTTTCACCTCCCTCCCTCCCCCTCCAAACCTGAGTCCACCAGAGGCTCACTACCACTGGGTGTCAATGTTTAGATGAAATGGCTTCCGCTACACGGCCCTGCGATATTTTACATTTTCCTCACCAGCCACTTGCTTGTCTTTATGAGTTATTGTAATTTGATGCTAGTTTTGCACTGGTTAAGACGGCACAACTAATTTCATATTAAACCCTTGAGGCCCTCATACAGAGTTTTCCAACTCATCAGTCTGAGCGGCATTCAAAAATCCAAAATGTGAGCGGTACCGCACAGACAGAGACAGAGGTCTGAAAGTAAACTACCCAATGACCAACTCCAATATGCATGCAACTGTGTCCCTGAAAAGAGAAAGAGGTATCTTCCTTTTCAAGTACAGGAGCTGTCACCTTACCTGTTTCCAGTGTCGAGATGTCAAAAGCAGAGAAGTCGTTCTGGCCCAACATGTCAAGGTACATTGTTGGTGTCCCATAAAGAACTGTACACCTAGGAAAGCAGGCAGATCACCAGAAGAATGTCAGAGCAAGATGCAAGATACAGTTTTAAAATTATATTGATCATTTAAAATCATTTCATAGTACGGAACTTGAGAATTGCTGAAAATAAAAAACACCTCAAAGCTTTTCATTTTGCACTCATCAGGACAGATACAAGAATACCAAATTGCAAAGGGGGCAACAATTAAACTGCATGAGGAAAAAGATGCTGTGTGTTTGGCAAGTCGAATCTGATTGGTCAGGTGCTGCCGTGGAGAATGCACCAGGGAACAACTTTACAATTACAATTTATTTGCATTTCTATTTTTCTTCAGTAGATTCCTGCAAAAAGTCAATCTCTCTCTCTCGTTTCTGTTCTGGTCTCTCTATTTTGGTGATGCAATTCTTCTCAATGTTCCTCTGAACCCTTTTCTCAGCTTCAAATTATCCATCTTATCCCCATTTCCTGTGGTCCTCACAGTGTCCGCATCATACAGACCCCTTCAACTCATTCTTATCCTGTGGAACTCCCTCCCACATCTTGGAGTCAGGACACAAGGAAGATTATTTTACAAGGATAGTTTGCTCAGGTGAACATTACCCAAAATGTGAACCCACATTTGGCAGATGTTGTTGTGTAACATGAAGGATCTGAGCACTTTGGGATCCACACTAAGTATTAATTCAGTGACTTAACTGAACAGAGAGATTCTGAGTTTGAGGAGGAGATAGCTACAGGAGGCAAAGGATCTGGTATAAGGCGGCATGCCGTGAACAGGACATACCTATGAATGAGGTGTCAACATGGTGAGGCTACAACACAGGACTACAATAAAAGCAGCAAGTGATAGATGGTGCTGAGCAACTCCACAACCAATGGATCAGATCAAAGCTCTGCAGTCCTGCCACATCCAGTCATGAATGGTGGTGGACAATTAAATGACTAACAGGACAAGGAGACTCCAAAAATATCCCCTTCCTCAATGATGGCAGAGGCTGGTGTTGTGTATTCATGTTACTTCTAATATTTCCTCACTAGCAGCTATGTAGTGGAACAGGGGCACTTTAAGAGACCGATCATGTGACATTGCTGATGACATCATCGGCCATTTGCAAGGTCAAACGGTCAGTCTATCTTGGCAACCTGTCGTGTTAACATCCTTTCAATGAAGCCCTTCATTTGTTTAAACCTTCGCGGCCTTCAGCCTATCTTTTAAAACCACCATATAGAAAATTGGTGATGAGGTGATTGGACCACACTCACAGCCAGTTCAAAATAAAGTGGAGAAAGTCTGGCAGCATTGTAGACCCCTGACAGAAGAATAAATAACTGAAATCATTGCTATACTAAAGCGAGTGATTGTAGGAGTGCCAAACAATGGTCACAGCCACCGGAGAAACCAAAAATAATCCAAGATTCTGGAGAACACTTTGTAAAGGAACTCGCAATGTGCTCTTCCTGAAAAGATCTCTAACAGTACTGGGAGCTCCATGAGTAGGCGTCAGGAATCTCTGATTTGAAGAGAGAAGAAAGTGTTGTGTATTCATGTTATTTCCAGTGTTGCCTCAGTAGCAGATTTGCAGTGGAACAGGGCACTTTAAGAGACCGATCATGCACAGTGGCACAGTGGTTAGCGCTGCTGCCTCACAGCACCGGGGACCCAGGTTCGATTCCCGGCTTGGGTCACTGTCTGTGCGGAGTTTGCACGTTCTCCCAGTGTCTGTGTGGGTTTCCTGCGAGTGCTCCGGTTTCCTCCCACAGTCCGAAAGACATGCCGGTTAGGTGCATTGGCCATGCTAAATTCTCCCTCAGTATACCCGAACAGGTGCCAGAGTGTGGCAACTCGGGGATTTCCACAGTAATTTCATTGCAGTGTTAATGTAAGCCTACTTATAACTTTAATAAATAAACGTTTTAAAACATGATGCCACTGATGCCATCATTGGCTGCTTGCACGGGCAAGCGGACAGTCTATCTTAGCAGCCTGTCATAATAACACCCTTTCGATAAAGCTCTTTATTTGTTAAACCTTTGAGACCTGCAGCCTATCTTTTAAAACCACCACATCCAGCACATTAGTGCAAAAATCAAGGCTGAAGCATTTGTAACCATCTTCAACCAGAATTATCGAATGGATGATCCATCTAAACCTCCTCCTGAGGTCCCGAGCATCACAGATGCTGGTCTTCAGCCGATTCAATTCACTCCATGAGATATCAAGAAACAGCTGAAGGCATTGTGAAGGCTATAGGCCCTCCCAACATTGCAGCAATGGTGGTGAAGATCGGTGCTCCAGATATTGCTGTTCCCCTAGCCAAGCTGTTCCAGTGCAGCTACAACACTGGCAACCTACCAGACAATACGGAAAGTTGCCCAGGTGTGTCCTGGCCACAAAAAGCTGGACAAATCCAACTCGGCCAATTACCGCCCCATCAGTCCACTCTCAATCATCAGCAGAGACGGAAGGTGTATTCAGCAGTGCTATCAGCAATAATACGCTCCGTTTGGCTTCTGCCAGGGCCACCCAGCTCCCGACCGCATTATGTCACTGGTCCAATCATGGACAGAAGAGCTGATCCCAAGAGATGAGGTGGGAGTGATTGCCCTTGATATCAAGGTCGCATTTGACCAAATGTGGCATCAAGGAGCCTGAGCAGAACTGGAGTTAATAAAAATCAGGGGAAAGTCTTACTGTATTTGGGTTGTTTTGTCATCAAAGTGAGGAATG
Organism: Mustelus asterias; assembly: GCF_964213995.1. NCBI lineage: Eukaryota > Metazoa > Chordata > Chondrichthyes > Carcharhiniformes > Triakidae > Mustelus > Mustelus asterias. Next base: position 77,308,246 of record NC_135812.1, on the reverse strand, counting down.
TTACAGGTTCCCTTTCGGGAACGCAGTGACAACATCAAACACTCCCAGGGCAGGTACAGCACAGGGTTAGATACGGAGTAAAACTCCCTCTATACTGTCCCATCAAACACTCCCAGAATAGATACAGCATGGAAATACAGAGTAAAGCTCCCTCTACAATGTCCCATCAAACACTCCCAGAGCAGGTACAGCACAGGGTTAGATAAAGAGTAAACTTTCTCTGTACTCTCCCTACCAAACACTCCCAGGGTAGTTACAGCATGGGGTAAAATACAGAGTAAAGCACCCTCTACAGTGTCTCATCAAGAATTCCCAGGACAGAATCATAGAATCCCTACAGTGCAGGAAGAGGCCATTTGGCCCATCGAGTCTGCACTGAACACATTCCCGTAACTCCTCATATTTACCCCGCTAGTCCCCCTGACACTAGGGTCAATTCAGCATGGCCAATCAACCGAACCCACACATCTTTGGACTGTGGGAGGAAACCGGAGCACCCAGAGGAAACCCACACAGACACAGGGAGAATGTGCAAACTCTACACAGACAGCGACCCAAGGCCGGAATTGAACCTGGGTCCCTGGCACTGTGAGACAGCAGTACTAACCACTGTGCCACCGTGCCAGATGACAGGTATCTACACTGTGACAGGTACAGCATCAGGTTAGATACAGAATAAAACTCTCTCTACACTGTCCCATCAAACACTCCCAGGATAGGTACAGCATGGGGTGAGGTACAGAGTAAAACTCCCTCTGCAATGTCCCATCAAGCACTCCCAGGGCAGGTACAGCACAGGGTTAGATACAGAGGAAAACTCCCTCTCTACTGTCCCATCAAGCACTCCCAGGACAGCTACAGCACGGTGTTAGATACAGAGTAAAACTCACGCTACACTGTCCCCATCAAACACTCCCAGGACAGGTACAGCACGGGGTTAGGTACAGAGTAAAACCCTCTGTACACTCTCCCAATCAGTATGCTTTAACTCCAAGTGACACGAGCGAACAATTTTTTTCCCATTTTTCCACATCAACCTTCCACCTGTGTCAGTGACATTGTGGTTTAGTATGAGGTCAGCTAATTGACACCTGAGTATAACGTCATCACTATGGCAACTACCAGGCTCCAAGATGTCGGCCATAGGTCTATGTTGTGGTGTTTATTCAATCATGTCCAGTAATGGCCTGGTGCCCAGTTACAGCAGACCTCTCTGTACTGTTGCCTTTCTATCTGACAGTAACTGTAACTATACCTTTCATTCTGGATTGCCTCAAGAGCAGCCCATCCTTCAAAACCTGGAGAGGGAAAAACCAGCAGGCATCCGTACATGACCATGTTCAGCGTTGCTCCCACAGAACCAAAACAGTGAAAGAGTGGCACTGGTACACAGACCCGGGGGTTCTAAAAGTTGCACAGGGAGGAAGAAACAAGATCATTTGTTTATGTACTATTTCCTGACAATATTCTTCTCTCTTTTCATCTCATGTAACTGCATGTTCACTGAGAACCAATGATACTTCATCTAAGTAACCGTTCTTGCAGCACGTGCAGCCTGTGTGTGCTTGCACCTGAGGGTACATCTCACTTGTAAACATTTAAGCAAATACCATGGAAAGTATCCTCTAGCCCACAGGCAGAAACCATTGGCAGAACCTCTATAAAACTATCAATTGCAGCGACTGTTTCACTAATTAAATCAGCTATCCTTATCTAGTCCATGATTACGGACGGGACTCCAATCCCACACCAATCTAGATGACCCATGACTGCCCCCTGAAGTGGCCAGATAAATTGCTCAGTTAAGGGCAACCAATGAGAGGCAAATGTTGTGCTTTCCAGAGTATGAATCCAAAAAGTGAACTAAAAATAATCGCTCCCTCGCTTCTTGTTGCCCCTTGTAGGAGAATCTAGAACTACGGGTCACAGTTTAAAAATAAGGAGTCGTCGATTTCGTTTTAAAGTTTATTTATTGGTGTCACAAGTAGGCTTACATTAACACCGCAATGAATTTACTGCGAAAATCCCCTAAGACAGAGATGAGGAGAATTTTATTTTTCTCACATAGGGTTGTGAGTCTCTGGGACTCTCTTCCTCAAAAGGCAGTGGAAGCAGAATATTTGAATATTTTTAAGGCAGAGCTAGATAGATTCTTGATTAACAAGGGGGTGAAAGGTTATTGGAGGTAGGTAGGAGGTTACAATCAGATCATCTGTGATCATTCTGAATGGCAGAGCAGGCTTGGAGGGCTAAATGGCCTACTCCTGCTCCTAATCTATATGCTAATATGTTCCTTACAGCAATCAATGTCTTGAGAGAATGTGATACCCCACTTTTGTTTTAAAAAGTAGCTAATGTAACACTGCTGTTTAAGAAGGGAGAGAGGCAGCAGATGGGAATTGTAGGCCGGTTAGCCTGACTTCGGTCATTGGCAAGATTTTAGAGTAAAAAGTCTCACAACACCAGGTTAAAGTCCAACAGGTTTATTTGGTAGCATAAGCCACAAGCTTTCGGAGCACTGCCCCTTCATCAGGTGAGTGGGAGTTGTGTTCACAAACACGGCACATATAAACACAAACTCAATTTACAAGATAATGGTTCCAACCATTATTAGCATTCATGTCGAGAGGACAAGAGCAGGGATGTACTTCTGAGGCTTTATAAGGCTCTGGTCAGACTCCATTTAAAGTATTTTGAGCAGTTTTGGGCCTCGTATCTAAGGAAGGATGTGCTGGCCTTGGAAAGGATCCAATGAAGAACTTGTCGTATGAGAAACAGTTGAGGACTCTGGGTCTGTAGTCGTTAGAGTTTAGAAGGATGAGGGGGGATCTTATTGAAACTTACAGGATACTGCGAGGCCTGGATAGAGTGGACGTGGAGAGGATGTTTCCACTAGCAGGAAAAGCTAAAACCAGAGTGCACAACCTCAGGCTAAAGGGACGATCCTTTAAAACAGAGATGAGGAGGAATTTCTTCAGCCAGAGAGTGGTGAATCTGTGGAACTCTTTGTCACAAAAGGCTGTGGAGGCCAGGTCATTGAGTGTCTTTAAGGCAGAGATAGATAGGTTCTTGATTAATAAGGGGATTGGGGGTTATGAGGAAAAGGCAGGAGAATGGAGATGAGAAAAATATTAGCCATAATTGAATGGTGTAGCAGACTTGATGGGCCGAGTGGCCTAATTCTGCTCCTATGTCTTATGGTCTTATTTTGATATATTCTCAATCCTCCCCCATTCGGGCTGCATAGTGGTTACCACTGCTACCTCACAGCGCCAGAGGCCATGGTTCGATTCCCGACTTTGGTCACTGTCTGTGCGGAGTTTGCACGTTCTCCCCGTGTCTGCGTGGGTTTCCTCCGGTTGCTCCGGTTTCCTCCCACATTCCGAAAGACTTGCTGGTTAGGTGCATTGGCCTTGCTAAATTCTCCCTCAGTGTAACCCGAACAGGCGCCAGAGTGTGGCGACTAGGGGATTTTCACAGTAACTTCATTGCAGTGTCAATGTAACCCTACTTGTGACACGAATAGATAAACTTTAAACTCATAAACTGGTTATGTCCAATTATTTCAGGAACTGAACAGGCTGCTGACGGAGGTTTCAGGAACTTAAAAATAAAATTTGAAAGCAGTAAGTGGGATGGTTGGTTCGGTTTATAATCAGTTCACAAATGTGCTACAAAGGAGGTAGATGAAAAAAGTTTGTCGGTGAGACATTTTCAGTGAAGGAAATTTAATGCAACCAGGATCTGTGAACTCACCCGCCAACTGTAGCCCATTCTGTATCCAATGAACCGAGAATTGTTGACAACATTATGGTGGCTAAGGGTGACTCCTTTGGGAGTTCCTGTGGTGCCCTAAAGAAAACACACACGTGCTTGATTAAACATATATCAGAGACATTTATTGAAGCATTGCTGTTACTGGTTGTTGTGGGAAAAGTCACCACTCGGAGATCAGACTTGAGATTCAACATGCAGTTTATTGAATCGAAGCTTCGGGAGGATCTCTGGGCAGAGTTCCTCAATCTGGCTTGGCGGCAGGCGCATTTATATACGTTAAAACATCACAAACATTGGCAGTTTCGCATCAAGCCGTAGGCGGTTACATACTTTGGCCAATTGGGCCCCTTGACAATAGTTAGTTATCAATAACTCCCAATCACATTTCGTTGAAAATATCTCACTGTTCTAGTTCCCCTTTCAGGCCATCTGCCCCTGAGCTACCTAACTATTCTTGTCCTTTGCTGTCTGACCATTCCTGCTTGCTTTGCACTTTTACACTAAAATGAGACATAGCTCACCCCAGCTTGTCACTAGTCAAGGCTCGAGTGTTTGTGGGTAACCACAGAGTGCAAAAGTCACATACACAACTTTTCTTGTCTTAAAAAGTTTTAAAGTCACAATAATGGCTTGAACAGTTTTGATTTTGTGTTTACTCCAACACTGGTCACTACCATAAATGGTCCTATTGTCCTTTATTTTCTGGAACACACCTTTCCTGCTCAACAACCGGTTAAATGGAATTGTGTAATAGTGGTCATTATATACATCTTATTATATGTGGCATACTTTGCACTTGTCATCATGAACATTTCTTGTCCCTTTGGAAGGCAGTCTGAAAACCCCCCAGGGTGTTTTTCTGTGCTGGAGGCAGCTTGCCATTGACCACCAGTGGGATCTTCCAGTCCCACCGAGGTTTATGGCGGTTTGTATGGCTTGCCCACTCTGCCACTGGAGAATCCGTTGCACGAGGGTCGTCTTCAGCAGGACCTGAAGATCTGGCGAGAAGGAAGGGCTGGAAAATCCTGCCCTACATATTGCAAAAAGGCAGACTGTAAATCAACCAATTAAATTACTATGCATAAAATATATATGAATAAAATAGAGGGCATTGGATGTTGGCAGCATCCTTACTGCTGAGCCAGAGGCTCTGGGTTCAAGTCTCACTTCAGGTTCTGATGGCTAAGGAAGGTGCATTCATAACATGGCCAAACGTATAAATTTGCAAACACGTCCAACAAATGCCAATGGCAAAAGGCAAGAGTGGAAGCAACTCCTGGCTAGACATGTGCTGGAAAGAAATTGGAGTCTCTGTCATCACTGTCCATAACTCCTGGTTACAACATGCTGTAGAAGTGACTACAGTAATCCAGACTACTTGGGGAGACAGGTCAGTTCAGTTGGTGGGATGGCTAGTGTAGGTCAGATTGATGCCAACAGCACGAGGTTCGATCCTCGGTTAAACCGGGGTAGATTCGGCACCACCCAAAGTGGAAGTTGTGGCTTGGGGGGAGTCAGACATGGCTTCAGACCTGGTTTCAGAAGAGTTCAAGAAGGAGACAAAATGAACAAAGTCCAGTCTTCCACCAAAATACAACTCTCTTACTGCTTCTCATGACAGGAGACTATAGGATTAACCTTTGCAAATCAGTTAACCTGACTTCTGCAGTTTCCTGTGTTCCAAACTTCACACATTCATACCTTGGACCAAACATTTCAGTCTCTCAACAGTCAACTTGTGAGTGCAAGACCAAACAAGAGAATGAAATGAACAAGAAAGTGCATCTGCTGATCCTTAATGAATGGCCTGCCGAGTCATCAGGACTACCTATTTGAAGGAAATGTATGGGGGACCCATGGCAGCTTTCTTCCCCTCCACTCAAGCTTCCTACTGAATACATGGAATGAAATCCCGTTCCTTTATCATGGCAAGGAATGCCGAGGGAAAGGCCTTTACAAACGTCACTGACTCAAACCTGATACAAAAAGAAAAAGTGAACAGTCTATATAGGCTGCCCTGTCTGAAATTCTACCTTCCAAACCATTGAGAACCGTCAGCAGTGTGTGACCTCCGAGGGAATGTATTCAGTCACTTCCCATGGACTTCAAGACAGCATCCTAACTGACTCTAAGTGTTTGGCTAAATAAGATGTCTCACAGTTAACCTTTATAATGTTGAACGTTAAAAGCAATGAATAAAATTAGAATTATTCCCGAGCCATAAGGCTGTAAATCTCCAAACTTTACAGGCCTGTTTGATTTTTGGAGTTTCTTTAGTGTCGGGTTTTCCAAACTTTTCTAGCCATGAAACCCAATTTGGGAAACCCTGCTCTGATGCTGATTTATGGCCTGTTTCGGAGCAGCTTGGTAGGTGAGTTCTAACTCCCTCTATCCTAAAGTGCTCACGTTAGCCTATATACCTGCATAGGGAATCTGAAAATAAAGAATTGTTCACATTATTGCAGCTATAGTTTCACCTTATGATTTTGCTTGTCTTAGCCATACAGTTGTCGCTGACATGAGTACAAACACTAGGCACTGTAGTCGACTTGGGTACAAGCAACACTTGGCACTAAGGCCACTCAAACTTTGAAGCTTTATTACTCATGCATGAGGAGAACACCCATAGGTGTTCTGTCGATTCATACAAATAATTAAGGGCGGCACTGCTGCCTCACAGTGCCAGGGACCCGGGTTCGAGTCCTGGCTTGGCTCACTGTCTGTGTGGAGTTTGCACGTTCTCCTCATGTCTGCATGGGTTTCCTCCAAGTGCTCCGGTTTCCTCCCACAGTCCAATGATGTGCGGGTTGAATGGATTGGCCATGCTAAATTGCCCTTTAGTGTCAGGGGGACTAGCTAGACTAAGTGCATGGGGATATGGCCTGGGTGGGATTGTGGTCGATGCAAACTCAATGGGCCAAATGGCCTCCTTCTGCATTGTAGGGATTCTATGAATTAATTAGCAGTTATAGTTAATTACAGCAAATGGGAAATGAGCAACTTTCTAGTCTTTCATTTGCATACATATCCATCAATCGAAGCATAGCTTTTTGCCCTTTCCTATCCAATGGAAAACTATCTCGTTCTAATCCTTCATTAGCATAATATGTCACCATGTCTTGTTTTTTTTGTATTTGTCATGGTAACTTGTCCTTGTTTCATTCTGTGGCCAAGGCCGGGAAGGCAGTGTTTATGAAACTGACACAAGGTTAGATTAGTCTCTTCCCTGAATACGCAACCGCTGGCCTCATCTGAGGCCTTGTCTGATAATAAGCACTTTCCATTCTTGCTGGCAGAGTTGTCTGCCATAGTTGTTGTAACTCAATTTCCACACAGTCAATGAACACTGTGGCAGACATTGGCTCCAGCTTTATAGAATCATTGGATAATTACAGCACAAAAACGGGCTATCTGGCCTGTTGTGACTGTCTGCAAAAGCAGCTCAGCTAATTTTCTGGTCTTTTCCCTGTAGCATTGCAATTCTTTCTCTCTTCAGATGTTTAAAGATTTGTTCTGCGGATGAGGGCGTTGCTGGCTGGACTAACATTTATTGTCCATCCTTGAACTGAGTGGCTTGCAAGGCCATTTCAGAGGGCATTTAAGAATCAACCACATTGCTGTGGGTCTAAATCCATTGAATCCCTACAGTGCCGAAGGTGGCCATTTGGCCCATTGAATCTGTACCGAGCCTCCGAAAGAAGTCCACCTAGGCCCACTTCCCCGTAACCCCAAGCATTGACCATGGCCAGTCCACCTAACCTACACATCTTTGGACTGTGGGAGGAAACTGAAACACCCGGAGGAAACCCACGCAGACATTGGGAGAATATGCAAATTCCACATGATAATCACCCAAGGTCAGAATCGAACTCGGGTCACTGGTGCTAAGAGGCAGCAGTGCTAACCACTGTGCCATCCAGTCTGGAGTCACGTATAGGCCAAATCAGGTAAGGGTAGCAGATTTCCTCTTGAAGGGCTTTAGTGAATCAGATGGGTTTTTATGACAATCAACAATGGTTTCACAGTCACCATTACACTTTAATTCCAGATTTCTATTGAATTCAAATTTCACCATCTGCTGTAGTGGGATTTGACCCTGGATCCTTGGATTACTAGTCCAATGACAATACCACTATGCCACCATCAGCCCTGACTATTCACTTCCCTCTTGAAAGCCACAGTTGAATCTGCCACCACCATAATCTCATGCAGCGCATTCCAGATTCACAGCACTAGCTGCGTGAAAAAGCTTTTCCTCATGTTGCCAATCACCATAAACCTGTGCCCTCTGGTTCTCAATCCTTCCACCAATGGGAATGGAAAATAATAACTTTTGTTTATTCTTTCCCATTCTTATCAGTAAGAAGTCTCACAACACCAGGTTAAAGTCCAACAGGTTTATTTGGAATCACGAGCTTTCAGAGTGCTGCTCTTTCGTCAGGTGAGTGATGAAACAGCAATGCTTCGAAAGTTCGTGATTCCAAATAAACCTGTTGGACTTTAACCAGGTGCTGTGAAACTTCTTACTGTGCCCACCTCAATCCAACACCGGCATCTCCACCTCATTCTTATCATCACATTATTCTCAACAGTATTAGAACATTATGGTAACTTTTCAAAAATTGCTTTGCCTAATTTAAGGGATGAAAGTAAAATTGGTTTACCGAGGTAAACAGGATGTTTATTGGGTCGTCAAACGAGATTTTCTTCTGCAGGCTCTGTAGTTGCTTGTGATGGCTGCTTGAAGCTCCTTCAAAGACCTCCTCAAAGCTGTATGTTCCAGGAGGCTTACTACCAACCATGATGATCGTCCTTAGATCTGGGAGACTAAACAAACACAACCCAGAAACAGTCAGTGATGTTCATGTGACACAGTCTCTGAGGAGTTCTCCAACATTGATTACAAGTTTTGCTTGGTAGAAATTGTGAGATTCAAAAGATAGACACTACCCTTCCAAATCTCTTTTCTATTCACATGCTGATGGTCTGGCTATAGCCTATCAGGTAAATCTAATCACACTGAGCATGGGTCAACAGCACTAACTCATATCTGATTCTACGTTATCTTAAGTGATGCAATAAATGAATTAACTGAATATTATTCTCATGTTGAGTCAAGACACAGTATTGAAGCAGAACATTCTGGGCTTTACTCTATCTAACCTGTGCTGCACCTGCCCTGTAATGATTGATGGAACAGTGTAAAGGGAGTTTTATTCCGTATCCAATCCCCTACTACACCTGGGAGTGTTTGGTGGAAAGAATGTAGCAGAATATTAACTCTGTATTTAACCTCATGCTGTACCAGCCCTGGGAGGGTTTAATGAAAACAGCATAGAGGAAATTTTACTCTGTATCTATCTAATCCTATGCCACACCTGACCTGGGAGGGCTTGATGGAGACAGTATAGAGGAAGTTTTACTCTGTATCTATCTAACCCTATGCCATACCTGACCTGGGAGGGCTTGATGAAGATAGTATAGAGGAAGTTTTACTCTGTATCTATCTATCCATGCCAGAGGGATTTGATGGGAGGGTTTGATGGGAAGAGTGCAGCAGGATATTTACTCTAACCCCTGCTCTACCTGTCCTTGGAGGGCTTGATGGAAATAGTATAGAGGGGGCTTTACTCTGTACCTAACTCAATGCCGTACCTGGGCTTTACTCTGTACCTAACTCAATGCCGTACCTGCCCTCTGAGTGATTGATGGGACAGTATAGTAAGAAAGTTACTCTGCATCTAACCCACTGCTGTTCCTGCCCTGGTTAGTCTAACATCAGTGATGAGTAATGTTTTAGAACATAGAACATAGGACAGGCCCTTCGGCCCACGATGTTGTGCCGAGCTTTATCTGAAACCAAGATCAAGCTATCCCACTCCCTATCATCCTGGTGTGCTCCATGTGCCTATCCAATAACCGCTTAAATGTTCCTAAAGTGTCTGACTCCACTATCACTGCAGGCAGTCCATTCCACACCCCAACCACTCTCTGCATAAAGAACCTACCTCTGATATCCTTCCTATATCTCCCACCATGAACCCTATAGTTATGCCCCCTTGTAATAGCTCCATCCACCCGAGGGAATAGTCTTTGAACGTTCACTCTATCTATCCCCATCATCATTTTATAAACCTCTATTAAGTCTCCCCTCAGCCTCCTCCGCTCCAGAGAGAACAGCCCTAGCTCCCTCAACCTTTCCTCATAAAACCAGGAACAGGTTTTTTTTTAATACTTTTCCGATTCAACCAAATCAAGTCCAATTCAGAGCCCCAACAAGCTGAGACACCTCCGATCCAAGCCGACAAGACAGGTCAAGCGACCCTCCACCCTGTCCCGGGCCCGATCCACACGAGCCAAGCCGATCGAAGCAGGCAGATGCCTCCGCCCCCAAGGCCCGATCCCATCCGCACCCCAGCCAAAAGGCCGAGACGCCGCCCCCAAAAATTGCTTCATATGAAAATGAAGCCCAAACGCAACCAAGCGCAGCATCCGATCCATACCACACTTGATCTTAGCCAAAAGGCCGTGAATGTTTTGGAACAGGTACTTAGAGACGTTTGAGTTAATTAAGGAGAGCCAGCTTGGATTGTAAAATGCCAGATCGTACTTGACTATCTAACTGAACATTTCAGTGAAGTAAAGGTTGATGTAGGGAACATGGTGGATGTTGTCCATATGGATTTTAAGAAAGTGTCTGACAAAGTACCACACACAAAGCTGGTTAACAAAATCAAGGCTCTAGAAGAAGATAACAAGTGTGAATGTGGAGAAAATAGTATTAGCATAAGAACAGGAAGCAGCGAATCATGGTGATGTTTGAGGATGGTAAACATTGGTGTTCCCCAAAGGTCAGTATTAGTTAGGAAAACTACTTTTTTTTTGCTATTTATAAATAACTTGGAATTGACATGAATAAAGTATCAAAATTTGCCAATGTTATAAAACTTGGGTGGCAGTGAGGATGCTACAAGAAACTTGCAACAGGATGTGGGTTAGGGAAATGGGCAAAGTGGCAGTGGGAGACTCAAAATAGACTTAATGACATAAAGTGCACAGGGGGACCTAATGCACGTACATAGATCTTCGAAGGTGGCAGGACATATTGCAAGTGGCTAGCAAAGCTGATGGGATCTTGATCTTCATAAGCAGAGACATTGGAGTACGAAAGCAGGGAAGTTATGCTGAACCTAGATAAATTCCCAACTATAGTACTGAATTTAGTCCTGGTCATCACACTTTAGGAATAATGTGATGGTCCTTGAGAGGGTGTATAGGAGAATTACTGGAATGGTTCCAGGGATGAGAGATTTAGTTCCAAGGTGACATTGGAAAAGCTGGGGTTGTTACCCTTGGAGCAAAGGACATTGAAGGGAGAGCTGATGCAGGTGTTCAAGATTATGAGAGGCTTAGATAAGGTAGACAAATAAACGCTCTTCCCATTAACTGATTGTACAAGGTCAAGGGGACACAGATTTAAGATTCTGAGCAAAAAAGGCAGGAAAGTTGTGAAGAGGATCCTTGTTACACAGTGAGTGTTAATGACCTGGAACTCTCTACCCACGAGGGTGGTGGAAGCAGAAATAATCAATGATTGAGAAAGGAAACTGGCTGGACACTAGAAAGAGATAAATATGCAGGGCTAAAAGGATCAACTGGGGTAGTGGGACTGACGGGATTGCTTAGCAAAGAGGCTGAATGGACTCAATGAGCTGAATGGTCTCCTGCTGTGCCATTAATGATTCCATAACTTGACTGCCACTGTCAACTCTGTTCTCACTGTCGGGAGGAGGTCCTTCCTTAACAATACAGATCAAGTGCTGATGCAATCATTTGGTCTTGTCCGTAATTCCAGCCGGTCGTTCGAGTGTAGGAGCCATTGTCATTTCTCCACCAGTTGAAAACAAGGGGAAGAGAAGTCGGATCACATAAGGCTCAGACAGATCAATTTTCTTTTTGAAGCTGTGATTCTGGGGCATAGAGCAGCCAGATACAAGGAAGATTAAACTTCCTCTGTCAAAGAGGCTTCTCCTGCTCATGATCTCTCCCAAAACCCCTTCCTGTGACATACAGTATCTGACTGTTCAGTCCCAGTTGCTCTCTTGCAAACCACCCTTCTCCTTCCGAAACCCTTTACCCACTCCTTCGCACCCAATAATCAATCTCTGGCCCTCCCTCCTTCCCATCCCTTTCTCCTTCCCCCACCCAAAATTAATTTTTGACTTCTTTTTCCCTCAGTCCCCCTCCCGCCGCACTCCCTACCCCTCCCACCCTGACCACCGTATGCCTCTTGATGAAGTGGGAGCTCCTGTGTCTGATGACAGTGTGTACCTCTTGCTCCTCAGATCCCCGGGAGAGGCTTTCTCCAGCTCTGGACAGCACTGCTTAATGATGTCATAGTATGACTGGGTCTTAAACTTTGTGGCGCACACCAAAGCCTTACAGCCAACCTGCAACAAGAGAACATTTCAAATTACTGGAATACCGAGATACCACCTCCACCACAACACCCCACCACACCCAATACCGTAATCCTGACCACACAGTCACCAACACCAGCTGAATCCCAACCACAGTCACCATCTCCAGCAGAGCCCCAACCAGTCACCAACCACACCTCAATCCAACCACAGTCACCAACCCCACCTCAATCACAACGACTGTCACCAACCCCACCTCAATCACAACAACTGTCACCAACCCCACCTCAATCCCAACCACAGTCACCAACTCCACCTCAATCCCAACCACTGTCACCAACTCCACCTCAATCCCAACCACTGTCACCAACTCCACCTCAATCCCAACCACTGTCACCAACTCCACCTCAATCCCAACCACTGTCACCAACTCCACCTCAATCCCAACCACTGTCACCAACTCCACCTCAATCCCAACCACTGTCACCAACTCCACCTCAATCCCAACCACTGTCACCAACTCCACCTCAATCCCAACCACTGTCACCAACTCCACCTCAATCCCAACCACTGTCACCAACTCCACCTCAATCCCAACCACTGTCACCAACTCCACCTCAATCCCAACCACTGTCACCAACCCCACCTCAATCCCAACCACTGTCACCACTCCACCTCAATCCCAACCACTGTCACCAACTCCACCTCAATCCCAACCACAGGCACCAACCCCACCTCAATCCCAACCACAGGCACCAACCCCACCTCAATCCCAACCACAGGCACCAACCCCACCTCAATCCCAACCGCTCTCACCAATCTCAATCCCAACTACAGGCACCAACCACACCTCAATCCCAACCAGTGTCACCAACCCCACCTCAATCCCAACCGCTCTCACCAATCTCAATCCCAACTACAGTCACCAGCCACACCTCAATCCCACCCACAGTCACCAACTCCACCTCAATCCCAACCACATTCACCAACCCCACCTCAATCCCAACCACAGTCACCAACCCCACCTCAATCCCAACCACAGTCACCAACCCCACCTCAATCCCAACCACAGTCACCGTCTCCACCTCAATCCCAACCACATTCACCAACCACACCTCAATCCCAACCACAGCCACCAACCCCACCTCAATCCCAACCACTGTCACCAACCACACCTCAATCCCAACCACAGTCACCGTCTCCACCTCAATCCCAACCATATTCACCAACCACACCTCAATCCCAACCACAGCCACCAACCCCACCTCAATCTCAACCACAGTCATCATCTCTACCTCAATCCCAATCCTTTGACATTCTATGGCATGACATTGCCAAATCCCCCACTATCAACATCCATGAGGTTACCATTGACCAGAACTGAAATGGACTGGACAAATAAATACTGTGGCTTCAAACAGCAGGTCAGAGGCTAGGAATCCTGCGGTGAGTAACTCACCTCCTGACTCCCCAAAGTCTGGTCACAGCTACAAGGCTCCAGATGCTGAGTATATTTAAGGCTGGGAAAGACAGATATCAGAGAATTAAGGGATATGGGAGAAGACGGGGAAATGAAGTTGAAGCCAAAGATCTGCCATCATTTGTATAGATATGTTCTGTCCATAAAATGCATGACAAATCCAACTCGCCACTCATCCCTTGCTATTGATTATCCGCAGAGTGAAGGAACTTGCTGTTGACAGTGCTATCAATAACATAAGAGCAGACTTGATGGGCAATATGATCTACTCCTGTTCCAATGTCTAATGTTCTTGATAGCACAGCTGGGCTCGCATCAGTGTGAATAGGAAAACTTGTGATTTGATTTGATTTATTATTGTCACGTGTATTGGCATACAGTGAAAAGTATTGTTTCTTGTGCGATATACGGACAAATCATACCATACATAGAGAAGGAAAGGAGAGAGTGCAGAATGTAATAGGTAGAATAAATTTTTAGAAGCCTAGAATGAGAAGACAGAATTAGCTGGGCACAGACTGCAAGAAGTCACCACGCTCAAGCACCATTTTAAGCCATCCCACTTAAGTTAGTTGCTTAATGTTTGACCACCACACCTCACCACATGCCTCAGGCCTAGTCTGGCAATTATATCCTTCAGGACTTGACCATCTCAGTCAGTAGGTGAGCTACCGAGTTACTCATGATAATGGGTTTTGAAATATCCCATTGTTAGGGTACGAGATCAGTAACCCCAAGGTATGTTATGAAGTTAGATTAGACCCCAACTATTTGCTTTTTTGCCATTAATGTGAGCTTAAGGTGTTTCACTCTAGGTGCGATTCTACTGACACACTAGGGAGCTTTTAGCAAAACAAACTTTATTTAACAATACAGTTTAACTACAACAAATAAAACAGCTTGACATTTAGCATTTGAATAATACTTAAACATGACAAGATACTATTTTTAACTGCTAACCTACCTCTCTTGGTTCCAATTCAAGCAATATTCCTCTTACAGACTTAAAAGTCCTCAAAATCAGTTAGCAAAAATCACAGATTTATGTGCTTGCACTTGCTAACAGTCCTAGAGCTTTTTGAACACCTCTGGACGGAGTGCTCTTTTCAGAGAGAGTGAGCCACCTCCAGTCAGCAACTGCTCTTGATTTTTAAAATGGAGCTAAAATACTGTCTTTCCTGCAAGCTTGGCTCCCCCCATTAATCACATGACTCTGTCAATCAACCGCATCAAAACTTTACTCTGAAACCCCAAGGGAAACCCAAGTAAACAAAAATGCATTTACTCTATTTAAATGAACACATCCCCAAGCTAAAATCAGTCATTAACCTGCATTCTCAACATGTGAGCTGCCTACTGCCCAGACAAACAGGTGCCATATAAAACAGCTGACTTTTCATAAGAAGAAACACGATAAAAATAAATTTCTTAAAGACACAGTATTATCACACCATCCTGAATACATTCCGTGTCTTTGATAGTGTCAGTGCCTCTTCCAGATGGTGTCTAACATGGAGGAACACTGATTCATCAGTTGATGGAGGGCGATAGGTGATAATCAGCAGGAGATTTCTTTGCCCATGTTTGACCTCATGGGGTCTGGAGTCAATGTTGAGGACTCAACTCCCCTTGACTGTGTAGTGCTGTGCCACTGCCTCTTGTGAGTCTGTGCTGCCAGTGGGATTGGAAATGGATGATAGAGGTGGTTTGGTTATTGGCTGTAATTTGGCTATAGGCTATGATTTGGTGAGTATGACTGCGTCAAGCTGTTGTTCGACTAATTTTGTGAGTGAGCTCTCCCAATTTTGTCGGAAGAAACCTCAGATAGTGTATTTACCCACTGAGATACCTGAAAAGGTGGACAAGTAGATTATCTCCCTGTGAAAGATTCCTATATTCAGCAGACTACCAAGGCCAGCTTACCTTCCTCAGAACTGTCTCCACCTCAAGAGACTGGTAGGCTGGATTAATATTAACCTGGAACAAAAGAAGAGACGATTAGAATTAAGAAGAAGCAGGATGTAATGGATTCTAATTATGTAGGTTAAACTTACAGTGCTAAGCAACCTCAGTATCTTGACATCATTTACAGGGTATCATTGGATAGCAACATTTATTTAGCCAATTTGACTGCTCAACTGTTGGTATAATGGGAGTTTAAAAATCAACTCTTCACCATTTGATCTGGGAATTAGATGGGAACTTTCAAGCCGAATAGCCTTTTAAAGATAAAAATACTACTTATTTTTACCCAGTAACAACAAAACAAAATCAGGGAACATCAAAAACGACAGAAACGAAAGCCACAATTTCAACTCAGGCTGTGGATCAGATGGACCATGGCAGATACAGGTTACAGGGCCCACCCTACCATGGCAGATACAGGTTACAGGGCCCACCCTACCATGGCAGATACAGGTTACAGGGCCCATCCTACCATGGCAGATACAGGTTACAGGGCCCACCCTACCATGGCAAATACAGGTTACAGGGCCCACCCTACCATGGCAAATACAGGTTACATCGCCCACCCTACCATGGCAAATACAGGTTACAGGGCCCACCCTACCATGGCAAATACAGGTAACAAGGCCCACCCTACCATGGCAAATACAGGTTACGGGGCCCACCCTACCATGGCAAATACAGGTTACAGGGCCCACCCTACCATGACAAATACAGGTTACAGGGCCCACCCTACCATGACAAATACAGGTTACAGGGCCCACCTACCATGACAAATACAGGTTACAGGGCCCACCTTCCCTACAGGTTACAGGACCTTCCCTACAGGTTACAGGACCTTCCCTACAGGTTACAGGGCCCAGGGCCCTCCCTACAGGTTACAGGGCCCAGGGCGGGCCCACCCTCCCTGGCAGCACAGGCTCTGGGAGATTTAACCCCTGGGCCTTATTTGCTTACTTACAGTGAGCCTCCCACCCGCTCCCAGTAAGAAATCGCAACTGGCTGACAGTTGGGAGCAGGATTTCGGATGGTCGGTGGTCGCTGCCTGGGAATAATCTTTGGTAAGTGGGTAAGTGAATGTGGAAGTGGAGGATGGCATTGCAGTCACAGAAGGCAAACAATGATCTGTAACCTAAAGGTGGGAACTAGGATCCAAAATCTTAACCAAAAGAGTGGTTAGTGTTCTCTGAATTCTTATTATTCAGTTTTTGCAAACCTGTTCTAGCTATTGCTACATTAATAACACCAGTACAGCAGAGATTGCTTAAATTCTTGCCACGTAAGGAGATTTATCCAATATTATAGAAACATGGACAATAGGAGCAGGAGTAGGCCATTTGGCTCTTCGAGCCTGCTCTGCCATTCAATATGATCATGGCTGATCTTCTATCTCAACCCGATACTCCTGCACTCTCCTCATACTCCTTGACACCTTGAGAGTCCACAAATATAATTCTTTCTTAAATATATTCAGTGATTTGACTTGCACAGCCTTCTGTGGTAGAGAATTCCACAGGTTCACCACCCTCTTAATGAAGAAATGTCTCCTCATCTCAGTCCTAAATAGCCTACCCCGTACCCTGAGACTGTGGCTCCTCGTTCTACACCCTGCAGCCAGTGGAAACACAGCCCTGTCAGAATTGTACATATTTCAATGAGATCCCCTCTCATTCTTCTAAATTGCAGTGAGTACAGGCCTAGTCGAACCAACCTCTCCTCATCCTACCATCTCAGGAGTCAGTCTTATTTCAAGACTCATCATTGTTTCCAGGACTTGACTAAATTAATCAGGCAACAATGTGTCTCCTTGTCTCACTCCAATTGTTGATATAAACCATGTGCCTCTGTGTGGGTAGAATGCGGCCGTTGTGGGAGTAGATTCTGACAAATTTAAATATTGGTTGAATGATCAGGATGTTGGCTGAGAAGTGAGATCCATGGACTGCAAGAATGGAATGAAAGGCTGCAGAGTAAGAAAGTACAGTGCAAGTAGTAATGCTGAGTCTGGAAGTGACTCTTACACCAGAAAATGACTGGAGAAGGAACCTCCGAAAGTGGAAATAGTCACGGTAATAGTCCTGACAGATATAAAAGTGCAAATAGAGGCTGTAGATTAGACAATGAAATGAAGGCTACTGAACAGTCTCAGAAGAAGATTAGATGCAGAAGTTGGCCTTGGATCAACACTTCCGCCTCTGCGTCACAATGTTCCGGATTCATGTACAAGTTAGAGATGTGAACACAGGAATCTAGGTTGGCACTCCAGTCAGGACTGAGGAAGCGTTGTGCTGTTGGACATTCCATCCATTGGATGAGACATCAAACCTAGGCCCTTTCTGGATTCTAGGGTAGAAGTTATTTCGAAGAGCAGGGGTTATCTCTCTGGTGAATATTTATCTCTCAATTAACATCACAAAAACAGATTAGCAATTATCTGCTGCTTATCACGAGCTTGCTGTGTGCAAATTGGCAGCTGTGTCTCCTACATTATGGGGAGGCAGTGGCAGAGTGGTATTGTCACTGGGCTAGTCATCCAGATACCCAGGATAATGCCCTGAGGACTAGGGTTCGAATCCCACAGATGCCTGAAATTTGAATTCAATGAAAAGTCTAATGATGACCAGGAAACCATTGTCGATTATCATAAAACTCATCTGGTTCATTAATGTCCTTTAAGGACTACAGTGACTCTGCCCAGTACAGCTGGAGACAGTGGCCTGGATTCTCCCAAAAGAATTCTAAGTTCCCAACGTGCAGGAAAATGGGAGTAAATCCCACCGGCTTTTTAATGGGATTTCCAGAATGAATCTCGACACACTGTGCATCACAGAGTGCCCTAGCATGATTCACTCTGGAAATCTGTGAGCGGGGCCTCGTCCTGTCCAAGAGGTCAGCAGCATAGCGCTGAGCGGGCCACTGCGCATGCATCGATCTATCAGAGCAGAGATCGGCACATACACAGTGTCCCCCCTCCCCGCCCCCCAACCTTGCCAAGCTCCAGTCCTCTGGCCAGTCCATGGTGGCACAATGGTTAGCACTGCTGCCTCACAGTGCCAGGAACACAAATCCCAGCTTGGGTTACTGTGCGGAGTCTGCACGTCTTCCTTGTGTCTGCGTGGGTTTCCTCTGGGTGCTCCGGTTTCCTCCCACACTCTAAAAGACATGCTGGTTAGGTGCATTGAGCGTGCTAAATTCTCCCTCAATGTATCCAAACAGACACTGGAGTGTGGCGACTAGGGGGTTTTTCACAGCAACTTCATTGCAGTGTTAATATAAGCCTACTTGTGACATTTATAAATGAATAAAACTTTACAGTCCGGTCGCTGGCAGCCCCGCAACCCCTCCATCGCTGCCCCTCCAACCCCCCCGACTCCCACCCCTTAATCGCTGCCCTCCCGGACCTCCCTGGGCCATCCCCTGTTTCACCCCCACCCCCGGTCAGCCCCAATCATCCCGACCCTCCCCACCGGCCAGCCCTGGCCCACATCCCCCCTCCGCCCCAACACCCCCGGACAGTCCCGACACCCCACCCCAATCCCGATGACCTGCCCTGATGTCCCCCCCCCCCACCCCCCTCCCCCCCAACCACCAGCTCCGATCTGAATCCAACAGCCCCGACTCCCCCCCGCCCCACCAAGATGGCCAGCCCCGATCATCCTCTACCCTCCCTCCCCCACCAATCCTGATTGCAGAATGGCAGTGAGTCGCCCACCACCCCCCCCCCCCCCCCCGCCCCGCCTCCCACCACCACTCACCCCCCAATAGGTCACGGTCCCAATAGGCCCCACCCTCTGTAGGCTCTGCACCCTCTCACCCTGCCTCCTTGCCAACTGTCACTAATTCTGTCCTGCTGTTAAGCTGTTATTGAGGAAGAGGAGAATGGAAGCACTGTCCTAACTGGATAATGGAATATTTCCTTTGCTTGGGTGAAGTTGGAAACCTGAAGTGAGTAAGAATTACCTTTTGGTCAATGTGTCCCTTGGGCAGTGCCAGGGTACCAGGCTGGCACTGCCAGATTGGCACTGCCCAAAGGGCACCCCCGCCTTACCCCTGACCTCCCCAGGGACCTCAATGGCCTCTCTTCCCTCCAGCGGGGTCAGGCCGCCTATTCCCCATTAGTGGGGAGCAGGAGTAAACCCCTGCTGGGCGGAACTGCTCCCGGCGGGGAGCTGATATTGTAATCTGCTCTGCGCCAATTTTTGGTCGGAGCTGATTACACGAAAAAAACTTAGCGCCAGAGACACATGGAGGCCGTGGTGCCCAGCAGGAAGCCTGCGAAATGGCCCCTGCTGATGTCTCCTGACCCACTGTGCTACTCGAGCAGCACAGCAGGCTGGGGAAATCGCCCCCAGTGTCTCAGCCCAGCCTGCCACTGGAATTGTAGAGGGTGGGAGGCGTTTTTCCAGCTTTGGGGGAGCACGGCCAGAAAACTCCGCCCAGTGACTCCATCCAGTACAGCAGCCAGTGGAGAGGTGAACGAGAATGACCAAAAGATAATTCTCACTCACTTCAGGTTTCCAACTTCACCCAAGCAAAGGAAATATTCCATTATCCAGTTAGAGCAGTGCTTCCATTCTCCTCTTCCTCTCGCTGTCAAATACTCAATAACAGCTTAACAGCAGGACAGAATTAGTGACAGTTGGCATTGAGGGCTTTAATAAAGAAAGAATTGAATTCATCAGGATGTTATAGATCATCTCAATTTAAGACAAATGGCAGGCGCATTAAACAATCTATAGAATTGCAGCCTGGGTTGCAGACATATTTTTATTTTAGGTTACTATTATAATAAATGAAGAATAAGCTCTCAGTTTTATAACCTTTACATTTCATCCTTTCACAGTTATGAAGCGTATGTGGTGCGACATTACCACCTACTGATGTAGTTGCATATAACATACCAGCATCATATAACAATGGTACTGAAATGTTACATTCATCACTAGACATATTGCTCAAGATTTATCCACCGAGGTCAGAGCTCCCAAACTATGGTGTGCATATCGCTGCAGTACACAAGACAGCTCAGTTAAAATTTATTTATTAGTGTCACAAGTAGTCTTACATTCACACTGCAATCAAGTTACAGTGAAAATTCCCAAATCGCCACACTCTGGCGCCTGTTCGGGTACACAGAGGGTGAATTTAGCATGGCCAGGGCACCGAACCAGCATGTCTTTCGGACTGTGGGAGGAAACCAGAGCACCCGGAGAAAACCTACGCAGACGTGGGGAGAATGTGCACACTCCGCACAGAAATTAACCTGAGCCAGGAATCAAACCCGGGTCCCTGGCGCTGTGAGTCAGCAGTGTTATCCACTGTGCCACCATGTTTGGGCGGCACGGTAGCACAGTGGTTAGCACTGCTGCTTCACAGCTCCAGGGACCTGGGTTCGCATCCTGGCCCGGGTCGCTGTCTGTGTGGAGTTTGCACATTCTCCCCGTGTCTGCCTGGGTTTCCTCCGGGTGCTCCGGTTTCCTCCCACAGTCCAAAGATGTGCGGGCTAGGTTGATTGGCCATTCTAAATTGCCCCTTAGTGTCCCGGGATGTATAGGTTAGAGGGGTTAGTGGGTAAATATGTTGGGATATGTGGATAGGGCCTGTGTGGGATTGTGGTTGGTGCAGACTCGATGGGCCAAATGGCCTCTTTCTGCTCTGTAGGATTCTATGTCGCCCCTGTGTGGAGAGCACACAGGAGAAATTGTCTAACGGGGAATTTCAAGCCTCAAACAAACAATGAATCACTTTTTTTCTCTCCTGTAATCAGTGGCCCAGGTCATTGACTGGTTGTTTGATCTGCCATCTTACACTGCAGCCTGTGCACCTTCCGATGCTGGCTCCATGAGGAATGCGGGGATGAAGAGTCGGGAGGCTATGTACGAGTGTAATTCCAGTGCAGCCGTACTCTCATCATGAACTGAAGACATGGCCCTTAAGGTCTGTCTGCCTTGAGTTCATTGACTTGCACCGTTATAAATTGTTATGGTTGCCTTGGATAGAGCGCTGCAGACCAGTCTAGTAGATATTCCTTCAAAAATCAACCAGCTCCATCTGTAGTGGTGCAAACAAGCCAGTCTTGGTGTTGGACATTGAAATCCTTACCCAGAGTACATTTTGTGCCCACAGTGCTTCCTCCAAATGCTGTTCAACATGGAGGAGTTCTAATTCATCAGTTAAGGAAGGGCGGTAGATGGTGATTAGTGCAAGGTTTTCTTGCCTATGTTTGCCCCGATGCCATGAGACTTCATGGGATCCAGAGTCAATGTAAGACTTCCAGGGGCACTCCCTCTTGACTGTGCTGCCACCACTGGGTGTTCTGTCCTGTTGCTGAAACAGGACTTATCCAGAGATGGTGCTGGAGAAGTCTGGGACTTTGGTTGTAAGGGTTCATTCAGCGGGTACGACTCTTGCTTGGCCTTTCTGTGTGACAGCTCTCCTAATTTTGGCCTGAGCCTCCAGATATTAATGACGGGGGCTTCACAAGGTTTGCCTTTGTTATTTCCTGTGCCTCAGCTGATCCCAGGCGGTCCATCGAGCTTTGTTTAAATTATATTTTCCGTGGTGGTTAGATATAATGGAGAGGCTTGCGATGCCATTTCAGAGGCGTTAGTTAGGAGTCAAGAACATTGGACGGCATGGTGGCACAGTGGTTAGCACTGCTGCCTCACAGCGCCAGGGACCCGGGTTCGATTCCTGGCTTGGGTCATTGTCCGTGTAGAGTTTGCACGTTCTCCCTGTGTCTGTGTGGGTTTCCTCCGGGTGCCCTGGTTTCCTCTCACGCTCCAAAGATGTGCGGGTTTGGTTGATTGGCCATGCTAAATTGGCCCTTAGTACCAGGGGAATTAGCAGTGTAAATATGTGGGGTTATGGGAATAGGGCCTGGGTGGGATTGTGGCTGTTGCAGACTCGATGGGCTGAATGGTCTCCTTCTGCACTGTAGGGATTCCATGATTCTATGGGTCTGGAGTCACATGTAGGTGAGGTTATACAAGGACCAGCAACCATTCAATTCAAGGGCAAATAGGATGGGCAACAAATGCAGGACCAGCCAGCGGCACCCACATCCAGTGAATAAATCAAGAAAACTGTTTCTCTGCTCAGTAAAGCAAATTATTCCAATCCTAGAGTTAAGCAGTTTATTTATTCTAAATCAAGATAACAGCCACAATTCTCTCCAGATTTCTGTAACTGTAAAGATTTCCTCAGAGAATTTTGGTGGCCATTTCGGGCAGTTGAAAGCAGACACATTGCTCTGAATCTCCTTCTCTTTCTGATGTGCAACACAACCCCATGAATGAGTGCAGCATGTCAGGAGTTGAGGGCAGTGCTTGGAAAAATCTTGTTTACACTAAACAGCCGGCACCATGAGCATTGCCTGGCTCACGCCCACACTGCTGAATCTTTCAATACTTACCATTATGATGCCCGCTTGTGCTGTTGCTAACTGTATCAGCACCCACTGGTAGATGTTTGGTGCCCAAATGCCCAGACGGTCTCCTTTCTCCAGTCCCACGGCAAGTAGTCCTGCAGCCAATTGATCAGCCTGTGAAAACCAAATGTTACGTAATCAGAATTCAGAGGAACCGGAACATAACTGGGATCGGGATTCGACAGTCCACGCCAATTTAGAGCTTCTTTGCAGCTAAAGCAGCTCCTTGCCGGTCTGTTGAACTCACTGAATCCCCTGCTATCAACAACTCGGGGTTAACGTTGGCCGGAAACTGAACAGGACCAGCCACATAAATAATGTGGCTACAAGAACAGGTCAAAGGCTAGGAATCCTGCAGAGAGTAACTATGGCCATAAGATATAGGAGCAGAATTAAGCCATTTTGCCCATCGAGTCTGCTCCGCCATTCAATCTTAGCTGATAAGTTTCTAACCTCCACAAGTGTGAGATAATGCATTTTGGAAGGTCCAATGCATGTAGGAATTACACAGTGAATGGTAGGATTGCTGTATCTGAGCAAGAAAGAGGTTGCAAGTACGGCAGCTCTTACCACACCATTTCTACTCAGTCAGCCAAGTTTTAATTGATGTCTATTAATAAAGCTTGAAAAACTGTGATGACAGACAAATGTGACACTAAGGTCCTTTTAGTCATGCTGGGGAGGGACGACATTCTTCCCAGTGCTCTCACAAATCTGGCAGCTTCATTCCAGGCCGTTTCTGGATAGTATTGCTGTATTTCCAACCAGTGAAATTGTTGGCACCATTTAGTCTTGTGTTAAGTGAAATAAACTCTTTTTTAAAAATTCATTCACATGAATATCACTGGCTAGACCAGCATTTATTGCCCATCTGTGATAATCCCCATGATCTGCATGGGGAATCACTAATTGATCTCCCAGTTGGGCTAATTGAATACAAGCTCCCTGGGGATTGGTAATTAGCCAATTAGATGGAGCTCGTGTACCAAGCCCTGTGTAAAGCAAGACCCTGAGAGGGTCCATTAACCCTTTTAGTCCCAATTGGGACCTGTTGTGTTCACCACAGGCTTGTAGTTATTGTTTATTTTCATTTTCATTTCATTTTCATTTCACTGTCTGTGTGGAGTTTGCACATTCTCCTCGTGTCTGCGTGGGTTTCCTCCGGGTGCTCCGGTTTCCTCCCACAGTCCAAAGATGTGCGGGTTAGGTTGATTGGCCATGCTAAAAAAATTGCCCCTTAGTGTCCTGGGATGCGTAGATTAGAGGGTTTAGCGGGTAAAATATGTAGGGATATGGGGGTAGGGCCTGGGTGGGATTATGGTCGGTGCAGACTCGATGGGCCGAATGGCCTCTTTCTGTACTGTAGGGTTTCTATGATTTTGTGGAATAAAGCTTGGTTCCTTCACATCCAACTCCTGGAGGTTTTATACCATCCTTAATTGCCCCTTGAGAAGGTGCTGGTGAGATGCCTCTTGAACCACTGCAGTCCATGTGGTGTAGGTACACCCACAGTGCTGTCAGGTAGGGAGTTCCATGAATTTGACCCAGCAACAGTGAAGAAACAGCGGTATAATTTCCAGTCAGAATGGTGAGACCTGTTTCACACAAACCTCATCACATTTCCCCATTGTCATTTCATTCTATCAGTAGCCCTTTCTCTTTGGGTATTTATTGAGCTTCCTCTTAAATGGATCTATACTATTCACCTCAACTTGTTTATGTGGTAGCGAGTTCCACATTCTCACTGGGTAAGGAAATTTCTCCTGAATTCCCTATTGGATTTATTAGTGACCACCTTATATTTAAGGCTCTAGTTTTGGTCTCCCCACAAGTGGAAACATCATTACATCCACCATATCAAATCTTCCATAATCTCAAAAACTTCCATCAGGTCACCTCTCAGCCTCCTCCTTTCGAGAGAAACACAGCCTGGTCTGTTCAATTTATCCGGATAAGTATAGGTTCTGAAACCATCCCCACAAATCATTTTTGTACCTCCTCCAGTTCCTATATTTCTTTTTGATATTATGGAGGCCAGAGCTGCTAATGCAAATTGCCACTAGTGTGGTCTAACCAAGACTCTATACAAAATTAAGAAAACTCCTCTGCTTTTCAATTCTATCCTTCTACAAATGGACGTTTTATTAAGCTACATTTTTTGTGATCTGTTTTTCTGTACTCCAGGTCATTTCATTCTTCTACACCACTTAGACAGTTTTTTCTTCCAAGGAGTCTTCCAAGGAATCTCTCCCAGATCCATTGCCATCTTTCCTGGAATTCTGTGTTTAAATCCATGCCACTGCACCAAAAGAGTATTTTTACAAAGTCAAAATGACATGCTATGATTGTGACAAAGGTAAACTTTCACTCCTCATCCTTCTCGCCCTGTCTGCAGCCGTTGACGTGACTGACCACACCGTCATTCTCCAACACCACTCAACTGTGCTCCAGCTAGGTGAGACTGCTCTCACCTGGTTCTAATCTTCTTTAACTGTAGCCAGAGGATCAATTGCAATGGCTTCTCTTCCCATTCCCTCGCTACAAATCCATCCTTCTCTCTGTCAATAGTCTGATATGAAGTCAGTCTGTTTGTAACCTTGGTGTCTCATTTTGTCTCGAACTGAGCACCCAACTTCATATTCAAGCCATCACTAAAACCATCTCTTGCCATCTCCCTAACATCACTTGACCCCGCCCCTGACTCAGTTCACCTGCTGTAGAAACGTTTTGTTTCCTCTAGACTTGACCATTCCAGTGCACTCCTGGTTGGCTTGAGATCATGGGCAGCATGATGGCCCAGTGGTTGGCACTGCTGTCTCACAGCTCCAGGGACCTGGGTTCGATTCCTGGCTTGGGTCACTGTCTATGTGGAGTCTGTATGTTCTCCCTGTGTCTGCGTGGGTTTCCTCTGAGTGCTCCGGTTTCCTCCCACTCTCGAAAGGACATGCTGGTTAGGTGCATTGCCCATGCTAAACTCTCCCTCAGTGTACAATATTACATTTATTTATTAGTCACAAGCCTACTTGTGACTAATAAATAAACGTTACTTTATTCAGAACTCTGCCTCCCATGTCTTAGCTTACAGCAAGCTCTGTTCCCCCTCACCTCTGTTCTCTCTGACTGACATTAACTCCTGATCAAGCAATGTCTTGATTTTAAAATTCTCATCCTTTTTTTCAAATCCCGCCATGACCTCCCTCCTCCCTATCTCTGTCATCTCCTCCAGCCTCACAACAGTTCAGAATATTTGTATTCATCCAATTTTGGCCTCTTCTGCATTCTAAATTGTAATGGCTCCACCACTGGTGACCATGCCTTCAGCTGCCTGACGTACGAACTCTGGAATTCACTCCCTATAGCTCTCTGCCTCTTAGCCACACTCTCCTCCTTTAAGACAATATTAAAACCAACCTATTTGACCAAGCTTTTGGTCACCTGACCTAATTTGGCTCCTCATATGGCTCTTGGTTTTATAATGCTCCTGTGAAGCACCTTGGGGCATTTCATTGTGTTAAAGGCACTATATAAAGTTGTTGTTGTTCTTGATATTAACTTCCATGCACATACAGGAGTTTATTACTGTCTTCTATTTTGGCACAGTTCTCTGTACACCAGCATCCATCAATTTGCTGTCATCCATAAATTTTAAATTATACTTCCAATCCCAGGGTCCTAACAGTGATCCCAGCATCGATTCCTGTAGAACACCACTCCTCTCCTTTCGCCAGTTTGAGGAATCTCAGTTGCTCGTCCCAAGGTCGGAAATTCCTGTCCAACTGACGTCAATGATTAAATGATTCCTGTGGCAGGCAGCACTGGAAAATTTACCCCGATGTTTCACTCCTGCACTAACATCTACCCGGCAATGTGAAAAGCTGCCCAGGTATGTCTTGTAGACAAGGAACAGGACGAATCCAATCCAGCTAATTACCGCCCCGTCAGTCTACTCTCCATCATCAGTAAAGTGATGGAAGGGGTCATTAATAGTGCTATCAAGCTTAGCAATAACCTTCTCACTGACGCTCAATATGGATTCTCAACTCCCTAACAGCACTGAGGATGTACCTATACCTCAGGGACTGCAGCGGTTCAAGAAGGCAGCTGGCTGCTATTTTCTCAGGGGCAACTAAGGATGGGAAGTAAATGCTGACCTAGGCAGTGACGCCCACATCGTGTAAATGAATTAAAAACTCTGACCAGCACTGAAACAGCAAGGGGTATTCAGGAGGAGTTCCCAACTTAAAAATGGCCCAAATGGGGTTAAACACAAAGTTGGAAGAAAAATGTGATGAACCATTAAGCAGAAGCCATTTTCTCACCTCCTGTTTCAACTGTGCAAACGTTTTCCTGACTCCATCTCGCAGAAACACCAGTGCTTCTTTATCAGGATATTTATTGACTACGTCTTCAAGACACTGGCCAATGCTTTTGGGGCTGAGTGGGGGACCCATGGCACCATGGATGTAACTGGTGGTGAGGGTCGGCTTGATTGGGATAACATCTGCATAATGACGTGTTCTAACAAAAAAAAGGAAAATAGAGATATGAACACATAGCATTCAATCATATCAGAATGTATTTAGATAAGAAGTGTGGGTCTCACAGGCGGATGTAAAAGATCCAGCATCACTATTCGAAAAAGGACCGTGGTATCCTGACAAATATTTGTTCCAGAACCAACACCCTAAACTGTTGTTTGTGGGACATGCATTCACATTCCCACTTCCACACAAGACTAGAGACCCCATCCTCTCCAATTTTTGCAGCTACTTCTCAGTATAATTTACCTTCAATTACTCACCACCTTATTTCCAGCATCTTGGTTCTCCCAATTATGTTTCCCAGCTTTCTTCCCTTATGTCACTACACTTGAATTCCTTCTGAATGATCCCACAGCCTTCCTTCCTTCTTCCCTCTCGGTCCCCCATCATGTCCACGAGTCTCTCAGGAGAGAGACCCCCAACTTGCTCATCTGTCACTCAAAATCAATTCTCTGACACTTCCTCCTTCTTCAAACACCTCATCCTGTTTCAAGCCTCTCACCCTACACAACAATTCTCACCATTGTGCTGCCCTTGAGAGCCATTCAGATTCCCTCAGCAAAAGAGAGGGGTTAGGGACCACCAACATTTAAATAAAAATTTGAGCACCTCGTTAGTCGATCTACACCACAAAATTCCACTTCTTTATTAATAAAACACATACTTTATTGCAAATAACAGAATTAAATGAAACATCCACTATTAACCATGTATTTACTTCCTACTTCCACCCTCCCACTGACATCAGTGGTGGGGAAAATGCTGGAATCAATTATTAAGGATGTCATAACTGTGCATTTGGAAAGCGGTGATAGGATCGGTCCAAGAATTCACTAAAGGGAAATCATGCTTGACAAATCTTCTGGAATTTTTTGAGGATGTGACCAGTAGAGTGGACATGGGTGAACCAGTGGATGTTGTGGACTTTCAAAAGGCTTTTGACTAGGTCCCACACTGGAGATTAGTGAGTAAAATTAAAGCTCATGGTATTGGGGGTAATATATCGACGTGGATAGAAAACTGGTTGGCAGACAGGAAGAAGAGAGTGGGAATAAAGGGTCCTTTTCAGAGTGGCAGGCAGTGACTGGTGAGGTACCGCAGGGTTCAGAGCTGGGACCCCAGCTTTCACGATATACATTAATGATTTGATGAAGGAATTGAATGCAATATCTCCAAATTTGCAGACGACACTAAGCTGGGTGGTAGAATGTGCTGTGAGGAGGAGGCTAAGAGGCTGCAGGGTGACTTGGACAGGCTGACTGAGTGGGCAAATACTTGGCAAATGAAATATAATGTGGATAAATGTGAGGTTATCCACTTTGGTGGCAAAAACAGGAAAGAAAATTATTATCTGAATGGTGGCAGTTTAGGATAGGGAAAGTGCAACATGACCTGGGTGTTATGGTGGAACAGTCACTGAAGGTTGGCATGCAGGTACAGCAGGCGGCGAGGAAAGCTAATGGCATGCTGGCCTTCATAGCAAGAAGATTTGAGTATTGGAGTAAGGATGTCTTGCTGCAGTTATACAGGGCCTTGGTGAGGCCACACTTTGAGTATTGTGTGCAGTTTTGGTCTCCTAGTCTGAGGAAGGGTATTCTTGCTATTGAGGGAGTCCAGCGAAGGTTCACCAGACCGATTCCCAGGATAGCAGGACTGACATATAGAGAGAGACTGGATCGACTGGCTTGTACTCACTGGAATTTAGAAGAATGAGAGGGGATCTCATAGAAACATATAAAATCCTGAAGGGACTGGACAGCTAGATGATGGAAGAATGTTCCCGATGTTGGGGAAGCCAAGAACTAGGGATCATAGTCTGAGAATAAGGGGTAAGACATTTGGGACTGAGATAAGGAAGAACCTCTTCACTCAGAGAGTTGTGAACCTGTGAAATTCTCTACCACAGAAAGCTGTTTGGGGCCAGTTCATTAGATATGTTCAAGAGGGAGCTGGATGTGGCCCTTGCGGCTAAAGGGATCAAGGGGTATGGAGAGAAAGCGAGAGTGAGATACTGAAAGTGCATGATCAATCATGATCACATTGAATGGTGGTGCAGACTCAAAGGGCCGAATGGCCTACTCCTGAACCAGTTTTCTATGTTTCTATGTAATTCCTGAGGGAAATAAATGACACCAATAGGCAGCTCTGTTCTGTAGAAACAGATGTTAAAAGTTACAGAACAGAATTTAAACTGGACACGGGCTGCAGTATGATCTTATCAGGCAAGCTGCATTGGCTTAATAATGTGGAGAGCCAGCTGTCAAAAATTAAGCTACAAGGGCCAAGAGGTACAGACCTTAAGGTGAAAGGTCAGATCACTACAACGCTTAGATATGAGGACAGTAAAACTCTTTATATTCTACACAATCAGCAACTTTACTCGATCAGCAGGGCGGTGTGTTGAGGCCTTGGTTTCGTGCAGAGTCAGAGATAACAGAACCAAACAGTGGGGCTGTTTTTAGGAGTGAATTTCCCAGGGTGTTTTGGGGACTCAAGAAGTTCAAAAGTGAGCATCATATCACTCTGCTCCCAGTTACCAAATCTGGCTGTTATCTTGGTCTGAGGGCAGTGCCACACCCACTAATCAAAGTGCAAATTGACAAGATACAGCGTCACTGAGTTATCTCTCCTGTTACAGTGCCTACAAAGTACTCAGTTTTCATCCTGAAACCTAGTGGCAACATCAGACCCAATGTTGACATGACATAGGTAAATAAAACTGTCCAAAGGGAAATACACCCATTCTTCTTCGACAGTATGGCTAAGTCGTCCAAAAATGTCTTTCTCAGGAAAGTAGATGAGTCAGATGGCCTCCTTCTGTACTGTAGGTATCCTATAATTCTATAAGAATCAAAGTCATTAACTACATTTATTACTCCCTTTGGTCATTTCAGTTTCAATTGCCTTTCCTTTGGCATATTCTTTACACCAGAAATCCTCCATCGCACCGTGTCCAACATCTTCAAAGGCGGTTACCGGGGATCATTTTAAACCAAATTAGTCCAGCATCTTGGGCCATGAGCCTGTAACATGTTCGCAGACACCAAGATCATATTCGCTTCCAGTATGATCTCAAGTCAGGGAATGTTTTAGAGTCAGCAACTGTTACTGAGAACATGGCAGAAGGGAATGTTGCTGTGGCCGTTCACCAGGAAGTGGTTCCGGTATTTCTACATTTGTCGGTTGACTGTGCAGTGGGAAGGGAAGAGGAACATTCAAGTGCAGATCAATCCACCCCTTCACCTACGCTTCCATATTCATCATTACAAGATCCACCAGTGTATTGCGTAGGACGCAAGGCAACAACAAAGCTCCTGACAGACTTTTGTAAAGTTAAGACATCATTTAATACTGTATTTCCGTCCTGATGGGGGATTGAACTTTTAGGGGATAGAAGTTTTACAGAGCGTTCCTATAAGCTTCTCTGAGCATGTGCGGGCTTTGGCCAGAGCTTCAATCAGCAAATCCAGATCTGATAGAATCATAGAATCCCTGCAGTGCAGAAGGAGGTTATTTGGCCCATCGAGTCTGCACAACAGCCAGGTTCTATTAATCCCCATACCCCAAGTATATCCTGCTAATCCCCCTGACACTAAAGAGCAATTTAGCATAGCTAACCCGTACATCTTTGAACCTTGGGAGGAAACCGGAGCACCCGGAGGAAACCCACGCAGACACGGGGAGAACGTGCAAACTCCATGAGGCCGGAATTGAACCCAGGTCCCTGGCGTTGTCAAGCAGCAGTGCTAACCACTGTGCCACCGTGCCACACATGTTCGAGTGCTCCTGTTTTATTGATTTACTACTGTTTTGTTAAGCTTCATTATTTACTTATGTAAAGAATATGCTTTTTTGAACAATGCATTCGACCACCTTATTTGTGGACTCAGAAGTTATCACATTGACCGAACTTTTGTTATCAGCCCTAACATCTCGAAAGTGACTCGGTGTCAAATTTTATTTAACCAGATTCCTGTGTAGCACCTTGGGGCATTTTACTGCAGTAAAGATGCTGGGCTGGATTTTTCCATCCTGCTTCACTGATCGAGTAGAATAGCGGGCAGGTAATTCAGCGGGAGGCAAAAAAGGAGAATAGCACCTGGTGTCCGGCCAGTCGCCATCTTTCCAGGCCATTTTATTGATGTAATCCAGCCTAGCGCTTGGGAAGGATGAGAGGCTGATTTAAATATTTATAAGCCTATTTAAATCTTATTATTGTGTCTGGAGTGCAATTGTCTGTGCTCACTTAGCCCTCCGACCTCGCCAGTGGACGTCCTCACCAGCGAGGATTACATACGGTACCCACTAAAGGGGACCTGACGTGATAGCCTCGCCATGGGACCGGAGGCCATCAAGGCCGCCTGGATGGTCAGGAGCAGGGGGACAGTGCCCCTTGGGCAGTGCCAGCCTGGCACTGTCGGCCTGTTACCTTGGCAGTGCCCACTGGACATGGGGAGTGCCAAGGGAGCTCTCCGGTTTTCAGGCTTTTGTGACACTGAGAATTTTTGGAGAAAATTCCGCCTGCAATATTAGTACATGCTATTGTTATTAACTATTATCCAATTTTATGATGAGTTTATAACACTGGGAGGACAAACAAATTAGCATAGCTTATAAAAGACATGGGAAAATATTGGATGTCCAATATAATTACCTTTCTGACTGTTGGACCTGACAAGATACCCCAGCCAGAATTCTCCAACCTCGTCCGCGGCTGGGATTCTCCGGACCCACTGCAGCGAATTCTCCGTTCTCGCTGTCAGTGGTGGCTAGTGTATAAGACCAGAGAATTCAGACCCTATGTCAAGATATTAACGCAGTGTGTCCCCAACTGAAAAACTGCAACTACTGGTGTTGACCCACTGATGCGCGTTATCACACACGAGGCTTGAGATGCTCAAGGAAATAAAGGCTTTTATTTACTATTACAACGAAGCTACCATGTATAGTACACGATCCCAGACTGAGGGGTCCCAGACAGAGCAGTGACCTTTATACCTCTCCCAGGAGGCGGAGCCCGACTGGGATGTACCATAATAACTATAATACAGGTGTAACAGCCCAACCCTAACCCCAACAGCAACAAGTAGAACAACCCATCCCTAACCCCAACAGCAACATATATACATACTCGTAGTACTGGCCAGACCCTGGCTCAGTACTACCTAGTGGGAACCAACGGTGGTTCACCACACCCACCAGCACAACGTAACCCACTTCCAAGTTAAGTTGCCCTTGGAGTTTTAGGCAATCCAAGAAATCTCATAGAATCAGCTGTTATATAAATAATGGGCCATAACTTCCGATGGAATACCAATTGAGTCGGATTTCCCCTCCACTCAAAATTACTTACCTGGAAATCCAAGCAGTCCTATCTCACCTGACCTCCTGATTCAGGCTGGGTGAGATCGATGTCGTACACTCGATTCCTGAGGCCTACTGGTAAGGTCACAGGTAAGTAAGCCATGCCCCTTTTAGACAGCATTAGTTGCTGTAAACTAGGTAAGTTTAAAAGTCCAGCCAGATTTCAAGATCTTAGACAAGCTAGGGAGAAGGTGAATGTACAAATGTGAGCGGCTAAGATGTGGGGGGGGTAGATTCGGGTCAGGCCTGGAGGGTTGAGGAGTCGGGATGGGTAGTCAGGGATATATTGAGGGGAGAAGGGTAATCTCAAAAGGGTCAGGGTCGACTGGGAGGGGAGGTCAATACAATAGTTATCCAGAAGCTAGAAATGGTTTGAATTTTTGTTACTCTTTCTAGGTAACTACTGCTGTAAGATAGTCAGAACCGTCTGAAGTTTGTGATTTAAATCACATTTTTGGATGGTTTCAGTGCAAGGCGATGACCAAAGAAAAGTTTGAACATCCCAGCAATTGCCTTGCCTGGGAACCTCCAGGGAGGGTGGTCCCCAGCTCATCTTCGGGGTACCCTCAAGATACACAGCCCTGGGGCTCGGACGCTATGACCCTATGTCTATCCTGTCTATCTCCCAATCTGAAATCCATGTATCCACAGAACAAGAACCTCACAAGTGTATACTGTGCATACGCTACAAACTAATAAACTGGTGGAACAAGGAATTAGAAAATTGTTAACAAAGAGAGATAGTATCAGGAATTAAATTCCAGAGCTAGATTGGTCTAAATAGCGTGAGCAGTTAGTCAATTGGGCAACATTAGCTAATGAGACACTGATGAGCAGAATAGTACAAAAGAATAAAGAGAGATGGAAGGGTCGAAAGGGAAGAATGAAGGGATTAAATTATTGACTGATTATGTACGTTCAAAGTAAAAAAGTAAGGAGTGTTGAACCACGAAGGGAGGAGACGGTTCAAGAGAGTTCATTTTATTGCGCTACAAAAACAGGAAATCCTCTTGATTAAAGGGAAGTCCAGGAATGAAGGAAAGTTTTTTTTTGTTTATATATCAGTGGTGAACCATAGTTGGTTACCACTATGAGTGCTGAGCCATGGATGGTCAGCACTATGGGTGTTTGTAGATATGTTACTGTTGTCACTGTTGGGGTTAGGGTTGGGCTGTTCTACCTGTTGATATTGTTCTGTGGTACACTCCAGTTGGCTCCGCCTACCTGGGGAAGTATAAAGGTCACTGCACTGCCTGGTGACCCTTTAGTCTGGGATTGTATTGTATATAGTGTGCTCCATTCTTGTTAGTAATAAAAGCCTTTATTTCCCGGGTACAATCTAGCCTCCCGAGTGATTTAATCGCGCATCAATTTTATTACTAACAAAATTTTGAAAAAAAAACCATGGAGCAAATGTTGAAACCCGAGCGGATTACTTTAGATCCACGTGCGGCAGGAGCGTCGAACACTTTCGACCATTGGTTAAAGTGTTTTCAAGACTACATCGATGCCTCAACAGCCATTCAAAACGACGCCGATAGACTGCAGGTCCTCCACGCGAGGGTAAGCGACACCGTATACTTATCAATCCGCGATGCCCAAGACTACATAGGGGCCATCGAACTACTTAAGAAATGGTACAACAAACCGCCAAACGAGATCCATGCTCGACACCTTCTAGCCACTCGACGGCGGCAGCCCGGCGAAACGACAGAACAGTACCTGTGTGAACTTCAGCAGCTAGCCAGAGCCTGCAACTGCAAGCCAGTGTCGGCGGCCCAGTATACGAACGACTTGATCCGAGATGCGTTCGTGGCAGGAATCGGCTCGTCGTATATTCGCCTTCGGCTGCTCGAGCAAGGTAATCTAGACCTCGCTAAGACAGTAGAATTGGCTGACGCTATGGAAACAGCCTCCAGAGGTCTAGAAACGTACCCCACCGACCACGTGGGAACGTCGTGGCAAGTACAGCCACCGACTCAACTTTATTCAGCAGCTCCGAAAAACTGCGCGATTGTGTTTCCAACCTCGGACCTGACGACGGCGGCAGCTCCAGGAGGCCCGCGGTGTTACTTCTGTGGATGGGTGAAACACCCTCGGCAGCGATGTCCAGCTAGAACGGTATTGTGCTCCGCGTGTGGAAAGAAAGGGCATTATGCCAAAGTCTGCAGGACCAAACCACTCTCCAAACATAGCAGCGCGGCGTGTGATTCTCCTGAGCCTGTCTCCTTGTCTCCAGTGTCTTCGAGGTCTTCCACCACGTGCGATTCCAGAGCGCCGCCATTCCTGACGACGGAGACGCAAGACACGTGCGACCTGCAGGGGCCGCCACTTTTAGCGCCACTGACCACGTGCAATCCATGGGCGCAGCCATTTTGGTCGGCACCGACCGCAGACGACCAGCAGGGGTCATCATCATCAACCATCTCAGCTGCCTGCAGTTGCACCCAAGACCCAACGGTGGCGTCAATCATCCTGGACCAGGCCAAGCCTCACAGACTCGACAAGTCCATGATGGGCACAGAGGTAAATGGACGCCAAATTCATTGTTTGTTTGACAGCGGGAACACGGAGAGCTTCATTCACCCTGACACCGTGAAACGGTGCGGTCTCCGAGTACGGACTGTCAGACAGACAATTTCGATGGCGTCGAGGTCCCGGTCTGTTACCGTGCTAGGGAGCTGCGTGGTCAACCTAACGGTGCGGGGCACAGTTTACGAGAACTTCAGGCTCCTTGTGTTACCGCACCTTTGCGCTCCGATACTCCTGGGACTAGACTTTATGGTCCACCTGAGGAGTGTAACCTTGCAGTACGATGGGCCACTCCCTCCACTTTCAGTGGGAGCACAGCAGCCTCCAAATTGCCCAGCGCACTCCACGTGTAGCCTCTCGACACTCAGAATCACCCCACCATCTTTATTCGAGAATCTCGTGCCAGGCTGCAAGCCCATCGCAACCAAGAGCAGGCGTTACAGCGCTGAGGATCGGATCTTTATTCGATCTGAAGTTCAGCGGCTCCTCAGGGAAGGGATCATCCAACCTAGCTCTAGTCCATGGAGAGCGCAAGTAGTGGTGGTTAAAACTGGAAACAAACCCTGGATGGTCATAGACTATAGTCAGACCATTAATAGATATACGCAGCTGGATGCATATCCTCTCCCACGCATATCTGACATGGTCAACCAGATTGCGCAGTACCGGGTGTTCTCCACCATTGACTTGAAGTCAGCTTACCACCAGCTCCCCATTCGCCCAGAGGACCGAAAATACACGGCCTTTGAGGCGGATGGTCGTCTTTATCACTTTTTAAGTGTTCCCTTTGGCGTCACGAATGGAGTCTCGGTCTTCCAGCGTGCTATGGACCGAATGGTGGACCAGAACGGGCTGCGGGCTACCTTCCCGTACCTGGATAACGTCACTATCTGCGGCCATGACCAGCAGGACCACGATGCCAACCTCCTTAGATTTTTACACACTGCGTCTCGCCTGAATCTGACCTACAACAGGGAGAAGTGTGTATTCAGCAAGCGCCGCCTAGCAATTCTCGGATACGTGGTGGAAAACGGGGTCCTTGGCCCTGATCCAGACCGTATGCGTCCCCTCCTTGAACTTCCCCTGCCCACTAGCATCAAAGCACTGAGAAAATGCTTAGGCTTCTTTTCATACTATGCAGAGCGGGTTCCCAATTATGCGGACAAAGCCCGTCCGCTCATCAAGTCTACCTCCTTTCCCCTAGCAACAGAGGCTCGCTTAGCCTTTGAAGGGATAAAAGCCGACATCGCGAAAGCCACAATGCACGCTGTTGATGAGTCCATCCCCTTTCAGGTGGAGAGTGATGCATCTGATTTCGCCCTGGCCGCCACACTTAATCAGGCGGGCAGGTCCGTCGCCTTTTTCTCTCGCACCCTCCAAGGCCCTGAAATTCGGCACTCTGCGGTGGAAAAAGAGGCCCAGGCCATTGTGGAGGCCGTTTGGTATTGGCGCCATTACTTGGCGGGAAAACGATTCACCCTGCTCACGGACCAGCGGTCCGTGGCGTTCATGTTCAACAACACGTTACGGGGTAAGATCAAAAATGATAAAATCTTGAGGTGGAGAATCGAACTCTCCACCTACAACTATGATATCATGTACCGTCCAGGGAAGCTCAATGAGCCCTCAGACGTCCTGTCGCGTGGAACCTGTGCAAGTGTGTAGGAGAATCGATTACAGGCCCTCCACAATGACCTCTGCCATCCGGGGGTCACTCGGCTCTTCCAATTCGTAAAGGCCCGGAATCTACCCTACTCAGTGGAGGACGTCAGGTCCATAACCCGAAGCTGCCAGGAATGTGCTGAATGCAAACCGCACTTTTACCGACCTGACAGGGCACACCTCAAGGCCACTCGCCCTTTTGAAAGACTGAGTGTGGACTTCAAGGGCCCCCTTCCTTCGACAGATCGGAACGTGTACTTCCTCAATGTGATTGACGAGTACTCACGATTCCCTTTTGTCATTCCCTGTTCTGATACGACCGCTGCCACGGTTATCAAAGCATTACGGGATCTTTTCACCCTGTTCGGTTACCCCAGCTATATCCACAGTGATAGGGGCTCGTCATTCATGAGTGACGACTTGAGGCAATACCTGCTCTCAAAAGGGATTGCCTCAAGTAGAACTACGAGTTACAACCCTAGGGGTAACGGGCAGGTTGAACGAGAAAATGCTACAGTCTGGAAGGCTGTCTTACTGGCGTTGAGGTCTAAAGGTCTTCCAGTCTCCCGTTGGCAAGAGTTACTCTCTGATGCGCTCCATTCCATCCGCTCACTCCTGTGTACGGCAACCAACGCTACTCCACATGAGAGGATGTTTTCCTTCCCTAGGAAGTCTTCCTCTGGGACCTCATTACCGTCTTGGTTGACGTACTCAGGACCTGTCCTCCTGCGGCGGCATGTTAGGACCCGCAAGTCCGACCCTTTGGTTGAACAGGTCCATCTCCTCCACGCCAACCCTCAATATGCCTATGTGGCATATCCTGACGGGCGAGAGGACACGGTCTCTATTAGAGATCTGGCGCCTGCAGGGGACTTGGAAACCCCAGTCGCTCCCACACCCCTAGTTAGGGACCCCCTGACCCTTATCTCCCCTCCTGACATGGCGCGGGCAGTATCGGGACCACCACTTAATCCTCTTACTCCCGTGTACAGCTTGCCTGAGTCCAGGAGATTGTCGCCACCTCGAGGCGTGCTCAAGTCCAGCAGATTGTCGCCACCTCGTGGTCCTCCTGTCCGTGAGGAACTGGAGGAGTCACTGGACACCGCCTTGGAGAGAAGGTCACCACGGTTACCTGAACCGGCGTTACCGCCAGTGTTGAGGAGGTCGCAGAGACGGTGCGGTCCTCCAATACGACTGAACTTGTGAATATATGAACAGTTGTTCTGCTTTTTTGCCCCGCCGGCCTTTGTTTTAAAGGAGGAGTGAATGTGGTGAACCATAGTTGGTTACCACTATGAGTGCTGAGCCATGGATGGTCAGCACTATGGGTGTTTGTAGATATGTTACTGTAGTTACTGTTGGTGTTAGGGTTGGGCTGTTCTACCTGTTGATATTGTTCTGTGGTACACTCCAGTTGGCTCCGCCTACCTGGGGAAGTATAAAGGTCACTGCACTGCCTGGTGACCCTTTAGTCTGGGATTGTATTGTATATAGTGTGCTCCATTCTTGTTAGTAATAAAAGCCTTTATTTCCCGGGTACAATCTAGCCTCCCGAGTGATTTAATCGCGCATCAATATCCAATTCAATCCAATCAAAGTCCAATTCAAAGTCTCAGCAAGTGAGACATTCCCAATCCAAGCTGACAAGACAGGGCTCTCATCTCCTGTCTTGGGCTTGATCTACATGGTCCAAGCTGATTGGAGTAGGCATTGCACCTCCTCCAAGGCTTGATCTCATTTACATCTTAGCCAAAAGGCCGAGATGCCGCTTTTAAAAATTGCTTCAAATGAAGCTAAAATGTAACCTAATGACTTCAACCAAGTACAGCATGTCGATACTACACTTGATTTTAGCCAAGGCCAATGAAGAAAAGTTTTTTTATTTTAAAAATATACTTCATTCACAAAAAAACTCTCAAATAAGCCATTGCAAAACGACATATCCAATAATTACAAACAGTGTGAAAAAAGACCAGTTATTTTTCCAATACTACACGATGTTCATTTACAGGGCATTACATTCATTTCATTTCAGTACTTGAAGCTATATACATTCATTGGATTTCACTGTGTGCTGTTGTTTTTCAGATTAGCACACAGTTGCACAGGCCGAGGGTGTTCTACAGTTACCGGGCCCTCGGTCTGCCTCGGTTGAAAGGCTTTACACGGTGGCCTTTCCCCATTTTGCCTTTGCGGCGGCTGACCCAAGCTTGAGCGCGTCCCTCAGCATGTAGTCCTGGACCTTGGAATGTGCCAGTCTGCAACACTCGGTCGAGGACAAATCTTTCAACTGGAAGATCAGCAAGTTTCAGGCGGACCAACATGCATCCTTCACCGAGTTGATGACCCTCCAGCAGCAGTTGATATTTGTCTCGGTGTGCGTCCCCGGAAACAGCCCGTGGAGCACAGAGTCCTGCGTCACCGAGCTGCCCGGGACGAACCGCGACAAATACCACTGCATCTCACTCCAGACCTTCTTTGCAAAGGCACATTCCACAAGGAGGTGTGCGACCGTCTCATCACCCCTGCAACCACTTCGGGGGCAGCATGCGGTGGTGTTGAGACCTCGAGCGTGCATGAAGGACTTGACGGGAAGTGCCCTTCTCACCACCAGCCAAGCCAGGTCTTGGTGCTTGTTTGTGAGTTCTGGTGATGAGGCATTCTGCCAGATGACACTGACAGTCTGCTCAGGGAACCATCCGACAGGATCCACCATCTCCTTTTCTCTCAGAG
Source organism: Mustelus asterias (assembly GCF_964213995.1). Classification (NCBI taxonomy): domain Eukaryota; kingdom Metazoa; phylum Chordata; class Chondrichthyes; order Carcharhiniformes; family Triakidae; genus Mustelus; species Mustelus asterias. The sequence continues at coordinate 77,268,343 of NC_135812.1, read as the reverse complement.
CCTCAAGGACATTACGTGCTGACCACTGCTTGATCGCCATGTGGTCAAAGGTGTGTTTCCGTAAAAATTTCTCCACGAAGGACAGGTGCTGCGGTACGGTCCAACTCCTTGGAGCGTTCCGCGGCAGTGTGGCCAGACCCATCCTCCGTAACACTTGGGACAGGTAGAACCTCAAAAAGTAGTGGCACTTGTTGTTAGTGTACCGAGGATCTACACACAGCTTGATGCAGCTGCACACAAAGGTGGCCATCAGGATGAGGGCAGCGTTGGGAACGTTTTTCCCTCATTTTTCTAGAGATTTGTGCATCGCTTTCCTCCGGACACGATCCATCTTTGATCTCCAGATAAATTTGAAGATGGCCTGGGTCACTGCTGCTGCGCAGGATTTGGGGATGGACCAGACCTGCGCCACATACAACAACACGGACAGTACCTCGTACCGGATGACCAGGTTTTTTCCGGTGATAGAGAGGGAGCGTTGCTCCCACAAGCCCAATTTTTGCCTCACTTTTGTGATGCGCTCTTCCCAGTTTTTGGCGCATGCCCCTGCTGCTCCAAACCATATCCCCAGCACCTTAAGGTAGTCTGCCCTGACGGTGAAGGGGACAAAGGATCTGTCAGCCCAGTTCCCAAAGAACATAGCTTCGCTCTTGCTCTGGTTGACTTTGGCTCCCGAGGCCAGCTCGAACTGCTCACAGACTTGGAGGAGCCTGCGAACAGACGAGGGGTCCGAGCAGAAGACAGCCACGTCATCCATGTACAGGGAGGCTTTGACCTGCGTGCCCCCGCTGCCTGGGATTGTAACCCCTTTGATGCCTGGGTCCCTTCTGAGGGCCTCGGCAAAGGGTTCAATGCAACACACAAAAAGGACGGAGGAGAGAGGGCAGCCCTGCCTGACCCCAGACCTGATCTGAAACATGTCTGATTCCCACCCATTGATTGAGACTGCGCTACTGATGTCTGTGTAGAGCAGTTGGATCCAATTGCGGATTCCCTCCCCAAAGCCCATTTTGGAGAGCACATCCATCATGTAGCTGTGCGATATTCTGTCAAATGCCTTCTCCTGGTCTAGGCTGATGACAGTAAGAAGTTTAACAACGCCAGGTTAAAGTCCAACAGGTTTATTTGGTAGCAAAAGCCACACAAGCTTTCGGAGCTCTAAGCCCCTTCTTCAGGTGAGTGGGAATTCTGTTCACAAACAGAGCATATAAAGACACAAACTCAATTTACATGAATAATGGTTGGAATGCGAATACTTACAACTAATCAAGTCTTTAAGAAACAAAACAATGTGAGTGGAGAGAGCATCAAGACAGGCTAAAAAGATGTGTATTGTCTCCAGACAAGACAGCCAGTGAAACTCTGCAGGTCTAGGCAACTGTGGGGGTTACAAATAGTGTGACATGAACCCAATATCCCGGTTGAGGCCGTCCTCGTGTGTGCGGAACTTGGCTATCAGTTTCTGCTCAAGTTCCGCACACACGAGGACGGCCTCAACCGGGATATTGGGTTCATGTCACACTATTTGTAACCCCCACAGTTGCCTAGACCTGCAGAGTTTCACTGGCTGTCTTGTCTGGAGACAATACACATCTTTTTAGCCTGTCTTGATGCTCTCTCCACTCACATTGTTTTGTTTCTTAAAGACTTGATTAGTTGTAAGTATTCGCATTCCAACCATTATTCATGTAAATTGAGTTTGTGTCTTTATATGCTCTGTTTGTGAACAGAATTCCCACTCACCTGAAGAAGGGGCTTAGAGCTCCGAAAGCTTGTGTGGCTTTTGCTACCAAATAAACCTGTTGGACTTTAACCTGGTGTTGTTAAACTTCTTACTGTGTTTACCCCAGTCCAACGCCGGCATCTCCACATCATGACTAGGCTGATGAGGCAGGTGTCCACCCGCCTGTCCTGCACGTAGGCGATCGTATCCCTGAGTAGCGTGAGGCTATCAGAGATCTTCCTGCCGGGTTCAGCACAGGTTTGATCAGGATGCATCACCGACCCCAGAGCAGACTTGACCGGTTGGCGATGACCTTGGCTAGAATTTTATAGTCCACGTTCAATAGTGAAATGAGTCGCCAATTTCTAATTTCTTCCCTTTCCCCCTTCTGCTTGTAGATGAGGGTAATGATGCCTTTCCTCATGGATTCTGACATGCTGCCTTCCAGAAGCATACTCTCGTACACATCCAGCAGGTCCGGGCCTGTCAAGTCCCACAACGCCGAGTAAAACTCAGCCGGTAAGCCATCGCTTCTGGGAGTTTTACCCTTCTCAAGGGACGTGACGGCCTTTGTCAGCTCATCCAGAGATAACGATCTGTCCAGCCTCCCCCGCTCGCCATCGTCTAAGACCTGCGTGTTGTTTGAGTGCTGCGGTTTCCAAGCAGCAGACCTCTACGGTGTGGCTGAGTACAACAACCAGCCGTACGTGGATGTCAGCTTCAGAATCCTGTCAGGATGCGTCAAGTTCCTGACAACTTTGAAGGAGAAAGGCAAAGAGGGGCCCCTCTCTATCCTGACGGTGGAGCCCATGTTCAACGATGCCGTCCCAGCGGAACCGGGCTATCACGTTCCAAATGTATAACCCCTACGTCCCTGTGGCTGACGTTCCTCTCCAGGTACGTGGAGGTGAAGGGAGAGAGCGCGGACGTGAGGGACAAATACAGAGTCTGGACTTGTAAAAGGCAGGTGAGGGTCACCCTGAAGACAGACCCCAAGGGAGGCCTTCTGCACCCGCCCTCCAATTTTGCCATCAGAGGGAATCGAGGCTTCCTGTATTACACGGGACAGCCACGAGTGTGCCGCATCTGCGGGAAAACCGACCATTTTGCCGCAAGCTGCAGCACCACCCTCTGCAGAAACTGCTTGAAGGAGGGGCACTTGGCCAACGACTGCAAGGATAGCAAATGTTGCAACCTGTGCGGGGAGGCTGGCCATGTCTACAAAGTCTGCCCCAAGCGAAAGGTAACCTACGCCCAGATCACCGGTGGCGGAGTGGGGAAGGCAAGTACTCCTGCTGCCTCCGAGAACAAGAAATCCACCACAAAAGGAGCTGGCACGGAGAAAGCTTCTGACGCAAAGGTGGATTCCCCAGCACAGCAGAATGACACATCCACACCACCACCAGCAGAGGATGCAGAGGCCATGGAGCAGGAGAGCGGAGATCCCGAGGGGCCCTGGCAGGACGTAACCTCCAAGAAAAACACCTGCAAAAGAAAATCCCTCGCAGCTAGAACCTCCAGTGGCGACGCCTCCTCAGACGAGGAAAAAAAATGCTGGCAGCCGACGGAACATCAAGAGGCTCAACATAAAAGTGGCACGGGAACCACAGCAGGCACAGACCACCCTATCCCCCATAACCACCCTGCTAATCGCCGACACTTAAGGGGCAATTTAGCATGGCTGATCAACCTAACCTGCATGTCTTTGGCCTGTGGGAGGAAACTGGAGCACCCGGAAGAAACCCACGCAGACGCGGGGAGAACGAGCAAACTCCACACAGTCACCCAAACCAGGAATCGAACCCGGATCCCGGGCGCTGTGAGGCAGCAGTGCTAACCACTGTGCTGCTAAAAAGAAAAGACTTGCCTTTATACAATGCCTTTTAGGACCACTGTACATCTCAAAGCACCTTTTAGCCAATGAAGTACTTTTGTTTAAGTGTAGTCACTGTGGTATTGCAGGATTTGAATATATATTTACAGGGAAATAGGGACAGAGCAGGGGAGTGGGATTAATCGGATAGCTTCGATGTTGTTTCATTCCATTCTGTAATTCCATGCATTATACCAGGCATTTTATTTGGATATCATGCTAAAAAACATTTCAGCTAACCTGCACATTAATGAGAATAAGTCCCTTGTTCCTCCCTATTGGATCTCTTTTGCCATGTTACCGCATGTTACTGAAGGGGTGCCTCCCTTGTTCTCACATTTCACCCCACCAGCCTCCACATGCAAAGCATAATCCTCCGCCATTTTCGCCAACTCCAGTGTGATGCCACCACCAAACACATCTTCCCTTCACTCCCTCTGTCAGCATTCCGCAGAGACCGTTCCCTCCGGGATAACCTAGTCCACTCCTCCACTCTACCCAACACCTCTCCCGTCACTCATGGCACCTTCCCATGCAATCGCAGAAGGTGTAACACCTGTCCCTTTACCTCTTATGCTCACTTTATGCTTTACTTTATGCTCACCATCCAAGGTCCAAAACACTCATTCCAGGTTAAGCAGCGTTTCACTTGCACCTCTTCCAATTTGGTCTATTGCATTCGCTGCTCCCAATGTGGTCTCCTCTATATCGGAGAGACCAAGCGTAGACTGGGTGATCGCTTTGCTGAGCACCTTTGGTCTGTGCGCAATCAGGACCCTGACCTTCCGGTTGCTTGCCATTTTAACACACGATCCTGCTCCCATGCCCACATGTCTGTCCTTGGCCTGCTGCAATGTTCCAGTGAAGCCCAACGCAAACTGGAGGAACAGCATCTCATCTTCCGGCTAGGCACTTTACAGCCTTCCGGTCTCAACATCGAATTCAGATGATTTGCTCTACCCCACCTCAGCCCCATTTGTTTTCATTCTATTTTATTTAATTTTTTACTGTTCTCTACCTTTTATTTCTTTATTGTCTTTCTTCATTTTTCTTTCTCCCCCCCCACTCTTTCCTGCTTCCATCCCCCTTCCCTTACTTTTCTCACCCTTTGCTTCTCGTTTTCTAACTCTTACCTCTGTCCCATCCATTCCCCCTCCTCCCCCAACATCTTCATTTTAGCTTCTCTCCTGTTTGACTATTCACACCCTTTATTCTCTCTGTGGACAGCTATTAGCAGTCTTTTCCCCTGGTTCCTGTGGCTATGACTCATCTTTCATTTCCTCCCCTGCAGTATAAATATCTCCCACTTTCTCTGCCTTTTAGCTTTGACAAAGGATCCTCTGGACTTGAAATGTCAGCTCTTTTCTCTCCTTACAGATGCTGCCAGCCCTACTGAGATTTTCCAGCATTTTCTCTTTTTGTTTTGCATTCTTTAACATATTCTTAACGTGTTCTACATTTCAGGCAGATATGTAGCAATAAAGGAACCAATCTAATTTTCCAGCACTCACCCTGTCACTCTATGTTGAAACTTGCAGTATCATGTCGCAATTGTTCTGAGTTTTTGTGGATGCAATTGGCACCAGCAAGATGCACTTCAACAATTGCCCTCTCCCTAAGTTCACAACAGTCTGGAACATACAGAATTCCAGAGATTCCCGTATCTGACCCCTTTAAATTGTTTAAAGTAAAGTTTATTTATTAGTCATAAGTAAGGCTCACATTAACATTGCAATGAAGTTACTGTGAAATTCCCCTACTCACCACACTCTGGCGCCTGTTCAGGTCAATGCACTTAACAGCACATCTTTCAGACTGTGGGAAGAAACCGGAGTACCCGGAGGAAACCCACACAGACACGGGGAGAACATGCAAACTCCACACAGACAGTGACCCAAGCCAGGAATCGAACCCAGGTCCCTGGCACTGTGAAGCAGCAGTGCTAACCACTGTGTCAGCTGTGGTAAAACTCTTAACCCCACAGAGAGAGTTTTACTTCTGCTCCCCAACATTTTTTACAGTTCCTGGAGGGCTCCCCTCTCCTGCCTGTGTTTCTGCAGCAGCTGTTCTCTGTTTTGTGAGATACTGTTAAAATTGCCACTGCACCTTCATGGGTTTCTATTTCAGATTCTCTCCCAATGGAAACAAGATCACATGAATTTGTCCAAATGAGGAGCTAATAAAGGGGACAATCGTCCTGTGAAGTTCGGCATTTATGCAACTGTCCCATCAAATTCTTCAATGGCAGATACAGCATGGGTTACAGACACAGTAAAGCTCCCTCTGCACTATCCCACCTAACACTCACAGGACTGGTATAACATGGATTAGATACTGGGTAAAGCTCCCTTTACAGTTCCCCTTTATGGTAGGTACAGTAAGAGTTAGTTAGAATGAAGCTCTCCCTACAGTGTCCCACCAAACACATTTAGGGCAGGTATAGCATGAGTTCGATACAGAACAATGCTTCTCCCAGAGGTGGTAGCTAAGATGTGGAGATGCTGGCGTTGGACTCGGGTAGGCACAGTAAGAAGTGAGACTTCTTACTGTGCCTTCCAGAGGTGTGCCATCTACTTAATTCCTCTCGCTCGCAACTCCCTGAGGCTGGAACAGACTTTTCAATATTGGTTTCATATTTCACACTGCGATGAGCGAACCGTATATCTGCTCCATCACTAATAATCTTATTTCCACTCCATAATATGTCTGATTTTATTCCTTTCTCAGTTCATCTGCTACTGAAACCATCAACCTGTGTTACCTTTAAATTTGACTATTAAATCTGACTGATCCATTGCAAATTAGCCAGCTTTTTGGCCTCCATGATCTCGAGATCATCCAAAACTCTGCTGCCAATATCATTTCTCGCACTGGGTACTGTTCACCCTTCATCACTGTGTTTGTGGTCATAGTGGGTCATTTAGGATGGCTCACAGAATCTATGTCATTGCTCTATGAAACAATCCATTCAGTCCCAACCATCCACTCAGTCCCGCAGACCTTCACTGCGGACGGGGCAGTAGAATTCAGCGTACATTTCTAATCCCAATTCTCATCCTGCCGCCAAATCACTAACTACATTAATTTCACAAAAAAAGCCGTCGTGTTCACTCTGAAGTGTTCAGCGCCTCATCAAGAATAACATTGACAAAAACAGTTTTCACCTGAGGAAACAAACCTGTTTCACAAACCTGATCGTTCAGACTTGAGTGCAGTCTGCAATAACTGGTCTCAGTAATGGATGAATGCAAACTTAACTCCCAATATTTCATTGCAGGCTGCAAACCACTTCCTGCAACTATCACACAAACTCTCAACTTAAACTGACAATCTACAAGAAGAAAATTTATCACCATTGGCACCAGAGTTAAGAACAAAGAATCATAGAATCCCTACAGTGCAGAAGGAAAGCATTCGACCCATCAAGTCTCACCAACCACACTCCCACCTGACCCTATCCCCATAACCTCATGCATTTACTCTAGCTAGTCCCCCTGAAACTAAGGGGCAATTTAGCATGGCCAATCCACCTAATCCGCACATCTTTGGACTGTGGAGGAAACCAGAGCACCTGGAGAAAACCCACACAGACACGGGGAGAATGTGCAAACTCCACACAGACAGTGACCCAAATCGGGAATTGAAGCCGGCTCCCTGGTGCTGTGAGGCAGCAGTGCTAACCACTGTGCCACCGTGCCGCCCAAAGAACAAAGACCAAAGAAAATTACAGCACAGGAACAGGCCCTTCGGCCCTCCAAGCCTGCACCGACCATGCTGCCCGACTCAACTAAAACCCCCTACCCTTCCGGGGACCATATAAAGAACAAAGAAAATTACAGTTGGCATTAACTTGTGCCTATTCAATTAAGTAAACTAGCAATTAAAGTTACTAATAATCAAATGAATAATTAACAAGAGAGGCAAGGCTAGAAAGTGGGAAGAGAAAAGGGGGGAAGAAAAAGAGAGAGGGCGAGGAAAGAGAGAGAATGGGAAAGAGATGGGTGAGGACAGAGAGAGACAGAAAGACAGACAATCAAAACAAACAAAGTTACAAAAAAACACTAGTAATGTGAATTCGAGAGATACATGAAGTTTCATGGCAACAGGTCTCACATGGGTAAGGAAATCTGTTCATTACCACATACTGTCCTCTCAGCTAATGAGGCCACACTTTAAGTATTGTGTGCAGTTTTCTGAGGAAGGATATTCTTGCTCTCGAGGGAGTGCAGCGAAGGTTTATCAGGCTGATTCCGGGGATAACGGGACTGATGTATGGGGAGAGATTGACTAGGTTAGGATTGTTTTCACTGGAGTTCAGATGAATGAGAGGGAATCTCATAGAGACTTATAAAATTCTAACAGGACTAGACAGGGTAGATGCAGGGAGGATGTTCCCGATAGTGGGGGAGTCCAGAACCAGGGGTCACAGTCTGAGGATTCAGGGTAGACCATTTAGGATGGAGGTGAGGAGACATTTCTTCACCCAAAGCATGGTGAACCTGTGGAATTCATTACCACAGGAAGTAGTTGATGTCAAAACATTGAATGTATTCAAGAGGCGGCTGGATATAGCACTTGGAGTGAATGGGATCAAAGATTATGGAAAGAAAGCAGGATTAGGCTATTGAGTTGGATGATCAACCATGATCGTAATAAATGGCGGAGCAGGCTCAAAGGGCCAAATGGCCTCCTCCTGCTCCTATCTACTATGTTTCTATGTTTCTATGAATCAATACTCCTCCACGTTGAACAGCACTTGGAAGAAGCACTGACGGTGGCAAGGGCACAGATTGTACTCTGAATGGCGGATTTCCATGTCTATGACAGAATCGGTAGGAGTGACCACCGCACAGTCCTTGTTGAGACAAAGTCCTGTCTTCACATTAAGGATACGCTCCATTGTGTTTTGTGCATTACCTCTGTGCTAAATGGAATAGACTTGGAACAGATCTAGCAACTCAAGACTGGGCATCCAGGAGGCACTGTGAGCCATCAGCATAGAACCATAGAGAAGTTACAGCACAGAAGGAGACCATTCGACCCATCTTGTCCATGCCAGCCCGAGGACACCCAAGTGCCCTTTCTAATCCCACCTTCCTGCACCCGACCCATAGCCCTGTAGTTTAAATCCATCTGCTACTTTACCGCCACGCTCCACATCATATCGATATTGTTTTGTAGATTATAGCTATCCTACTACTTGGTCAATCTTTGTGTCATCTGCAAATTTTCCAATCATGTCCCCCACATTCATGTCCATGTCATTAACATATAACACAAACAGCAAGGGTCCTAACACCAAACACTGTGAAACACCACTTGAAGACAAGTCCATGCCTTTCTACGTGACAGTTAATCCTATCTCTCAGGATTGATTCTACTAATTTGCCCAGAACCCATGTAAGACTAACTGGACTATAAATTGCTTGGGATTTTCTTTGATCTCTTTTTAAACAATGGAACTACATTTGCATTTCTCCAATCCTCCGGTCCCTCCCCTATCCTAGTGAGGATTGGAAAATCATCCTCAGAGCATCTGCTATCTCCTCCCTAAACATCTTGAGCAGCCTCTGAAACAATCCAACTGGCCCTGGCAGTTTATCAGCTTTCAAGGCTTCCAACCCTTCGAGTACTTCCTCTCTCTTTATGATTATTCCATCCAATATCTCACAGTATTCCTCCTGGACTACTTAATCTGCATCATTCCTTTCCTTTGTAAACACAGAGACAAAATATTCATTTAAAACCCTTCCGACAACCTCTGCATCTACACACATCTCTGATAGGTTAAAGTTAAAGTTAATTTATTAGTCACAAGTAGGCTTACATTAACACTGCATTGAAGTTACTGTGGACATCCCCTAGTCGCCACATTCTGAAGCCTGTTCGGGTACACTGAGGGAGAATTTAGCACGGCCAATGCAACTAACCAGCACATCTTTGAACTGTGGGAGGAAACCGGAGCACCCAGGGGAAACCCACACAGACACGGGGAGAACGTGCAAACTTCACGGACAATGACCCAAGCCAGAAATTGAACCTGGGTCCCTGACACTGTGAAGTAGCAGTGCTAACCACTGTGCCACCGTGCCGCCCATAGTCCCACTTTTTCCTTAGAATGTTGGTGAAACGTCTTTGGGTTTTCATAGAATCTCATAGAAACCCTACAGTGTAGAAGGAGGCCATTTGGCCCATCGAGTCTGCACCGACCACAATCCCACCCAGGCCCTACCCCCATATCCCTACATATTTACCCGCTAATCACTCTAACCTATGCATCTCAGGACTCTAAGGGGCAATTTTTAGCATGGCCAATCAACCTAACCCGCACATCTTTGGACTGTGGGAGGAAACCAGAGCACCCGGAGGAAACCCACGCAGACACGAGGAGAACGTGCAGACTCTGCACAGACAGTGACCCAAGCTGGGGATCGAACCCAGGTTCCTGGAGCTGTGAAGCAGCAGTGCTAACCACTGTGCCGCCCAGACTTCACAGTTTTTTCAAATAATAAAAAAGTTTTCTTTAACTTTACTTGCTAATCTTTTCTCATGCCCTCTCTTTCATTTCCGTATTTCCTTTTTTACTTTGTCCCTGCACTTCCTATGTTCATCTCAGTTATCTGCAGTGCTTAGTTGTTTGTGCCTATCATACACTTTCTTTTTCTGTTTGATCTTCCCTGTATTCCTCTGGACAATCGTGGGGGCCTAGGTTTGGCAGTACCACTCTTAGTTTTGGAAGGAGATGTCTACTTTGTACATTTAGGAGCTCGCTTTTTAGTGTTTCCCACTGGTTTTCCACGGATTTCTCCCCTAGCAGTGCTGCCCAGTCAACCTCCACCAAGCCCCTTCCCATTCCTGCAAAATTTGTCTTCCCCCATTTCATAACTTTTATTCCTGTTTATCCCTGTCCTTTGCTATGGTACTGCTAAATCTAACTGAATTGTGATCACTGTCCCCATATGGTTGCCAACTGTCACTTCAGCCATTTCCTCTTCTTCGTTCCCCAAGACCTGGTCTAGAATTGCATCTCCATTTGTTGGGTTTGTCACCAATTATTTGAAAAAGTTTCCTGGACGAACTGCATGAAGTCTTCTCCCTCTGTGCCCTTATATTGTTTGAATCCCAGTTGATATTATTATTGCCCTCTTGTTCTCACAGGCAGAAATTTGCCTACATATTTGTTCTTCTATCTCCCTTTCACTATTTGGGGGTGTGTAGTATACTCCCAGTAGTGTGATTGTCCTTTTTTTATTTCTAAGATCAACCTAAAAAGCTTTGTTTGTTGACCCGTTCTGTACATCATCCTGAATCACAGCTGGAATTGATTTTATAACCATTCATGCAACTCCCCCTCTATCAAAGAACTAAGAGAACAAAGAACGATGAACAGGCCCTTCGGCCCACCAAGGCTGTGCCAATTCCTAATCCTTATTTAGACCCACTACTCATTGCCCATACACAGTTTCTATCCCTCTATTGTGTCTGAAGACTCTATAACCAGGGATATTGAGCTACCAAGTTCGTCCCTCCTTTAGCCAGGTTTCCATTACAGCAATGAGATCAAGTTGCCATGTGTCTACCTGTGCCCTTAACTCATCTACTTCTTTGCATACTCCTTGCATTGAAATATGAATAGTTTAACCCCATCAATTTCCCTTGCTGGACACTTCTTAAACTTTCCTTCTCCTGTAATCCCAAGTCTTTCACTATAGCTTCAACATCACTAGCTAATGTTGACCCTCCATTTTCCTGATCTGAGTAAGACCTATCTGATCCTATTCCTTGGAACCCCCTGCCACACTAGTTTAAATACTGCCCAACAGAACTAACAAAAGCACCTGCAAGGACATTGCTCCCAGCCCTGTCTGGGTACAGCCTGTCTGCTTTGTACAAATCCCACCTTCCCCAGAACCGGGTCCCAGTGCATCAAGAATCTGAATCCCTCCCAACTACACCATCTCTCCAGCCATGTGTTCATTTGATCTATCCTCTGATTCCTGCTCTCGCAGAACTGAGAGTAATCCTGAAATTACTGCATTTGAGGTCCTGCACTTTAATTTATCGCCTAACTTCCTGTACTCAGTTTGCAGGTCCTCATCCCTTAGTTTACCTATACCATTGGTACAAGTGTTTACCATGACCACTGGCTGTTCACCTTTCCTCCCCAGAATGCCCGCCAGCTGCTCCATAACGTCCCAGACCCTGGCACCAGGGAGGCAACATATCATCCTTGATTCACATTTGCGGCCACAGAAGCATCTGTCTGTGCCTCTAACTATTGAATCCCATATCACTTTAGCCCTGTCATTCATTTTCCTCCCAACCCTCTGAGCATGAGAGCCACCCACGGTGCTGTGACCCTGGCTGCTGCTGCTTGCCCTTGAAAGGCCATCCTCCTCCCACCCCCCACCCGCCAAAGGAGCTAAGTAATTCCACAACCAACAGATCAGATCTAACCTCTGCAGTCCTGTCACACCCAGCCATGAATGCTGGTGGACAACTAAAGAAATCACTGAAGGAGGAGCTCCACAAATATCCTCATCCTCAATGCTGGGGGAGTCCGGCACATCAGTGCAAAAGATAAGGCTGAATCATTCACAACGATCTTCAGTCAGAAGTGCTGAGTGGATGATCCCTCCAGTGGTTCACTGCATCTCAGATGCCAGCCTTCAGCCAATTTGATTCACTCCACATGATATGAGAAATGGCTGAAGGCACTGGATACTGCAAAGACAATGCACCCTGACAATATTCCACCAATAGTACTGAAGACTTGCGCTCCAAAACTTGCCACGACCTTAGCCAAGCTGTAAAGCTACAATGCTGTTGTCTACCCAGCAATGTGGAAAATTGCCCAGATATGTCCCGTACACAAAAAAGAGGACAAATCCAATCCGGCCAACTACTGTCCCATCAATCTAATATCGCTCATCAACAAAGTGATGAACTATCAATAGTGCTATCAAGCAGCACTTACTTAACAATAACCTTCTCACTGACCCTCAGGACGGAATTTTCCTGTTCCACCCACCACGGGAAGCATAGCGGGCAGGACACAGAGAATGCAAAGATCCGTTGACCTTGGGTGGGATTTTACAGCATTGGGGTTAACGCAGCTGAAAAATCCCGCCCTCAGTTTGGGTTCTGCCAGGGTCACTTAGCTCCTGACCTCATTACAGCCTTGATTCAAACATGGAAAAAAGAACAGAACTCCAGAGACGAGGTAAAAGTGACTGCTCTTGACATCAAGACAACATTGACTGAATCAACATCAAGGAGCCCTAGCAATACTGGAGTCAATGGGAACCAGTGGACAAATCCTCTGCTGGTTGGAATCATATCTGGCACAAAGGAAGATGGTTGTGATTGTTGCAGGTCAAATCCTCTCAGCTCCAGGACATCTCTGCAGGAGTTCCTCAAGGTATTGTCCACGACCCAACCATCTCCAGCTGCTTTGTCAATGACCTTCCTTTCACCATAAGGTCAGAAGTGAGGATATTTGCTGATGACGGCAAAATGTTCAGTATCATTTGCGACTCCTCAGATACTGAAGCAGTGTGCTAGATCCAAATGCAGAAAGACCTGGACAATATCCAGGTTTGGGATGACAAATGGCAAGTAACATTTGCACCATACAAGGGCCAGGAAATGACCATGTCCAACAAGAGAGGATCTAACCATCATTCCTTAACATTCGGGCGGCACGGTAGCACAGTGGTTAGCACTGCTGCTTCACAGCTCCAGGGTCCCGGGTTCGATTCCCGGCTCGGGTCACTGTCTGTGTGGAGTTTGCACATTCGTCTCGTGTCTGCGTGGGTTTCCTCCGGGTGCTCCGGTTTCCTCCCACAGTCCAAAGATGTGCAGGTTAGGTTGATTGGCCAGGTTAAAAATTGCCCCTTAGAGTCCTGGGATGCGTAGGTTAGAGGGATTAGCGGGTAAATATGTGGGGTGGGATTGTGGTCGGTACAGACTCGATGGGCCGAATGGCCTCCTTCTGCACTGTAGGGTTTCTATGATTTCTATGATTTCAATGGCATTACCATTGCTGAATCCCCCACTATCAACATCATAGGGGTTACCATTGACCAGAAACTGAACTGGATTAGCCATACAAATACTGTGGCTACAAGAGCAAGTCAGAGCCTAGGAATCCTATGTTGAGTAACTCACCTTCTGTCACCCCAAAGCCTGTCCACCATCTACAAGTCACAAGTCAGGAGTGTGTTGGAATACTCTCCACTTGCCTGGATGTGTGCAGTTCCAACAATACTCAGAAATGTGTCATCATCCAGGGCAAGGCAGCCAAAGTGGATTTTGCAGGACTTTTGCCCAAATGTTTGTGAACCTGTCTTCAAGAAAGACAGTAGGAAGTCTCACAACACCAGGTTAAAGTCCAACAGGTTTATTTGGTGGCAAATACCATAAGCTTTCGGAGCACTGCTCCTTCGTCAGATGGAGTCAAAATTCTGTCCTGAGTGTCAGTGAGAAGGTTATTGTTAAGTAAGTGCTGCTTGATAGCACTATTGATAGTTCATCACTTTGTTGATGAGCGATATTAGATTGATGGGACAGTAATTGGCCGGATTGGATTTGTCCTCTTTTTTGTGTACGGGACATATCTGGGCAATTTTCCACATTGCTGGGTAGACTCCATCTGACGAAGGAGCAGTGCTCCGAAAGCTTATGGTATTTGCTACCAAATAAACCTGTTGGACTTTAACCTGGTGTTGTGAGACTTCTTACTGTGTTCATCCCAGTCCAACGCCGGCATCTCCACTTCAAGAAAGACACCACATTGGTCCTCCCACTGACCCCAGAGAATGTGGTGGAGACATTGCTGCTGGGATTTCTCCAGCATGTTTATGTGTCGCTGCTACACATTCCAGATTTCGCTGCAGTACAGGAGTATAGGAGTACAGTAACATCAATTCCTCTGTACGGTATGACAACCGTAGGTATATATACTCTACAGTTTGTGGACGACTGCAGTATTTTTTGCCCACTCTGTAGCAGTTTTCCAAGCCCTCTTGATCGCTTCAATTCTGCATACAAGAAACTTTTCCTTGAATGTTGCCTTTAACAAACTCATATCAACCCACACCTGGTCGATCAAATATGCCTGCATATACTGAAAAAGAGACCCTGAAATATGTTGAGCATTCCCTGTACCTCAGCACTTCCTGTACCTCACCCACCCCTCTCAAAGGACACTCGATCAGGAGATCCAACACAGGATCAACCCCAATTCACTCTTCTACAAATCAGTGTTTGAAAGACCTCTTTAAGTCCAGGGTAGGGGTTCCCAAACTGTGGAGTGAGTGAGAGAGATGTGTGTGTGTATGATGAGTACAGTAAGGAGTCTCACAACACCAGGTTAAAGTCCAATAGGTTTATGTCGAATCACGAGCTTTCAGAGTGTTGCTCCTTCACACTTACCTGATGAAGGAGCAGCACTCTGGAAGCTCATGATTCCAAATAAACCTGTTGGACTTTAACCTGGTGTTGTGAGATTTCTTACTGTGCCCACCCCAGTCCGGCATCTCCACATCATGTATGATGAGAGCGTGAGCGATGAAAAGATGTGTGTGTGAGACGAATGTGTGTAAGAGAGGGCGTGTGTGTGAGAGAGGTGAGAGTGACTGTGTGTGACAGATGAGAGTGTATGCTTGTGATGAGTGTGTGTGAGACAGATAAGACTGAGACCGCGATCTTACCTGCTCGCGCAATGCCCCACGTAATCTGCAGCTGGCTTCTGTTTTCTAACTTCTAGGACATTAAATGTTTTTGGTAGATTGTGCCGTGTGTGTGAGAGAGGTGTGTGTGTGCGAGAGAGAGAGGTGTGAGTGTGTTCAGTGTGAGAATCGATTATTCCATTGTCATTTTTCCCATTTGAAACGAAGGAAGCAGCAACACCCTATTAAAAATAACTCAGGTAAAAACCTAAGTATGTTTTTAATAAGGAGAACGCTTTAACTGCAGCAACCATATAGAAGACGTGTAGAAAGTAGGTTTCTGTATGTTTTTACCTAATGCGCGAAAACAATCATTTTTTTGTGGCTTGTCTCTCGAACACAAGGATCTTTCTCAAGGATTCTGTCGGTACTTATGGGAGGTCTAAGGGGCTGGGAAAGTTTGGGAAATTCTGTTCCAGGGAGTCTGTACAGCAGCGTGAATTTGAGACACCCGCAGTGAATTAGGTGAGTTAGAAAGTGGTTAGAAAAAGACAATCCGACAAATGCCCCATTTTCTCAGCCTATGTTGGGCTTTTATTGTGTATTTTTAAAAGCGAAATTGAACCTCCCTCGGCGTTTCCCGCAGCCAGCTGCGCTCTTTACCTGTTCTGGTCAAGTCTCCTCCTGTCCCAACTGCTGCTTTTGCAGAAATCCGGCTGGAAATGTCTCCAGGGGCCAGAGTGGCTTCTCCGCGCCAGGTTCCTGAGCATGGTTACTTTTACAGGGGCGAGGGGAGAGCTTCCTGCTGACAAAACTTCAGACTGGACTGTTATATTTCCGCATTGTTCACTGCAGCCAGCCCGGGCAAACTTCCAGTCAACAGCAACAGCAGAACGGGCTGCAACCCAGTTCAGCGAACTGGGAGATTGACAGAGCGGCGAACCATTCAGGAACTGCCCACTGCTGCCAGGACCTGTTACATCTCTGAGAGATTGCAAGACGAATTCGACACTCGCTCCGGAAAGAGCACTTGCACATCTGTTTTAATTGCTCTTTGCCCAAAGACGAAGTTCAATCTCCTTAAAAACTAGGCGGGGAAAAGAGGTGGGCAGGAAATCAAATCTAGAGGAGGATATAAAAAGTTTTCAACGGGATTCAGGTTAAGTGAGTAATATAGTATAATGGAGTATGGTATAATATAGCATAATGGAGTCTGATATGGTATAGTATGATTGAGTATAATGTAATATGATATAGTATGATGAAATATGATCAAATATAATGTGGGAAAATGTGAGGTTGCCAACTTGGATGAGAAGAATAGTAAAGCAGAATATTATTTGAATGGAGAGAGATTCAGAATGCTGCAGCACAGAGCGATCTGTGTGTCCTTGTACATAAGTCACAAAAGGTTAGCTTGCAGGCACAGTAAGTGATTAGGAAGGCAAAATGGAACGTTGGTCTTTATTGCAAAGGGGATGAAATATAATAGTAGGGAAGTCTAAAACTCTACAGGGCATTGGTCAGACCACATCGTATACAGTGTACTGTTTTGATATGCTTACTTAAGAAGGGATATATTTGCATTGGAGGTAGAAAAGACTGAGTTTTTACAATTATAGATAACAACAGCAAAATAATTACAGAAATGAATATTAGCTCATGTGATTTCGAGGTTCCGGACAGTTAAAGTCCAATGGATGTTTACTTTGTGGCAGAGTTCAGTCCAGGTGAATTCCTAGATGGAAATAGCAACAAAAAATCTTTGAAATGAAGTGAATGATGTGATTTCTGTACTTAGAACTTTTGGCAGGTGATGGTCAGAGACTTAAAATCATACAGGCTTCAAGGAGTTGAGACATGTAACCAGCTGCTTGGTTAGCCAGGAGTCCTGCTGGAGGTCTTTTCATTTGGTGTTAATTCAACAAATTGCTTGGTTCTCAGTTCTCAACTGAATATAAGGAGTTTTAAATGGTCACACGAATCAGTGACCTCCTTCTTCTGCAATGATTTTTCAAAACAGTAGGGCATTCCTCCAGTGCAATGCTCATTATTTATCCCCATATCAACTTCACCAGATCAAATTATCTGGTAATATCATATTAAGCATAGAAAATAGGAGCAGGAGTAGGCCATTCCCCCTGTCAAACCTGCTTCGCCATTCATTATGATCATGGCTGATCACCCAACTCAATAGCCTGATCCCACCTTCCCCCTTATCCTTTGACCCCACGTGCTGTATATAACCCCTCCTTGAAATCACACAATGTTTTGGCCTCAACTGCTTCCTGTGGTAAGGAATTCCACAGGTTACCACTCTCTTGGGGAAGAAATTTCTCTCCATCTCAGTCCTAAAAGGTTTACCCTGTATCCTCAGACAATGACCCCTGATTCTGCACTCCCCCACCATCAGGAACATCCTTCCTGCATCCACCCGGTCTCGTCCTGTTAGAATTTTAGAGGTTTCTATGAGATATTTCTGTAGTGCTCTACAGTTCTTTGTAATTTTGTCAATTGGTACTTTATGTTCTGGAGATTGGGTTTATGTTTGGTTTATAAATTGAGGTTTACATTTGAGTTGGGGTTTATACTAGGCAGGAGATTTGTGGGCTGATTTGAATTGGAGATTGATATTTATATTTAGATTTGAATCATAGAATACCGACAGTGCAAAAGGAGGTCATTCGGCCCATCGAGTCTGCACTGACAACAATCCAGCCCAGGTCCTATCCCGGTAACACCACGTATGTACCCTGCTAGTCCCCCTGACACTAAGGGGCAACTTAGCATGGCCAGTTCACCTAACCTGCCCATCTTTAAACTGTGGGAGGAAATTGGAGCACCCGTAGGAAAACCACACAGGCACAGGGAGAACATACAGACTCCGCACAGTCACCCAAGGCTGGAATTGAACCCAAGTCCCTGCCACCGTGCCATCTTAGAAATATAAACTTGGAGTTTATATTTGGATAGGACTCTGGGTTCCTATTCAGATGGGAGATGAATGTGGGGTGGCATGGTGGCACAGTGGTTCGCACTGTTGCTTCACAGCGCCAGAGACCTGGGTTCGATTTGCAGTTTGGGTCACTGTCTGTGCGGAGTCTGCACATTCTCCCCATGTCTGCGTGGGTTTCCTCCAGGTGCTCCGGTTTCTTCCCAGAGTCCGAAAGACATGCTGGTTAGGTGCATTGGCCATGTTAAATTCTCCCTCAGTGTACCCGAACAGGCACCGGAGTGTGGCGACTAGGGGATTTTCACCAAAAGGGAGGGGTTTTTCACAGTAACTTCATTGCAGTGTTAATGTCAGCCTACTTGTGACACTAATAAATAAACTTTAAAACTTAAACTATACATTTGGGCTTGGATGAGGAGGTGTAGGGCAGTTGGGATTTGCAGGATGTCGATACTCCTCCCGGTTGAGTGGGGCGCTGTGGGCGGAGTTGGGCCGGAGTGGCTGCTCCTGTCTCCGCGCTGTCTCCTTGTTTGGTCCCGGGGGTCTGATCTGACGTGTAGCCGCCGCCGTGGAGCCGGGAGCCGCTGGAGTGCGGGGCCGGAGCCGGGGAATCGCCAGGGAGTGAGGCCGCAACAGCGGAGATGCCGAAGAACAGCGGGAAGCAGCTGAACCCGAACCCCAGCCTCCGGGAGCGGCTGGATGGCAACGAGCTGGACCTGAGCCTGAGCGGCCTGAGTGAGGTCCCGACCCGGGAGCTGGTGAGAGGAGGAGCGGGGGGCTGTTGGTGCGGCGGCGGCGGCTGGAACAGGAGCAAAGGGCGGCCCTGGGGCCGCGACAGCGCCCGGCTGTGATGCCTCCCGCAGTCGGCCAGCTGCCTCTCTGAAGGGCCTTTGAGCCTGTCCCCAGGCACCGCGGCCCAGATAGACTTCACCACCTGGGGAGGGCAGGACGGGGATCCCAGAGACTGAGCCCGGGTGCCTGAGGTTGGTGCCTGGCCTGGGGTGCCCTGGCCTGGGGTGCCCCGGCCTGGGGTGCCCCACCCCCTCCGGGCCGGCTCCCCCCCTCTCTCCTCCCCCCCCCCCCCCCCAGTGTCCTGTTCACTGTGGATCCCAGCACCTGTGTGACTGAACCATTCAACAAAAGTGTTTCAGCGATGCCAAAGGCTCTCAGTGACAGCAACAGGATTTTCTTTTGCTTTTAGCAAGTTTACAATTTGGTAAATGTGGAATATTTTCATTTAAAATAACAAAAAATGCTTCCACATTCTTATTCAAAATGACTAAAGCGGCTTGCGATGGGCTAACCTCTTGTGTGCCTTTTAAAATCTCTTGTTACTGTGCTCATCAAGCCAAAGGATGCTTATTTCTTTCACATTTATAAACCCAGAGTCCCCATCAATCACAGCTCCCTCGCCACTATCCCCATCAAACAGTTTGAGGACAAGTACATCACAGGGTTAGATACAGAGTGAATCCTACTCTGTCCTGTCCTATCAAAAGGCATGGTTGGACTTACAATAAAGTACAACTGAGCTGAATCGTGTGCATTTATGAAATGGTTATCTCTCTAGAGCGGTACAGTGGTTAGCACTGTTGCCTCACAGCGCCCGGGACCCGGGTTTGATTCCTGGCTTGGGTCACTGTCTGTGCGGAGTCGGCACGTTCTCTCTGTGTCTGCGTGGGTTTCCTTTGGGTGCTCTGGTTTCCTCCCACAGGTGAAAGACGTGCTGGTTAGGTGCATTGGCCATGCTAAATTCTCCCTCAGTGTACCCGAACGGGCACCGGAGTGTGGCAATTAGGAGATTTTCACATTAACTTCATTGCAGTGTTAATATAAGCCTACTTGTGACACTAATAAATGGAACTTTTAAAAACTTTATTCAGCTCCAAGTCCATGAAGAGTCAGAGTTCACTGCCTGTTTGTGCAGCAGCTGCATTGTAATTCTGTCAAATCTCAATATATGATATTGCCTTGTGTTTACAGGCAGCCCTCCCCAAGGCCATCATTCTGGATCTGTCCTGCAACTGTATCGTCATGTTGCCGGTAAGACTTTATAAAGGATGCATTTGTGTGCGCATGAATTGTGGGTCTGTTATGTGTGGGGTTGGTTGTCAGTGCATGCAAAATGTGTGCACGTGTTGTGTGTGTTGTGGGGCTGTGGGACAAAAGGTTGAGTAGATAGTAGTGATTAGTTGAATGAGGCACGACATCAATTCTCTGAACGGCAAGGTTCAGCTCGGTGCTAACTTTGCCGCTGTCAAGGGAGGGGACATTTCATAGCTCAGCAATCATTGAATGAAAGCTCTGGGATATTGGGATGTTTACAAAAACATTCTTGAGCCCAGAGGGAATCCACGCCATCAGGGGAAGGGGGAGGGAGAATTGGCACTAGCTGAAAAGTCCTCACTCAGAAAAACACCTTCAGGAGAGAGTGAAAGAATATTGGCTTAAAATAAACATTGGCAATACCCTTGTGTGACTGTCATGGGAGACAACCACGAAACTCCAGCCTGTTTATGAAATCTCAGCTTTTACAAAAACAACAATAGCAACAAAGCAGTCAGAGTCCTATATATATCCGCTATATGTGGAATTACATAGAAATTGACACTCAATCCTGTGCCCCGAGATCTTTTGATAACATTGTGACTAAAACTGTTACAGTTTATTTATGTTGTATACCGTATACAGTTTGAGCACATTTTTCTTGAGGATGGCACAGTGGTTAACACTGCTGCCTCACAGCGCCAAGGACCCTGGTCCGATTCAGGCCTTGGGTGACTGTGTAGAGTTTGTACACTCTCCCCGTGTCTGTGTGGGTTTCCTCCGGGTGCTCTGGTTTCCTCCCACAGTCCAAAGATGCGCACGTTAGGTGAATCGGCTGTGCTAACGTGCCCCTTAGTGTCCCAGGATGTGTAGGTTAGGGAGATTAGTGGGGTAAATATGTGGGATTACAGGGATAGTGGATCTGAGTGAGATGCTCTGTCAGAGAGTTGGTGCAGACTCGATGAACTGAATGGCCGCCTTCTGCACTGTAGGGAGTCTATGATTCTATTCCACATGAGCTCTCGATAAGCTTCAGTGTAAGTTTGTCTGCTTTTCAATTCTTGTTGCGCACAAAGGGTTGTCAGCTTTCTCCAGTTTTTATATTTTTTACCAGGTTGAAGGAGCTAAGTCCACTGGTTTAGAGTTCTGTATATACGGTGATCAATTCCTGTACCACATCAGAGTGTTGTATATAAACCCAGCCTGATACTGTTGTGTCTCCCATTGCAGCTACATTACAAATTAAATACAGAATAAAGCGCTCTCTACAATGCCCATTGCATTCTGTGTGAATGTAGCTTTTTGTCTGCATGTTTTCTTCCTTCCAATTACATTGATACGTATTGGTTTTATGATTTGTTTGGGGAATCAGTGGTTTAACCCACTATTCGTGCTTGAGGCTAGGCAGCCAGCAACAGCATGCTGTAGCTGTCAGCCTTGGTGTTGTGTGCAGCACTCTCTCACTTTTGACTCAGAAGGTTTTGAGCTCAAGTACACTCCAGAGACTTGATCAAAATTTAGGCTGATGCTGCCAGTACAGTATAAAAGCAAATTACTGCGGATGCTGGAATCTGGAACCAAAAGAGAAAATGCTAGAAAATCTCAGAGAAAAGAACTGACATTTCGAGTCCAGATGATCTTTTGTCGGAGCCCGGAGCAGTTTTGACGAAAGGTCATCTGAGCTCAAAACGTCAGCTCTTTTCTCACCTTACAGATGCTGCCAGACCTGCTGAGATTTTCCAGCATTTTGTCTTTTGTGGCCAGTGCAGTGCTGGAGGGGTGTTGCACTGTCAGAGTGGCGTTTTCTTTGTGGATAGCAAGTTTCTCTGTCTGTCCTCTTGGGTGCACATAAAATAATATGGCTACTAATTCAAAGAAGAGCAAAGAAATTTACTCCTAATATTATAAATGCAGGTTTTGTTATTTAAGGATAGAGGTAAACATAGCTGATCCCAATCCCATTCTCGTTCAAGATCCACGTGCACATTGTAGCAGAAGCCACTGGCTAACAATCAGGGCAGGAATCCGGGCTGACTTTCAATTTTCATATCTAGGTCGGGGGACTGAGGTGTCCATGAGCTAGGCAATGAAAATGAAAAGTCAGCCAAGCCAATCCTGGTTGGTGATGGCTGGTTAATTTGGTGCTGTCCAGGTGCTGTTTTATCCCCCTTGAACATTGTGAGTGGACAGCTGTGTGTAGGATATTGTCCGGGAGGAATGAGGTAACTAGAGTTGTGCAGCTCGAGCAAAAGCAGATTCTACTGGTTTCAAAGTTCCATGTGGGATTTTCCCCAGAGCCACTGTTGTGTTTTAATTAATTTTCCTCTCTTGTTTTTATGAAAAACCGTGCTCCCATCAAATGCAGCCAGAATTCTGCAGCCTGACTCACCTCATCAAACTCGACCTCAGCAAAAACCAGTTGCAGGAGCTTCCTTCAGATTTTGGACGTCTCCTTAACCTGCAACATTTGGACCTTTACAACAACAAACTGACCAACTTGCCTGTCAGCTTTGCTCAGCTCAAGGTAGGAAGTCTGTTCTAATACCTCGGACATTGGACAGATTAGAGAGAAAAACCTGTTTTCAGTTTGCCAATTTCTCCCCTTCAGCCCCGAATTTCGCTGCTCATGTTTTATCATTTTAGAGGGTGGCACAGTGGTTTGCACTGCTGCCTCACAGCACTAGGGACCGAGTTCAATTCCAGCCCTGGGTCACTGTCTGTGTGGAGTTTGCACATTCTCCGCGTGTCCGCGTGCGTTTCCTCCGGGTGCTCGGGTTTCCTCCTGCAGTCCAAAAGTGTACGGGTTAGGTTGATTGACCATGCTAAATTAACCCTAGTGTCCGGGGGATTAGCAGGGTAAATATGAAGGGTTATGGGGATAGGGCCTGGGTGGGATTGCGGTGGGTGCAGACTCGATGGGCCTTCTGCGCTGTAGGATTCTATGAGAAACGCATTTCAGAAATTGATCTTCAGTGTAATTAAGAATTAAAGCAGATGATGCAATGAATAGCCGATGTGTTGAGGCAGGAGTGGAGTTGGGCAATATGGAGATGGAAATTACCAATCTTAGTGTTGAAATGGAAATGTGGTCAGACGCTCAATTTTGGGTCACATATGATACCAAGGTTGTGAACAGACTGGTAGTTACTTACCAGGAAGAGGGATGGAGGCGAAGGAGTGGAGGTTTTGGCAGGAACTGAAGACAACACTCCAGTCTTCCTAATATTTAACTGGAAGAAGTTTCTGCTCATTCATTATGCATTCAGGTAATAGAGTGAGAGGGAGGAATGGTTGAATTTGGGACTAGGGTATAGAAGATTGAAGTCAGTGTTTTGGTTGAACAAATCAGTAACTGCAGAAATATTGTGGAGAGCAGATGGCCAAAGGCTGGACAGTGGGATTTTGAAAGTGCAGTTGTAAGTGAATTGGGGGTAATGTTTTTCTCTGGATAGGTCACTGGTGGAAGTAGGGTTGAGGGGAGAAGTGGGGTGAGGGTGGCGAGTGATATAAAGTGATCTGAGGTGACCCTATCTGTGATTGATACAATGGGAGTAGACCATGTTAATGGCAAGGTCAGTATGGTGGCTATGGACTAGGAAGATTAAAAGTGATTAACTTCTCCTTAGTACTGTGACAAAGGAGCAAGTACTAAAGCTGAAGTTAAAAATTGTTTTGTGATTAGGATAGAGCCCTGGGGAATGTGTGAGGAGATGTGATGAATAAAGTTCCACCTCCTTCGGCAATCTCTCTCTGGATCAACCTCAGTAAGCCATTTCCTACATACCTGTGTGACTTAACACATTTTGCACCTGTTATAATGTGGTTTCTAAGTGGAAATTATTGGTGGTTTTCATATCTCCCTGGTAGGAAAGGCCATTGGATAATGCAGTTTTTTAATTCGGACCTTAATGAGTAGCAGTAATTAAAATTCAGGAGCAAAAAATCAATGATAATTAAAACCAGGTGCTGAGATTTCTTTCTGATGCTGTTACAATGTATTGCCTCCAGTTCATTTATTAATACATGGATCTAGTTCTGTTGGGGCCCAGGAAAGGAGAAACACGTTATATAGGTGAAAGGATTAAGGGCAGCATTTATCGTGAAAGAAAAGATGTTGTATTTATATAGCACCTTTCCCCACCTTGACATTAGAAAGCATTTTAAATCAATGAAGTGCAGCTACTGTTGTAATTTATGAAATGTGGTAGTTAAATGCATGCTGCTATTTCTCTCAGACACAATGAGGCTGACTGAGTGACTCCACTTTCTCTCCACAGAACTTAAAGTGGTTGGATTTAAAAGGAAATCCACTCGATCCATTGCTTGAGAAGGTGGCTGGCGACTGCCTGGATGAGAAGCAGTGCAAACTGAGTGCAGCCAATGTAAGCTTCAGGATTTATCCTCACAATATAGATAACACGAGAGCGGTTTCAGCATCTGACATTGAGCGGCAAGGTGGCACAGTGGTTAGCCCTGCTGCCTCACAGCGCCAGGGAACCCGGGTTCAATTCCAGCCTTGGGTCACTGTCTGTGCGGAGTCTGCACGTTCTCCCCGTGTCCGCGTGCGTTTCCTCCGGGTGCTTCAGTTTCCTCCAACAGTCCAAAGGTATGTGGGCTAGGTTGATTGGCCATGCTGAATTGCCTCTTAGTGTCAGGGGGATTACCAGGGTAAATAATGTGGGGTTACGGGGATAGGGGCTTGGTGGGATTGTTGTCAGTGCAGGCTTGATGGGCCAAATGGCCTCCTCCTGCACTGTAGGGTTTCTATGATTCTATTATACCCCTAGTTTTATTTCCAAGTTGTGGCATAAGAACAGACGAAATAGGAGCAGGAGTAGCTCATTTGGCCTTTTGTTTTGCAAATGTCTGAGGCTGAACCAGATGGCTCGCACCCTAGGACTCACGTTTGACCCCAAATCGCACCTCCTATCACATATTCATGCCAACACTAGGATTAACCTACTTCCATCTCTAACATCACCTGACTCAGTCCTGCCTCAGCTCATCTGCGGAAATGCTATAGACTTGCCAATTCCAACCCTCCTGATCAGCTTCTTGCTCCACCATAGGCAGCTGCCTTTTCGGTTGTCTGGGCCCCAAGCTTTGAATATCCTCCTTACACCTGTCAGCCTTTCTTTCTGTTTCTTTAAGATATAGCTTAGAACTAACCTTTTTGACTATCTGCCCAAATGTTGTCTTGTGTAGTTCATTATCTAAGCTTCCTTTATAACACTCCTGTGAATTGCTTTGGGATATTTGTTATTCAAACCCGCTCTGCTGTTTAATACTAACCATGGCTGAACTCCAAATTTCTGCACTATTCTCACATCCCTTCATTCCCCTTCTACCCAAAACTCTTATAAATCTGAGTCATAAATATGCTAATTGAGCACCATCGGCCCTCTGGTATCAAGAATTCCAAAGATTCAAAACTTTTTGAGTGAAGGAATTACTCATCTCAATCCTGAATGAAAAAGGAAGTAGAAATTAAGTGAAAAAGCGCATTAGAGACATGAAGAAGGATTATGAGAAAAGATTGACAGCCAACATAAAGGGGAATCCCAAAGTTTTCCAAAGGCATATTAATAGTAAGAGTGGCAAAAGGTGTAGGACTGATTAGAGGCCAAAAAGGGCATTCACACATGGAGGTTGGGACATAGCTGAGATATTAAATGAATACTTTGCATCTGTCTTTCCCAAGGAAATGGATACTTCCCCAGGCCATGGAGACAGAGAAGGAAACTCTGCGCCTAGATGGGTTCAAAATTGATAAGGAGGAAGTGTTGTATAGACTATTGGTAATTAACGTTGGCAAGTACCAGGGTCAGATGAGATGCACCCAAGGATATTGAAGGAAGTGAGAGTGGAATTTGAAGAGGCAGTGACCATAATCTTCCAATCTTCCCTAGACTCGGGAGATGCCAGCGGGCTGAAGAATTATGGATATTCAAAAAAAATTGTAAGGATAGCCCCAGAAATTACAGACCAGTCAGTTTAAGATCAGTGGTGGGAAACTTCAAGAAACAATTATTCAGGAAAGACTGGAAAAATGTGAATTGATTGGGAAGAGACGGCATGGAATTCTGAAGGGGAAATGGTGTTTGACAAACTTACTGGAGTTTTTTGAGGTAACAGAATGGGTCAATGAGGACAAAGCAGTTGATGTGGTGTACATGGACTTTTAGAAGGTATTGGATACAGTGCCACACAACAGGCCTGTGAGAAAAGCTATAGTTCATGGAATAACAAGGGCAGTAGCAATGTGGATACAAAATTGGCTGAAAAATAGGAAGCAGAACATAAGAGTGGACTGATAGGTGGCAGATAAAATTCAATGCGGAGAAGTGTGATGCATTTTGGTAGGAAGAACATGGAGAGGCAATATAAAATGAGGTGTAAAATCCTTAAGGGAGCAAAGGGACTTGGGCGTATATGTGTGTAGATCATTGAGGTGGCAGGACAGGTGGAGAGAACAGTTAATAAAGCATTTTGTATTCTGGACTTTATAAATAGGGGCATAGAGTACTAAGGCAAGGAGGGTATGCTGAACTTGTACAAAACACCAGTTAAGCCCAGCCAAAGTATTGTGTACAGTTCTGGGCACCACACTAGGATGTAAACACATTGGAGAGAGTGCAGAAGAGGTTTACAAGAATGGTTCCGGGGATGGTTCAGATACGAGAATAGATTGGAGCAGTTGGGGCTGTTCTCTTTGAAGAGGAGATGGGTAAGAGGAGATTTGGCAGAGATGCTCAAAAGCATCATGGGGCTGGACAGAGTAGAGGGGGAGATACTGTTCCTGCTCATAAAAGGATCAAGAATGAGAACATAGTTTTGAAGTGATTTGCAAAAGAAACAAATATGATGTGAGAAAAAACTTCTTCACACCGCGAGTGGTTCAGGTCTAGACTGCTCTGCCTGGAAGTTTGGTGGAGGCAGATTCAATCAAGACTTTCAAGAGGACATTAGATGATGAGCAATGGTACGTGGAAAAGGCAGGGGACTGGCACTAAGTCATCTTGTTTGTTTGAACAGTTGGTGCAGATATGGCTTCCTACACTGTAACAATTCTGTGATTCTGTAAACGTCCAGCGCTTGTGATGCACTGGGATATTGTACTAGTTTGTGCGGTTATATCACTATCGCCGTAATTGAAATGTTGATGTATAAGGAGACCTGGGTGTCCTAATGCAAACATGCAGGTACAGCAAGTCTTTAGGAAGGAAATTGGAAGATTGGCCTTCATTGCAAGAGGACTTGAGTAGAAGAGCAAGGGTGCCTTACTGCAACTCTACAGATCCTCGATGAGACTACACCTGGAGTATTATGTGGCGTTTTTGTCTCCTTACCTAAGAAACAGTACACTTTCCATAGACGGAGTGCAGCAAAGGTTCATCAGACTGATTCCTAGGATGGCAGGATTGTTGTATGAGGAGAGGTTGGGGTGACTGGGCCTGTCTTGACTGGAATTCAGAAGAATGAGGGATCTAATTGAAAGGTGTATAATTCTGGCAGGGCTGGACAGACTGGATGCAGAGATGGTGATTCCTATGGTTGGGGGTCCACAAGGTGTCACAGTCTCAGGATACAGGATAGGTCATTTAAAACTGAGATGAGGAGAAATGTCTCCACTGAGATGGTGGTGAACCTGTGGAATTCTCTACCACAGAAGGCTGTGGAAGCCAAGCCATTGAATATATTTCAAAAGGGCACAGACATTACAGGTCAGAAAATGACATGAGACTAACGGGCACAGCTGATGGGTGAGAAGTCCTGGTGGGTATTTCCAAACCATATTAAATTGAAGCTCTTTGTTTACGCACAGGTAAGGAATTATTTTATTTTTTAAACAAGTCTTATAAAGTTTTTAAACTTAAAGGGTTTAGTCGTGTCCTGCTGCAGCTCCTGGAAACTCAAGTTTTGGAGTTGGAATGGCGGATGGGTTAACTGTGGAACAATCGCAAGTCTGAGAGCAGTGTGGATAACACATTTAGGGAGGTGGTCACACTGTAGCTGAAGGAACTTGAGGAAGAAAGGGAATGGGTGACCACCAGGCAGTCCAAGAGATGTAGGCAGGTGATTCAGAAGTCCCCTGGGGTCTCGCTTGCAAATCGGTATTCCATATTTTGGAGGCTGGTTCCTCCCCGGAGTGCAGACAGAACCAAACA
Organism: Mustelus asterias; assembly: GCF_964213995.1. NCBI lineage: Eukaryota > Metazoa > Chordata > Chondrichthyes > Carcharhiniformes > Triakidae > Mustelus > Mustelus asterias. The sequence continues at coordinate 77,239,908 of NC_135812.1, read as the reverse complement.
TCTGGCGCCACAAGCAACTTGTCTGTACAGTGATTTTGGGGGGGGGGGGCAGTAATCGTAATAGGGGATTCTGTAGTCAGGGGTACAGATAGATGCTACTTTGGCTGTCAACGTAACTCCAGGATGGTATGTTGCTTCCCTGGTGCTAGGGTCTGGGATGTCACTGAACGGCTGCAGGGCATTCTGAAGGGGAAGGGTAATAAGGCAGAGGCATGGTATATATTAGTACCAATGACATAGATAGAAAGAGGGATGAGATCTTGCATCAAGAATTCAGTGAGTTGGGCAGTAGACTAAAAAGCATGACCTCTCAGGTTGTTACCTCTGGATTACTCCCAGTGCCAGATACTAGCCAACACAGAGAATGGAGGATAGTGCAGATGAATGCTTAAGGGTTGGTGCAGGAGAGAGAGCTTTAGATTCCTGGATCACTAGGACCAGTTCTGGGGAACGTGGGACCTGTACAAGCGGGATGGTCTACATCTGAACCAGAACAGGGCTGACATCATTGCGGGATGTTTTGTTAGTGCTGTTGGAAGGAGTTCAAACTAATTTGGCAGGGGGTGGAGATAATGGAGGAGGTAAAAGAGGAGGACACATTGCGTCATTAGTTAAGGAGTCAATTACTGCAATAAGGAGAGATGATATCTTGGAGGGGCCATCAAATGAAGCTTTGTGAGTAGAACTTGGGAATAAAAAAGGGCAGCCACATTGTTAGGTGTTTATTGTAGACCCCTAGATAGAGAGATATTGAGGAGCAAATATGTGCTCAGTTTGTGGAGGTGTGTAAAAACAATAACAATAGGGTTATTAGGTGATTTCAACTTTCCCAACGTTAACTGGGACAAACATAGTGTTAAGGGCTTGGATGGAGTAGATTTTTTGAAATGTATACAGGAGAATCTTTTTGGAGCAATATGTAGAGGGTCCAACAAGGGAAGGAGCTGTGCTGGATCAGATTCTGGGGAATGAAGCCAGACAGGTGGTTGAGATACCATTTTGGCGATAACAGTCACAACAAGGTACAATTTAAGTTTGTTATGGACAAGGAAATAGGCAAAAGAAGTTTTGGATTGGGGGAGAGCAGATTTTAGTGAAATAAGACACGATTTGGCCACGGTAGATTGGGAAATCTACAGAGGAGCAGTAGGGGGCATTCAAAAAGGAAATGGGGAGAGTGCAAACCCAGCATGTTCCCTCTAAGGTGATAGGTAGGAATAACAAGCCCAGAAAACCATGGATGAGAGATATTCAGGATACAAGGAGAAGGAAAAGCAAGGCTTTTAAAAAGTACAAGGGGGGCAAATCAGTGGAGGCATTAGTAAGATATAGAAAGTGCAGGGTGGAGTTTAAGAAAGCAATTAGGAAAGCAAAGACGGGATATGAGAAAGCTCTGGCTGGTTAAAAATAGGGAAAATCCCAAGTTATTCTATAAGTTTATCAATGGGAGGAGGATAACCAGGCAAAGAGTAGGGCCCATTAGGGACGAAGGGGCAATCTAGGTGGAGCCGGGACCCCGGCTGGAGACAATACACATCTCTTTAACCTGTGCTTAACCCTCTCTCCACTCGCATTGTCTGTACCTTTAAGACTTGATTACTTGTAAAGACTCGCATTCCAACCATTATTCTGTAAATTGAGTTTGTGTCTTTATATGCCCTGTTTGTGAACAGAACTCCCACTCACCTGATGAAGGGGCAGCGCTCCGAAAGCTAGTGGCTTGTGCTACCAAATAAACCTGTTGGACTTTAACCTGGTGTTGTGAGACTTCTTACTGTGTTTACCCCAGTCCAACGCTGGCATCTCCACATCACGGAGGAGGTGCCAGACGACTGGAGCTAATGTGGTTCTGCTATTTTAAGAAGGGTTGTAAAGGTAAACCAGGGAATTACAGACCAGTGAGTCTCACATCAGTGGTAGGAAAACTATTAGAGAAACTTCTGAAGGAGAGCATCTGTCTCCACTTGGGAGACAAAGCTTGATCAGGGATCGTCAGCATGGCTTCGTCAGAGGGAGCTCATGCCTAACAAATTTGATTGAATTTTTTGAGGGGGTGACCAGATGTGGAGATGAGGGTAGTGCAGTCGATGTAGTTTATATGGATTTCAGCAAAGCCTTTGACAAGGTCCCACATGGGAGACTTGTAAAGAAGTTAAATTCACATGGGATACAGGGTAATTTTGATAAAGTGGATTCAAAATTGGCTCAATTGTAGGAGACAGAGGGTGATGACAGAAGGCTGCCTTAGTGACTGGAAGCCAGTGTCCAGTGACGTATCACAGGGATCTGTGTTGGGCTCCCTTTTATTCATCATTTATATAAATTACATAGATGACTATGTGGGGGGTAAGATTAGTAAGTTTACAGATGATACAAAGATTGGCCATGTGGTTAACAGTGAGGTGGAGTGTCTTGGACTACAAGAAGATATAGACGGAATGGTCAAATAGGCAGATAAGTGGCAAATGGAATTTAACCCTGAAAAGTGTGAGGTGATACACTTTGGAAGGAGTAATTTGATAAGGAAGTACAGTAAGAAGTCTCACAACACCAGGTTAAAGTCCAACAGGTTTATTTGGAATCACGTGAATCAATGAAAATCCATAGTTAACTTTGTTTTTACCCTTTGATACTACAGGTACTGCGGTACATGAAAACCATTCAGTCTGAACAAGATCGTGAGAAACAGCGGAGGCTGCAAGTTGAAAGGGGTAAGAAATGAAATTTCTAAAATAAATGTTCATCTGGATACATGGATTACTGAGCGTGGAATTGAGAATCAGTCAAAAATTTAAGCAAGCTGTGGCCTTTTCCTTTTTATCACTGCACTAATGTTTACAGATCCTTAGGGGCAATTCCATTGGGACCAGCAGCCTCCAGCAACCAAGTTTCCATTCATTATGGAGTCAGACACTTTAGGAACATTTAAGCGGTTATTGGATAGGCACATGGAGCACACCAGGATGATAGGGAGTGGGATAGCTTGATCTTGGTTTCAGATAAAGCTCGGCACAACATCGTGGGCCGAAGGGCCTGTTCTGTGCTGTACTGTTCTATGTTCTATTATTGGAGTCCAGAGTCTGAACCAAACCTGGTCTTGTTCTCTGGACTTCCACACAAGCTTCACGGGAGAATAAACTTGCATCAGCAGCAGTAAAATTGTAACATTCAGTAGAATATGCTATATTAACAAAGATTTAACACCTGGTTTGGCCTCTCATCTTAAAGTGGAGATTGGAATGGACAAGATGAGAGGTCGCACGACACCAGGTTATAGTCCAACAGGTTTACTTGAAATCACAAACTGCTCCTTTCGGCAGCATTCTGAAAGCTTGTGATTCCAAATAAACCTGTTGGACTATAACCTTGTCGTGTGACCTCTCATCTTGAAGACAGTGCCTCCAATGGTGCGCCACTCCTCAGTAACACACTGGAATGTCAGCTTGAACTATGTACTCCAATCCAGACTGCAATTGAACCCACGATTTTCTGACTCTGAGGCTAGTGCTAGCACTGAATCATGGGACAAATTAAAGCATCTAAAAGCTTCAACTACCATCTTTATAGCTAAATGTCTGTTGTTGCAGAGTTGGAGAAAAGGCGTGAAGCAGAATTACGGGCTAAAGAAGCAAAGGAACGTGAGCTGCGTAAACGAGAGAAAATGGAGGAGAAGGAGAGGCGCAGGAAGGAGTACGATGCACAGAAATTACAGAAATTCAACCATCCAAAGGAGGAGAAACCTACTGGTACATTGGAAAGTAAGTGAAAGGTGGAAGCTGGGTGAGCTGTGTAAATTCTAGCAGAATTACAAACTATATCTTGCTCTCAATTGCATCTCTGCCATGAGCCTTACACGGTGGGCAATGAGAAGCAAGTTCATCGTTCTCTTGACATAAACTCCTGAAAATTGCAATCACTTAATTATTATTTATTATCCCCTTCCCTAATTTTGCATCATTGTTCCCTGGGCTCCTGAAGGCTTGATCATTTGCTGGATATGGTTACATGGGTACCAAACATCTTACAATAGCTGGAGCTAAGAGTGTGTGTTGACAGGCTCTCGATTGTGGAAGCCTTTGAAAGTCCAGTCTGATCTGTCCTGGTTGCGTCCACACATGCAGCGTCAGTAGGATGGCGAGCAGCAATAGGAAGCCCGGTTCGTGTTTGTTTCCTTCCTCCTTGCTAGCTTGTACAGCTTGCAAACTGAGTCGTAGATTTGAGCTTAGCTGTTGGGCTGGGCATTGCATTCTGAACATTTTGAGCATAATATGAAGAAAGATCTGAAAAGTTAGGTTGCTAGCTAGAGATAAATGACATACGATCAAGTTTTAATGGTTTCAGCACAGCGGGAGGCCATTCAGTCCCTTGTGTCTCTGCTGGCTCTCTGCAATAGCAACTCACCTGGTAACTCACCTTCCATGTAGCCCTGCAAGGTTTTCCTCTTCAGATAATGAGCCAAGTCTCTTCTGAAAGTCACAATTGAATACCGCAGATGCTGCAAATTTGAAATAAAAACGGAAAGTGCTGGAAATACTCAAAAGTTCTGAAGAGGAGTCATGTTTGACTTTAAATATTTCTCTCACCATAGATACTGCCAGACTGCTGATAATTTCCAGCACTTTCTGTTTATACTCGTTTTAACCACCTCCAAGGAGAACAGCCCCATTTTCTCCAATCTATCCACATAACCAAAGCTCCTCATCTCCAGAACTATTCTCATTAATTCGTTCTGCATCCTAATGCCTTAATATCCTTCTTAAAGTGTGGCACCCGGAACTGGACAAAATACTCCAGTTCAGGCTGAACCTGCATTTGATGTTTGTTTATCATAACTCTCTTGTTTTTGTACTTTGTGCCCCTATTGAGAAGTCCCTGGATACCATAAGCTTTTTCAACCTGCCCTGTAACTTTCAATGATGTACATACATCCTAAGGGCCCTTTGCTTTTGACCCCTTTAGAATTATACCCTCGGGGAATTTCACAGTAACTTCATTGCAATGTTAATGTAAGCCTTACTTGCGACTAATAAATCAAATTTTACTACTTTTTCTTTTTATTTTGCCTCCTCCCATTCCTCCTGTCAGAATGAAACACATCACCCTTCTGCATTCAATGTCATCTGCCACTTGTCATCACATTCTACCAGCCAGTTTATGCCCTCCTAAATTTTATCACTGTCCTCCTGATAGTTCACAATATTTCTAAATTTTTGCCATTTGCAGATTTTAAAGTTGTGCCCTGCATATCTAGGTTATTAATATGGATGTAAAAAGCAGGATCATAATAGTGACCCCTGTGGAACCCCACTGTATGACTTCCCCTAATCCAAAAAAACAACTGTTCACAACTATTCACTTTTCCTGTCACTCAGCCAATTTTGTGTCCATGCTGCTGTTCTTTTATTCCATGGGTTCTAATTTGCTGACAAGATCAGATGATTTTCATTGGTCAGCAGAGGGAATGCCTTTATGCTGATTACAAAAAGAATTAAAGGAATGAAGAGAAACCTCTTTATGTGGAAGCTGGTGAGAGCGTGGAATTTTCTGCTGCAACCCTCTTACACACAATCCACAATTTATTTTGAAAAAAGTAGGTTTTTGAATAATAATGGATCTTAAATGGTATGGGGAATGAATGAGAGTGGAGTTTAGATGAGGTGGCTCGTAGCAAGGTAAACGCCAGTGCAGATTTTACAGGCCATATGTTTCCATAACAAGGGTGTAAACTGGAAAGACAAACCTCTCACTGATCACCAAAACAAAGGGAATAAATAATGTTGGTGCCAGTGACGGAGAATGCTAGAACACTAACATTTGGATACCACAGCAGGCAAATGTTGGTTTAATTCAGCTCAGCCTTAAATTATGCTTGTTGGAGGCTAATGTGCCTTCACTAGGGGGAATAATAAGTTGGAGCATCCTGTCCGAGAGGTATCCTCCTTGCAACTTGTTGAATCATCCTTAACTATTTCATCAATGATCTGCAGCAATTAACTCACTGCCTGATTACCCAAAGCCTGTCCACCATCTACAAGGTACAAGTCAGGAGTGTGATGGGATAGTCTCCACTTGCCTGGATGAGTGGACCTCCAGCAGCATTCAAGAAGCTTGACACGAGAACAAAGTCACTAATGTCAGTGTACACTCCCTCCACTAGCGGTGTGTAACCACTATAAATGTACTCACCAAACCCCTGAGAGCACCTTCTAAACCTCTGACTGCCACCACGTAGCAGGACAAGAGCAGCAGACGAATAGGAAGATTACCATCTGCAAGTTCCCCTCCAAGTCACATACCATCCTGTTGTTGTTTCTCTTCCCGCACCTCATTGCACAAGGCAGACTTTTTTCTGTTCCCATATTAAGTTTTAGCTGAAACCAGTCGCTAGTCTGTCGCCAGTGGCTTATAGCTTGAAGGGTACCACTCCACATTAAGCATGGCTGACGAGGAGTCTCTCTTACCGCCTGCCATTGGTGTGTTGGAAGGATTTGCAAGTTGATACTCAACCTGTTGGCTATTATATGAACATACCTTAATTGGCTGTCAAGTCCTGGAGTGGGACCCGAACCCAGAGCTTTTGGCTCAGAGGCAGGGACGTTACCCACAAATCCTCCCATCACCACATCCTGACTAGGAACTTTGTCACCATCCTTTCACTGTCACTGGATCAAAGTCCTGAAACTCCCTTTTCAACAGCATTGTGGGTACACCTACACCACATGTCTGCAGCAGTTTAAGAAGACTCACCCACATCTTCCCAAGGGCAGTTGGGGATGGGCAATAAATGCTGGTCTTAATATGCGAAACCCCCCCCCCCCCCCCCCACCACATTCTATGAAAGAATAAACAAAAGCTGCCGAAACTGAGCAGTCCAGTGGAGACAGGGCCAAACCGTGAAGAAAGATTGTGCCTTGTCCTTAATACTCAATCATCGCCTGTGTGTGTTTAAGGCTAATTGCTTTGTGCTATCACAATTTTCCATGGAAACAGTATAAATTATTAGTTTGAACAATGTTCAAGTATACATGTGTTCATTAAATCATTGGTTTTTCTCCATTCTATAATCTCTTTTAGAACCGGTTTCTTCCGCCAGTCCATCAGCATCTCAAAAGGGACACTTATTCCACCAAGTGCTTCTGAAGGTGCTGCTCTTCCTGCTGCTGTGCACCGTCATCACTGTGGTGATGTGCAGGAGAACAGACTTCCCACATGAGCAGCTGTGTAGCGCTGTGAACCATCTGTACGAAGACACGCTTCATGCCCTTCGGGGAAATGAGATTCTCCAGAGGATTCTACGCAGCATCCCATTCCCATGACCAATAGCCAGTTGAAGAGGCACTGAAATTCCTATGGAATTGATTAATTTGTGTGTTCTTATATAGCACATAAAACTTTAAAAGGGCCGGTATGCCACTCACTTGCCCTGCCTAAATGCTACACAATAAAAGATATTTTGCATTCGCCAGCTTTTTGTCTTCAGTTCTTGTATTGTGGTCTTTTTAAATGCTCTGATTTTAAACTCCTGCTTGACTTGGTTTGATGAAATCCGTTAGCAGACCAGACGATTTTGGTTTTAATTCTTGTTTTGTACTGAGATGGCAGTAGGAGCTGTCATTAACCCAAGACTTGTAAAGGGGAGAAAGTCAGACAGCAGACTGGACACACACAATTTGACAATCCTGTTGATGAGCTCTATCGTTTTTGGATGTTGGCCCAAGACAAGAGTAAAAAGACCTTTTAAAAATCGATTCCTGTAAGACTCATGGCTGGCACAACAAATCTTTGACCTGATTTAGCTCTGTGTCTCATATGGTTTCTTCCAGGCCACCTTCTGATCTCCTACCTAAACAAACTATGAAGCCACACAACTTTCTGCGTAAACTAGCATTTAATAATTAATTGCCAGTGCAAAACATTGCAGCAGTGTGAATCCTCAGTGAGGCTGAATTTGTCCCTGAATTGACAAGAATTGTGCAGTGTCCATTTCAGAGTTTGGAATTGGATATGAAGACCATGAAGTTTCATCACGGTGAATGCATGATGACTTCCCAATTATAATTTAGGAACTAAACGAGGATGTTAGGTCTGGAAAAACTGTTCTTTTTTCAGACAAAGATGACCCTTCATCTCTGCTACAATGTCCTTCCCTGAGTACTCATTCCACAACTCGATTACTGTTTGGGTGAAAACATTCCATCAGCATTTCAATTTTTAACTCGTACGTGCTATTTTGATCCTTTTGCATCTAATGAACAGTTACCTGGAGTGGTTTTATTAAATCCCTTCAGTGGGATTTATTTTTACGAAAAACTATTTTGTGCTCTAAATGAAATTATTCCTAATTTCTAGAATATTCTCATTCAGTAACCTTGATGCTGAAGGAGAAGGTTCCTATCATTTAATCGTCACGAGAGTAGGTTGTGATCCTGACCCGATACAGTACTTTGAACACCAGTTTAGTGACTGATGGAGGTGTCTTTACACGAGTCGTAGAATGGTTACAGTACAGAGGAGGCCATTCAGCCTTTTCTGTTTATGCCAGCCTTCTGAAGGAGCAATTCTCCAAGTTCCAAAACCCTGCCTTTATAGCTACACAAACTTCATTTTCAGATAATCTAATTGCCTTTTGAAAGCTTCTATTTACTCTGTCTCCACGTAACAGGGTTAGACAGGATAGATTCAGAAATTTTCCCATGGTGTGGGAGTCCAGAACGAGGGGTCATAGTTTGAGGATAAGGGATAAACCTTTTAGAACTGAGGCAAGGAGAAATTTCTTCACTCAGAGAACAGTGAACATGTAGAATTTATTACCACAGAAATTTGTTGTGTGATTTCAAGAAGAAATTAGATATAGCTCTTGGGGCTAAAGGGATATGGGGGGAACCAGGATATTGAAATTGATGATTGTAATGAATAGTGAAGCAGGCTCAAGGGGCCGAATGGTCTACTACTTCTAGTTTCTATATTTCTGTCTCCACCATTTGCTCAGGCAATGCAGTGCAGTCCAGATCCACGTGCTGCATGAAAAGAGTTTGTGTCAAGTCAGCATTGCTTCTGTGCTGTATTCCAAGTGTGAACAAACTTTCAAGTGTTTAAACTGAGAGCGTCTATAATCAAATAAGTGATGGTATGCTGGTTGACAAAAGACGTCAAGGAAGGGTAGGGGGCTTTAGTTCAGTCGGGCAGTATGGTCGGTGCAGGCTTGGAGGGCCTGTTCCTGTGCTGTAATTTTCTTTGTTCTTTGAATACTGAGAGACTACGTCCAGGCTGCCAAAGTTCTCATGATCAGTACCCCATCCACCCTTTTAAACATTAACTCTCTCCACCAGTGGTACACAGCGATATCAGTGTGTAGCATCTACATGATGCTCACCAAGAGTCCTTCAACAGCACCTTCCAAATCCTCGACTTCTACCACCTGGAAGGACAGCAGATGCATGGGAACACCACTGATAAGTTCTGCTCCAAGTAAAGCAACATGCTGACTTGGAAAGAAATCACACTTCCTTCGTTGTCGCTGGGTCAAAATCCTGGAACTAATTCCTGAATACAACAGTGGGTGCAGCGTTCAAGAAAGCAGATCATCTTCTCATGAAGGGCAATTAGGTTTGGATTCTGCCAGGGCCACTCTGCTCCTGATTTTATGCCTTGTCCAAGCATAGACAAAAGCTGAATTCTGGAGGTAAGTGAGAGTGACCCTTGATAGACAGTGGCATCAAGGAGCTCTGGCACAATTGACGTTAAGCGTCTTCAAGACAGAAATTGATAAATTCTTGATTTCTCGAGGAATTAAGGGCTATGGGGAGAGAGCGGGTAAATGGAGTTGAAATCAACCATGATTGAATGGTGGAGTGGACTCGATGGGCCGAATGGCCTTACTTCCGCTCCTATGTCTTATGGTCTAAGTGAATAGGAATCGGGAAACTCCCTATAGGTTATCATCATACAGAGCAGAAAGGAATATTGTTATGGTTGTTGAAGGCCAATCATGTCCATGCCAGGGAATTGCTGCATTCCTTGAGCCTTGGAGTGAGGGAGGTCGGGAGTTGGGCCTTGGAGTGAGGCAAGTTGGCCCTGGGCATGGGAAGTTGGCAGTTAGTCCTGGGAAGGGAGGGAGTTTGGGGGCCGGGGTTTAAGTCCTGTTTGGGGATGGTTGTCGGGGGTGGTAGTGAAAGGGTGGGGGGGTTCCATTGGGGGTCGGTATGCTGTGGGGGAGTCCAATGGGGAGATAGCCAGGGTGGTGAGCGGGATAATGGGGGGGGTTAGGGGGAATCCTGTGGAGGCATCAGGGAAGATCAGTACAATAGTTACCGGGAAGCTAGAAGTGGTTTTAATTGTTCTAACCTTTTCTGGATAACTAATCAGAACATAATCAGAACCATCTGAAGTTTGCAATATAAATCACATTTTTGGATGGTTTTCAGTGCAAGGCAATTGCCCATTAGGAGTCTCAACTTCCCAGCCAATTGTTCATAGAATCTCTACAGTGCAGAAAGAGGCCATTTGGCCCATCAAGCCTGCATCAACAACACTCCCACCCACGCCCTATCCCTGTAACCCCACGTATTTACCCTACGAATGCCCTGACACTAACAGTCAATTTAGCACGGCCAATCAATCCACACAACCTGCACATCTTTGTACTGTGGGAGGAAAACAGAGCACCCAGAGGAAAACCCACGCAGACATGGGGAGAACGTGCAAACTCCACACAGTCACCCAAGGCTGGAATTGAACCCGGCTCACTGGTGCTGTGAGGTAGCAGTGCTAACCACCGTGCCTCCTCAGTGTGCGATCCTTATCTGGGAACATCCAGAGGGGGTTGGGGAGGGACTGGGCCCTGGAGCTTGGCAGTAGCAGATGTTCGTTTTTCTGGGGCTCCTTTACCATTCTCACTAACTTCTTTATTAGGTAGTGCAGTCACACCAAGGTCTTCCTCCTCTGTCAGGGACCATGCCTTCAAAAGACATTGTAAAATCATGGATGCATCCATCATTGCCAAAGCACTGCAGTGGTTTGCTGTTGCCTGCTTCGGTGTGACTGATCAGAAAACTCCACTTGTATCCTGACTTGCACTTGTATCCTGGGCAAAATCCTGGAACTACCTCCCTGATACTGAGTGTATCACATCACATCGAGGGCAGTGGTTCAAGAGGCAGTTCACCACCATATTCTCAATGGCAGTTATGAATAGGTAATAGATGCTTGCCTTTCTATTGATGTCCACATCCCAAGAATGTATCAAAAATACATAAACATTAGATGGTGGACATGTATTTGCAAATGAACATATATAAAAATACCTCTGGGATTCTCAGTATAATAAATGAGTGTATAGATTACTAAAACAAGGGCAAAGTTAAACCTTTTCAAATCGTTGGTTGGGCTGCAATGAAAACAAGGCTGCCGAAATAGGGATTTATTTTATTAAAACAGGTTAAATAAAGTTAAATAGAGATCTTATATAGGGTTTCAAATATTGAGAAGTTTAAATGAGGAAGCTAAGGAAAATAATTTTCACTGGTTGGTAAGCTAATAATTAACAGGCAAACTTTTAAGATCATCACCAAAACAACAGAGGTTAATTGATTTTTTTCGGAGCAATGTTAGGACAGTTAGGTGCATTGACCCGAACAGGCGCTGGACTGTGGTGACCAGGGGAATTTCACAGTAACTTCATTGCAGTGTTAAGTAAGCCTTACTTGTGACTAATAAATAAACTTTACTTTACTTTACATGGAATTCCCCATCAGAAAGATTAAGCATTGGAAGATGAACTGGCGTGAGCATGATATGATGAAGGTTGAAGCTTTGGTATTAACTTGTGTGGAGAAATAATAAATTGGGATTTGACAATGACATTGCCTTTTTGCAGATGGAAAGACCTTTGTTCAGGTCCCTGAAGAATGATTGTCAGCAGCACCTGACTTACAATTTACACCCAAAAAACTAATGCATCCAACTGACGCAGAGATGGGAATAAAGCAGACTTGTTTATCTCACAGACTAGTTGACCAACAGGAGAAGTGAAGTGGTAAGTGCGGCAGTTTGAAACAGTCTGGAGAATCAGGAAGTACAACCTTTGGAGACAGGTTGTGGCTGGAAGTGGAGGGTGGGTGAAGAGGAAAAACTGGCAAAAAGAGAATATGAACATAATTAATGAATAAAAGGAAGCCAAAAATCTACTACTGGCATGTAAACAGTTAGCGGCTAGTAAGATGCAGGGGTCTATTAAGTACAAAAAAGGTGATATAGAGTCATAGAGGTTTACAACATGGAAACAGGCCCTTCGGCCCAATGTGTCCATGCCGCCCCTTTTTTTAACCCCTAAGCTAGTCCCAATTGTTCACGTTTGGCCCATGTCCCTTTATACCCATCTTACCCATGTAACTGTCTAAACGCTTTTTAAAAGACAAGATTGTGCCTGCCTCTACGATTACCTCTGGCAGCTTGTTCCAGACACTCACCACCCTCTGTATGAAAATAATGCCCCTCTGGACCCTTTTGTATCTCTCCCCTCTCACTTTAAACCTATGCCCTCTAGTTTTAGATTCCCCTACCTTTGGGAAAAGATATTGACTATCTAGCTGATCTATGCCCCTCATTATTTTATAGACCTCTATAAGATCACCCCTAAGCCTCCTGCGCTCCAGAGAAAAAAGTCGCAGTCTATCCAGCCTCTCCTTATAATTCAAACCATCAAGTCCCGGTAGCATCCTAGTAAATCTTTTCTGCACTCTTTCTAGTTTAATAATATCCTTTCTATAATAGGGTGATCAGAATATATGCTTAGAGGAACAGGACAAGTACTTTATATTAATGTTTATTAAGTAAGATGATACTGACAAAATATTGCAAGAAATGGAGATGGCAGAGGGAACAAATGGGATGAAAATTGAGAGGTTGGACGTACAATGATGCTATGATATACTTTCCTACTAAGTTGGCTCCATTAGATGGGTTTACAGTGAATCTCATCATTTATTCCTAAGACTCAAATTGTTTAAATTCAGTATATTACAAGTTGGACGTCCAAAATCCAGTTTTTTGAAAACTGGGCAGTTTTTGAAAATATTCTATTTGATATTCAATTAAGTGATATTTGGATTTATTGTCCAAATACCAGGATAATTCAGTGAGGCATCAGTTTTTAGTGGTGCACCGGACTAGTCATCAGCTTTGCCGCTTTATTGACAGGCTGCTCACCACATCTAAGAGACAGATCCAGCTGCACCACCCTAATCATGCATGATGTGGGAGAGGCTCCTCCCATAGCGCAACATCCCTACCCTGTAGGCCCAACAAAGCTGGCCCAAGTCTGGGAAGAGATTAATTACATCCTGGAGCACCAACTAACAGAGCCTAGCAACAGTAGCTGGAATTCCCCAGTTGTGCTTGTACCCGAGCTGGATAGATTCACAAAATTCTGCATTGATGACTGAAAAGCTAATGCAGGGCCCTGGGCTGATTCCTACCCGATATCCCGGCTGAAAGACATAGATAGAGCAGGTAGAGCCACCTATACCATAAAGGTAGAATTACTCAAGAGATACTGGCAGGTTGCCTTGACAACCCACGTGAAGGAAATCTCCACATTTGTGACTCCAGATATAAAGTTATATCAGTGTCGGGTTATGCCCTTTGGACTCCAAGATGCCCCGGCTACCTTCCAAAGGCCGATGAACCAGATAGTGGCGGGCTCGTCCACTTGCATGATGTACCTGGACAATCTCCTAGTGCATGGTGTGGGAAATCCACGAAGAGTTACTGGGAGGCTTCTTCCAGACAGTACAGCCAACATGCCTAGTGATTAATCTCACCAAGAGCGAGTTCACTAAGCCTGAAGTGATCTATCTAGGAAACGTAGTAGGTCAAGGACAGATACTGCCCCAGGACTGCCAAGGTATAAGTCTTAGTCCAGTTCCTTATTTCCACCACAAAACAGGAAATTGTGAGGTTCTTGGGGAATATGGGATCTACTGCAAGTTTGTCCCGAGTTTTAGCACAGTCACTGCCCCACCTACAGATCTACTCTTGAAAGAAGCAAAGGTAGTACGGACTGAGAAATGCCAGACTGCTTTCAAAAAGCTGAAGACCATTTGAATAAGTGAACCTGTGCTTACAGTCCTTGATTTTAGCCAAACATTTAAAGTAGCCATTGGCATCCGGATGGGAGCTGTTCTCCTACAGGAGGACACACCCAGAATAGAAAGACCTATCAGGTGCTTCTCTAAAAAACTTAACAAGCATCAGAAATGGTATTCCACAATAGAGAAGGAAGTCCTTGGGTTGTTACTGGCTCTCAAACACTTTGAGAAAAATGTCCAAAATGGGTAGAGAGAGACTGCAGTCTATACCAACCACAGTTTGTTAACTTTTGTAGAAAAGTTTAAAACCCAAAATGCTAGTCCATTTTGTTGGAGTTTGCTCCTCCAACTGTACCACTTAAAAATCACCCACATTCCTGTGAAATGGAACATGATCACGAATGCCCTGTCCAGAACTTAAAGCTGCCTCAATAGGACTGAGAAAAGATACAACTGACATTACTAAGAGAGTGAATGCGTGTGTAAGAGAGTGTTGTTATTCATATTTTTTCTCCCTTTTTGTAATGAAATGAGAATGAGCCTTATTTCATTCTGCAGCGAAGTGTAATGATGATGGGGGGAAAAAACCAAGGAGTTATACACAGAAACATTGGACTTTAAAAAGACCTGAGTTTTATATTTCTAAATTAACACAACAATTAGCCGCTGACGGGAGTGTTTCTCTAATTGAAAACGGAATCTCTCCCTGTGTTTCCAGACGAGGTACTTCCAAAGACTGACTACTATTTCTGGTAAAGACAAAGGAACATAATTGCCAATCCATCATGAACACTCTGGGTATAATAGCCTAGACAAGACTATTGTACTCTGGTCCTCTTGAAATGTACATAGGAGGGGGTTAAACACCTGTTGTTACTGGCCTGCTGGTGTCTGTCTGTCAGTTTGTGTCTGTGCTCAGATCAAGTGTAGTTTTGCTGTCCTGCGCCTGATAGAAGTCAATGAGGTTACACTGGAGCTTTATTTGAAGCAATTTTTTAAAACGGCATCTCGGCCTTTTGGCTAAGATGCAAATGAGCTCAAGTCTTGGAGGAGGAACCTCCCCCTTCTCCAATCAGCTTGGCTCATGTAGATCAGGCCCAGGACAGGGTGGTTTGGTCGCTCACCCTGTCTTGTCAGCCTGGATCTGAAATGTCTCAACTTGTTGAGACTCTGAATTGGATTTGATTTGATTGAATTGGAAAAGTATTTTTTTTAAAAATCTCGGCCTTTTGGCTAAGATCAAGTGCAGTATCGACATGCTGTACTTGGTTGAAGTCATTAGGTTACATTTTTAGCTTTATTTGAAGCAATTTTTAAAAGCAGCATCTCGGCCTTTTGGCTAAGATGCAAATGAGATCAAGCCTTGGAGGAGGTGCAATGCCTACTCCAATCAGCTTGGACCATGTAGATCAAGCCCAAGACAGGAGGTGAGAGCCCTGTCTTGTCAGCTCGGATCGGGAATGTCTCACTTGTTGAGACTCTGAATTGGACTTGATTTGATTGAATTGGATAAATAAATTTTTAAAAATCAGCCAGCAGAAGGATTGCAGCTGGGAAAAAACCCTGAAATCTCTTTACCAAACAACACAATGACTGAATCGAAGAGTCAACTACTCACCTGTAGAGGTCAAATATACTGGAACCAATCCGGAACAGCTGCAGCACATCATCTACTCCTGGTTGGCATAACTTTTCATTTATATTTACTTACTACTGGATTCAATTCTCACTTCTAATTCATATGAATATAGATGCATGTGTTTTACTATTTCTTTTTATTGTTTTAGTTGTTAAGAAACTTACATTGTCTTAACTCACAAGGCCTGGTTAAATTAGCTTCTTTTTAAACACAACTATTGAGTCTGGAAAAGGCACCCAAGGGAAAGGGGACCTTGTTAGATTAAACCTTTGTTGCTACCAACAGAATAAAGATATGGAACCAGTCATACCTCCTCAGAAAATCACAGAACTGTTACAGGGCAGAAGAAGTCTACTTGGCACATCAATTCTGCACTGGATCACCAACCATCATAACTTATTGCCATTCCGCTGCCTTTTCCCTATAACCCTACACATTGTTTCCATCAAAATAAATATCTAATGCCCTCTTGAATGCCTCAATTAAGTCTGCCACCACCACAATTCCAGGAAATGCAGTCCGGACCCGAACGACTCCGTGTGAAAAAGTTTTTTCTCACATCACATTTGCTTCTTTTGCAAATCATTTTAAATCTGTGCCTACTCTTTCTTGATCCTTTTGCAAGCAAGAACAGTTTCTCCCTGTCTACACTGTCCATCCCCACATGATTTTGAACACCTCTATCAAATCTCCTCTTAGCCTTCTTCCCCCCAAGGAGAACAGTTCCAACCTCTCCAATCTATTCTCATAACTGAAGTATCTCATCCCTGGAACCATTCTTGTAAACCTGCTCTGCACTCTCTCCCATGCATTCACATCCTTCCATTAGTGTGGCACCCAGAACTGTATGCAATTTTCCAGTTAAGATGTAACTAGTGGCTTGTATAAGTTCAGCATAACCTCTATCAATAACACCCAGAATACTATATGCTTTATTAACTGCTCACTCCACCTGTCCTGCTATGTTCAATTATATAAGCACATATACACCCAGGTCCTCCTGCTCCTGCACCCCCTTAAGGATTTTACATCTTACTTAAGATTGTCTCCATGTTCTTCCTACCAAAATGCATCACCTCACACCTCTCCACATTGAAATTCATCTGCCACTTATCTGTTCACTCCACCGACAGGTCTCTGTTCTTCTGATATTCTACACTGTTCACAGTTTACACTGTTCCAAGTTTTCTGTCATCGGCAGACTTTGAAATTCTCCCCTGCACACCAAGATCTAGATCATTAATGTATCAGAAAAAGCAAGGGTTCCAATAGCAACCCTTTGGGACCACCATTATAAACCTTTCTCCGGCCCAAACAATATCCATTTAACATTACTCTCTGCTTCCTATTGTTCAGCCAATTATGTATCCATGTTGCTACTGTACCTCTTACTCCTTTCATCCCATGAGCTAAACTTTTCTCACAAGTCTGTTGTGTGGCACTATATCAAATGCCTTTTGAAAGTCCTTGTACACCACATCAGAAGCATTACCTCATCGGCCCTTTCTGTTACCTCCTCAAAAAACTCTAGCAACTTAGCTAAACATGATTTCCCCTTTAGAAATCTATGCTGGCTCTTCCAAATCAACCCACATTTTTCAATGTGTCCATTAATTCTATCCCAAATAATTGTTTCTGTAAGCTTATCCATCGCTGATGTTAAACTGACTGGACTGTAATTGCTGGGGTTATCCTTACAATCTTTTTTGACCAAGGGCATAACATTTGCAATTCTCCAGTCCTCTGGCACCTCCGAGTCTAGAGAAGACTGGAAGACTATGGCCAGTGCCCCAGCAATTTCTATTCTCACTTCTTTCAATATCCTTGGATGCATCTTAGCTGGTCCCTGTGCCTTATCAACTTTAATGTGGAGATGCTGGCGTTGGACTGGGGTGGGCACAGTAAGAAGTCTCACAACACCAGGTTAAAGTTCAGCAGGTTTATTTGGTATCACGAGCTTTCGGAGCGCTGCTCCTTCATTAAGTGAGTGGAGAGTTGGGTTCACAAACAGGGCATATATAGACACAGACTCAATTGCAAGACAATTACAGCAAAGAATCACTGAAACAATTATATGATGACATCAACAAGTTCCATCCGACCATCAGATTCACCATGGACTACTCCAGAATCGGTTGCATTCTTAGACACATACATCTCCATCAAGGACGGTCACCTCAGCACTTCACTGTACCGCAAGCCCACAAATAACCTCACGATGCTCCACTTCTCCAGCTTCCACCCTAAACATGTTAAAGAAGCCATCCCCTACGGACAAGCCCTCCATATACAGAGGATCTGTGCAGGTGAGAAGGAACGCAACAGGCACCTACGGACGCTGAAAGATGCCCTCAAAAGAACAGGATATGGCGCTCGACTCAACGATCGACAGTTCTGACGTGAAAAACCGCACTGACCTCCTCAGAAGACAAACATGGGACAGACCGACAGAGTACCCTTCATTGTCCAGTACTTCCTGGAGCAAAGAAGCTACGACATCTTCATTCCAGATTTTTATTGAATTAAAATTTCACCACCTGCTGTGGTGGGATTTGAACCCGGGTCCCAGAGTATTATCCTGGGTCTCGGGATTACTGTCCAGTGATAATACCACCTTGCCATCACCCATGTGGGCCATATACAAGATGTACTGCAAATTTGCCAAAGTTTTTTCAACTCGAACTTCCAAACCTGCAAACTCTATCACCTAGAAGGACAAAGGCTGCAGGTGATTGTGAAAACCACAATCACAAAACCCCCAGAGTGACAAAGCATGCTGCTTTAGAATTATATCACCATTCCACTAATTGTCACTGGGTCAAAATCCTTGGTCTCCTTCCCGATCAGCATTGGGGTGTACCTAGAATGGTTCAAGAAGGCAGCTCAGCGCCACTTTCATAAGGGCAATCAGGGACCGACATCCACTTTGGGAATGTTTGAAGAAACACTGGATCTAATCCATGCTGCACTTGATAGAAAGAATGGGAAAATATGTGGTGTGTAAAGTGAGGGAGGGATATGGATGCAATTGAATAATGAGACATCACATGTGTAGGGTGAGAGCCAGAACTGATTTGAGATTTTGGACAAGAGATACAGGAAATCAAGGAAGAATTTTTTTAATGCAGCAAGTGGCAATGACCTGGGACTCTGCTTCCACCAGCGTCATGGGCAGTGAGACAATCAATTATATCAAAAGGAAATTGGATGTGCACTTGAGAGAAAAAACTTGCAGGGCTACAGGCATAGAACAGGGGAATGTGACTGACTTGGCTGCTGTAGACAGTAGTATGGCCTTGATGGCTGAATGGCCTCTGTGCTGTAATATCTATATGACTCTAAGATTCTATGAAATGATCATGAAATTTATTGCAAAAAATGATCAAAAGCTTTAGCACCAACACATTTACACTTAACCATTATCTTTAAAAAATATATATCCTTTTATCCTGAATGTGATGAAGATGTATACAGATTTTCTTTTTCCATTTTTTCTCCCCTCTTTCCTTGAAAACTCTGATTCTTGCTGGTTCAGGTTATAATTGTCCCAGCAAATCACCTATAAAAACATTCTTTATAATTGGATACTGACAATTAAAAGAATAACCAACAGCCGAGATGTGAAGGCATCAAAGCCAAGTCTCAACCTGTCCTCACCCAACATCTACAGAAGAGTCAATGGACTGCAATCAAGGACTGGAACCCTGAGCAACTGTTTCCTCAGCTCAAGGACTCCAATGTGCCAAATGTTGTCTTGGCTGAGATTAATTCACCTAACACAGACTGAAGCAGGGACCCTTGTGGTTTGTATGATTCAGTACCACACAAGGCAGCATCTTTGCCCAGCAGGCCATAGGGAAACAAGCCAGCTTTCAAACAGTCTCAAAGTGATACACCAATTGAGCACTATGACAGAGTGCAGAAATGTGTGTAGACCCACTGATCTTTTCAATGTCTCTGGAGGGAGGTCACTGTCACTCACGCCTCTCCCACTGCCTGGCAGTTTCGGTGAGGAAGAAATGCATCACCTCCATTAACCAAAGAACAAGTGACATAAAGAAGAAAGAAAAGAGCAAGTCTCATTTTCACTTAGCAGCCAGCACACCTGCATTATGAAAGTAGGAGGTAAATGTCCTATACACATTTGTGAATGAGAACCAAACCCACCAACAAAAATTAACCATAGTGGAACTGTATATCAGCTACTATTAGTGTATTAATAGTACTACTGCTATGGTGGTAACTTAAGCTGTGCTAATTGGTTTATATGTCCTCCTATTGTAAAGCTACAAACCGCTTCTCATGACAATTGTTCTGCCACTAGCCGACTTAGTAATGCTCAGTCATTATAAAGAGAAATACTGATGCTCTATGGAAAGGAATCAAAAAGCTATACGATTCCAGATGCTTCTGCCAAAGATCCTGAGGAGTTGGCGCTACTCTGTTATTCCAGAAAAAATTCAGCATCTGTAGAAGTCATCAGAAAATAGACCCGTTTTGACAGCTCTGGTCCAATCCTTCGTGTTGTTGAGATTGCTCCTTCGCCACGTCGGACAGAGATGTCAGCAAGCAGATTCTCCTTCTCTCGTTCAGAACTGCACATTTGATATGCCTAATCAGAAAAAAAAAGACAACTGACCGTCTAGCTAATATATTTATTATATCAATAATTCACTTATGAACAACATATACAAGAATCAACTTCAGTAATATTGTTGCCTCAGCTGAATTTTACAGGAAAATATATAAATATTACTAAAGAGAGGACACTGACTTGTATATACAGTACATGGTCCCTTTAATCGCCTTTATGTAACACCTTAAACTATTTCACAGAATAATTAACAGTAATATGGACTTCTGACACCACACACTTGAATTGTGAAAAACCACCCAGCAGCACAAATATACATTCAATCCATCCAAACCTGGTTGGTATCTGGAGTGAACATTTAAAGTTGTATGATGTTGGGGTTCATATTGGTGGGTATGGGTCTGTCACTGCATAAACTGGGGTATAGCACTGGTGGGTACAAGTCTGAAAGTGTTCATGTCTGGAACCCACCATTCTTATTTACCAAGTTTTGTGCGTTTACATTCATGCATTATAAACTTAATTTAGTCTGCATTGCATTTTCTCTTACTCTGACCCCATCTACGACCTATTTCTTACTCTAGTGTTGTCTGTCTCTCCTTTGGTGCACCTTGTTTCTCTTTTCTGATGCTACCTCTTCATTCCCATCCCTACTAGGTTAGGTTAAACTCTCTCCAACAGCCCTAGCAACTGCCCTAAATGGGCACTGATCCAGGCTTTGAGGTGCAACCTGTCTAATTGTATAGATCCCACCTCCCCCTGAAGCCGTATCAATGTCCCATGAATTTAAAGCCCTCTCTCCTGCCATGCATTCATCAGCTTTGTCGAAACATTAACTGTCTCTCTCTCCACAGATGCTGCCAGGCATGCTGAGTTTTCTCAGCACTTTCTATTTTTATTTCAGATCTCAAGCATCTGCAGCATTTGCTTTTACATTATTGCCTCAGTAGATCTTTGGGGAACACCTACCTTTCACATTCGCTAGAATCCATACTGTTTATTCTCACTTCCCATCTCCTATCTTCCAACCAATTACCATTAACTTTAACAAAAATACTGTTTCGCTGAAAGAGTAATCGGGGTAATTTGTACCTGAGCAAGTAACCATGGTGATTGATAGGCAGACACTATGGCATTTGCCATTTCAGAGCTAACTCTGTTTAATTGCTGGATCTGTTTCTTCCAAATGCTCAGGAGACCTTTCCCTGAACGATCTACCTTTGCCCCTCTGGACCTGTCACTCTCCAAATAGACCGAGAGTCCTTTGTTCTCCCGTGCTCTCCTGGCAATAAAGAGCAAATATTTAATCAACACCCTTTGGTACCAACTTATTTATAAATTCAAGCATGAATATACCAACTGAAAGAGTCATTTCTTCTCCCTATCAATTTGCAAAACAAACTGTTCTTTCAACAAAATTATTTTTAGATTATGGCATGCAGAGATAATGCTTGAAATACACAGTTGGTTGTCAGCATATAGTCTTTTATTGCTGTCCAAATGCTCAATCAAACAGTTGCTGTTTCTCCAGTATTGTCATCTCAAATCTACTTCAGTTTAAAAAGAAAGGTTTGGATTTATATAGCACCTTTCAGAGCCTCATAATATCTCAGCCACTGAATTTCTTTTAAAATACAAATATTTTTCTAATGTAAGACTTTACTGATCTGGAAGTTAAGTAAATGCTGTCACAATACACGAGTAGAACCAATAAGCAATATAGCCTTTATAAAAGCAATCACACTTGGCAATCTTGACTAACAACCATTGGGATTCTTACAAAGCAGGATGATTCAGTTAAATGTCATGTGCGAAAATCACTCAAACCAGCTTAAAATGGTCACTGAATTACATTGACATCAGAGAGATGGTGTGGTTTGGGCAGGGATTGGAAGTGTTTTTAGGTACCAGTTATGCCACTCGCAGGTCTTACAATGCACTGAATTCTTTATTCAACTGTACATGTTTCAAAGGAGGAATGAAGACCATACTGACAATGGTCAATGATCTTCCGGCCAATCAGCAATGCTGGGTGCATTGCCTCTGCCTTTCACATTGATGATGCTACCCATTTCTTCTGGGATCTCCCAATCCTGGCTGAAGCAGAAATGATGTGGAGATGCCGGCGTTCCCCCTGATCTTGCAGAATCTCACTAGCTGTTCTGTCTGGAGACAATACACATCTCTTTAACCTGTGTTGAATGCTCCCTCCACCCACATTGTCTGTACCTTTAAGACCTGGCTGGCTGTAGAGATTCGCATTCTAATTAGTATTCTGTAACTTGATTTCTGTGTCTGTGCACTGTTTGAGAGCAGTGCTCCGAAAGCTTATGGTATTTGCTACCAAATAAACCTGTTGGACTTTAACCTGGTGTTGTGAGACTTCTTACTGAAGCAGAAATGGGCAGCGCAGGCACTCGAGAGCAAGTCCAGCGAGAGCTAGGGAAGGAGAAGACACACTCCTTTTATGACAGTAGCTGCTATATTCAGGTAAATTTTTTATAAGTTCCAGTCCTTGGGCAGGTGTGAGATAGGAGTGGGTGGCATAGTTGACTGGTCAGAAGAAATAATCAGGTCAGGTTGGAGGTGGGCAGTTGGGGATAGACATTCAGCTAAGTCCCTTATATCTGGCCCAAACATCCAACCTAAGCTCAGGTTTGATGACAATTATGCAGGGTCCTAGGCAGCAGGGAATAAATCCATCGGAAGGTAAATTGCACATATGTCTTACATTAGGATTTTGCAGAGTCCTAACTAGTCCCAACATACGTTTGTTCCATCTCCAACAATCCAGAGACCAATATCTTTGGTAGTCAGTTACCTATGAAGTTCCCCATGGTTAACTATGTGGGAGGAGTACCATTTTGTGTGTGTGTATGTGTGTACAATAGTAACTCAGACTTTAGACGTGTTTTCAATCCTTCTAACCGTCCCTGGGTAACTACTGGTATCACCCAGTCAGAATCATCAGAAGTTTGTAATTTAAACAATTGTTGATGGTTTCCTATGCAAAGCAATTGCTCAGGGGAAGTTTGCACTTCTGGCCAATTACCATGCAAACCTTATTTGGGAACCCCCAAAGGGCATTTCCAAACACATCTTTGGGGAGATTGGAAGTTATGGTCCAATAAATCATTTGTGGCATTCAATATATAAAAAGCTCATTAGATAGTCTGATTATGGGATACTGTTCCAAGCATGAAGGAAATCCTTAGCTATCACATTCTTCATAAACACTGGCAAACTATTCTACCATAAGGACATCATAATCACATCCGTTCACCCCACATCCTCATTCTGCTTCGGGAAGGAGCCCACAATCTCACCATTGTGTACTTTTTACTTCGCACTCCAGCCACCTTGCAGTTGTTTGGAGAGGGGCTTAGTATTTAAGTGAGGGACGGTTTTGTGCTGTCTGCTCACACCTAATGGGAATTGGATTAATGCTGACCAATTCATTTAAAAGAAAGTTGCTCGTTGAAGTTCTGCTCAAGCTCAGCACCTACTTGAATGGGGCCTCAGCCACAGCTTTGGTGAACATGCTGATATAATCTGCAAACTCCTTCCACTCCTCCAATAATTGAAGCTGTGTTCCAACGGACAGTTGCATGTGTACTAGAGCCTGAGGCAAGAAGGAAAAACAAATAACTAAGACTCTACACAACAATAATTTTAAATCAAACTAAATGATGTACAATGGAATTGCTTTTAAACACATTATTTTTCCTCTCCTGAAGGATTTTTATTTCCAGATAAAAATTCCAAAGGTTTCAGGTAACTTGTCTGGACTGGTAGGCTATTGATTGTTGCAAAACTAATGACAGAGACCAATACTCTGCTGACCCAACTAAAGATCATAAGATATAGGAGCATTAGTATTAGACCATTAGGCCCATCGAGTCCGCTCCGCCATTTGATCATGGCTGATATGCTCCTCATCCTCATTTTCCTGCCTTCTCCCCATAACCCTTCAACCCATTACCAACTAAACATTTGTCTAACTCCTCCTTAAATTTACTCACTGTCCCAGCATCCACCGCACTTTGAGGCAGCGAATTCCACAGATTCACAACCCTTTGGGAGAAATAGTTTCTCCTCAACTCTGTTTTAAATTTGCTACCCCTTATCCTAAGACTATGACCTCTCGTCCTAGAATGCCCCACAAGAGGAAGCATCTGCTCCACGTCTACTTTATCCACGTCTACCTTTTATCATTTGTATACCTCAACTTGATCTTCCCTCATTCTTCTAAATTCCAGAGAGTATAAGCCTAAACTGTTCAATCTCTCTTCTTAGGCCAAACCCCTCATCTCTGGAATCAATCTAGTGAACCTCCTCTGAACTGCTTCCAATGCCACCACATCTTTCCTCAAATAAGGAGACCAAAACTGTGCACAATACTCCAGGTGCAGCCTCACCAATGCCTTGTACAGCTGCAACAAGACTTCCTTACTTTTATATTCTATTCCTTTAACTATAAATGCCAACATTCCATTTGCTTTCTTTATTATCTGCTGTACCTGCATGCTAATTTTCTGTGACTCATGAACGAGGACACCCAGATCCCTCTGCACCGGAGAACCCCAAAGTCTCTTCCCATTTAGATAATAAGTTGCCGTCCCACTTTTCCGACCAAAATGCATGACCTCACACTTATCCACATTAAACTCCATCTGCCACATTTTGACCCACTCTCCTAACCATATCCATTGTAAGTTTCTTATTTCATCATTGCAACTTACTGTCCTGCCTATTTTTGTGTCATCTGCAAATTTGGCTATAGAGCCTTCTATCTCTGTATCCAAGCCATTAATATAGATTGTAAATAGCTGGGGCCCAAGGACCGAACCTTGTGACACCCCACTAGTTACATTTTGCCATCCAGAAAAAAAACATTTATCCCGACTCTCTGTCCATCAGTCAGTCACCTATCCAAGCTAATCAATTACCCCAATCCCATGTGATCTAACCTTGTGAATTAACCTTTGGTACGGCACCTTATCAAACACCTTTCGGAAGTCCATATGTACTACTGAAATATATGTGTACTGTCCAAAGTGGTCACTGGAAAGAAATCCAATGGTCTAACTGTTTTTTTTAAAACTGCTGTTCCTTGATCTCTAGTGAGCTAGCTAATCTCAGCAAGCAGGGATACTACAAATGGTATCAGCATTGCTAGGCTAGAGTCAGTGAAACGAATAATCTGTCCTCTCACTATCCCTACTCATGTCTGTGTGGAGTTTGCACATTCTCCTCGTGTCTGCGTGGGTTTCCTCCGGGTGCTCCGGTTTCCTCCCACAGTCCAAAGATGTGCAGGTTAGGTTGATTGGCCAGGTTAAAAATTGCCCCTTAGAGTCCTGAGATGCGTAGGTTAGAGGGATTAGCGGGTAAAATATGTGGGGGTAGGGCCTGGGTGGGATTGTGGTCGGTGCAGACTCGATGGGCCGAATGGCCTCCTTCTGCACTGTAGGGATTCTATGATTCTATGAAATGTGCCTGTGAGGCCAGCAATAACCTACATTATACAACAGATTTAACATAAAGCATCTCAAGGACAGAACCAGACTCAGCAAAGGTGTACTCCGTGGTCAAATACTTCCATGCCAAACTTCCCATCACTAGTAAGGTGCTGAAGGGAAATAAATATCAAAATAAAACTGGAAGATCACAGGAAAACATAAGACACCAGAAACATAAAGCAGCTTAGGTAGTATCTGTGTAGAGATGAAGAGCACATACCTAGTGCTAACTCCCCTATGCTCCTCACAGATGCTGCCTGGCCTACGATTGTTTGCTGAATTTACAGTTTCAGTCTTTTAACAGCCAGTTTTTTGCTTCCTAACAATATAGTTTTGTGTAACCTCTACTGAGTTCCGCCTGTGAAATCAAAGTTGCACCGTGTCTCTGAAGCCAGTGAAAACTCACTAATTCTACATCCGCTCGTGATATCAGAGGCACATGCTGATTATAGCCTTTTGCCTTTCTTTGCTTTGCTTGTTCTTCACTGCACTTTGTCTGCTGTGACCTGTGCTTCTTCTGTGGCCTGCAGAAACAAACCAAAAAATGACATTAATTTTTACTTTCCATTTCTCCTGCTCCAGCTAAAGTCTATATCTCATCCAATTCCAGTAATTATCAGCAAATTATTTGATCTTCAATGATGTCACAACTAAATTATTTGATCTTCAATGATGTCACAACTAAATCCTGTAGTATAAGACCAAGCATCAAGACATGTATAATTCCCAGCAGAGGTAACTGAATAGTGATCAGTAGTTTTGCTCCTTTCTAGCCCAGCGATGCTGAGACCAACAGTCAGGTCACAGTTGCTGGCTCAGCTGAAATCAACCAAAATCTAGTGTGTGTGTTACAAAATAGTTGGTCTAAGTGAACTCCTAGGCACAGAACCATACTATATATTTAAACACAGGGGAGTGCAGGTCATTTTCTTGGCTTGCCTTCCTTTTTCTAATACAATTGTTACTGGATTACAACACAGTGCATTTTACTCATAATATACATGGTAACAAACGTGTGGGTTCCTGGGGTCGTGAACAGCTCTGGGATTGATTCCAGCTACTGGCCGTGCCTCGAGTGCACACTCCCACAGTATTTGATGGGTTTTGGTATTACAACAGTTCCTGTGCTGCAGTGCAGAGAAGCTCGCATGGACTGCTTTTGAAGTTAGCCACTGATAGTGGGCCAGTAAGAAGTACCTGATTTCATGGAATTAACTTCAGAGTGGGCAGCACTTTCTTAAAAACTGGGTTACTTTTTAATCATACTTCAATCCGCACTAGCCACAATAACTGTGGATCTACTCTTCACAAACACAACCATTCCCCTCAGTTTGAGCAGATGGCACTGAGCTGCAGAACACTATGGCTGCTTTAGGGCAGTAAAATAAACATTAAGACAACACTTCAAAAAAGATTCACTGCAGTGCTCACCTGAAGTATTTTTCCAACCCCACAACAACGAAACATGGAACTCTCCGAGCACTTTTCTGGAGAATATCAAGAGCAAAACCTTGTAATGTCATCTGGTTTTCAGTCGCAGCCCCTTGCAATTCCTGGGTGAGAAATTATAGGGAAGTGTGTGTGCTTAATTAAAGTTAAAATCAGGATTGTTATCAAATGGGTGCTTAATTGTATTCAGGTGGTGGTACTCATTGGGGACTTACATGTGCACATACTTATATCTACATACACATTTTTATATAATAGTATAGGAGCACGTACGAAGTGCAGCTGGTAGTCAGAGGTGTATGATATACAAGATGTGCCTCTGTAGACAAAAGGTCAAGAAGAAGATAACGCACCTTTCGTGGTCACAGAACATTCCAAAGCACTGTACAAACAATGAAGTACCTTTGGAGTGTGATGTAGAGGGCTAGAATAGGCTAATAAAACACATAACCATAGGTTTAGGAACATTAACATGATACTGACTTAAGAGTGATGATCTTGGGACTATGGGAACACTGACAAGGCTGCTGCTAAAGAATACATCACCATATGATTAACAAGTACTTTTCATTTAAAAACATGTATTTTGAATTTATGAAATGAATGAAGTTTAATTTAGGATTTTGTTAAGCTTCAGTCAATAACAAAATACAGCAGGGCTTGGTGGGAGAGGTATAGACAGTGCCTGCATTCCAAGGGACAATGGTTTCACTGAAAGCAGTTATGTAATCAGCAGTGGTCGGGAACAAGATGGCTATTCATCTATTTTATGAATAGAGCTATGCAACTCCAAGCAAATAACGTTCATAATTAGTAACAAATGAAATCCTCCTATTAGATCAAGATGTGTATTGTTATTGACTGGAATTAATGACAGGATGATTATTGACTGATTTGTATTAATGTTTATTGGATTATGCCTACCGGGAAGGTGGGAGAAATGATTTTGTAACCAATAATTGTCCTTGCGAGGGCATTGTATAGCAGAATGATATCGGGCAGCCCACATCCTCTATCTGGAGTGCTGGGCTTTTTTATATCACTCTCCCATTCGATCGTTTGATTAAATAAAATAACGTCTTAAAATCAGTACACTGTGTTTCACGAGCCTTTGCATTAGTTTGAGCAATACACAGCCTCAAGAGAAGGACTTCACAACACAGACCAGGCAACAGAGTGTACTCGCTATTGTAATATCAGAAATGTAACAGCCAATTTTTGCGCACAACACTCCCACAAACTACAATGTGATGATGACCAAATAATATGTTTTGTACTGCAAATCAATGGATAAATATTAGCCGGAGATATATTCCTTGTTATTGTCAAATTGCACTGTAGGATCTTTTGTGTCCATTTCAGAGGGAAGTTGGGATTTTGGTTAAACACCTTATCCAAATTGTACAAAGACTAGATTCCAGTGTTCTATCCTTTACCACCAGGCTATTCGATTCCCAACAGGAAGCACTAATCATGTTGTTTCTTTATAAGGAATTCTAGGAACTTTAATCGTGTTTTATGGCACGTATTCTAGCTGAAAGCAGAATCTAACAGCATTGCCTATAATGTACAACAGGGTTACTATTTCCTCCCTTCAAGTTCCACTTCTATTACATTAGACTGTGGGATTTCTATAGTGTTTGGAAAATTCAATAATTCTTTTTGTTTTTCTGGCCTCAGTGAATCAAAGAGAACAAATACAGAGGAGGACGAAAACTTAAACATCTTGTTGCTGCAAGACATCAATGTGACCTTGTCTGTTAGGAGGCTTCTTTCTTCAATGACACAGGCGAACGTAATGCTTTTACCAGTACAGGCCAGCTGCTGACATGCCACCCAACTGGCCACTCTTCAGACATGAGCCTAACCAGAAAGTGCCAATGGGCTGTTCAACCACACAGGGTTTCACAGTATAACCCAATCTTCACTTGATGCTCTTTATCAGGAACCACTGTTTATTGATCGGGAGTGAGTACCAGAGCTGATATTTTATTTCTCCCCTGAGGTTCTAACTGAAATCAGTGAGAGCAGGAATCAAACTCAAGATCTTGTATTCTCACTGGGCCATCTGGAAAGTTTCTGCCAGCCTTGTTAGCCAGAAATCGCAGATGAAACTGTGGAAAAAGACAAAACCTAACCTGCGCTATTTTAAATAAAGCAAACAATTGATTTCTGGGGCTTCTGTTTAAAACAGAAATTATTAAAAAACTGATTCTAAATGTTAAAAAGTGAATTCTAGAAAACCATCAGCTATCTAACTGTGGAAAGTAACGAGTGCCTGACTTTGACCATTCTAGATGTCAGAGGGCTGAAACACAAGAAAATTGATACATTATTGTGTAATGTTACCTGTTTGTAGTTGTGAACCATAGAAACAAACTCCTCCAGTGGAATATAGATCAGAACGTGAAGCTCATCCACCCAGTCAGTCTTTTCATTCTGTTAAGATAATTTCCAGGACATATTTTATCAAAGTGTAAAAACAAGTTACAAAATGGAATAGTCTGGCTGTTGTGTTGAACCAGCCTGTATGACCATTGCACAGGCTGTAAGTACATCTCAAATGTTCAACTGAGATTTTTATTCTTCATTATTGAGAAACCAAAGTAAAGTGTTGAAGCCAAAGGGCAAGACATCAGCAAGGTTCAGATGCAAAAAAAAAGCAAGGTAAAGCACAAACTTATCGAGGTTTTAAAAGCTTGAAGATTATAAGAGGTGAAAATAGAGCAGCAAATAACCCTCCAGATCTCATATTCCGAAAATTGGAGTTACATCAATAGAAAAAGTTGTATGGAGAAGAGAGGAGCCCAAATGGGAGTGAGGGTAGGACAGGAACAGAAAAGCTCATTGACAGGAAGCAATCCCAGGTCACTGAATATCCATGTGGGTCTTGGTAGCATTTGAGAGCAGTGGTGGTGGCCACTAGACTGGGAGATCCAACAAGGTTGGACACTTGTTTTTTTTCAGATGGTGATATTTCTGCAAGACAAACATGAACACACAGGATTTTGAGCCAGCGTAAAAGGGAATGCTGAAAGACAGATTGCACATTAACTGAAAGAACAGAGGTCAAGGATACCTTAAATTGGGACCTTTCCAAAAAGGGCCTGATGATGATTGGGATCCCTGAGGTGTGTGCTGGGCTCCACCTTCTGTTTATGTCACTTTGGAAATTGCAGTTCTACAGTTTACAAATGCTACAATATTGCGCAACAGTCAGGGTCTTAAGCAAAGAAAATTGAATAACCCAACATCTGGAGATATTGAAGAACAGGATCTACAGGGAAAGTAGACCCAATACACTTGAAAGTATTTAAATGTGAAGTTACATACATCTAGATAATATTCAGTTCGCAGTGCAGAACTTGGGAGTATTATTGAAAAAAAGATACATGTTGGTGAAGCTTTTCATCTTGTACTCATCAGGACTTTTTATTAGGAGTACCAGTAGTAAAAGGGAACAACAATTTATACTGCATGAGAAAAGAGTGCTAATTGGTTGGCAAGTGGCATTGCCATGGAGAATGAACCA
Organism: Mustelus asterias; assembly: GCF_964213995.1. Taxonomy (NCBI): domain Eukaryota; kingdom Metazoa; phylum Chordata; class Chondrichthyes; order Carcharhiniformes; family Triakidae; genus Mustelus; species Mustelus asterias. The sequence goes on along the minus strand of NC_135812.1, from coordinate 77,209,088 downwards.
CAGAATGGCTATTGTCCAAGCTTTTGTTTAGTTGAAAAAGTGCAATGAATAGATGTACTCCTTTTGTCTGCAAAGGACTGGGTCGTGTGTGAGTATTATGTAGCTTCCAATGTGCCTAAGAGAGCCACACTGTTAGCCCAACAAATCATTTTAAAATGGTTTTCAGTGCAATTCTTCAGCACAATCAGAATTGTTTAGCGAGTGTTGTCCAATCACGAAATCACATCTAATGTTGGACATCATGTTTTGAGTTTTACAAGTAGCGGCTGGTTGGGTATCTCCTGTACTTTGCCTGTTATGAACAGCCAAAGGGACGTGCTGTTTGATATGGTCCGCCAGTCTTTGGGACACATGGTCTACATATCTGGCATCTCATCGGCACTGAAATTCATATACCACATTACTTAGTTGTGAGACAGGATGCTGCCATCAAGCCAAAAAGAATTCTACCTATTATAAGGAAAGATTTCTTCATTCAGAGGGTGGTGAACCTTTTGAATTCTCTACCCCAGAATGCTGTGGAAGTTCAATCATTGAGCATGTTCAAGACAGCAATCCATAGATTGCTGGATACTTATGACATCAAGAGATATGGGGTTAGTAAGAAAAAATGGCTTAGAGGTGGATGATCAGCCATAGTCTGTGTGTTTGGCTTGATGGGCCAAATGGCCCATTCCTGCTCCCATTTCCTATGTCGTTAAGGCAGTACTTAAACCAAGAGAATGAAGAGTAAACTACCAAAGGATCAGAGACACATGAGCAAAAGTTTCCTTTCGAGTTGTGTTTTGGGTGTGCCTCCACGGGTTCTGACTGTTTCTCATTCACTGTTCAACTGGACATAAGTTACAACTGATCTGCAATGTGATTGTAAAACTGCGCCATCATAACTGAATCTGATTCTGTCTAATTCCCATATTCCACATGCCATTGGATACCATAGTTAGCAGCAGAAATCAAGCTGAACGGTTCTCCTCACACCATTACATGTGGGCAATTGCAGCATCCCCACATCTTGATCGATGTAGGACTTCATGGACAGCAGACAAAATTTTCAGTGTGATATTTTACAATTTTTAACAGGAACTTTTAACTCCACTACATTAGAGTGTAAATAATGCGTTACCACAACTTTTCCAATCCTGTTAAGACATATGAATATCACATACCATCTGCTGCCCTACAACGCAAGCCTGTCTTCTCCTCCAGGTCACACTGTGGGGAATAGTCTGATTTTCTATCACACAGCTAACTTCCATGGTCTGTAGAGTACTGAGCAGTTGTCCACCTCCTTCTACCTGAAGCAGCCCTGTGCAGTGAAACAGATAAAACATCATGTTCACATGTGCCACAGCAAGAGTCAGATTTTATCAAGATTTTGGGAAAATATCATACTGAGTATTGCACTCCCATCTGTGACCACTAAGATCATTTCAAAAATGTTAAATTTAAATTAAAAGGAGGCTTCTCCTAAATCACTTTTGGAGCAGTGTGAGACTGTTGTTATGCAGAAGTAGGCAAATGGTCCTCAATTCCATGTCTCAAATGATGGACAGCAAGACAATGCAGCACTGCCATTAGCGAGTCATAGATGGGATTTAAATCTTTTAAATTTAAATCCCAGAGGCAGGTGTGGTACCAACTAGGTCAGAGGGGTAGATTGGAAGAAAAACCAAATAAAAATGCGTCCGTGTCTAACTCTGGATTCTGGAATAGTCTTCAGGGACTTAGTAGTATCTATATTGGATCCACTGTTCATGACGATTAGCAACACCACATGCAAAGCATTAAATGTAACAATTTATATTTATATAGCAATACCCCAAAGCACATAAACATCACTGAGGATGAGATAAAATTCACCTGGAGCAGCAGTTAGAATTTGGGGCAGGGATTGAAGGAGCACTTGTAGATGGACATTTTTGAAGGTCAGCAGAGATTAAAATAAGTTGCGAGGGTTAGAAAAAGAATGTCATATGCAGAGAGCTGATGATTTTATGGCTCTGCCACCAGTAGTGAAACCGGAGAGGAGGTGAAGGGAAAATATTGAACTGTGCAGCCAACTCACAATGAGAAGCTGAGCTGAGGTGGAAACATGGATACAAGGTTAGCAAAATAATCAGACAACAGTAGATAAGGAGGAACTGTTCTTGATGGCAGAAAGATCGAGAACCAGATGACACCAATTTAAAGGTGGCTGGCAAAAGAAGCAATGGTATCATGAGAAAAAACTTACTTTTGTAATGAGGATCTGGAATGCACTACCTGAAAATGTGGAGGAGGCAGATTCTATTGTGATTTTCAAAAGGGAATTGGCCTATAGAAAAGAAAACTTGCTCGGATACAAAGAAAAGGTGGGGAGTGGTAGGAGTTGAATTGCTCTTGCAGAACTGGTACAGAAACAATGGGCTGAATGAGCTTCTGCACTACAACCAACCTATCATCAAGTACTTAAAAATGTACTTGAGCTGTTATTAAACAGCATAGGCTTTGTAACAAAGGCTAATTTAAGCCCTGTTTTAACAACTATCAATGCTTTCTCATGAGATCCAAACTATTTTTTTTAAACACTCACCTGGATCAATGGAGACCAGCATGTGTTTGATGCATTCTCCCGGTCTCAACATCTTCTCAATGTCAGCTAACTCCTTCTTCATGGCTTTTTCCGCTTCCCGTTGCTGACGAACTTTTTCCTTCTCTGCTCGCTGATGCTCTCGTTCCTGACATTTTCTCAGTGCCGCCTGTTGAGTCTTTTCGACTTCTGCTACATTCCGTTTAACTTTTTTCTGTGGGTGGGATGAATCTGATGCCACTTTCCTGGAGGGTGGCACATTCCTAACACACAGTTGAGCTGAATTTAAATCAGGCTCATGCGATTTTGTTGGCTGCAACATGAGTACTTCATCTCCATCATCTGAGTCTGAAATGTCCCATGTAGAGCGTGAAGGCAAAGCTCTTTGGCTAATGAACGTAGGTTCTGTGGCTTGGCTCTCACTGAGCATAGCATCAGTCTTCTTCATTTCAGGGTCAACTTGATTAAGTTGAGGGTTATTGGGAATTGAAGTCCCAAAGACAGAGTTATGTCTGGAATTTTCTTGACTAAATTTAGAAAGAGAGTGGTCAGGCTTCTCAACATTTTGATTCCCAGTTAGCTTTGCCCTCAGTCTATCGGATAAAGGAATGATTAAATCATCATCACCATCACTCTCACTACTCACAACTGTTACTATTTCCTTAGGTAAGCATTTAACAGAGTGGCTGCGAATCCGCTGAGAACGTCTCGTTTTGGCCAACGGAGCGTCATGGCGTTCAGAGTCTGAACCCTCTACGACAACTGAATCAGACTGTCCTGGAGACCTGTGTTTGAAATCCACTGTGCCATCACAGACTTTGCTTCGAAGGCCAGTAAAGCCGAAAACGGGCAGCTCAAATGAATCGTTATTTATGTCTGTGTCACCAGACTCGTCTTCCATCGTCACACCACAAGTGATCATACCTCAAATAGAAACAAATATGAAAGTAAAATAAATATTGGATTCTTTTTGGTACATTTCATTCTGCTCAAGTGAAAAATGATTGTGTGGAGGAAACAAATACATCCCACTATAAGTACACAGTATCTAGCACTTCCAGGTCAAAAACAGCATAAGTTAGAGGGACAGTCACACACTATTCCAACCCAACAACAAGGAAGGTCATGGCGTTGTGGTATTGTCAGTGGACTAGAATCCAGACATCCAGGGTAATGCTCTGGGTACCCGGGTTCAAATCCCATTATGACAGATAGCGAAATTTGAAACCATTAAAAAAAAATCTGGAATCAAAAGTCTAATGATGACCATTGTCGATTGTCATAAAAAGCCCATCTGGTTCACTAATGTCTTTCAGAGAAGGAAATCTGCGTCCTTACCTGATCTGGCCTACATATTACTCCAGACCCACAGCAATGTGGTTGACTCTCAAATACCCTCTGAAATGGAGGGCAATTAGGGACGAGCAATAAATGCTGGGCCCAGCCAGCAACACACACATCCCATAAAAATTAATAAATAAAACTTACTTCAGCCTTACTAGACTCATTTCCTCAACACTCTCTGCTTGCATTCTGAATTAACTAAACAGAGGAATTTGTAGTTAGTCCAGCTAACACACATAATGGTCAAAGATGAAAAGATCCATCACCATGAAAAAAGCTTTGCAGAGAACATCATAAATTGTACAAACGAACAATCACAAATTTGGTTTGAGAGAGGGGGAATGGCCTTGATATTTATAATCAATACTCTTTGCAATGCCACAGAGAGCCCAGTTAGGGTGTTCTAACCAATGGTTATATTTTAAACTATATCCTTTAATGAAATGTAAAATGGAGTAATTTGAAGTATGTTGTAGGGTTGAAGAGGAGCTATGTGGGACCTCTTACTAGTTCTGCCCAGAGACAAACCATTTTGACTTTATACTAGTTCCAACAAAAGCTGAGCTCACGTGACCTAATTGCCATCAGGACAGGAGCCTCGGTCGAAACCTACTCAACAAGCTGCTAGTTTTAACATCTGGCCACAAAGGAAGGGACAGTTGACCTTATCCTTTCCAAATTGACAAACTCTCAGTGGCAGTCAAGTCAAGAGTTTTGGGGAGAAAGACCCACAACCAGTGCTGCTATGGTAAGCAGAAGAAAAGAACTGGCTTGAAGAAACCACCAACTGGAGGGCCAATGAGAAGGGATGTCATGTCCAAGGAAACGAGGATTGCAAAGAGTTAATCATAGAAATCATAGAAACCCTACAGTGCAGAAAGAGGCCATTTGGCCCATCGAGTCTGCACCGACCACAATTCCACCCAGGCCCTACTCCCCCATCCCTACATATTTACCCGCCAATCCCTCCAAACTGGCATGGACACAACAAGCTGACTGGCGTCCTGTGCTGTAACCATTCCACAATTCTTGTTGCTTCATGTGCTATAAGTTACATATTTCAATGCTATTTGTTACATTGAGCAAAATATACATTTAGTTACTTGTGATATTCCAATTCACCTGAATTTTTTCTGAATGAATATTTGACTCATTTGTTTATAGTTTATTTTAACTCTTATCAGGAAGAAAATACAACTGAAAGATCAATGGTTAAAAAAATGTTCACTTCATTCCAATACAGCAAACAGAAATGATTTCACTGAGAAGTCAGTAACGTCACGAGAGGAGTCAGAAAACTGAGCAGCAAAGAGACTCCTCATACAGTCTCATTATTTCTAAGGGCATCAAAATGGGTATCTTAGGACATTAAGGGGCAATTTTTAGCATGGCCAATCAACCTAACCCGCACATCTTTGGACTGTGGGAGGAAACCGGAGCACCCGGAGGAAACCCACGCAGACACGAGGAGAATGTGCAAACTCCACACAGACAGTGACCCAAGCCGGGAATCGAACCCAGGACCCTGGAGCTGTGAAGCAGCCATGCTAACCACTGTGCTACCATGCCGCCCGTTAAAGACCACAGAATCACCAGAGAGTACCAAGTAATGGGAACTTCATTTAGTTATCCTATAGGGTTGAGCGAAGGGAAAAGACACTGGAAGATTCACCCTGGTGATGCAAGAAGAGATCCTGTTCGAGCGAAGAGCTTTGGACGCAGAGAGTTCAGTGTAATGTATAAATGCAACATGGAGTTTGCGATTGTGTTAAGAAGTTACTAGTGAATTCCTTTTCTGTAGTTTAGTGTATTAGCTGCCGACTAAGGAATGTTTAGTCCATTTTGATTTTTGTGTGTTTGCTACAGTAAAAATCTTAAAATGAGAAATGTCACTGTGTGATCCCTGATGTCAGTCACTAGGAAAATTCACATCTCATTTTAAAATGTCTCTATGGACATTGTAACAAGGGCAGTAATTCATTCTAGTGGAGCTTGCAGGAGAACCAGTTCTGTAACTATCCACTAATCCTGCCTTGGGTTTGGACAGAAACAGCAACAATCCTGCATTTAGTAGTTTATAAAATCAAATTTTTAAAAAACTGTGTCCCTTATTGCAGGGCACTTCCAAGGAGAGCCAAGCAAGGAAACAATAATCATATAATGCTAAACCCACGTGTAAAAATTGGGAGCTTGTAGGAAGGTGCAAATCCATTTTGATGCCCTTAGAAATAATGAGACTGTATGAGGAGTCTCTTTGCTGCTCAGTTTTCTGACTCCTCTCGTGACGTTACTGACTTCTCAGTGAAATCATTTCTGTTTGCTGTATTGGAATGAAGTGAACATTTTTTTAACCATTGATCTTTCAGTTGTATTTTCTTCCTGATAAGAGTTAAAATAAACTATAAACAAATGAGTCAAATATTCATTCAGAAAAATTTCAGGTGAATTGGAATATCACAAGTAACTAAATGTATATTTTGCTCAATGTTACAAATAGCATTGAAATATGTAACTTATAGCACATGAAGCAACAAGAATTGTGGAATGGTTACAGCACAGGACGCCAGTCAGCTTGTTGTGTCCATGCCAGCTCTCTGCAAGAGCAACTCAGCAAATGTCACTGTCCCGGCCTTTCCCCGTAAAATGTGCTACAATCCCTGTAAAAACAGAGAACTTTTGAATTCCCAGTGACCAACTTAAAATAATCTGTGACAAGATTTCAAATTTTAAGACTTTTACTATTACAAACTAACTAAAAGCAACACCCACCAAACACTACTTGTTAAGCAACTGTTACGCTAAACTACAAAGATATCCCAGTTTTAACTGTTTAACTCAACCGAAAACCCCAGGCCAGTTTTACTTCACTGTTCACTCTCCAAAGAATTGCAGTCTTTACAGGAACCACACCAACATCAATCCCAGCTTTCAATGGGTTCGCTTCTCCACATTTTGCTAAATCATAACATTGAATGACCTTCAAAAAGCATTTCTCTCAAGTTTCTTAGTTTTCAGAAAACTCCAAAACCAAATATCAGCAATAAGGCCCACTCCAGTGATTCTTTCCTGTACCCTAGGAGGAATCATCCAGATTCCTTAGATTGCCTTGGGATGTGTTTCTTTGGCTAAAGACCATCCTTTTTCCTGCATTTCTGATGGGTAGCTCTTGGCCAACATGCAGTCTTATTCTCTCTCCTCGCTGCACAGCCTTTGACTCTGAGACATTTCTCTCCTTTTGAGTCCAAAAGCTTAGGAGACTAAAATTCTACCCAGAGACCCCATGGCTGCTCTTGCCTTTATTTTCAAGTGTGAATATTTTGCACTTTGCTCCTAGTAGGTGTCAATATCAGCCCCCATTGTTCTCATAGTAACAAAACCACCCAGACTACTTATCAGGCAGAATTTGGAACAGATCATTTGACTCCAAAGATGTGCAAGTTAGGTTGATTGGCTATGCTAAGTTGTCCCTTAGTGTCAGGGAGATTAGCAGGGCAATTACGTGGGGTTACAAAGATAGGGCCTGGGTGGGATTGATGTTGGCGCAGGTTCAATGGGCCGAATGGCCTCCTTCTGCACTGTAAGGATTCTATGATCTATGACTCTCTTCACTACCCCATTTCACTATGTTAAATGTGCCCAAGAAATGCAAGCACAGTATGTGCACATGGAATCTTTTTACATTAATATACAGGGTGTGGGCGTTACTGGCTGGGTCAGCGTTCATTGCCCATCCCTTCTATATGAAAGCAATCGTGGGTTTGGAAGGTGCTGTCTGATAAGCCTTGGCGAGTTCCTACAGTGCATCTTGAAGATGATACACACTGCTGCCACTGTTTGTTGGTGGAGTGAATGTTACTTGCCACTTTTCCACCCAAGCCTGATACTTTCAAGGTCTTTCTGCATTTGGACATGGACTGCTTCAGTACCTGCAGACTCATGAACGTTGGTAATGAACATTCAACAGTGCACATCCCCACTTTTGATCTTATGATGGAAAAAAGGTCATTGATGGAGCAGCTAAAGATGGTTGGGCCTAGGACACTACCCTGAGGAACTCTTGCAGTGATGTTCTGGAACTGAAATGATTGACCTCCAACCACAAAACCATCTTCCTTTGTGCCAGGTATAACTCCAAGCCGCCCCAGATACCCACTGACTCCAGTTTTGCTAGGGCTCCTTGATGCCACACGCTGTCAAATGTGGCTGTGATGTTAAGGCCAGTCACTCTCACCCTCATCTCTGAAATTCAACTTTTTTGTCTACATTTGAACCAAGGCTGTAATGTGGTCAGACGGTGAGTGACCTTGGCAGAACACAAACTGAACAGCAGTGAGCAGGTTATTGCTAAGCAAGTACCACTAAATAATGCTTCCATCACTTTATTGATGACTGATATAGGCTGATGTGGCAGTAATTGGCCAGTATGGATTTGCCTGCTTTTGTGTACAAGACATACCAGAGCAATTTTTCACATTGCTGTGTAGATGCCAGTGTCGCAGCCATTCTGTAACAGCTTGGTTAAGGATGTGGCAAGTTCTAGAACACAAATCTTCAGTACTATGGCCGGAACATTGTCAGAGCCCATAGTCTTTATAGTATCCAGTGCCTTCAGCCATTTCTTGATATCACGTGGAGTGAACTAAATTGGCTGATGAATGGCATCTCTGGTGCTCTGGACCTCGAAAGGAGGCTAAGATGGATCATCCACTTGGCCCTTCTGACTGAAGACTGTTGCCAATGCTTTAGCCTTATCTTTTACACTGATGTGCTGGGTTCCTCCTTCATTGGAAATGGGGATATTTATGAAGCCTTCTCCTCGAGTGAGTTGTATAATTACCAGCATTCATGTTTGGATGTGGCAGGACTGCAAAGCTTACATCTAACCCACTGGTTGTGAAATCACTCACTCTTGTCTATTGTATGCTGCTTATGCTGTTTGGTAGGCGAGTAGTCCTGGTTTGTAGTTTCACCAGGTTGACACCTCATTTTTAGGTATGCCTGATGTTGAATCTGGAATGCCCTCCTGCACACTTCATTGAACTAGGGTTAATCCCTGGCTTGGTTGTAATGACAGATTGGAGGATATGCAGGCCATGCCATTAGATAGTGGTTGAGTATAATTCTGTTGCTGACAGCCCACAACACCTCATGGATGCCCAGTCTTGATCTGTCAAAGTCTACCCCATTTAGCACGGTGGTAGTGCCACATAAACAATGAAGAGTATCCTCAATGTGAAGACAGGACTTTTGCTCCGCAAGGACAATACAGTTGTCACTCCTACTAATACTGTCATGGGCAGATGCATCTGCAGCAGGGAGATCAGTGAGGATGAGGTCAAGAATGTTTATCAGTTCCCTCACAACCTTCAGCAGACCCAGTCAAATAGCTATGTCCTTTAGGACTTGGCCAGCTTGGACTGTGGTGGTTACTAAACCTTTCTTGGATGATGGACATTGAAGCCCCCAACCCAGAGTACATTTAGCATCCTCAGTACTTCCTCCATGTGGCATCCAACATGAAGGATTACTTCAGCCAAAGGGGGGGGGGGGGGATGACAGCTTTGGGTAATCAGCAGTAGGTTCCCTTGTGCATGTTTAACCAGATGGCATGAGATTTAATGGAGTCCAGAGTCCATGTTGAGGAATCACAGGGCAATTCCCTCCCGACTGTAACACAACATCGGCTGTGTATATCCTGCCAATGGGACAGGACATACCAAGGGACGGTGATGGTGGTGTCTGGGACATGATCTGTTGTGGGTCTGAAGTCACGTGTACACCAGTCCAGGTAACAACCAAAGATTTCCTTCCCATTAGAGAACCTGATGGGTTTCTACAGCAATCATTTCGTGGTCATCATTAGACATTTTAATACCAGATTTTTATTGATTTTCCTCTTGCCAAGGTGGAATTCCCAACCCATGTCCCAGAGCATTACCCTGAATCTCTGGATTACTAGCATTGACACTAGCACTACACCACCACTTCCCCCTATGCACAGATATATATAATTTTGCATAAGTGTATACATGCATGATCGAATATAAGCAAAATGCATTTTTACAAACAATATATCGAGAGGAAGTGTGTGTTGGATGATACTGGGGTACCAAGGACATTAACTAAAGGCTGATCCTACCTCAACCGTCATCACAGTATCAGCCAAAAACCTGATTCAGCAACTCCTGAGTGGACCGAGTGAACGGCTGGCAGAGAAAATGGGGGAGGAGGTCCACCGGCTGGGTGAGTGAGTTGGGGGGGCAAGAGGGTCAGTGAGCTGGGAGGAAGGGGGGGGGGGGGGGGGAGGTGAAGAAGGTCAGTGAGCTGGGGGGAGGGGGTGGTCAGTGATCTCGGGGGTTCCACCAGGGGGTCAGTGAGCGGGCTAGAGGATGGATCCTCCAGGAGGGTATCAGTGATTTGGGAGGAGAGGGGGTGAGTTGTTGGGGGGGCGGGGGGGGGGGGGAAGTGAGTTGTTGGGGGGGAAGAGGAGGTGAGTGGGGGGGGTGAACAGTGGGTCGGTAACCTTCCTGTGGATCCCCCGGGCTGCCTGGGCAGTTTCCCCGCGCTCTCGCTGCTTAACCGCCACCGCGCGAGCTAAACCCCGCCCATTCGCCACCCATTGGCTGAGGAACAAACATCGGCATCCAATCACCTCAGAGCGGAATACAATCAGAGCCGGTCCAATGGAAATGCAGGACCGATTTGATGGACGGTTTAGGTGACCAATCAGAGAACAGCATTGACTAACACCCAGATGGCCGAAAAGGATTTAAAAATATAAACTGAAACAGAAAACAGTTATAAATGTTTGTAGAGAAAGACTCAGGTGTCTTGTTTTAAATATTTTTGAATTTTGACATTTACTGTCCCATTAACAAAAGGCTGTCCAATCAGTGACACCTGTTCATCACTCGGCCGCCTGTCAGACTAACGCATGCGCAGTACAGCCGGCGGCGTCAGCTCCAAGTGCCGGTTAACGGAAATCGAACGCTGGGTTTGAAATTTTCCTCCTTGAGAGGCAAAAAGAAAAACCCTAATGAACCATCTATTATTCTGAGAAGGTTATAGAAAGAAGGTTAAAGGAGAATGCGCCGTTGGAACAGCCTTTATAACCTTTGCTGAAGTTCGTACCTCGTCGTGTCATTGAGCCGGGTCAGAGGTCAATAAGATGGCGGCGCTCATGTCCTTTGTCAGGAGCTGCGCTCAACCCGGTGAGTTAGCATCGTAGCCACACAACATGTCTCACTTAACCCAAACACTGGCAACCAGTCTCGGGCTGGAGAAACTGCAGTCAATTTTACAAGGTGCCTAAATGTTATTTTTTTATGTTAATTATTTTGGCTCTAGATTTGATAAAAGGCTCATGAAGTGAAAAAAAGTGGTGACCTACTAGTTTCTTAACACGGTGCATTGTGGAACCAACTAGTGATTACGTTGGTTTATCTTTAATACTGTGTAATGAGGCAGGATTTCCTTCTATATATACTCTATGAACGTTATGCTTTGTATAGCGTGCAAGAAACAATGCTTTACACTGTATCCCAATACATGTGACAATAATAAATCAAATCAAAATTACTGAACCATAGAATTTTTACAGCCCAAATGACCCATCGTGTCTAAGTTAGCCCTCCAAAGTTGCATTTCACTGAGTGTGTTCCCCTGTAACCCACACTTTTCATTTTCAAATCATAATTCCTGCTTGAATGCCTATTTAAAGTTTGTTTATTTATTGTTGTCATAAGTAGGGTTTACACTAACATTGCAATGAAGTTATTGTGAAAATACCCTCTTGATTGAACCTGCCTCCACCACATGCTCAGGCAGTACATTCCAGATCTTAACCATCTGCTGCACATGTGGGTTTAAATCTGGGCCCAAAACAGAAAATGCTGGAAAACCTCAGCAGGTCTGACAGCATCTGTGGTGAGAGAATAGAGCCAAAGAGGATGACCCTTTGTCAGAGCTAAAGATGAAAATAGGACAAATTTATACTATGACGGCAGAGGAGGAGGGGGAGGGGGGGTTGCTGTAATTGGACAAAGGGAATGTAAATGGTGGTGATAAAGACAGGAAAAGGCGCTAAGCATCCAATTGAGTGATTGGAATGTGCAAATGACAGAACAAAGATAGAGATTGTCAGGGGACAACCTGATACTCTCTCCACAGATGCTGTCAGACCTGCTGAGTTTTTCCAGCATTTTCTGTTTTTATTTCAGCTTCCAGCATCTGCAGTATTTTGCCTTTAAATCTGGTCTCTGGTTCTTGATCCTTCCACCAACGGGAATAGTTTCTCCCTGTCTACTCTTTCCAGATCCCTTGTGATCTTGAATATCTCCATCAAATCTCCCCTCAACCTTCTCTTCAAGAAGAATAGTCCTAATCCTCTGATCTACTAACATAACTGTGTTTCTTCATCCCTGGAACAATTTGTGCCCTCTCTAATGCCTTCACATCCTTCATAAGTGTAGCGTCCACAAAATATATGCAGTACTCTAGTTGAAGTCAAGCCAGCGTTTGAAAGAGGTTTACCCTAACTTTCTTGCTTTAGCACCATGTACTCCTTTTGATGAAGCCCAGATGTCATATGCTCTATTAGCTGCTCACTCACCATGTCCTGCCAAGTTTAATGATTTATGCACATGTACACTTGTGTCTCTCTGCCCGTGCATCACCTTTAGGATTGCACCAGTTATTTTCTGTTGCCTCTCCATGTCCTTTTTACTAAAATGAATCACCTCTCTTTTCTGCCTACTCCACTAAACTGTCTATAATTTTTGAAGCTCTACACAATCCTCACAGTTCACAAAACTTCCAAGTTGTGCCCAATATACCAAGGTGTAAGTTATTAATATACATCAGGAGAATGTTGCAGGGCTTTTTGGTGTTCAGCCTTTTAATTTATTACATGGGAATAAACTTTGTTCCCTTCAAGTAGTCAGACTAAGTCACGGAGTTTTTCACTATCAGTTGATTTAAACTACATAGCGAGGACTCTGGAAAGCATGTTAGTGGCCAGTCAGAGTATGGGTTTCAGGATTGCACAAGCAAATATACTTTCAGATTCGATTATGAGTAATTAACACATACCACTCAAGGTACAGGAATTATCTCTATCCACTCTCAACTATTGATTAGAGTTGCATCATGCATAAGATACAAATGTTAAAACCAATCACTACTGTTGCATGTCTGCTTAATTATGATATCCAATCAGTGTAAATGTTTGATCATGTTAGCTGGCCATTGTTACAAGTTATCCTTGACATCCCAGCTTGTGTCCAGATTTGTACGGACCATTTACATCTCCCAGGGACAGATGTCTGATTTAATGAATTCTTTCAGATTAAGGGCCTTTGTTAGATAAACCTATATCCAAGAGTTTCCTCCCTTGCAACTAGGCCTTGACACTTATCTGGGTTGATTTTAATAATGTGGTTTCTCTCATAGCAACTTAAGTGATTTTTAAACTTGTGTGATTATTAACCATTTCAGAGGGCATCCTAACATCCTGGGAAACTCCACTATAAACCTTCTTGCAGTCTGAAAAACAATCTTTAACCACTACTCTGTTTGCTGTCACTCAGCCAATTTTGTATCCATGCGGCTACTGCACCTTTTATTCCATGAGCTCTAACTTTGCTCATAAGTCTGTTTGCAGAATTTATCCAATGAATTTTGAAAGTCCATGTACACCATGCGGCTGTTCCCCCTCCTTTTGGGGAGCTGCCCCTTTTACTTTGTCCTGACTTAATCTGAGTTTGTTTATTTGGTTTGACCTAAAAAGAGGGCAGCATTAACTCATCAACCCGCTCTGTTACCTCATCAGAAATCTCGTAAGTTAGTTGAACACAATTTTCCCTCAAATCTATACTGTCTTTCCTTAATTGACTCTCATTTATCCATGTGACTATTAATTTTGTCCTGAATTATCATTTCTAAAAGCATTCCAACCACCAAGATTAAACTTAAGATAAAAGCAACTTACTGCAGATGCTCAAATCTGAAACAAAAACAAAGTGCTGGAAAATCTCAGTTAGCTCTGTTCTGTCTCCACAGATGCTCCTGAGATTTTCCAGCGTTTTCTGTTTTTGTTGTGTTGACAAAGATGAAGCTGGGATTAATTTTACACACTTTTTGAACAAGGGTCCAATATTTACAATTCTTCAGTCCTCTGGCACCATCTTGTATTGCAGGAAAATTGGAAAAATTTTGACCAATGCCTCTGCAGTTTTCATGGTCATAGAGTTTTGCAGCATAGAAAGAGTTCCTTCGGTCCATCATGTATGTGCTGGCCATCAAGCATCCATTCTAATCCTATTTTCTAGCACTGGGTTCATAGCCTTGTTAGCTATGGCTTTTCAAATGCTCATCTAAATGCTTCTTAAATGTTGAGTGTTTTTGCCTCTACCACCCTTTCAGGCAGCGAGATTTCCACCGCCCTCTGGGTGAAAAAGGTGTTCATCAAATCCACTTTAAATCTCTGGCTTCTTAACTTGCATCTATGCCTCCTGGTTATTGACCCCTCTACTAGGGGGAAATGTTTCTTCCTATCTATATCCCTCACAATGTTGTACACTGTGAAGAGGTCCCCCTTCAGCCTTCCCTGTTCTAAGGAAAACAATCCCAGCTTAACCTCTTCATAGCTGAAAAACTCCAGTCCAGACAACATCCTGGTAAATCTCCTCTGCACCCTTTCTAATGCAATCACACCCTTCCTGTAGTGCAGCGACAAGAACTCCACACTACTATTGCAATCATGTGCACTAATGAGCAATTAGAAGTAAAATTTGAAATTCTTCAGCCAGTTCCTCCTCATCAGCCTAGTGTAAGCCACTGAAGCACAGGTCAGGGCATTTGTTGATTATATGCACCATGCTTTGCACTTCTCCACAGTTGCAAAGGGTTGAGTCATGGTGTCCTCAACGAAAGAGATTGTTGCAACTGGGTCTGACCCCAGTGCGAAACCTCTTCAGTTTGACCCATTCCCCATGGGAGGTTGAAGCCTGAGATTTCCAATGTGGGATCATCAACCAAGTGTTGATTTTGGGCATTTGTTGTTGTTGTGCCACAGATCCTTCCACAGTACTGTCTGGCTTGGGCTGATTGGTCCAGATTGGCCGCCTTGAGATGAGACATTTGCTTGGTGGGTGTGTGATGTCTTCTACCAGTGGCAGATCAGGACTTTTGTGCATTCTTTCTAGCAATCATGCTGTGCTAGTTGCACAATGGATTTGTGATGGTACAATGTTACAGAGCACAGGTAGCCAATTTGTCTTTGTTTATTGGATTGCTCCCAAGATGCTCCTCATGGTCTCATTCAGCTGGACACCTACCAGTTTGCAGTGCACAAATTTCTTCCAGACAGAAGTGCTCTAATCAGCTACTGAATAGCAGAGAGCCAAAGATGAGGTTGTGCAACTGTGGAGAAGTGCAAAGCATGGTGCATATAATCAACAAGTGCCCTGGCTCCCAAATGGTTCCTGCTAGTTTGCTGATGAGATTATTGAGTCTTCGGTTTAGTTGAGACTTACTGGAGGTGTGGTTTGAAAGTCGGTGTGTGGTCCAAAATGATACCAAGATTGGTAGGTGTAGAGTGATGTTTAATGTTGCTGCACACAGTACTCTAACACTACTTCCATTCTCACTTCCTTCAGTATCTTTGGATGCATCTCATCCGGTCCTCATCAATTTTATGTACAGACAGTCTATCCAGTACCAATTTTAAACCCTTCTCATGCCTGAATTACTTTCTCTTTCACCATGATCTGTGTGGCAACTTCTTCCTTGGTAGAGACAAATGTAAAGTATTCATTTAGTTCCTCTGCTATTCCTACTGCCTATATGTGTAAATCCCCTTTTTGATTGCTACTGAGCTGCATTTCTTCTTTTACCCCCCTTTTTATTGCTTGTGTGCTTGTAAAAGACTTTTGGATTCCTTTTTATGTTAGCTGCCAGTCTCTTATACATTATTCTCTTTGCTTCTCTTTGTTTTTTCAATTTCCCATTGAACCTTCTGTATTCAGCCTAGTTCTGTGTTTTATTAGTCACCTGATATCTATTATAAACACGCTGTTTCTTCATCTTGATCTCTATCTCTGCCATCCAGGAAGCTTTGGATTTGTTTGCCCTACCTTTCTCTTTCAGGAAATATAAAGGCAGTCCATTGTTCAGTTACATTTCTGCAGGCCAACCTTTGATTCCAATTTATCTTAATTATTCTTACTCTGGATTGTTTCTTGTCCTTTTCCATAGCTAGCCTAAACTTTATGATACAACAATCATTGTCTTCTATATGTTCCCTAACTGTAATTTGGTTCACTTGGCCCAGCTCATTCCAAAAACCAGGTCTTTCTCATTGGACTGGAAGCATATTGCAGGAGAAAACCTTCCTGAACACACATTTGGAACTCTTGCTCCTCTCTACCGTTACATCTTTGGAAACCACATTAGGGGAAATAAGAGGAAATCTAGGATATTACTGATTTTATATCTGTCTGAAGTAGAATAGAGGAAATGGGTTCAAACACAACGTGCATTTATGTAGCACCTTTTAAAGTAGTGAAATGTGTTAAGCACTTGGCTAACTGCTTTCTTGATGTTGTTCTGCATTGTCTAGGCATATTGAGTTTACTTGGGCTTTCTTTCAATATGGTTCCAGGCAATTTCAATGTCCTAGCTCCGACCATCTTCAGCTGCTTCATCAATGACCTTTCCTCTGTCGTTTGTCAATGTTGAGCACTATTCATGACTCCTCGGATACTGAAGCAGTCCATGTGCAAATGCAACAAGATTATGTCCCACAAATGAATTTTAAAAAAATTATGGTGTACACGTATCATCCAAGTTACCTTCATGCATATCCTCACTTGTCCATCATAAATGTCCTGTAGCATTGTTTTCAAGTTGTCCAACTCGGTTTCCAAGTTTGAGCTGTTAGTTTTCCATTCTTCCCCAAATTTGATATAATTCCCTAATATTCATTTCACTTCTTATTCTGTCAACATGTAAATTAGAAATAATACGCCAGTCTAAGTGAAATTTCCCAATGAGTATTCTTTACTCCTCTAATGTAATGGTTTGTTTTAGTAACATGCTTTTTCCTTTTAATATTCCACAGGATTTTTAACTTTTCCACAGCCGGTGGTAACTACTTTGAGATGTGCATCCAAGAAGGCAGGAGGCAGTTCCAAAAATCTTGGTGGCAAGAGCCCAGGTCGACGTTATGGATGGAAGAAGGGAGATGGTATATAATGGTTTTGACCGGCAATGTTTTTCCATGGGGAACTGAATGATGCTGCTTAATTAGCAATGGCGGCAGGAACTATCATTGAGTTTAAAAACCAGGTTTCACGGAGAGCTAAAAACCACACCTCTGAAATATCAAAAATAGTGGCCCATTACTGACCCTTGGAACAGTATTGTCTATCATCTTCCAATCCTGAAAGAACAACTCTTTGCTGTCCTTAAGCCAATTTTAAAAAATATATAAGATGACTCTGGACCATCTAATCTTAATCTAGTTAATTTAATAAATCCTATATGTGGTACTTTAGCAAAGACTTTCTTAAGCACTATACAGCCAATACCCATTGCATTCCCTTCATTCGCCTTCTGTCTTACTTCCTAAAGAAAATTAAATTAGTTGAGCACAATCTGTCTTTTACAAATTTGTGTTCATTCTCACCAATTAATTTAAACCTCTCCAAGTGCCTCCAGATTGTGTGTCAAACCTTGCCCCTATTGAGGGTAAACAGAAGGGCTTGTAGTTATTAGGAGTTTAGAGTGGATAAGGCACCTGGTCTGGATGGTATGCATTCCAGGTGGTAAAGAAAGTGGGAGCGCAGAAAGAGGAAGCTCTTGCCATGATCTTTCATTCTGCCCAAGGTAATAGAGAAAAGCCAGAGGACTGGAGAGTGGTAAATATTCTTATTCGAAGGAAGGGTGTAATAACATCTAGTCAGGGAGGGTTTAAACCAAGTTGTCAGGGATATGAAGACCAGCATGTAGAAGTGGGAAAGAGGAACAAGGTGCGTAAGAGTGAGAATGATAGATAATACTAGAGAAGGAAGTAGTACCATATTAGATGGGAGCAAACTAAGAAGGAATATAAAGATATAATGACCACTCTTCTCTCAAGTGTTTTCCCCCACAGACACTTGACCCGCCTCATTCCCCATCATCACATCCAACCGTGCCTCCTTTCTTGTTGACCCAAGAAGAACAAAGTTCTTCTGAACACATTTCAGAAATTCTACTTTTTCCTTATCCTTTACTCTAACATTATCCTTATTGGATTTGGGTAATTAAAATCTCCCAATATCACCAATCTATAGTTTTGCTCATCTAGCAGATTTGCATATCTGTTTCTCTCGCTATATGGAGGCCTCGCTGTGTGAATATATTTTTTGCTTCTCAATTCTAAACAATTGGATTCTGTACTTGCTTCCTCAAAGACATCGTGTTTCCAACACAACAATGTCCTCCCTAATCGGTGCTGCCACCCACCTCCCTTTTTTCCCTTCTCTGCCTTTTCTTAATCTTGAATACTAAGTGCACAGTCTTCATAAATTTTCAGCTATGGTTCCATTATTGCCACTACATAATTTTCCCCCACAGTTATTTGTACTTGTAACTCGCCAACCTTTTTTGTCACAAAATCTGCATTTATTTACATGCTCTGTAAACCTGTCTTCTGCTCGTAGTTCACTAATTCATTCTTTAGTACTTCCAAGACTTTAACTCCTTCATGTACTGGTGCCCACATCCTGCCAATTTAATTTAAACCATTCCCAATCAGTCAACCTACCTTTGAGGACAGTGGTAACAGTCCTGTTGAATGCAAGCCGTTGCTTTGAATAAGTGCCTTTAAAGCCAAAACTATTCCCAAGAAACCAATTCTCGTCTGAAAATTATCTCCAACTTCAGGCATAGCCATAGACTAAACAAGGGAACCTCCACTGGGGAATGGTGAATATTGCAAGAATGACTTTGTCTCGTAACAGAGCTTAATCCTATGCAATTTCTGTTTCAACGTTTGTATCAGTATCCATAATGTCAAAGACATCTCTTTAGAAATGAGGAAAAGGTACAAGTCGGAAGTGTGATGGAATGCTTTCCACTTCCCTGGGTGAATACATTTCCAACAACATTCAAGATGCTCAATGCAACCCAGAACAAAGTAGCCCATTTGATTGGCACTCCATCCACTCCCTCCACCACCAATGCAATGTGGCAGCAGCAGTGTGTACCATATACAGGATGTATAGCAGCAACTCACCAAGTCTCCTTCGATGGCACCTTCCAAACCTGTGACCTGTTCACCTACAAGGATAAGGGCAGCAGATACATGTGAATATTACCACCTACAATATCCTCTCAAAGCCACACACCAAACTGACTTGAAACTATATTGTCTCTCCTTTACTATCACTGGACCTCTCTTCCTAGTAGCATTGTGGATATACCACATGGACTGCAGCAGTTCAAAAAGGTGACTCACCAACAACCTCTTAAGGGCAAAAGAGATGGGCAAAAAAAATGCTGGCCCAGCCAGTGACCCCCATGTTCCGTGAAAGAATAAAATAAATCCACACACTAGCAGTAACCTGTGATTGCTCAACTTGTCTGCAATATAACACTAAAACGTTATATGTCTGTTCTACTCAGTTCTCCAAAATCATTCAATGTAAATTGTATTGGAGTATCTGGAGCAATGTAAAGTTCTGTATAAAACACAAGTTGTTTCTAAAGTGAAGTCCTTTGCAAGTGCCAAACAGGGCAGTGTCCTGTCAATTAGTCATATTTGTCTAGCTGACATTTTCTATCTTTTAAAAATCTGCTGGAAAACTAAATGCTGGTGGGAAAATTCCTCAAACTGTAAATATAATTTTAAAATAACTTTTTGCCACCTTTCTAGTTCCCTGTTTGGCTGTGGAGGTTCTCACAGCTGTTTTCCCCATACACTATCCAGTGCGAGTATTAGATAGTCCTAACTATTTTCCCCATTTACCTGTTGCAGACACCCAGACCAACTGAAACGCCCAAAGTGCAATCTAATGATATTGGGGAGAGCAAGCTGGAGTCTCAATTGCAGATATTTAATGGCTTTAGATTTGGGGAATGGACCACTTTGCGCCCCTTGTAAAACACTGCTGTATCAGCCTTCTTTGCAGCTGGAATAATTACTATTTGCCTTTCTTCTCATAGGGGATTTTGTTCATATAGGAAACATTCTGGCAACTCAGCGCCTGATTCGCTGGCATCCAGGAGCAAATGTAAGTTACTACCAGCATTTAGGGCAATGGAGAAGGTTCAGATCTGTTATTTTTGTGAAATATTTTAAATGTCCTGAGAGGTTGCAGAGGAAACTTACCAGATTGGTTCCAGGAATGAGAGATTTTAGCTACAAGGTTAGGTTGGAGAAGCGCGGGTCATTTGGAGCAAAGGAGTTTATGGGGGAGGTTTGATAGAGCTGTAAAAGATTGATAGGTTTGGATAAGGTAGGCAAAAGCTGATCCGAGTCACTTATGTATCAAGGACTAAAGGACACTTTGGGCAAGAGATGCAGGGGATTGTGAGGAAGAACTTTTTTTAGTGTAATATGATGATAACTTAGAACTTATGGGCGGCATGGCAGCATAGTAGTTAACACTGCCTCACAGTGCCAGGGACCTGGGTTCGATTCCCGGCTTGGGTCACTGTCTGTGTGGAGTCTGCATTCTCCCCATGTCTGTATGGGTTTCCTACAGTTTCCTCCCACAGTCCAAAGATGTGCGGGTTAGGTGCATTGGCCATGCTAAATTGTCCCTTAGTGTCCCGGGATGCATAGGTTAGAGGGATTAGTGGGGTAAATACGTGGGGTCATGGGGATAGGACCTGGGTAGGATTGTTGTCAGCGCAGACTCGATGGGCCAAATAGCCTCTTCCTGCACTGTAGGGATTCTATGATTCCAAGAACTTGATAGACCAAATGGCCTCCTCCTCTACCAGAATAACTCATTTTGTTTTTGGATCCTTCCAGAAAGCAGACTTTTTATGGCATTGTCTCACTTTTTCTGTTTCTCCCACCCATGATGGCAATAATTCTTAATGGCCGGTGGTGACAGCGAGTTTGGGGATGGACGGGGAGTGGGGAGAAGGGAAGATATCTTGGAGGTTTTTAACAATTGGAATGCTGTCTGGAATATTAGATTGTTCACCTTTTTCAAATTCTATTCAGAAGGAATGGTGCAGGAATGAACTTGAGAACTTGTTATGCGGAGAGGGGAATGTTGGATGTTACTTAGAGTAAAGGCACCCAGGGTTGTCTTAGTATCAAGGGCAGGAAACTGGCATCTATCAATTCTTCTGGGTCATGGGATCAAACAACAGCAGCACAAGTTGGCAGTGAACAAGGATGATTGACATCAGGGTGGGTAGCACAGGCACATGGAGCTTCCACCTCTTTGCATCCTGCTTCATCCTGCGCAGGGTGCAAGTGTTGTGTTAAGAAATGATGGGATTGGTAGAGCAGGAGAAGGATTGTAGTACAGTGGTAATGTCACTGGACTAGTAACCCAGAGGCCGGGATTGAAGCACCGGAGACGTGAGTTCAAATCCCACCATGTCAGCTGGGAGAATTTAAATTTAAATAATTAATAAATATGGAATAATATACCAGTCAGATGATCACAAAATGACTGGATTGTCATGAAAAGCAATTTGGGCCATTAATGTTCTTTAGGGGAGAATATCTGCTGTTCTGGCCCATATTTGATGCCAGGTCCACGGTTGTTGACTGCCCTTTGAAATGGCCTAGCAAGTCACTCTGTTGTATCAAACTGCTACAGAAAAATTAAAACAAAATAACCAGACAGACCATCTGCATAGTGGTATACGTTTGAGAGGGAGTGGACCTTGGAGTCAACATTGACTCCAGACCCAATGAGGTCTCAGGGTATAAGATCAAACAAGGGCAAGGAAACCTCTTGTAATTGGCACCTACTGCCCTCCCTCTATTGATGAATCAGTATTCTTCTATGTTGAACACCCTTGAAAGACATATTGCAGATGTGTTACCATCAGATGGAGACCAATATTGTGCGTGCGTGCGTACAGTATTGGCATCTTATTCGGATACTCACCCCCAACCCAAGTCTAAACAGTACATACATCACACACCACACTCAAAGATACAATTAACGAAGATGGTGCACATCCACAAATGTTTCTGTAAAGGGACACATGTTGTCGAAGGTTTTCATCTTGCATTCATTCCAACTGATGCAAGAACCACCAAATTTCAAAGGGAACAATTTATACTGCATGACAAAAGGGTGAGATGTTGCCATGGGAATGGCGAATGAACCAGAGATTTTACTCAAAGGCCCATGCTTCTGTTCATTTTGTTTATTGATAATGTCTCAACCAATCATAGCTGACTTGTCAAACAGTTAACACCCTTCTTCTCACGGAGTATAAATTGTTATTCTCTTTGAAATTTGGCATTCTTGTGTTTGTTCTTGCGAGTGCAAGATGAAAAGCTTCAACATCTCTTTTTTTTCAACAATACACAAGTTCTGTGCTAGTAAGCAACTTCTACCAGCGTTAAACCAAAAGCATTAACAGTTTGTGTGTTTGGCTTGTTGTAGGAGCTCAGTCATTATTAGCTGGGTGGAGAAAGGAGTCCTTTTCCACTCTTGGATTGTAGTTCAAATATATCCAAATAGATATCCAGATTGCGGCATGATTCCCTCAGAGATGAATATTCAGCAGGTTGCAAAACCAGGCACTTGTGATGGTCATATCAGGTGGTTAAATTTCTTTTACACATAGACTGGGAGTTTTGGCATCAAGTTGGAAGGCTTTTAAAACCTTCCAGGTTCTTAAATGGTAAAGCTGACTGCCTTCTTCTGCAGTTGCTGCCTCTTGTGGTGTCTTGTGCAGACAGCCCCGGTCTTTTTCTGGGTCTTAGGATAATAAAGGATTTTAGTATTAGTGGCCAGTTTCAGATTCATGATCAATGACAACTATCCATCTAGAATGGTCTACTTTGACGCTACAAATAGTGGAATTTCACATTTATTCTTTGAATAACTGGTCTCTTCAGCTCTCTTTTAAAGGTTTGACCTTGGAGACAAGACGTTTAGAGATCTATTGACTTTACATTTTGTGTAATTATAGACAATGGCATTTGTAAATCAAATAAAATTCATCTTGATATGTCCATTCCAGAGAGAGGCCTCCACCCATGCCGATTCAATTAGAACTTTCCAGAGGCTTGAGGTAGTCGGTGTTGAATAAACTTGATTCTTGACAGCCAACTTGAATGTCCATTTTAAAATACGAGAGACAGTTCCAGAAGTTTCACAAGAACACAATCCTTGTTTGAAATTATGAATAGGACTATGCTTTCACCGGGCATAGCACCCAAAAAGCAGAACAAATCCAATCTGACCAGTGCTGTTGTTTACCATGCATTCATTCCCAGCACTAACAAAAGGTTGTTGGAAGCCAATCAGTTTAGCCCTCATCATGCTGTTTAGGGCCATGTCCTAGGCCCACCTTATTCAGCTACTTCTCAATGACCATCCTGCTATCATAAGGTCAGGAGTGGGGATGTTTGCTGATGATTCAACAATGTTCAGTATTATTTGCAACACCTCGGATACTGAAGCAGTCTGCATCTATATGCCGATCTGAACAACATTCAGACTTGGGCTGATAAGTGGCAAATAACACACCACACAAGTGCCAGGTAACAAGAGAGAATCTGACCATCTCCCCATGATCTTCAATGGCATTATCACTGCTGACTCTCCCACTAACAATCTTTAACCAGAAACTTATTTAGAACAGCCATCTAAATATTTGGCTACACAAGTCAGAGGCTGTTAACTCCTGACTCCACAAAACATTACCACCATCTGCAAGGTAGAAACCAGGAATGTGATGGAATGCTCTCCATTTGCATGGATGAGCACAGCTCCAACAACACTCGAAGCTCAATATCGTCCACAACAAAGCAACCCGCATGATTGGCACCCATCCACCGCCTTAAACACTCACTTCTTCCACCACTGGTGCACAGTGACAGCAGTGTGTACAACGTACAAGATACACTGCAACTGCATAAGTCTTCCAAAGCATTTTTCAAATCTTCTACCACCTATAAGAACTAAGGCAACAGAAATGTGCGTCACCACTACCTACATGTTCCCTTCCAAGTCACACCATCCCGAGTTGGAACTATATTGCTATTCCTTCACTACTGCTTAGTCAAAATCCTGAAATTCCCTTCCTTACAGCACCTTGGGTGTACCTACACCAAACGCAGTAGTTCTAGAAGCAGCTTCTCAAAGGCAGCGATGTTCACATCACCAGAAATGAATGCGCACAATAGGAAATTGGCCAATTCTGAGGTTGAATGGAGGCTGGCAGAGTGAGTGAAACGACTAACTGAAAGAAGCTCTTAGGGCATTGAGATTAACGTAGAGGAGCAATGTGTAAAACAGGTATCCAGAATGTCCAAGTCAATACGGGCCATGTGGTTCCGATGGAACGAGCCACATGGTGGTATTGGTCTGGGTTAGGGAACTGGACCAGATCAACCCATGCTCCAGTTGCCAGTTACTATGAAGTAAAGCAATTATAAATTCCTTTCTGTTTTTGTCATCTGTGTAGATTGTTTTGGGGATAAGTCTAGTTCTGGTCCCCTGGTGCAGTATCCCCTCGAAGCTCAATATCGTCCACAACAAAGCAACCCGCATGATTTGCACCCATCCACTGCCTTAAACACTCACTTCTTCCACCACTGGTGCACAGTGACAGCAGTGTGTACAACGTACAAGATACACTGCAACTGCATAAGTCTTCCAAAGCACTTTTCAAGGGGATACTGCACCAGCGCCGTTCCGTCTTTAAACCGAGGCTCTATCAGGCAGACACAAACTATCCCATGGTACTATTTGGAGAAGTTTGGGAGTTCTCGGAGTGTCCTGACCCAACAACATGAAAACAGATTATCTGGTCATTTTGTCCTATGTGCTGATTGGCTGACTGCATTTGCCTGCACTAAAACAATGATTGGACTTCAAATATAATTGGTCATAAAAGTGCTTTTGAGACCCAAGGACATGTTGTATGTATCTTGCATAAAGTTTTTTGTTAGTTACCACTTGTTTGTTCCTGTTTTCCCTCATCTTCTGAGGGCGCCAGCTCTTGCTGGAGTAATCCTTAAAGTGCCATGTGCCAGCTGTTCTCCAGGCCTTTGTCCCAAGTGGCTGTTCTTGATACGTGAGCCTAGGAGGCTCTTGACAAGCAGAATATCACAGCAGAGCCAATCCTGCCCTCGCCTGATATCCATAGATGCACACCTCAAGTAGAGATCACTGAGAGATCAGAATAATGGCTGCTTTTCCCTTCACTTGTAGTTTCGCTAATTGAACAGTGTTTGCTGATGTGTATGATTCAGTATTAAAGTTGCAGTGCCTTTACATGTGAACATTTACCTGTATTCTTATTGCAGGTAGCAAAGGGTCGGAACAATACTCTTGTCGCTCTTGAAGATGGCACCGTCCGTTATACTAAGGAGATCTACATTCCACCACCCCGCAACTTGGAGGCCATGAAAATGATCTCTCGCCTTCCAAAAGGGGCAGTCCTTTACAAGACATTTATCAACGTGGTCCCTAACAAACAGGAAGGTTGCTTTAAGTTGGTGGATATGCTTTGATCCTATGGAATGGCTTTCTATGTATAACAGATTGGTCATTGAATGACCAGAGATCTATTTATCAAAGCTCTTGACAGCAACTTTATTTGAATGCCACGAATTCCATCAGATAAAGCTAATGTGACCACCTGAATTACAACAGGTTCCTTCTGGAGATGATCTGTGATAGACTGATGCTGCAATTCTTGATAATGATGGTATTGTCTGCCACATGGTACAGAGCAGGACAGTATCATTGTGTTTTAGTTTCAGCTATAAGAGCAAGATTGATGTTCTGAACCATTTTTATCTAACATTCTAATTGTAACTCGAGTTACAATTTGG
This sequence comes from Mustelus asterias, assembly GCF_964213995.1. NCBI lineage: Eukaryota > Metazoa > Chordata > Chondrichthyes > Carcharhiniformes > Triakidae > Mustelus > Mustelus asterias. The sequence continues at coordinate 77,183,136 of NC_135812.1, read as the reverse complement.
TTTTTGTTTTGTACCCGTTATCTGAAATTCTATTGGAGAAAGTACTAGAACACAACATCTGGACTTCAGCACACACAGCTGTTATCAACTTGCCTGCAAAGTTCATATCCGTCATTATTCTGCCAATTTTCCACTCCCTTGGTCAAACATTGACATTGGCTAGGAACTCAAAAGAAATAAAGATCCACAAGTAACTGATATTCTCTAGTGCATTCCCCCCACCATCCCAATTGTTACTATTCATTTGTGAGCTTGCCCTGAGGATGTGGTTAAAATCTTACGAACAGAAGGAGGCCATTCAGACTGTCGTACTTGTGCTGGCTCTGTGAAAGAACTTTCTAATTCGTCCCACTCCCCTTCCCTTTTCCCATAATCCTGCAAATGTTCCCTTTTTTTAGTCAGCAGATTATTTGATGATGCTTCAATGGGATTGCAGTCTGGTCCAATCCAGTCTTCACCTGATATCGACAAGCTCACTGTTTGGCCCAGTGGTGATTAGAAGAGGATATTCTAATTTTAAATGACTACCTGACTGAAATGAGCTAACTGACAATGACTGCCAATTGAGTTTGGCACCATCTACCCTGTACATATATGTTTCCAGTATAAATTGCAGCAGTGCCCCACTTCTTTTGCTCTGGAATTCGGTGTTAACTTTTTTGGTAATTTTAAATAAATGAGTGTGTTTCTTTTTCCCCCGTTCTTTCCCCTAATTGTCTCCTCGCCTAAAAGCACGGACTCATTGGAGTTGCATATATTTTAACAAGTTTTGTTCCACTGTTGCTTCAAATGTGAGCCCAGTGAGTTCTAACAAGCTGTTTAGTCTTGAATATCCATGATGAGTTCAGCCTCTATCTCCACCCCCCCCCTTTATAATTATTTCCATAAGAGGTCAGTGTCTCTGATGCAGTAAAACCTGCATCCTGCTGGAAGATGAGTGCGGTGGTTCCAGAGTCTAATGACTCCTTAACCATGAAACATTTCATCAAATACCTACCGCAACCTTCTGTCTTCACCAAAAGGCATTATAGACTGTGGGCAAACCATCATGTTCAGGCTAAAGCTAACAAGAGTTGGGTACAAGTAAAACAATTACACAAACAGTAAGATGCTTGAAAAGCTAGCAAAATATTTAACTTGCACGATATATAAATTGTTTCAAAACAAAAAATTGTCAAGAGATCCTCGTAGATCTAACTGAGCTGCTGGATGCTATACTGGTGATCAGCTCCTATTGTCCCATTTGTTTGTTATAAGTAATGCAAAGCAGGGAAGATGGGACCACAGAGCTACTGGTCACGTATTGTTGATGAAACTAATCTTTTGCACTGGTTGGATAACTTGGGTTTTAGACCTTTCAAACAAAGTTAAAATCTAAAACTAGGCGTCTACTGTTAGAGGTGATTCTGCAGTTGGGCAGCACTAAGAGCCAATTTAAGGTAATTATTCAAACTTGTAACGTGGCTCATTTGCTGGAAGTGGTATACATTCATACAAAGGGAGCAAAAGGATTATGTTCAAGCAATGCATTTTTCTCAAATTACCCAGGAGCTTGGGAGCCGATTGTTTGTTGTGGCTTACTCTGTGGTGTTATACAGCTTTTATTTTAAAATTTCAATTTACTTTCCAAAAGAATTGTTCTCAAAGTATCTTCCCACATAATATATATTATGTATGTATTTATATCCTATATCTCTTAAGCACAATCATGGCCATTGACTATACTCAAGGTTAAGGAATTCCAAAAATTATCTTAATTCAATTTCCATTTGATTTTAAACTCTGTATCAAACCCACTATTGTAAAATTACAATTAGGGGAAGAACATTAAAACATTAAAGCAAACAACATGACAAAAACATCTACACAAATACTTTATTAAACACACACAAACAGAAATGGAAGCTTCCAACATTCATTCCACAGCATTTTCTTTCATTCAAACTCAACATTTTAAACTGTGATGAAAATAAAACATTTAAAGAAAATAGATAAAGATAGTCGCCTTCATTCTTCTTTCTTCCTAACTGGAATCAAACTCAAAAACAAAAGTAAATTCAAGAAATCTCGAACTTAAATTTGAACAGTTTAACACTTTCTCAGTCCCTTTGAAGTTAAACCAAAGTGTAAAGCATTGCAGTTATTGACATGAACAAAGGCTTTAACAACTCCTGCTCAATCTAATGCAACAACAACCATCTACATTCAACAAGCAATCAGACCACACAAACACACTGAAATACAAAACTACTCAAATATCAGCTCAACCTCAGATTTTCTCATCATTTTTTCATCTTGCCAATTAATTTACAATATTTCACTAGTAAGTTGAGAGAATATAGTTCCTTTTTCTTTCAATTCTGCAACACCACCCTGCGCCCCCCCCCTCCCCCCAACCTTTGAAAAAAAACCAAAGGACACCTTGGGGTTCTTTGTGATGTTAGTGAGGGTTTAAGGTCCTTACCCCACATGGTCTGTTTTCATGGCATTGCATTTTCTAATAACGCAAAACTACCCATTGATGGGGCCGGGTAAGCCTGCATTCAAAACTACATAGTGGTGGGATCCTTCAAACCATTAATTCCTTCCCAATCAACAACATCTCCTGGTAATTCTGTGCTTCCCTTGTAACTAATAGTCACAGGATTCATCGGACCAGGGGCAAATTCTAAACATAGAGAGATTAGGTGCTTCCGGAAAAGGAGGTGGGGGTCCTTAGTCAACGCCACGTGCAAAACAGGCATTCGTTTCCAGATACAATCCACAACCCAATCCATAAACACCATCTCCTCAGACTCAACTGTCCAAATACAGACATCATCCCTACCTGCATTGGCAACTGAGATTTTAATTAATCTCCTGCTGGAACTTGAAGTAATCAGAACTTCGATTCATTTCACTAGCTTGATATACTTTAAACTGACTCATAGACAATATATTTACCTCATTCTTTTGTTCCTGCTTTTCCTACCTTTCCACGAAACAACTCATTTTCTTCTCTTAACTTCTCAACTAACTCTCATAATTTCTAACTCATCTTTTAATTTAATTTTCCTCAGATGTCGCACTCTGTAACTCTTCTACAACTAAATCATAACTTTACTCAATTTCAACAAACATTTTTCTTTATCTCTGTTTCTCTCATTAAAAAACATCTGACTCAAGGATCCCAGACCCAATATACTTACTGTAGTATTCTGCCCATTTCTCTAGGCTTTGTGCCAGGAGAACAAGAAGTGACTGAAAGGGTACAGCGCATGCTAATTTACCAATCAGTCCCTCTAAGTCAGTTGGTATCTCAAGCATGATGTGAACACCCCCTTTCTACTCCAGAGTTAGGTTTTAGCCTTACCTCACGGTCAACAATAGAGTTTACCCTTCCCCTTGACTAACCTTACTTAAATCTCACTTCTAGATTAACTAAGGAAGGAAGACAGGCGCTTAGCCCAGGAACAATGCTCATGCTAAAAAAAATAATTCCTAGTATTCTTTGAGATAGAAGTTAACATTCCATTTGCCTTTTGAATTATTTGTATACATGTCCATTAGCTTTTACTGATTCCTATACTTCAATCCCTAAATCTCTCTGCTCTTCCACCATTCCTAGCTTTTCACCATTCAGAAAAAAACTCACCAATCGTTCTTTGGTTCAAAGCGAATTATCACTAAAGTGAGTATCATGTACGTACATTTCCACAGTGCATTCAGAGGAGAAACAAAGAGAGGAAAATGATATTGGCTTGAAGAGATCACCATTTCATTAGAATGCTTCCCTGAATTTGCAGATGGAATTCCGAGAGCCAGCTGTGAGTCTGAACAGCTAGGATGTATCTGTGTACATCCACATCGACAAGTATTCAAACAGTGAATAAAACAATTGAGAGACGTTAGTGGGGATGTTGCCACAGTCAGAAAGAGCGCCCATACTTTTTTAATATCAGTGCTGTAAACTTCAGGTTTGTTTTGTTGAGGTCAAACCAAACTAAGCCAAATCAGTTCAAATGTGAAATGATTGTATATGCAATGCAGCAATGCCTCTGTATCCCAATATAACACCTTGGGGTGCCAGTGTAAGTCTCAGGGTACCTGTATGTCATCTCAGAGTATGGTGCATTATCTCAGGGTGCCAGTGTAGTGTCTCAGTGTAAGTATAATGTTTTTGTCACCAATGTGGTGTCTTTGCAGTGCCCTTGTAGTGATGCAGTGTGCCCGCCTCATGTCTCAGGTGCCGGTGTATCATTGGAGGAGTGCCAGTTCAGTGTCTCAGGGCCAATGAATGTGCCAGTGTACAATTGCACACCAAGTATAATGTTTTGTAGCATCAGTGAAATGTTTTGGGGTGCCAATATGGTGCTTTAGAGGTGCCAGTATATCGCCCTAGGGTGCTAGTGCATCACTTCAGAATGCCATTGTAGTGTTTTGCGCTGTATGTGTAATGCTTCTGGGCATCAATGTGGCATCATGGAGTGATAGGGTAATTCCAATTATTGGTGCCAGTGTATCATTGTGGGGTGCTAGTGTAGTGCCTTGTGCAGTAGGTATGATGTCTCAGGTTCCAATGTGGTGTGACGATGTGCTAGTGTAGTATTCGCAGGGTGCCATTGTGGCATTGCAGGGTGCCAGGATGGTGTCCTCAGGGTGTCAGCCTAATATGTCAGCATGGTGTCTCAGGGTGCCAATGTATTTCTCCTAGTTGACCCGGATGGATGGATAATCTGCTTTCTAATGTTCGGATGTCTTTTCAAGGCTCTTCAGTGCTTTATGTGCCTCCCTGTAATGAGGGAAACAATTGATTATTTACATATTACACACACAGAATAGAATCACACATAGAATCCCTTTGGTGCATAAGGAGGCGGTTCGGCCCATCGAGTCTGCACTGACAATAATCTCACCCAGGCCCTATCCCTATACCCCTGCTAATCCACTGACGTTAAGGGACAATTTATCATGGCCAATCAACCTAACCAGCACATCTTTGGAGTGTGGGAGGAAATTGGAGCACCCGGAGGAAACCCACACACACACGGAGAACGTGCAAACTCCACACAGTCACCTGAGGTGTAATTGAACCCGGGTGCTGTGAGGCAGCAGTGCTAACCACTGTACCACACTTTATTAGAAATAAGAATCATGTAATAATTCTAAACCAAATCTAATGATTCTGTGGATTCAGTGAAACTAGAAAGATCTAGACATAAATACTCCATTGAAACAGAGTTCAGGCCTTCTTAGAAGGATTCCAAATAACCCCAGGTCTGAATTGAAGTGCTCTGGTTTCCTTCCACAGTCCAAAGATGTGCAGATTAAGTGGATTGGCAATTGCCTCTTACTGTCCAAAGATGTGTAAGTTAGATGGATGGTAAATATGTCAGGTGAAGGGGTTAGGGCAGGGGGATGGGCCTGGGTAAGACATGGAGACTTGACAGGCTGAATGGCCTCCTTCTGCATTGTAAGGATCCTATGAATTCTTAGTTCACTAGAGATTAATAATGGTGCAGCTTAATGCTAAAAAAACACTTTAAGCTGTCAGATTATAACTTAAAACTACCTGCTGTGGTTCTCTGTAAATATGAGTGGTAAAAGTGTAACAGTGCAACACTCCCCCAGTAATGGCACAAATGTAGATCCTATTCACAGTCACTATTCCCAGTCTCAGTATCACAAGGGAAAAACAGCCCATGCAGAAAGGCTATTCCCAACAATAAAAGACTACTAAAGGACAATCAGAGATACCTGGGGCAGTTGAGCCAAACGTACATTTAAAAAAGACTTGTTCTTGGGATGTGGGCTGTGAGGTCCATTCCCAGTTGTCCTAAGGACATTAGAAGCCAACCATTTAGTGGGAGACTGGGATCACATGAAAGCCAGAACAGGTAGGGGCATCAGTAAAACAACAAAAGACTTGCATTTCTAGATCCTTTCCTGTCTTTAGGATGTCTCCAAGTGCTTCACAGCCAGGGCATTTAAAGTTTAATTGTAATAAAGTAAAACCTTGCATACAGCAATCTGATAATCCGGTGATGTTGAGGGAAAACTTGGCCAGGAGACTGGGAGAACACCCCTGATCTTGCTTAAAATAATGCTGTGAAACCTTTTTAAAAAGTTTATTTATTAGTCACAAGTAAGGCTTACATTAACATTGCAATGAAGTTACTGTGAAGTTCCCCTAGTTGCCACATTCCGGCGCCTGTTCGGGTCGATGCACCTAACCAGCACATATTTCAGAGTGTGGGAGGAAACTAGAGCACCCGGAGGAAACACACGCAGACACGGAGAGAAGGTGCAAACTCTGCACAGTGACCCAAGCCGGGAATCGAACCTGGGTCCCTGGCACTGTGGCAGCAGTGCTAACCACTTTGCTACCATGCCACTCTAGATCCAATAAGGCAGATAGGCCTTCAGTTTAATATCCCGTCTGAAATATGACCTCCCTTAGAGTGCAGCACCCCCTCAGTACTGCAGTGTCAGCCTAAATTCGGTGTTCAATCTTCTGATACATGAAGAGCGAATGTTGCCACCTGAGTCATGATCCTACTAGCTTCCAGTGGACATTCCCTGATACCAACCCAAAAACTCTCAGATTTCTGTTTCAAACTCTGCTATGGTGGGATTTCAATACATGACCTATACCACACCCACGTTAAAATATTAATGTGTTTCTATACATTTGTTTATAACTAGTCAATGTGGCTAACAAAGGCATCATGGACAAGTAGTTAACTCTGCAAAATACAGACTGTCATGTAGTGTTTGACATCAAACCAGAAAATGGGAAATCATGGCCGCGATTCTCCCATTGTGAACTTTTCTGGTGGGTCGGGATCACCGGCCTTGAACAGGAATTTGCGCATGCACCAGGAATGCATGCACATCTCCCAGAGCCGGCGAACAGTCGCTGGTCAGACCACAGTGGAAACCGATGGGAAGGCATATAAGCCATTTGAATCTGTTTTTAATATGTTTATTACTTTATTATCAGGACCTTTCAGGTCCCAATTGAATCTCCCACCCCGCCAGGAGTACTTCATTCCGGCGGGGTTCAGACTAGCTCCCCACGTTTGAGGAACTAGCAGGAGCCCCCGCCGGAATGAAGGAGATGGCAAATGGGGCCCCCCAGGGGGTCGGTCGGGCGGGGGGGGGTGGTGACCCCTGGGCATGCGCACCCTGCCAGTGTCAGCCTGTGACCCTGGCACTACCCAAGGGACAAAGTGCCCATGTCCAGGGGGCACCTTGACACTGTCCATCAGGCATTGAGCAGTGCCAAGGGGGTGTGGCCTATTGTGGGCAGGGCCTACGGGTGATCAGTGGGGGTGGGGGATCCCGCTGCCACTCTGCAGACAGGATCGGTCTGGGATGGAGGGAGGGCAGCGATTGGGGGCAAGCTGGGGGGGGGGGGGTTCTGCCAGAGGGGGCCTGCCTTCAGGGGGGTCGGCTGTGCATCGGGGTGCTCCAGGACAGGGTAGAGGTGTCAGGGCTAGCCTGGGAATTGTTGTGGAAGCCGCGATTGTGGGGGGCTGGAGGGGCAGCACTGTGGTGGTCCCGGGCTGGCCAGCAATTGAGCTGACCAGCAAACGGAGAGACAGACAGATCGGAGCCACTGCGCATGCGCAGAGTTCCAGAACTGTCAGACTCCAGCGCAAATAGGCCCCGCCCCCTTGGGTTTTTAATGAGATTCACGACTGGGACCTCTGCAGTGCACAGAGTGCGGAGATTCAGGTGAGAAGCTGAACTGACAAAACAGTCCGGATCTAGAACAGTTTTCCTGCTAATTCAGCACTTTTGGGAGAATCGCTCTACATGTTTCTGAGCCAGAACAGAAAGATGTTAGGAGGCTGACAATACTTATGGTGACACAACCTGATTTCCAATCTTAGCCAATACCAAGTCTGGAACAGATTGAACAGTTACACAGCTTTTCCCTAGACACTGCGTTGTGCTTGTGGTGTAACTCTCAATGGCTGGTTTAGGATTAGCAGCTCACCAACCTGCCCTCTTAATACTATAAGACCATAAGACTTAGGAGCAGAAGTAGGCCATCTGGCCCATTGAGTCCACTCTGCCGTTCAATGAGATCATGATTGATCTGATATGATTATCCCCAACTCTACCTTCCTGCCTTAGCCCCATAATCCTCGATTCTCCCACGGATTAAAAATGTGCCTATCTCAGCCTTGAATATACTTAACAACCCAGCCTCTGTAGTAAAGTATTCCACAGCTTCACTACCCTCAGAGAAGAAGTTCCTCCTTATCGCTGTCTTAAATGGGGGCCCCTTACTCTGAGATTGTGCCCTCTTTTCCTAGACACTCCCACAAGGAGAAACAACCTCTCAGCATCTACCCTGTCAAGCTCCCTGAGAATCCTATACGTTCAATAAGGTCACCTCTCATTCTTCTAAACTCCAATGAGCACAGACCCAACCTATTCAACCTCTCCTCATACAAGAATTTCTCCATATCTGTGATCAACCTGGTGAACCCTCTCTGGACTGCCTCCAATGCTGGTATATCTTTCCTTAGATAAGGGGACCACAACTGTTCAATCTATTCCTGATGTGGTCTAACTAGTGCCTAGTTTTATACTGCATTCCCTTTGAAATAAAGGTCAACATTCCATTTGCCTTCCCTATTAACTGCTGAACCTGCATGCTAGCTTTTTGTGATTTATGCACAAGGACCCCAAAATTCCTCTATCCCCAAGCTTTCTGCATTCTTTCTCCAGTTAAATAATATTCCAGTCTTTTATTCTTTCTACCAAAGTTGATAACTTCACGTTTTCCTACATTATATTTCATCTGCCAAGTTTTTCACCTAACCTGTCTATAATCCGTTTATAGATTCTGTGTCATCACTTGCCTTCACACCTAATTATGTGTTCCGCAAACTTGGCAATAGTACATTCACTTTCCTCATCCAAGTCATTAATATATATTGTAATTGTAGCCCTGGCACTGAGCCCTGTGGCACTCCACTAGTTACAGGTTGCCATCCTGAAAATGCCCCTCTATCCCAACTCTCTGCTTTCGATTAGTTCAGTAAGAAGTTTAACAACACCAGGTTAAAGTCCAACAGGTTTATTTGGTAGCAAAAGCCACACAAGCTTTCGAAGCTCTAAGCCCCTTCTTCAGGTGAGTGGGATTAGTTTCGATTAGTTAGCCAATCCTCTATCCATGCAAACATACTACCCTCAGTACTATGGGCTCTTATTAAATACTCTTTTGTGCAATAACTTATTGAAAGCTTTTTGGAAGTTCAAATATATTACATCTACTGGCTCCCCTTTATCTATCCTACTCGTTACCACCTCAAAGAATTCTAATAAATTTGTCAGTCATGATTTCCTCTTCATGAAGCCACGCTAACTCTGCTTGATTATATTATGTATTTCTAAAAACTCTGCTTTAAATCCTTTATTACATCTAACATTTTCCCAAAAACAGATGTTACACTAATTGGCCAACAGTTACCTATTTTTGTCTCCCTCTCTTTTTGAATAATATTGTCAGTTTTCCAATCCTCTGGAACTTTGGAACTCAAGGATTCTTGGACATTCATTACCAGTGCATCCACTATCTCTGTTGCTACTTCCTTTAATATCCTAGAGTGCAACCCATCAGGTCCAGGAGACTTATCAACTTTTACCCCCATTTAGCCATGCATTTTTCTATAGTGCTAGTTATTGAATTTATTCCCCCCCCCCCTCCCCCCTCCAACCAGCTAACTTCACACCTACTGGAAATCAAGCCCAGAGTCCTGTGCCATTCACCAATTTAGCTGCTGTATGTGAGCCTTTAGCTCTTTTCCGCCTACAGTACCTGGCCAGTGGTCCCTCTCCAAGCTGTCGATAAAACAAGCTGCGCTTCACATGCGCATCATTCAGATGTAGTCGAGCAAAGGCCCGAATTATCTGTGAGAAGGACACAGTGTAGGATTTAGTCATTGCTGTAGGAGGACATGACATATTGATCATGTAAAATCAGAACAAATAAAAGTTACAAGAATTTGCCTGACAGCGCAACCAGGAACTTGACTAATGCTTCTTTTGTCCTCATCAAATTGAGGGGTGTTGGGGCCAGAAAGCTGGGCATAAGGCAGATACAAGGTTCGATACAGAATAAAGCTCCCTCGATACTGTCCCCATCAAACACTCCAAGAACAGATACAACACAGGTTAGATACAGAGTAAAACTCCATCCACACTGTATCCAGCCTCATAATAGCCCCATCTACTGCATTAGTTTGACATTTTCCCATTTTCCATACACACCACCCTATGAAGTCTGTGAATGAGATTCTGTAAGAAGTTTAACAACACCAGGTTAAAGTCCAACAGGTTTATTTGGTAGCAAAAGCCACACAAGCTTTCGAGGCTCTGAGCCCCTTCTTCAGGTGAGTGGGCTCACCTGAAGAAGGGGCTCAGAGCCTCGAAAGCTTGTGTGGCTTTTGCTACCAAATAAACCTGTTGGACTTTAACCTGGTGTTGTTAAACTTCTTACTGTGTTTACCCCAGTCCAACGCCGGCATCTCCACATCATGAGATTCTGTGCAGAATTAGAGGAGGTTCACTGCCCTGCCTCTGGCTCACTGAGAAGCTCACTCTGCTAAAGCACCTACTCTGCTGAGCCAGGCCAACTCCCCTACCCCTGGTCAATTGGAGCAGTACAGGGTGCAACCCCAGCACAGGCCCGTTTTAAATGGATCCTACACTGGGAAATGCCTTTCCCAGCTACACCACTGGAGGGAGCTGAATTGAGTCTTCATTATAATCCACTCCATTTACTGCTATGGTCAGAACATCAAGGAAAGCGGATAGCAAAATAAAAACAGATACTGCAACTGTTAGAAATGTAAAATAGAAAATGTTGGAAACATTTAGTAGGTCAGACAGCATCTGTGCAGATAATGGATAGGTTCACATATCCACATAGGTTCAACCACAGGAAGTAGTTGATGCCAAAACATTGAATGTATTCAAGAGGCGGCTGGATATAGCACTTGGGGCAAATGGGATCAAAGGTTATGGGGAGAAAGCAGGATTAGGCTATTGAATTGGATGATCAGCCATGATCATAATAAATGGCGGAGCAGGCCCGAATGGCCAAATGGCCTCCTCCTGCTCCTATCTACTATGTTTCTATATCAGATGTTGATCTGATCTCCTTCAACAAATCACTTGGAGTTCATCATTTGGTCCAGTTGGACAATGCTGGTGTCTAAAGGGCACACAATCCTCTTCCCACCACCCCCATACCCCTATATTCCCATCAACCATGGTTTTCTCTTCTCCCTTATGTATGTATCAACTCTCCCCTTAAATGCATCAGTGCTCTGTGGCTGCGAATTCCACATTCTCACTATTGTGTGTAAAGAAATTCTTACTTCATTGTTTATTCGATTTGTTCATGAATATTGTATTCATTCCTTCTTGTTCCCATATCAGCCACAAATCGAAACATTTTCTCTACATCCACCGTATTAAATTCCCTGATCATTTTAAAGGCCTCCATTGTGTTTCCTCTCAGTTTTATCATTTCTACAGACTGATCAATCTTTCCTAATGACTTTCAACCTGGTAATAGCCTTGCAAATCTTTTCTCCACTTCCTCTGTCTCTACCTTGCAGTACTGAGAACAGAACTGTCCATAATAGTCCAGGTATAGTCTTAATTGAATTTTACATGAATTTAACTTTACCACCCTGTGAAATTCTTGCACAGAAACAGAACTGGTGAGAATTTAGTGAGAAACAGAACTGGTGCACGTGCTGTTCAAATATGGTTCTCCTTGAATCTCTTTTTCCCTCCTTCTGCTGGTACATGTAGTTAGAGCAGCCTCAGATGGACAGAATGCACAGTGCAGTTTTCAATAGCATGCTTTGAAGGTTTGTTTCCAAAAGTGTAAACAATAAACATAATTGAACATTTAACTTTACCAGTAGTGCTACTACATATGTTAACTTTTATATTAATAATGAACTCAATCATATACAATGAGATGAAAGGTTTCTTCAACTGGAAATAGTTCACATTGTAACATAATCACTTAATGGTGGATGTTTTTTTTAAAGAGTAGGATATCTTCTGACATCAGGTGTGGCCTCATTTAACTCATGTTCTTCATCTGAGATCTCGGTCACACTCAGATTTCATGCCTATGAATGGTGTTTTCACTGCTGTGAAGGATGACATGTTTCAGGTGCTGATTTGCAAACTGCTAAGTGATCATTGATGTTATAGATTCAGAGACGTTTACAGCGCAGAAGGAGGCCATTCGACCCATCGTGTCCACGCCAGTTAACAAAGATCTGACTACACTAATCCCATTTTCCAGCGCTTGTTCCATAACCCTGGAGGTTACGGCAGCGCATGTGAATATCTAAATACCTGTTAAAAGTTACAAAAATTTCTGACTCAACCACCCTTTCAGGCAATGAGTTCCAGACTCCTACCATTCTCTGGGTGCAAATGTTTCTCCTCAACTCCCCACTTAGCCTTCTACCTCTTATCTTGAATCTATGCCCCCTGGTTATTGACCCCTCCAATAATGGAAAAAATGCCTTCCTATTCACCCTTTCTATGCCCCTCATAATCTTATACACCTCTAGCAGGTCCCCTCTCAACCTTCGCTGCTCCAGAAAAACAGCCTCAGCCTATCCAATCTTTCCTCATGGCTCAGAACCCCCAGGCCAGGCAGCATCCTGGTAAATCTCCTCCGCACCCTCTCCACTGCAATCACATCCTTCCTATAATGAGGTGACCAGAACTGCACACAGTACTCCAGCTGTGGCCTAACCAACATTTTATACAATTCCAGCATGACCTCCCAGCTTTTGTATTTCGTGCCTCGGCTAATAAAGGCATGTATCCCATTTGCCTTCTTAACCACCTTTTATACCTGTCCCTCCGCCTTCAGTGATTTGTGGAAATGCACTCCAAGGTCCCTCTGATCTTAAGTACTTTCCAACACTTTTTTTTATTGGTATCAACAAATGGCTGGATGTCACAGGTGGTTGCTTGCTTTCCAGCATGACCATCAAGTTTCACAAGCATCTGACTTCAGTAGTGTAACTCCAAATTTCATATTTGGCTCTGCATTTATTTCCATTTCTTCCTTCCGTTCTCAATTGCATTCACATTGATATTTAACTCTGTGGTGTAGCTCAGGAAGATGTTTATGCGTAGGATGTGTAAAGATGAGTGTACCTGGAGGTAGTCAAGTGAGGAGTCACTCCTGCAAAGGAAGCGAGACAACTCTTGCTTCCAGGACTTTACCTCAGTTGTAGCTACATATCATGTTTCTAACGTTATACACACAACTCTCGACTTCTCCATTAGCACTTGGCCATCAGGGTGCTATTTTGCAATGAGTGAAACCCAGACAGTTCACAAATTTACTGAACTCATCGCTGTTGAATGGAGTCCACTGTCACTTCTCACCATTTGGAAGACTCCAGACAAAGCAAATATCTGGTAAAGCTTTGGGATGATTGTTTTCACTGAAGTTATTTTAATTCTGAAACTATTTTAATTCTGAAAATTTGCTGCAGTCATCACTGACAACATACAGGTGTCACTCTGTGGGCAAATCTTCCACATAGCCTCAATCCATTGTCCCGGAAGTTGTTAAGGCATCTTGAGTGGATCACTAAAATTTGACATTACGGTTGCTTAACATGGCAAACACTAAAGATCCGATGTTCTACCATTTGCTCAATTCCTGAAGGAGTTGCTTGGTTCGACAATTCCTGGTGACCTTCATGTGCTATATTGACAACACGTTCCCTCAATGATGGTCAAATGACAAATATAACTGTTGTTTAATACAAGATCAGATGCGGCTGTAACAGTCAGCTCATTTCAAACATTGTCAAGGCCTTGCAGTGTGTGAGTGATTTTATTTGGAGAACCTGGAGGAAACCCACATAGACACGAGGAGAACATGCAAACTCCACACAGACAACAACCACAATATCTGATGAGTCCTAGCTTCTCTGGACTTCTTGCACATTTGTTGGATCCATAGCATTTGCAATGGCCTCAATTTTCCATGGATCAGATAATACTCCTTCACTGCAAAGAATTTAAGTCTGCTTTCATTGAACAAGCATTTGTCTTTGTTCAAGGTGAGGTTCCATTCTCTAAGATGTTGTCGGCATGCATACAGACACATGTTCACTTTCAGTGTAATGTTAGTTGATAATGTCATCACTGATGTTCAGCGTGCCTTCAAGTCTTTGAATTGCAGACTGACTCATCTGCCAAAATACCTCAGTGGCTGAGTTGTGTTACAATAATGGCAAGTGGTAATTGCCTGGCTGTCCAAACCCAAAAGGAAAACTTGGACAAGCTACCACAACAATTTGCAATTTGTATTTTATTACAAGGTAGTATGTGTTCTTAAGTTAGGAGCAATAATTGCAAAGCCACATATGGAAATTTTAAACATTAAATTAAAACATTTATTAAAAAGAAAAGAAAACTTAAATACACAAGATTACATTTACACAATCAGAAGTGGTCCTACAAACATTTCCCAAAAGATTTCTGCTTAGTTAAACTCAGAGCTAAACACCCTTTTATAGGCAACTGTGCCCTTAAATTTTTAATCTGTAAAAATCCCAGAAAAACTACCACAAGGTATCCACTGTCGCTACAGAAATATTTCACAGAGCTTTTCTCTCTCATGTGATAATGGAAATCCAAGACTTGGATTAAAATCTTGCAGACTTGTGAGGGTGGCTATAACTCACTCTGCTTCTTTCACAGCTTCCTCTAAGCACAGCACATTCTTCAGGATATCATGGTCATTTCCATGCAGCTCCAATCTTTCTTTAAATATATATATTTTTTCCTTTCATGTTTAAATCTATTGTTCTTAAATTTCTTTGGAATTTCCAGAATATTTAAAAACAAAGTTTTTTTTGGATAAAAATATACTTTGCTTTATTCCTTTATGATCTTTGCCAGTTATAAATTTTTATTTTGAAATACAATAGCTGAACTTAAAGTTTAAGTTTATTTATTAGTGTTACAAGTAGGCTTACATTAACACTGCAATGAAGTTACTGTGAAAATCCCCTAGTCACCACACTCTGGTGCCTGTTCGGGTACACTGAAGGAGAATTTAGCATGGCCAATGCACCTAACCAGCACGACGTTTGGACCGTGGGAAGAAACCGGAGCACCCGGAGGAAACCCACCCAGACCCACGGGGAGAATGTGAAGACTCCGCACAGACAGTGGGCCAAGCCAGGAATCGAACCTGCGTCCTTGGTGCTGTGAGGCAACAGTGCTAACCACTGTGTCACCCCATCAATTCACCCCCTTATCTTCTAATAAAGATTTCTATTCATGCTGCTGACTGATATCCCATCTTAGCTTTGCTCACTTCTACTTCAACGTGTTTGCTTTTACACTTACTCCCTTCTGACATTTTAACCTTACAGTATAACTGTCTTCAGTTCAATCCAATCAGTCACTTCCTCTCTTTTAGTCCCTTTTAAGAAAACTGAGGCTTCAGTACGTGTGTCATCTTTCAGTTTATCTTTCTCACTCTTTAGTAGCCCTGTCCCAACCTAAATTCTCCTTTTAATAATTAATGCCCAGCAAATACTTTACTGTTTCTTATTGTATTCCTTGATAGTTTAATTTCACATTTTTGTTTGCATCATAATTACCAATAATTAATTGCAAGCTGGCAGACATAGGAGTGACTCAAGCCAGAGACTTTTACCACACATATGGTCATCCAGAACATTCTGGAGTCCTGACATACTAGCTGTGCTGGCATTCTCTATTCTATAAGCTCAAGCTCGGATGTTTTCTATCCCTTTATTATCCAGCCTTCACTGCAGTCTTTCTTATGAGCAGGACTATTAAGGCTCAGGGCAAGGGACTAACCTGGAATCGCACATACTGACTTAAGTCTACTTCCAGCATCTCGAGCAGCAATTGGAGCACTTTGTTGCTAGGTAGACCAAGAACACTCTGTAAACAAAAAGCCAAAAGTCATCATTTCATTTATTTCAAACATATGAATAAAACTAAAATATTTGATTTAATTAAAAATACCTCCTTGAGCAACCAAATAAATAAATTCAGACAAAGATGGAAAGGTAGGTGCTTCGTTGTCACTGCAACATCTGGAAACTTGTGGAGAGCACTGTGATCCCAGACAACTATATCTGCAGTTGCTATCCACAGATCAAGGAACTTTCAACTGGATTCTGAGCTGCAGACATTGGGAGCTTCGGGGAGGGGAGGATGTGATAACCTTGAGTCCCATGAGGATTCTCTCATTGATCTCCCTGTGGGGCTGGTTGAATACGAGTTTTCCCTTGATAATAGGCAATGCTCTGCCCACGAACTCTTCACCTGGGCCCTTTATCAGACAGACCCCGAGAGGCAGGGTCTGTTGAACGGTTTTTCCGGTTGGGACTTGTGTATGTACACCATGGAGTAGCGGCTTTATTTTGTGTTTAACAATAAATCCCATTCCTTTCCAGTCGGGCTTCCTGAATTATTACAGAGGGGGACCTGGACATTTTGTTCCAGGAGTCTGCATGTCCTCCCTGTGTCTGCGTGGGTTTCCTCCGGGTGCTCTGGTTTTCTCCCACAGTCCAAAAATGTGCGGGTTAGGTTGATTGGCCATGCTAAATTGACCCTCGTTTCAGGGAGATTAGCAGGTTAAATATGTGGGGTTACGGGGATAGGGTGGGATTATTGTCGGTGCAGGTTTGATGGGCCAAGAGGCCTCCTTCTGTACTGTAGGGATTCTATGAGTCTGTCACACCCTCAGGTTAAGTCAAAGTTTAGAGCTGATTAGTGGTCAGTGACAGGGGTCTGTGACTGTGAGTCAGGCAGGAATGTGGATCCAGGATGTAGAGATGGAGGAGCCTTAGCCCTTGACTTTGTCCAACAGATACAAAGTGCTTGCTAAGTTAACTGCGTGGAACACCGACTCAGAACAAGGACTGCAGGGTTGATAGCCAAACTGATCTTTGTACAGGAAACCATTTAGTAACTATGACTTCCCTTTTGATTTCCTAAGTGCTTTGTTACAATGTCTCTAAAACTGAATTCTAGCATTTTTGGCATTACTGATGTTTGGCTAACTAACCCAAAGTTCCCCGTTTTCTCTCTAATCCTTTCTTAAATAGCAGATAAAATGAGAGGTCATCTAATTGAAACGTGTAAAATTGTGAAGGGCCTTGATAGGGAAGATGCTGGGAAAATGTTTCCCCTCGCTGGGGAACCTAGAATGTCAGGTCAAAGTCTCAGAATAAGGGAGCAGCCGTTTAAGGCAGAAATGAGAAGAAATTTCTTCAGTGGCTGTGAATCTTTGGAAATCTGTACCCCAGGGAGCTGTGGATGCTCAGTCGATGTTTATATTCAAGGCCGAGGTTGACAGATTGATGGATACTAAGGGAATTGAGGAATACAGGGAAAATGCAGGGAGCTAGAGTCAAGGTATAATTCTATTTGAATGGCAGAGTGGGCTCGAAAGGCTAAATGACACACACCAGCTGCAATTTCTTACACTCAGCCTTGTGTCTACTTTTTGTCACACCTGACAACATAGCTACCATCTATCCAGTAAAGCTATGAAAACTGCTATAATACAAACTGGCCCTAAAATTCAGCTTTCTTATTACCAAATCTGTGTCTCAGGTTGTAGAGGCAAACGTTTCCATTTCAATCATTGGCAGAATAATTGTGTCCTGCTGTACCCCAAACTCCTGCCCCTGGCATATCCCATCCTAAACTCCCCAGCATATCCCATCCTAACCAACCCCCCATATCCCATGACAATGCCACCAACATTGTCTGTACCTTGAGACTTGATTACCTGTAAAGAATCGCATTCCAACCATTATTTTGTAAATTGAGTTTGTGTCTTTATATGCCCTGTTTGTGAACTGAACTCCCACACACCTGACGAAGGAGCAGCACTCCAAAAGCTAGTGGCTTTTGCTATCAAATAAACCTGTTGGACTTTAACCTGGTGTTGTCAGACTTCTTACTATGTTTACCCCAGTCCAACGCCAGCATCTCCACATCATAATTTGATGGGATAGTTCAAAGGGAGCTTTACTCTGTATCTAACTCGTGCTGTATCTGTCTTGGAAGTATTTGATGGGACAGTGTAGAGGGAGCTTTACTCTGTATCTAACCCTGTGCTGTACCTGTCCTGACAGTGTTTGATAGGACAGTGTAGAGGGAGCTTTACGCTGTACCTGAGCTACGAGTATTTGATACTGACATTGTGAGTTATAGTCCCAGTACAATCATCTCTCACTTTTCCTCACATAACATAAAACTAAAACAATCTCCATGAAAGCAGATTGCAGAAACATTGTCTTACCAATGAGATGACTGCCCTGCCTCTGATTTCCGCATCATTGTCTTCCAACTGTCTATCAAACAGAAAGAAAATATGTCATTCTGCTGGAAAGAGGGTGATGTTTCCCAGTGATGTTTGTGTTTCCTTTCATGTGATGTAAGCATTGCTGGCAAGATGGACATTTTGTGTCCATCACTAATTGCCCTTAAGAAGCTGAACTGCCTTTTTGAGTCACTGCAGTCTATGTGGTATAGGTACACCCACAGAACGGTTAGGAGAGGATTTCAACCTGGTAACACTGAAGGAATGTCGATACAGTTCCAAATCAGAATGGTGTGCGACTTGCAGGTGGTGGTGTCTCATGCATCTGCTACCCTTGTCCTTCTAGGTGATGGAGGTTGCAGATTGTTAGGTGCTGTCAAAGGAGCCTTGGTGAGTTGCTGCAGTGGAACTTGTAGGTGGTACACACTGCTGCCACTGTGCACTTGTGGTGGAGGGAATTAATATTTAAGGTGGTGGATGAGGTGCCAATCAAACAGGTTGCTTTGTCCTGGAGCTTCGAGTGTTGTTGGAGCTGCACTTGTCCAATCAAGTGGAGAGTACTCCATCCTGACTTGTGCTTTGTAGATAGAGGACAGACTTTGGGGAGTCAAGAGGTGATTTATTCTCCCACATCACAATAGTGACTACACTTCAAAAATATTTCATTGCCATTAAAGAACTTTGGAACATGGAAGCTGCGATAAAAATGCCAGTATTTTAAAAATTAATTTTCCATAGCTGGAGTGACCAGTGATAGAAGTCTGTCAAATAACTGGGTTCAAATACAATCTAGGAAAATTCCTATTGGCTGTCACACGACTATATCCCATCCTTGGAGTATCTCAAAGTGCTTTACAAACAACTTCTAAAGTCTGATATGCTACGACAGCACAAGGTAGAATCGTCACCCTGTTATAATGTGGTCATTAATAGTTATGTCACTGGGCCCGTATTCCAGAGGCTTAGCCTAATGATCCAGTGACACGAGTTCAAATCCGATAAAGCAGCTAGAGAATTTACGTTAACAAAATAAAAAATCTGGAATAAAACACAATCGCAGTAATGATAACCTTAAAACTCCCAGACTGCCGTAAAAGCACATCTGGTTCACTGACGATGGAATTAATAGGAGTGACCACCACGTGGTCCTTGTGGATACAAAGTTTGATCTTCATGCTGAGGGCATCCTCCTTTATGTTGTGTGGCATTACTATTATGCTAAATGGGACAGGTTCAGAAGAAAGCCAGCAAGTGAAAATTGAGAATCCATGAGGCACTGTGGGCCATGAGCTCATTTGGCTGGATGGCTAGAGTGTGGTCAGGATGAAATCAAAGAGCAGGGTAATCCTTGCAGATTAGATAGTTCAAGGAGGCCTCCTAGTTAACATTATTTATAAGTGGTCTTATCTTCAAATAAAGAACTCACAATATCGTTGTGCGATTGGTATGTTTACACTGAATAGAAGAACAATGTTCCATTCACAGTTCCTCAGGTAATGAAGCAGTCATGCCAGCATGCAATGAGACCTGGACAATATTCAGGTTTAAGTTGATAAATGGCAAGTAACGTTATGCCACACAAATGCCAAACAATGACTATTTCCAACAAGAGAGAAAGTAACCATACCCAATATTCAACAACATTACCACTAAAGTTCTGAGGGTTATCATTGACCAAAAACTTAACTTGACCAACCATGTAAATACTATAATTACAAGGGTACATCAGAGGCTGGGAATTCTGCAGTAAGTGACCTCCTGTTTCCCCAAAGCCTGTCCACCATTCACAAGGCACAAGTCAGGAGTGTGATGGAATGCTCTCCACTTGCCTGGATAAGTGCAGCTTCAACAACACTCAAGAAACTCAACAACAGCCAGGAAAAAGCATCCACCACCTTAAATATTCTCTCCCTTCATCACTGATGCGCCACTGATGCACGGTGGCTAAAATGTGTACCATCTACAAGATGCATTGCGACAACTCACCAAAGATCCTTCGACAACCTTCCAAAGCCACAATCTCTACCATCTAGAAGGAAAAGAGCAGCTGCCACATGGAAACACCACCTCCAAGCTGCACACCATCCTGACTTGGAATTATATCACCGTTCATTCACTGTAACTGGATCAAAATCCTGAAACGCCCTGCATAACGGCACTGGTGTGTATCTACACACCATGTGGACTGCACCTTCTCAAGGGAAATTAGGGATGGCCAACAAATGCTGGCCTTATCAGCAACCCATGAACAAATAAAAAATTGTACACAACTATGCACAACAAGATCCCAATAACAATAAATAAATGTTCATTTGTTCGGCTTCTTTTACTTCTGGTGTTGTTAGTTGAGGGTTAACTGTTGAAAAGACACAGGGTGAACTCCTGAGCTCTTGTTAAATAGACCACTAGATCCTTTACATTTATTGGAACAGGCATACTCTCAGCTGTGGAAAGCACACTCAAGCGTGAATCCTGATCACACACCTGGAGGCTTTGTTTGGGATTAGGCTTGTGCTTGGCAGCAATGTCACAGTCAAACAGTGAGCTGACTTTCAGCAGTTGCGTGAATACATGGAAACTTGGCAAAATGTCAATTAGCAGCTTGGAATTGGCGGGGTGATGTGGTGGAGAGACAGGGAGGAGATAGAATGCAGAAATATTTAGTGTGGGGTGGTTGACTGGGAGGTAAAACTGGGAGTAATCTTGCCCCTCATAGACTGGGCAGTATTTCGGCAGAGCATGTGGTTCACACACCGCAGAAGGTGCCTACACTCAATGGAATGGGATACAGGTAGCTTCTACAACAGGTGGCTGCTCTACTCAGTCAGAGAATAACCCAGGTTGGGAGGGAGAAAATAACTGAGGTTCATTTGACTGTGATAAGCCAGTTAGGGACTCACTGTTCCATATCCATCCACACTATCTTCTTCATTTTCAGCATATTCACAACCATGGCAGCCCGTTGACACACAGCCTGAAGGTCAGGAAACAAAGGATTAACTTGAAAATCTACATCAGAGAAAGTAGTCCTGTACAGGCTCCGATTTAACCACAGCTAAGAATACCATGACACTATATTAGCTACATTAACTAATTTTATCAGACAATATCTTTATACAGGTGATTTGATTTATTGTCACATGTATTAGCATACAGTGAAAAGTATTGTTTCTTGTGTGCTATACAGACAAAGCATATCATACATAGAGAAGGAGAGGGTGCAGAATGTAGTGTTACAGTCATAGATAGGGTTTAGAGAAAGATCAACTTAATATGAGATAGATCCGTTCAAAAGTCTGATGGCAGCAGGGAAGAAGCTGTTCTGGAGTTGGTTGGTACTCCATCTCAGGCAAACATTGACTTAACAAACATCTGCAACCACTGACATCAGTGCAAGATGATGTGATACCTCCCTGGCGCCAAGGTAAAGATGATGTGGAGATGCCGGCGTTGGACTGGGGTAAACACAGTAAGAAGTCTCACAACACCATGGTGTTGTGAGAATGTTGTGAGACTTCTTACTGTACCAAGGTAAAGACCAGCATTCAAAGGGTGCAGAAAATCCATGGAGGCAAAGGTCAGGAGTGTCCTCCTTATGGGATCCAATGATATCAGAAGAAAAAGGGTTGAGATTCTACAGTCCGAGTTTTAGGAGCTTGGGAAGAAGTTAAAGAGCAGCGCCTCCAAGATTGGAAGCTTTGGATTATTTCCTAGTGCTACATACTCAGGAGTCTCGGAGCAGTAAGACAAGGTGAATTCAAGTACATTCAGAGTCATGGTGCTGAGGGTGGGTTTTCAGATTCCTGA
Organism: Mustelus asterias; assembly: GCF_964213995.1. Taxonomy (NCBI): domain Eukaryota; kingdom Metazoa; phylum Chordata; class Chondrichthyes; order Carcharhiniformes; family Triakidae; genus Mustelus; species Mustelus asterias. Next base: position 77,160,944 of record NC_135812.1, on the reverse strand, counting down.
GGCAGAGTTCTGGGACAGGAGGAACCTATTCATGGGGGACACCTCAAAAGAACAAAGGCCAGCGAAGGGAGTTGGGTCACTGTCTGTGTAGAGATTGCACATTCTCCCCGTGTCTGTGTGGGTTTCCTCCGGGTGCTCTGGTTTCTTCCCACAGTCTGAAAGACATGCTGGTTAGGTGCATTGACCCGAAAAGGTGCCGAAGTGTGGCGACTAGGGGATTTTCACAGTAACTTCATTGCAGTGTTAATGTAAACCTTACTTGTGACTAATAAATAAACTTTAAAGTTGCTGTAGAAAAAATAATAATTAATTCACGAAACATTAAAGAGGAGAAACATGATGCACGAAGAACTGGGAGAGACAAATAGCACCAGAGTGAAAAATATTTTAGAAATAAGAGGGATGTGACAGGGAGAAAACGTGAGGCAGATAGAATGGATTTCGAGTGTTTATCTGTGAGTGCAAGGAGCGTGGTCAGTAACGTCAGGCGTAGGTTGCCACATGGGACTACGGTCATGTGGCAATAACAAAACCTCGCTGAGAAAAGAGGAGCATGTGATATTCCTGATGAAAAGTTATTCCGAAAAGATAAGGAATGGGGAAAAGGGGAGGGATGGTGGCAAGATTAGTTAAAAGAAGAGAGATGATATTAATGAGTGGTCAAAGATAATGTATTGATTAGAATTAAAGGGCCATGATGTAGAGTTGCCAGCGTTGGACTGGGGTAGGCACAGTAAGTAGTCTCACAACACCAGGTTAAATTCCAACAGGTTTATTTGGTAGCACGAGCTTTCGGAGCGCTGCTCCTCCATCACCCGATGAAGGGGCAGTGCTCCGAAAGCTCATGTTACCAAATAAACCTGTTGGACTTTAACCTAGAATTAAAGGGAATAGAGGAACTGTTACACTTTTGAGCATATAATGCAGGCTGACAAAGAATGGGAAGCAGACAAGGGGGAAAATTACAGAAAGATGCACAATTGAGTAATAATGAAGGATTTCAATTTATCTGAATATCGGCTGAGATGTTAATAATGTAAAGGGCAAGGAGGAGGAAGAATTCCTCAGTGTGTTTCCAGCCCAATAAAGAATGAAGCAAAAAACACTCAGCAGCTCTGATCACTGTGGAGAGAAAAACTGAGTTCATGTATTGAACTTTTAAACAGCCGCAGAGTTGAGACTGGAGGCCTGCAATATCCCAGCAGTACATCTTCTTCCCTCCGTGCCATTTTATGAGTGGATGGATGGGAGGTGTGTGGGGTAGGGTGGAGTTGACAGCTACCAACCATTTGCAAGCCCTCCCTCCACTCTCGCGGCCTGGCAGAAATGACCAGTATAAAGTTCACCTTTGCTGAAAGCTCTCCATCCTCCCTCATCCTAGCAGCAGATCTCACCTCGAGCATGGAGCTGTCAATCTGTCAGAACCGGAGCAGAGAAAACCCACACCCACACTCCATCACAAATTCAGCATGTAGACTGACTACCGATTGGCTTGCTGGTCAATTCTCACACTGGGCCTCACGCACTGACGCAATGCGTGATCAGGACCTGGAAATGCACCCAGCACTCCAACCCCAGGCCTTTCACCAGGACGGAGCTGGAACAGGATTTAAGCATGTATAGGGGTGGTGAAAGAGGGAGAGAGGAAAGGACAAAAGCAAAGGTCGGTGGAAGGAAGAATTAAATGATGAAAGGGATGATGGTGGAAGACAAAGCAGACGGTAATGGGACAATTCAAGAAACAAAAGATGTCTCGCCAAGTTGTACATGGGAAAAGCAGAATCATTACCAGCAACTGCTGTCCCGAAACATTGAGAGCTGAGGTTATGATCTGATATTATTAAACTCAATGTTGAGTCTAGAAGGTTGTAAAGTGCCTCATCAGAAGATAAGGTGCTATTCCTCCAGCATACATCGAGCTTCTTGATAACAGGGTAGGGCATCGAAGACAGAAATCAGAATGGGAGTGGGCTGGAGAATTAAAATGACAGACAACTAGAAGCTTGGGTCAGGTTTGTGAAATTAATGGTTGTGCTCCACCCAATTTGCATTTTGTCTCCCTAAGAAAGAGAGCACATCGTGAGCAGCTAATACAGGACATACCAGGATGAAAGAAGTAGGGCAGAATGGTAGCAGTGGTTAGCACTGCTGCCTCACAGAGTCACTCAAGGCTGGAATTGAACCCGGGTTCCTGGCACCGTGTGGAGTTTGCATGTTCTCCCCGTGTCTGCGTGGGTTTCCTCCCGCAGTCCAAAGACGTGCAGGTTAGGTGGATTGACTATGCTAAATTGCCCCTTAGTGTCAGAAGGATTAGTGGGATAAATACATGAGGTTACGGGGATAGAGCCTGGGTAGGATTGTTGTCGGTGCAGGCTTGATGGGCCAAATGGCCTCCTTCTGCACTGTAGGGATTCTATGATGCCATTTTACCAAGCTGTTTCACCTGGAATGTTTAGAATCTTGGACAGTGAGAAGGGAGAAGGTAAAAGGACAGGTGTTGCATTGCCTGCATGGACGGTGCTGTGAGAAAACAAGGAGATGTTGAGTCAAGGCAATATACTGTGGATGCTGGAATCTGAAACAAAAACAGAAAATGCTGGAGAAACTCAGCAGGTCTGACAGCATCTGTAGAGAGAGAGTAGAGCCAGTGTTTCGAGTCTGGATGACCCTTCATCATCCATGTTTTTGAAGGAGATGTTGGGTGTGTTTGAGGAGTGGACTAAGCTATTGTGGAGGGAATGTCCCCTTCAGAATGGTGAAAGGAGAGGGGAGGATGTGTTTGGTGGTGGAGTGACAGAAATGGTGGACAATGATTATTGAAGTGGGTGGGGTGGAAGGCGAGGACAAGAGGAGCCCTATCCTCCTTCCAGGAGGGAGCAAAAGGAGTGAACAGAAAGCTAGGAAATGGGCAGACACAGCAAAGGGTCCTGCCGGCCATAGTGGAAAGAAAACCAATCCCACATTAAGCCTCGTTATGCAGATCACCCTCACACTACATTGAAGCATTAACTCTGTTTCTCTCCCCACCATATTGCCAGACCTGATGAATCTTTCCAGCATTTTCTGCTCTTATTCCCTGCTCAACTAACTTGTTCGAGTTTTTTTTGAGGCAGTACTGCAGAAGGTGATGAGGGTAGCCTGGCTGATTTGCATATGAAATTTCAAAACAGCATTTGATAATGTACCACATAACAGATTTGTTAGCAAGATTAAAGAGCTTGTGACTGGATGGATACAAAGTGGATGAAAGGACAAAACAGAATGGTGGTAAGTAGTTGTGTTTCAGATTGGAGGTACGTATATGAATGGTATTCCCTAGGGACTGTTCTTTATGACATACACTAATGGCTAGGACTGGAGTATCCAGGGCATCATTTTGAAGTTTGCAAATGACACAAAATTTAGGGATGTAATAATCAGTGAGGATAGTTACAGACTTCAGGATGTTTCCTCAGAAGGAACTCTTCAAAAATGCAGATACGAAAATACAACAAAACTTACTCCAACTTATAAATCAAAGAAAATAAAAAAAACATCATTAGTCCAAACTTTAGGCCTCACCCTGGGCCACTCCAAGCTCCTTATGATGCTACATGGTTTCTTATTTATAGTGAATCAACTGGTCAGCTGACTATTACATCACTCTGTAATTGGTTCCATGGTTTACTGGATCAGCTGATCCTTACATCTTGTTCCCATTGGTCACATTACAACCAATACAAAGTTGTCACCGGTTACACTCTAACGCAGGACATGCACAATCTGCAAAGGGCAGACACATGAGTAAATTAATGAAGAGAAATATGAAATGATACATTTTAATAAGGCAATATGTTAGTGAGGCAGCATAAACTAAACAGTACAATTTTCATACGGGTGCCAGAACAGAGGGGTCTGGGTGTATATGTACACAACCTTTGGCGATGGCACGACAAGTTGAAAAGATTGTTAAATGCAATTAGACCTTTGACTTTATTAATAGAGGCACAGACTACAAAAGCAATGGAATTATGAATTTGATGAATCACTAATTAGACCCCAGATGGTGCATCGTGTTCAGTTCTGGTGCTGCACTTCAGGAAGGATGTCAAAACTTTGCAGTGTGTGTAGAAGAGATTCACCAGAATGGAACCAGGGATTGAGGGACTTCAATTATGTGAAGTGACTGGAGAAGCTGGGATAGTTTGAGCAGAGAGGGCCCAGGGGAGATTTAATAAGGATGTTTGATTTTGATTTATTATTGCCTCATGTATTAGCAAACAGTGAAAAGTATTGTTTCTTGTGTGCTATACAGACAAAGCATACCGTTCATAGAGAAGGAAACAAGAGAGTGCAGAATGTAGTGTTACAGTCATAGCTAGGGTGTAGAGAAAAATCAACTTAATGCAAGTTAAATCCATTCAAAAGTCTGACGGCAGCAGGGAAGAAGCTGTTCTTGAGTCGGTTGGTATGTGACCTCAGACTTTTGTATATTTTTCCCGACAGAAGAAGGTGGAAGAGAGAATGTCCGGGGTGCGCGAGGTCCTTAATTATGCTGGTTGCTTTGCAGAGGCAGCGGGAAGTGTAGACAGAGTCAATGAATGGGAGGCTGGTTTGCGTGATGGATGGGAGGCTGGTTTGCGTGATGGATAGGGCTACATTCACGACCTTTTGTAGTTTCTTGCGGTCTTGGGCAGAGCAGGAGCCCATACCAAGCTGTGATACAACCAGTCAAAATCATTAACAGTTTTGATGGCGTTAATAAGGAGAAACTATTTCTCATGGTCGGAGAGTCGGTAACCTGTGAATGCTGAAAATCTGAAATGAGAACAGAACATACTAGAAACATTTAGCAGAACTTGGCGGCATTTGTGGAGAGAGAAACAATGTTAATATTTCAGGGCAGTGGCCTCTCAGCAGAATTGAAGGTTTAAGGTAATTGACAAAAGAACCAGTGAGATGAGAAGAATTTTTTTTTTTACACATTGAGTTGTTATGATCTGCAATGTGCTGCCTGAAAGGGCGGTAGAAGCAGATTTGATAGTAACTTTCAAAAGGGAATTGGGTAAATACTTGAAGGAAAGAAGCGCAGGCCTATTGGGGAAGAGCAGAGGGGGAAGTGGGACTGACAGGATAGCATTTTCAAAGAGCTAGTCTCCTCTGTGCGATATCATTCAATCATTCAGGAGTGGAGAAAATAAAATACTCTCAGCAATACTCTGCTTTTCATCTTACCATTCTACCAACAAACCTGCAAAAAGGATAAAGTTCACTCACATATGTCACGTGAATATGTGTATTGAGTTCACAGACCCAGTAACTATGTCAGTAGTTAATAAACAGCTAGAGTAGCGAGCATTGTGTAGATGGTTAGATGTTGTAATAAAATTGAAATGGGATCAGTTCAGTCTCTGGACACAAAGGGATGCTGGGACCGACAGTTAGATCTGGGATGTTGGGAGTGGAATCTCAATGATTGGTAAGTAGCAATGCTAACTGTCTCACCCTAATCTTCACCAACCTTCTTGCCCAGTGTACCCACTGGGGGTGAATCTTGCCAATGTCCTCCCTGTTGAACTCATAGAATCAAATGGTTGCAGCACAGAAGGAGGCTATTCAGATCATCGTGTCTGTGCTGGCTCTTAAGTAGTAATTCACTTAGTGCCACTCTCCGTGGCCCTGCATATTTTCAGGTAAGAATCCAATTCCCCGTTGACTGCATTGATTGAACTCGCCTCCACCATGCGCTCCAGCTATGTGTGAAAATCCTTCTCCTTGTCTTCATTGCTTCTGTGGCTCATTACCTCACATCAGCGGCCTCTGGTTTTCCAACCCTCCACCAACAGGAACAGTTTCTCCCTACCTACTCTGTCCAGACCACTCACTGCTTTTGGACACCTTCATCAAATCTCCTCTTTTCCAAGGAAAACTGTTCCAACTCTCCCCTCTATCTCCGTAATTGTAGTTCCTTATTCCCATTCTCATGAATCTTTTTACTCTGTTCTCATGAATCTTTTTACTCTGTTTACCCCTCTAAGTGATGACTCTGTGGACACTGCCAGAGGATTAGCTCTCACCACATCTCTCTCCAGAATGTCCATTTATTGATGAATAAGGCTCTCATCATCCAAGAAGCTATTGTGGATAATTGCATCAACATCATGGCCTCAACAATAACTTGGCTGAAGGGTTATGACATCTCCTCCCCTAGGTGGGAAGCCTCCTCTCCTGGATATTCCTTTCACCATTTTGTTCTGGCAAGAACCATTGCAGTGGTGGTGGTTTGGCTCGTGTCATCAAATCACCCCTTGGCCTGGCCCTTTAGTCCTCTGGCACTACGTTTGAGTATCTCATCTTATTTTATCCATTTCATCCCTCTTTCAAAATCCTCTTTCTCTACCATCCTCCCAAGTATAAATATTGCAGAAAGGAAAGAGGAGACAACACCTGAAGAGAGAGAACCATTAATAATCAGCTAATATGGGAACTCGTAAGGGAACATAGATGGTCCTCTCACTGAGATATCTTAATTGCTTTTCCCCTCTCAGTTTCTGCACTGAACAACTTGTTGGTTGCATCTTCATCTCAGTTCATGATGCTTTTTCCTATTTCACTGCCTTCTTACCACCGTGTATACCCACATTAACTCTGGTATCATCCTCGTAAATCTTCTCTGCGCCTTCTCCATGCCTCTAGATATAATTTATAATATAGTGAAGACAACTGCATGCAGCACTCCAAGTATGGTCTAACCAAGATTCGATAGCATAACTTCCCCATGTTTCAATTCTATCCTTCGAGAAATAAAGCTGAGTGGATTGTTTTTTTATAGACTCACTAATCTGTGGCATTTCGTTTAGTGATATTCGCCTACAATTGAACTTTCAAAATCCCAGTGTGTTCAGCCTTAGGCCTTCCATCTTTCACAACATTTCTGCAGCTACTGATTTTTTCAAGCGTCCTCTCACCTTCACCTTTGATGCCCTAATCCCCAATAAAGCCACTGCTCTCTCTCCCAACCTGGCCATTCCCTTGCTATAGTCCTCATGGCCATTCCCTTAAGTCCACAGAGTGCAAACTTGAAAGAATATGGTGGGCAACTGGTTCAGCCATCCACCATCATATCCAACTAGACCACATAAAGTCCTGTCAGCTCCTGCTCTCGATGGCAAAAAGTGCTCGCTATTTCAGCATCGATGTGGAGATGCCGGCATTGGACTGGGTTGGGCACAGTAAGAAGTCTCACAACACCAGATTAAAGTCCAACAGGTTTATTTGGAATCACGAGCTTTCGGAACGCTGCTCCCTCATCAGGTGACACCACTTACTATTTCAGCATCATCCTCAAAGATAAACCCTGGCTTCTTTTCTCAAATCCTTTTTTTCCTTGCCCTCTCCATTCTCACCTCCAGCAATAAGTACATAGAGTTCACGGATTTCTTTGGCTCGAAGTTTGAGACCTTCCTATCAGGGTTCTGTGCTGCTTCTTTCCCTTCCCCTAGTCCACCGGCCAAACTTCTTCCAAGCTTCCTCCCTATCCGAACTCTGAACTTGTATCTCAGCTCTAGTTTCTCTCCAGCTTCCCTTTGTCTTGTCCATGAGACCCACCTCCTGCTCCCTTGACTCTATTGCTACTAAATTACTGACCATCCACGTATCATACAAACTCCGATATTGGCTGATTATTCATGGTTCTCTCTCTTCAAGTATTGTCTTCTCTTTCCTTTCTGCCATCATCACCTTTTCTCACCACAAAACTGACCACTAACCCCACCATCCATCACAACTACCGACCCATCTCCAATCCCCCCTTTCCTCTACAAAATCCTTGATCATGTTATTACCCCCCAAATCTGTCTCCTTCCTTGTCAGATTTGCATATTTTAATTCCTCTAATCAGGGTTCTGCCCCGCCACAATACCGAGACAGCTCTTAGAGTCACAAAAGACATCCTATGTGACCGTGACAAAGATAAACTTTCCCTTCTTGTCCTTCCTGACTTGTCTGCAGCCTTTGACATGGTTGACCACACAGTCCTCCAACACATCTCCATTGTTGTACAGCTGGGTGGGACTGCTCTCTCCTTGTTTCATTCTTATTTATCTAAATGCAGCCAGAGAATCACCTGCCGTGATTTCTCTCCCTGCTTCTGCACTGTTCCCCTAAAGATCGATCTTTGGCCTCCTCCTATTTCTCATCTACACATGGCCCCTTGGCAACATCATCCAAAAGCACAGCGTTAGTTTTCACATGTGCGCCCAGCTCTACCTCACCCCCCAAGTCTCTTAACCACTCCCACTACCTCTAAATGATCAAATTGCTTATCTGACAAACTTATTGAGCATGAATTTTCTTCCAATTAAATATTGGGAAGACCAAAGTCATGTCTTAGGGTCCCTGCTCCAAACTCTGTTTCCTAACTACACACTCCATTTAACTCACTGGAAACCCTCGGAGGCTCATTCAGTCTGTTTGTAATCTTGGTGTCATATCTGACCGAGATAAGCCTCTGGCCATCAATATCGCCTATTTCCACCTCCGCAGCATCATCCAACCCTGTCTTCAACTCATCTGCTGTTGAAACTCCCAATCTTTGTACCTCCAGAATTAATTACTCCGACAGACTCCTGGCTGGTTCATCCTCCTTTAACTGAGGTCACTATAATTCTGCTGTCCATGTCCGAACTCACACCAAGTCCCGTTCACCCATCACACTGGTACTTGCTGACCTACATTAGATCCTGGTGAACCAACACTGATTTTAAAATTCTTATCCTTTTTTTCAAATCCCTGCATGGCCTTGTCCCTTCCCTATCTTTTGTAATCTTCTCCAGCCCCAAATCCTCCGAGATACCTATACCCTTTAATTCTGGCTTTGTGCACATCACTGATTTTAATTGCTCCACCATTGGCAGCCATGACTTCGGTTGCCAAGGTGCCAAGTTCTGGAATTCCATCCCATAAGCCTTTCTTTCCTCCTTTAAGACACTCCTTACAAACTACTATTTTGACCAAGCTCTTGGTCATCTGCCTAACGTTTGGCCCGGTGAATAACTTAGTTTGATAATGTTCCTGTAAAGCACCTTGGTAAAAATCCAACACATTAAGTATGCAATGGAAAGACAAACTGTTGTTAGAGTAGTGTCAAGGTGTCTGGGAATAAGGAAGAAGGACAAAACAAGATTATTGGAGGGGAAAGCCCCAGCTGTTGTGCCTTTCTCTAAAAGGTAAAGTTCCACAAATACCAGACTTTAAAAAAAAATTCATTCTTGGGACATGCGCTCTGCTGGTTGGCCAGCATTTATTGCCCATCCCTTGTTGCCCCTGTTCAGAGGGCAGTTGAGAGTCAAACTGCCCTCTGAACAAGGGCAACTAAGGATGGGCAATAAATGCTGCCCAACCAGCAAAGCCCATGTCCCACCAATGAATAAAAAAGACTAGTTTCCAGTGCACCACTGAGAGCCATTCATCATTAATCAACCTTGGCAGTGAGTGCCAGGAGTAACGCAAATTATACAGATATAGTGGAACCCAATCTCATCCATCCAAATTCTATTTTTTTCAAGTGGGATTCCAATCATAAGTCGGAAGCCTGGGTGTGTTTTTGCCCCATGGCTCAATGCCATTGAGATCAAATATAACCCCCAACCATACTGAAGCTGGGATCTACAGCTCCGTGCTGCTCAATATTGCACTATGTGGTGTAATTAGGCACTGAGCAATCAGAGGAACAATGTTCGAACCTTTCCAAGTTGCTTACCAGAACTGGGTCATCCCACAGTTTTTGTTTCAGTGCCTCAAACACAGCCTGATACATGCCAGCTTCTATGATGTGCAATGCTCCAACGACAGATAATAAATCCAAAGCCTTCAACCGGTGCTGGGGACATTAAACATGGATCTGCATTAGTGAGGCAGCAGCGAGAATGGAGTTCATCGGGCAGAAACATTTTGCAGCACACCAGGTTTGGTTTGAGTTTGGGTGCTAAGAACAGAAACGGGCCTATCGGACCCATTCTGCCATTTTATCTGTGTCTCAATTCCATTTGCCCAGATCACTCAACTTCCATATCCCTTGATACTCTTAACCCCAAAACTCTATTTGTAAAACTCCAAGTGACTCCAGCATCCATTAGCCTTCTGAGGGGAGAGCATTCCAGATTTCCAGCACCCTCTGTGGGAAGAAATGATTCCTGATTTACCTCCCGATCAGTCTAGACCTAATATTAAGGGCGTGTTCCTACCGGCTGTTCATGCCACGCTCCCGCTGCAATGAAGTCGGAGAATCTGGCACCCAGCCAAATCTCCATTCACTGCAGCGGGGTGGGAAAGTCCCGCTGGCGTGAACAGCTGTAACATTCCAGCCTAAGGTTATATGTTGCTGATATGAACAATGCCACCAGAGGAAATGCTTTCTCTCTATCTACCTTATCGAATCATTTTAATCCTTTTGATATCTTGATTAGGTCATTTCTGAACCTTCTGTAGGGAATATAAGAGAATACAAATTTTATCTATACAGCTTGTTCATATAACCTAAACCTATTTACCGTCATATCATTCTGGTTAATCTGCACAGCAGCCCTTCAGAGGCCAATATTTCTTTTCTAAGGTACAATGTCCAGAGCTCTAATACTTTAAGTGGATCCAACCAGAGCTCTGTACAGCTGGAATATAACTTCTAATCCCTATGAGATAAAGAGCAATATTGCAGTCACCATTTCAATTATTTATTTATACCTGCTCTTAGTGATTTTGGTATTTGGATTCCTGAATCTGACAGCTCCTCCACAGTTGCTATCTTCTCAGCATTTAGAAAATACTTTCGTCCCTCTTTCTTAGGCCCACCCTTCACTTGACTGCAACAAATTCCATCGGCTTAGTTTTGTCTGCACACTTAATCGATTCATGACTCTTTGTACCTTTCTGTTCTCATCTACCTGACTCACTGGCTGTATGTAGACTTTGTGTGAGGATGTAAAACGAGTGAAAATTAATCAGCAGTCCATTTGACATCTCTCCTGACTGCCAACTATCCCAAAAGTCAAGATTACGCCAATGTGCCGTCGAGGTAAGGGCATGAGTCTTTTTAAGTTGTGGTTGGGTGAATCTATGTCAGAGGATGTGCTCGGAGATCTCCAAGATTCCCCTGAAATTAGAATCATAGAATCCCTACAGTGCAGAAGGAGGCCATTTGGCCCATTGAGCCTGCACTGACAACAATCCCTACCCTCGTAACCCCACATATTTACCCTGCTAGTCCCCCTGACACTAAGGGGCAATTTTCTTTAGCATGGCCAATCAACCTAACTCACACATCTTTGGACTGTGGAAGGAAAGCGGAGCACCCGGAGGAAACCCATGCAGACACAGGGAGAATGTGCAAACTCTGCACAGACAGTGACCCAAGGCTGGAATCGATTCTGGGTCCCTGGCACTCTGAGGCAGCAATGCTAACCACTGTGCCATCTTTACAACCCTAAAGAGCCTCAGTGGAATCCAGTCTGAGAGCCAGGAGCTGGTCTGGGTCACTTTTGAAGCTTTTTGTCAAGCCCCAAACCTTTACAAGACCAAGGCAAATTCCTGGAGGTGACAGAGTGACCAAATGATACACCAGATGACCCTGTCCCTGGGATGTAGGGCAGCACCTCTGGATTCGAATAAGGAGGCTGGGATTCTGCCAGCTGCAGTCACAGCAATCCACAAATTTCATGATCTTGGACTTCTACAGCAAAATGGGAGGCCATTCAGCCCATTACCCCTATGCTGGATCTCTGCAAGGGTTCTCCATATAGTCCTTTCCCCCAAAATGTCAAAATCTCTCCCTTTCAAGTATTTTGGACTTCCCTGTATGGACTCTGATTCCAGTTGGACATTCAGCATCCTCCCCTCATCATTTTCAGGATGATGTTTTCAGTATTTTGTCACCCTGAGAAGCTGGTGCTGGGACCTGTTCTTGAAGCGAAGCATCTGAAAGAGCAATTCGGGGGCAGCTAAAAGTCAACCTTCCAAGGAAGATACTTCTCCCTTCATTATTCTGAGACTGATGACCACTATCCCTCTAGTTACTCCTGAGATGAAGAATTAATATTGATTTAGCTCATGATCACAGATCCCACAGTCAGCCCTCAGTTCCCGCCAGCCAGCCAGGATTGGCAGTCCTGCCATATTCAGCAGCTCAGGGCCATCAGATCGAGAAATGGAACTTCACATGTCACTACAGAGCAGATTACCCAGCCATTGATAAAGAAATATTAATCCAACTTCTGCCAACAAGTCAAGGAAAGTTTGCAATGTGTTACAGAGACATTGGAAGTACGGAATGTTTTCACTCTTTCTTTAGACGTGGTGAATAAAGATAATCTTCTCGCTACATTTGTAATGGCCCTGGAAATCCACAGGGAGGCAATCACAGCACCAACACTGAACAGGCTGGCCTGCCAGAACTTGCGGCAGGAAGCTGCAGACCAGGCCGTCAGCGCGGCAAATAGAAGGTGGAGTGGGAGTGGGAGTGGGAGGGAGGAGGGGTAGAGGGGGCAGCTGGGCATATTAATGCTGGGAACGTATGAGGTTTAATCAGAAGAGGTGCAAGGTTGTTGCCCCAAAATCTTTAGCCCCACATCTTGATCCAAACTGACATGAACCTTATTCCAACCTGGTCACTTTCAGTGAAGAAAAAGTGTGTTGGGATCTAACACAAACCTTATAGACAGGGGAATTCCAGAGCTGCTCCAGAACAGCTCGGATTGAGAATGATTCATGTACTTGAAGGAATCTCAACACCACTTCGAGAGCCTGTGGAAGAGAAAATGTGGTTAAATCCTTGAACGTTTTCATCATTTTCTCTCCTTTATAAAAATAACATCAGCAAAGATGTTACCCCCCTGAGTTTCTTGATTGCACTGTCCACCTCATCATTCTTCACTGGAAACATCTAATGGAGAGTTTTGAGCATCAGAATATGATCCCCCGGGCTACCAAACTAAATTCAAAGCCAGTGAATTCAAATTCCATCATACCAACTTGAAAATTGCAAATAACTCTGGAGATTTGTTGGCCGGCGCCAAATTGATGTTTATGGATATTGTCCAACTGTCAAAGCACTGACTCTTTTCCCAAATAAATCGATACAGGGAGGTGGTTGTGTGGTCCCTGAGTCAGACTCTGCCCTCATATAATTATAAAGAGCAAAAGGAGAGTATTTGGCCCACTGTATCTTTGCCAACTCTTTGGTTGACCTATCCAAGCTCCCCCCCCCCCCCGAAGTAAATTTTGCCAATGCTACTACAATGTATCCTCCTAGAGTCATAAAGGTTTACAGCATGGAAATAGGCCCTTCGGCCCAACTTGTCCATGCTGCCCTTTTTTTTAAAAAACCCCTAAGCTAATCCCAATTGCCTGCATTTGGCTCATATCCCTCTATACCCATCGTACCCATGTAACTATCCGAATGCTTTTTAAATGCTCCAGTTACTGATCTAACTGCCAGCGCAGGCACTTTCTCCTTATTTGCCCTGAAAAGGGCGGAGTGGGGGAGGCGGGGGGTTGGGGGGGGGCAGCCCAGCTGCTACCGACAATTCACTACCTGTGGACAAAGGTCAAATCTACCCATTAACTAAAAACTTGAATTGATGTAAATGGAATTTCTCCACATTATAATCTGGGTTCTATCTGGAAAAAGCAGGGACCAATCACCCAGCATCCAGGTGACGGCGCTCGCTTGCAGCGGATGGTCACTATGACTCCAGCCAGAGATCATCTAACTGGGCCATCATTAACAGAGCACTTCAGTTATGTCCATGCACTCCCTCTTTACAGAACTCTTTTAGCACTTTGATTCTCATTATTCACCTTCAGATAAACAGCTTATGGACCTTGCTTAAGCCGGAGGCATTGTTTGAAGAGTCACCTTAATCTACAATTTTTCATAACCTGCTTCCAGTCTGGGTGAAGATTATAACATGCCTGCCCTCGCTAGGATTTGAGGCCTAGTTCAACTTTCTCCACAAAAGAAAAAGACGAGGCCTGTACCTGTTTCTTCTGGTCGGAGGTACCATTGTGAAGGTAACTGATTATATAGTCCAAGGCAGCTTTGTCATTTCTGTTGAGGTAACACAGGCAGGCTGTGGCCTGCACTGAAATCATATCTTTTGAACGTAGAGTTGTCATGAACGATCTCAATAGCAAAATCAGCTTATCCTTAGCTTTGATCTCAGGCCTCTGAAAGGACAGAAGACACAATTGATTCTGCAATTCATTCAGGAATAAGATGATACCACCTTGTTCAAGAGAGAGCGTAAAGACATTCTCAGTAACGACACTAAAAAAAAAGCAAAATACTGTGGATGCTGGAAATCTGACACAAAAACAGAAAATGCTGGAAAAACTCAGCAGGTCTGGCAGCATCTTTGGTGAGTGGAACAGAGTTAAAGTTTAGAGTCCGTATAGCTTTTCTTCAGAGCTAACAAGAGGCAGAAATGTGGTAAATTTTAGACTGAGAGGGGGTGGAGCAGATGAAGCAAAGTAAAAGGTCAGCGATTGGCTCCTGGTGATTGGGGACTGACATGCAGCTCCAGTTGTGGCCACTGCTCCCAGTGGCACTGCCGCAACTTGAGAGCTGCTGGCCATTTGATTGGCAGGCAGCTACTGAGAGTCTGGACCTCCTGCCAAGGTGGGGGTGGAAATCTCACAGGAGTGTTAAAACCCTGTGTGGTGAGCTGTCGGAGTAGCGGAAAGCTTTTTTCACTGGGCCGGTGAGGGGTGCACAGGGAATCTGGCACCCTGTGAAGTCCAACCCTCTAACAGGTTGAGATATGGAAAACGAAGTAAAGCTCTTCTCATGTCTCTGGAACTTGGGCCCGTCTGGTGTTGAAGAGCAATGCTTGTTGCAGGACAGGAGGAGCTCAGGCATTAGAAGAGAAGGGGAGAGAAATGAGGATCAGAAAGGACACATCACCAAAGATGGAGCTACGCATTACATCATAGGTGGGGGAGAGGGCAACCAAGCGGGAAATCCCGCCAGTGTAAAAGCTGTTTTGCGACTCCCGCTCAATTCTCCACACTCTCTTCCATTCCCACCTCCAAAAAACGGAAGCGGAAAATCCCGGCCTCTGTTACTGCAACTTACAGACTTGTGTGCTTTCAATCTTTTACCATACACCTGTGTTTGATGGGGGACTCTTTTGCTTGCAGGCTTCCTTAGAGGCATTCCGTCAAATGCACTATTCTGTGGCATCTGTATCCTACTAAATGGGGATTGTCCATTCTGCTGGAGAGACCTCCTCTAAAGAGGAGAAGCTCAGAAGGGAGAGGAGGGTTGGACTGTTGACCATACAGCGTTAGGTGGGAATGGGAGCTGTGAGGAAGACACAGTTATGTTCTAGGTAAAAACAGTTTAGATAATGGGAGTGAATTTCTATAGCACCTTTCCCAACCTCAGCGTGTCCCAAAGTGCTTTACACCCAATGGAGTACTTTTGAAGTGTATACACTGTTGTGATGTCGGAAACACAACAATCAAATTGCACACAGCAAGATCCCACAAACAGAAATGTAATCATTTGTTAGGGTGAGCTCCCTTGACCTTCCTTGAAACATGCCATGAGATCTTCAGCATCCACCTGAAAGGTAAGACATGGTCTCAGTTTTGTGTCTCAACTGAAAGACAGCGTTGCTGATAGCGCAGTACTACTTCAGTACTGCACTGTCAGTCTAGATCTTTCTGCTCAAGTTATTGGAGGGGGACTCAAGCCCACAACTTTCTGATGGAAGTGAAAGTGCCACCCACTGAGCCCTGTAGCACAGTATGGACTGTGTTGTGTACCATACCCTGTGGCTGGGTTGACTGGCCCAATCTCGCAGTGACTTCCTCAAAGTTATAATTATGTCTTCCAGAAGCTTCCCCGTAGACTGATCAATAACTTGGATTAACTCCAGCACCACCTCCTCCTCCCAGCAACCTGAAAGAAAATCATCAAGTTCAAGGCAAGTCCACATGTTTCGTTAATCAATTTTGAGTCCCTTCCTGTCCTCCCTTCACTCCATTCTCCCCGCCCCCTCGGCTGATGGTGCTGACATTTCATGAATCCCTGTTCCAATGACACCAGTCAAAAACTCAGTAGCTTAGTTAAGAAGTTGTATTGATACAATTGCTTTAATATTGCAAATTATCTCACAAGTGCTGAGTGTCCATGGATCCCAGTTCACATGGAGAGAAAACTGATCAATGGACAGGATCCAATTATCTCAAAATGTTACCAAACAAAATTGGACACTGAGCCTCACAGGGAGATATTAGGACAGATGGCCAAAATGTGGGTTAAAAAGATAGGTTTTATGGAAAGGCCTAAAGGAATGAAGAAATAGAGAACCTTTCCTGCTTTAGGATACTTCTTAAAACCAACTATTTTACTAATAATTTGCTCGTGTCCTAACATCACCTCCATGTGTACCAGCGCAGGTGGAGAAGGAAGTCAAGAAGGCATACGGCATGCTTACAGAGAGGTAGTGGAAGCAGATACGATAGTGACTTTTAAGGCGCGTCTGGACAAATACATGAATAGAATAGGAATAAAGCGATATGGTCACCAGAACGGTCGGGGCTTGTAGTTCAGTCGGGCAGCTTTGTCGGTGCAGGCTTGGAGGGCCAAAGGGCCTGTTCCTGTGCTCTAATTTTCTTTGTTCTTTGTTTCTTTGTACACATTTATTTGAATGCACCTCCATGTGTATGAGTGTACCCTTTTATTTGAGTACACCTTCATGTGTGCTGGTATAACCGTTTACTTCAATACACTTCCATCCATATGTATCAGTATACCTGCTTATTTGAGTATACCTCCCTGTGTATCAGTGTACCTGTTTATTTGAGTACACCTCCATGTGTGCTGGTGTACCCATTTATTTAAGTACACCTCTGTGTGTGTCAATTACCTGTTTATTCGAGTGCACCTCCATGTTGGACCTTGAGACACTGTTCTCCTTTAAAGATGCTGAATGTGCAATTTGTTGCTGTGGTTCAGGAGGTACCAGGACAAGGAGAAGTCCAGGCCTGAAGCTGGCATTGTCCAGTCTTCACTCCATGTGAACTGTCTGTCCTGTGTTGGGAATGGGATCAATGGACACTTAGCACCCTCCCCTACCTTATTCGTGATCATCTGTCTTCAATGTAAGATGTATCTCAGCCTGAGCCCATACCCTGCATATACACTTGGCAGCAGTGATCACTGTAGACCTGCTACCTATTCCTCAGCATGTCATTTGAAAGGTCATTGTTCTTTTTAATAATAATCAACTTCAAATCAGTGAGATCTCGGCATAGTTAGCTCAGACTTCTCAACATCCAAAAGTTCCAATCCACTCACCTCCCATCTCTCAACCTTCACCTTTCCACCTAATGTTTTTAACACTCACCCAGTCTGGCCAGAGCCTTGGCAGCTTCAAATCTCACCACAGAGTCCTTGTCTGTCTGTAACTAAAGGAAATAAACCAGCTGTAAATCAATCAGTTCACACTGTGCACATTAACAACACACACAACAGTTATGGCTGAGTTTGATTTTTCACTCCACAGTCACTTGTGGGCCTAGAATTTCACTCTGAACTTTTCTGTTAGTGGTGCTATATGCAACCTGATATTGTTGCTGTTCAAGACACCCCTCACTGAGACATCAGCCTGTAATTCACTGATGGCCAAGATGTTAGACAGATTAAAACTTCCAACATCTGGATAACGACAGAATTGACTCCTAATCAAACCCTACACTCAAACCACCCTCAATTAGATTCCAGCCTGTAACTCACTCCCGACTATCTGTTATTATATATATAAACCTCCAACCCCCTCAATTAGATGCCAGCCTGTAACTCACTCCCGTGTTATTCTATATATAAACCCCCACAGCACCTCAATTAGATTCCAGTCTGTAACTCACTCCTGACTATCTGTTATTCTATAAATAAACATCCCAAACCCCTCAGTTAGATTCCAGCCTGTAACTCACACCTGAGTATCTGTTAATTTATATATAAACCCCCTCCCCTCAATTAAATTCCAGCCTGTAACTCACAGCTGAGTATCTGTTAATTTATATATAAACCATCCCCCGTCCCCCTCGGCACCCCTCAATTAGATTCCAGCCTGCAACTACCTCCTGATTATCTGCTATTCTACAGCTGACCCAGATCTTCTGAGCAGTGCCAATAATTATCATAAATTCTCTCCCATTCGACACAGCTCCACATTTCTACCTGGGTCTTCTGAACTCGGTTTTCACAGAAACGTGCTGTGCAGCATCCCTCAGGGAATTCCGTCGGACAGAGTCAGGCTGGACTGGACATGTCCCCCCTTTTTACAGCACGAGCGGCTGTTTGATAAGTTGAAAGGTCAATGTTAGTGAATGGGGTAGGTGGCTCAGATGGGTTAGATGGATTGATGGGTAAGTTGGTGAGGTGGTTAAGTGGGTAAGATGAATAAGTGGGGCAGGTGGAGGAGGTGGCTAAGTGAGTAGGTGTTAGGTAGGTCAGGTGGGTAAGCGGGTAGTTGGGTCAGGTAATTGGATAGGTGGGTAGCTGAGCCGGGGGTGGGTGGGGAAAAGGTGGGTGAGAGGATTGTTTGGTCAGAGGACTAGTTACGTTGGAGTATTATTTGGATGGTCAGGAAGGCTGGTCAGGTATTTGCATGTTTGGGAGAGTAGTTGCGTTGGGTCAGGAAGGCTGTCAGGTAGTTGGGAGAGATAGCCATGTCAGTGAGGTCAGTGGGTTAGGTCAGAAGGGTAGTTGGGTGGTCGGGAGGGGTAGTCAGGTCAGGTCAGGGGTTAGTTGGGTGTTCAGGAGTGTAGTTGGGTCAGGTCTGGTGGGTTGTTGGATAGTGGGAGGGGTAGTCACATTGATAAGATAGTCAGGTCATGCGGTGGGAGGGGTGTAATCAGGTCAGTTGAGTAGTCGTGGAGGGCAATCAGGTTGGGAAGGTAGCTGGAGGGTCGGGGAGAGCTAGTTAGCAGGTTGGGGGTTTGATTAGGAGTCAATTCTGTCGATATCCAGGTGTTGGCGGTTTTAATCTGTCTAACATTTCTTCGATAACTATCCAGTTAAGTTCCACGTAGCTGTCTGAAGTCTCCAAATCTAAATCAGAGTCTGAGACATTCATGGACGGTCCCAGGAAGCAGCGGAATTATCCATCAGATATTGAAGCTTCCCAGGCAATTCCACATGCCAGGTCTTGCACAGGGTCCTGAAATGCATCTTCAGTCGTATGTCCAGTCTCTAATGATCCAGAGGCCTGAAGATTAGGCCCATAAAGCCTCCAAATCACTCGCTTAGGTTTCAGCCTGTAACTTGTAGTATAACGGTCTGGCACATAAAGGGTTAACATGGGACTGAGTATATACCTCCCACACAGTGGTGTAAGAGAACACATGACCTGCACCTAGGCATCAGTGTAGTGTTAGACAGAGCCATGTATAGAAGCAAGCATGGAGACAGCTCCTAGCTTGGACATTTATGTGCCCATGTATATAGTTTCTAGTAGTGAATAAATACTTACTGTTAAACTACGTAAGACTACAAATACCTTAATAAGACTTACCAAACTATGTCTAACACCTTACAACACAAATTACTCATAGATATTTGTCATTCTATATATAAATACCCCAAATCACCTAACTCTTTGTTTAGATTCTAGTAATTTGCAGGGTTAGAATGTTGGCACTTGCCTTTGTGTCAATTTTGTCCAATAATGAGTGACTACCAATTTTCTTAGGACAGGTCATTCAAATCTTGGCCAACACTCCAGACAGTCTGACGGCATCTGTATTTTCCACAAGATTGATGGTGTGAAATATCTGTTCAATGTTCATTGTCTTTCCGTGAACATCATTGCCATACGACCATCTCCTCATGTATATGTTTCTTATGGGATACCGGATGGTTGCTCTTGTGGCATGTACCAGTTATGTACAGACTGTCTGGATCAGCGCACGGCGCTTTGTAGGCACATCAGCCTTTGCTCTTGTGCGCTGCCAATTCCCCTTTCTGCTGCAGGCCTTGCAGAATTGCTTGGAAAGATTGGCATTTCCTTGGCGTTTGCAGAAGGCCGCAACTTCCACATGTCTTGTTAGTTTGAGGTGTTCTAGGTGAGTGCATCAATAATTGGGGTTGTGCTTAGGGCTTGTAAGCTTCGTCGACCTATGAGGATCACTTTGTATGTACATCCATCCTTGAGTAACCCTTCCATGCTGTATGTTTTGGTTATCTAGCAGATTATTCTGGAACTCTTCCGTGGAAGTGAACGTGATCAACAACTCAACAATTCTGTCTGCTAGCTCTGCATCTGAAAATCACAGCATGAACCCATTTCTCTGCATCTGCTGGCAAAGTGGTCTATGGATTCTGTCAAAATGAAATGAATCCTAATCAATGAATATGGAAGTCTAATCAATACTGAGCCAGGTATCTTGTGGGGATCCTTTGGCTCTTCTGCTGTTAATGCTGATGTTTTCAGCCTTCATTGCCTATTGTTAGACAGTTTTTTATGGCTTGCTTGTCTGGTTCAGACATACCTGAATCAAAAACCAAAACTCAGTATGCAGTTAGAATTTGGATAGGAGGTCAGCAGCACCAGCGTGCAGGCTGGGGGATTGTGTGGACATTCTGACAATATCCCTTTGACCTTTCTTTAATACCTGTGATGAGCGTTGCTGTAGATGCTTTCTCACGCTTTTCTAAAACTCTAGCCATCATAATCATACTTCACTGGTCCAACTTTTAGAACTCTCTTCTTTTGTCTGACTTGCTGGCCCACAGCCTGGTCACTCACCTTTCCCAAATGATCTAACCCAGTGCTGGTCCTCTCAATACCCCGTCCCACTCAATGAACTGACAGGCGATGTGCTGCACTCTCACCACAATGGCTCCACCTGCTTACCAGCTCTTTATTTGAGCGGCATGTTTTCAAAGCTTTTTAATCCAGTCAGCGGATTGAGTTTTCAACACTCTCTGATGCCAAGGCTTCATTGGGGTCTGACCAGAACGTCAACGGCTGTCTCATGCCATACAGCATGATCTAAAACTGTTCACCATGTGGCATCTACACACAACCTTGCTGCTAGGCTGATCACTGTGTCATTGAGAGGGGACAACTGCTCTAAACCATGTTGTGTTTTTTATAATGATACAAAGGCACCCATCAGTCATAAGGATTGCCTCACTTATTGATATTAGCACTTGGGAACATTTATACTGAAGCATAAAGACTGCAGATATCAGAGCTACAGAGCTGTGTATGTACCATACTGAAACGCAAAAGTGAAACTAAAACAGGATCACATGGCACACTTCCCTTCCAATGGTGTCATGCTCCCAGCCCTTAAAAGCATATTACAACATAAACCAGCCTGAGCCTCTCAATTAGATTCCAGCCTGTAACCCAGACCTGGAACATTTGCTATTGTGTAAAACCATCCCACTGGTCCCTTTGATTGGTTTCCACCTCGTAAACCACACCAGGATATCTGTAACTTTATATATAAACAACACAAATCTGCTGAGCTCTCACCCTGTTTCTTTGCTAGGATCTGATGGGATGTCATTCAAAAATGGCCCATAACTCTGAGTGCTCCCTTTACTTTCTTAAGATGTAAAGAGTTTGACCCTCAGACTGACTGTTCTGTTACTCAGCCCCATGGCCTCAAATTGAATGACCAATTTTTAAAAAATTCTTAGAAAGGAAAGCAATTGGAAAATGAGAGCAATCTAGGAAATGAACAACTGGAGTCAAGTTTGCTACTGATTTGAATACATACTGTGGTGTAAAGGGCAGAAACAACATCCATATTGGTGCATTGAAGAGACTGCAGAGCCTGTCAGAAAAACCAAAAGCATTGTAAAACAGACAAGAAATAACACCTCATTACGGGGAGGAGACTCGGGATTGAAAGCAGCGCATGACCCAGTGAGAGGTTGATGGAGACTCGGAGCGGGAGTTTCAGGAAGAGGCAGTGGGAATTTTGGGAGGTTCCAGATGGGAGTTCCAGGAGGTTCTGACCAGGAGTGCTGGGGAGACTCTGGTGGGGGTGGGAATGTCAGGGGGACTCGGGACTAGGTGCGCCTGCTGGAGTTTGTAAACAGAAATTGAGGTGTAGCAATACAGGAAAGTCATAACTGGTGAGTACCGCTGTTAACACATTGAGTCTCAACAACTGGAAGATTAACAACAAAGAAAATATTAAATATTAATAGTAAGTAACAAGTGAGTAGATGATGATTAACTTTTTTAAGTAAGGTTTATTACAATTAGTAAAGTATCATTAGGATTCGTCAGTACAGTAAATCTCTGTTTTAAATGACCACTTTTAAAGTGGTTTCATTTTCATAGAATCCCTACAGTGCAGAAGGAGGCCATTTGACCCATCAAGTCTGCATCAACCACAATCCCACCCAGGCCCTATCCCCATAACCCCACATATTTACCCTGCTAATCTCCCGGACACTCAGGTCAATTTAGCATGGCCAATCAACCTAACCCACACCTCTTTGAAGTGGGAGGAAACCAGAGCACCCGGATGAAACCCACGTAGACATGGGGAGAATGTGCAAACTCCACACAGACAGTGACCCTAGGCCGGTATTAAACTGGGGTCCCTAGCGCTGTGAGGCAGCAGTGCTAATCACTGTGCAACCCCAAGCACTTTTAAAGGGCTTTATTTTTGTGTGTCTGGGTTCCATTTAGAGTGCAATATTCCCCATTTTGTGTGTAAGCTGTATGATCACGCCATCGTGTGACCAGGCCCAGTGTTTCTGTGTCGAGTCTGACATTTTTTGGTGCCATTTTGTCCTTTCTATACATTCGAGGAACATTGTTGTTTTGCTGCATTTTAAGGTATTCCCTGAACGACACCAAACTTCATCTTGAAGCTGGTGTTTTTTTACTGTACCCTGTACGAGTTGAGGAACTCTGTCGGACTTTATTCTTTGGAAGAATTCTCCAGTGCACTGCATTTTACGGCACAGATAACTCAGTGTACTGTAAAACTTTGTTTTTCAAATGTCTTTTCTGCGGAAACAGTATGCACCCGAGAAACTGCTGTAGACTCCTGTTTTTCAAAGAATTCTTGGTTTTACTGCTCTGCATTGTACAGTACCTGTGCTTGAGGAGCCTGTTGTAAACTTGGTATTTGACCTGTTGTAAACTTGGTGTTTTAAAGAGGTCTTTCCAAGGAAGAAGCCTACAGGCAAGGCAGCAATCTTAAAGTTACTTACTGTACAGTACAGCATTCCAGACTGTATGGTCCAGTGTTTCCATTTTTACATTGATTTTTCTGGGCACAAATCATCCACAGGAACCTAACTCTGGTGTTAGCACTGATTCCTACAGAAAACCGTGCTTCACTTAACAGGGTTTCACTCAGAGTGGCGATTTTCAGGAATGTAACCATCACTTTAAGGGAAAACTCCCTGTACTAGGAAGGATTATTAATAGTAGCAGGTGTTTAATATGGGTAAGATTTTTATTTTAGCAGTAGCAAGTATCTAATAAATAAAGAAATGGCAGAGCTGTTCCAACCTCAAGAGTGCCCATCCACTGCTCAGACTGCTTCCCATATCCTGGAGAACCATTGTTGTAAGTTGCAGCCGTTTGAGCTCCATGTTTTGGAATTTGAGTCACAGCTGGAATCACAGCGGTGCATCCATGAGGCTGAAGGCTCGGTGGATAGCATGTTTACAGGGAGAGTATGCAGGGAGAAGGGTGTCCAAAACTAAGGGGTCATAGTTTGAGGATAAGGGATAAACCTTTTAGGACTGAGGTGTGGAGAAATTTCTTCACCCAGAGAGTGATGAATGTGTGGGATTCACTACCACAGAAAGTAGTTGGGACCAAAGTGTTGTGTGATTTCAAGAAGAAATTAGATATAACTCTTGGGGCTAAAGGGATCAAGGGATATGGGTGGATGGCGGGATCAAGGTATTGAATTTGATGATCAGCCTGATCAAAATGAATGGCGGAGCAGGCTCAAAGGGCCGAATGCCCTACTCCTGTTTCTACTTTCTGTGTTTATGAAATCGTAAAAGGGTGATAATATGAGGAGTTGGGATGATGAGGGACCATAAAAGGAATTTACACATGGAGACAGGGGCATGGCTGAGGTATTAAATTAATACTTTGCTCCTGTCTTTAACTAAGGGAAAAGATGCTCCCCGGGACATGGTAAAAGATGAGGTAATTCAGACACTAGATTGATTTAAAATTGAAAAGGAGATGTCTGCGTGGGTTTCCTCTGGGTGCTCCGGTTTCCTCCCACAGTCTGAAAGAACTGCTGGTTAAATGCATTGACCTGAACAGGCGCTGGAGTGTGGCGATTAGGGGAATTTCACAGTAACCTCATTGCACTGTTAATGTAAGTCTTACTTGTGACCAATAAATAAACTTTACTTTTTACGAGGAGGTATTGAATTGGTTATCTGTACTTAAAGTTTATAAGGCACCAGGACCAGATGAAATACACCCGACGTTACTGTGAGAAGTGAGAGTGGAAACTATGGAGGCACTGGCCACAATTTTTCAATCTTCCCTAGACTCAGGTTTGGCACCAAAGAGCTGGAGAATTGCCAATGTTACACCCTGTTCAATAAAGGGTGTAGCAACTACAGGCCAGACAGTTTCATTCCAAGGGTGAAGAAACTTTGAGAAAAATAATTCAGGACAAAGTTAATAGTCACATGGACAAATACAGGTTCATTAAGGATAGCCAGCAAGGATTTATTAAGGGAAAATCATGTTTAACTAACTTGCTGGACTTTTAAAGAGGTAATAGCGGGTTGATGAGGCTAAAGCTGTTGATGTGGTGTACATGGATTTTTAGAAGGCATTCGATACAGTGCTTCACAACAGACTTGTGGAGGTTGAGAGGCGACTTAATAGAGGTTTATAAGATGATGAGGGGGATAGATAGAGTGGACGTTCAGAGACTATTTCCTCGGGTGGATGAAGCTGTTACTAGGGGGCATAACTATAAGGTTCATGGTGGAAGATATAGGAGGGATGTACAAGGTAGGTTCTTTACTCAGAGAGTGATTGGGGTGTGGAATGGACTGCCTGCTGTGATGGTGGAGTCGGACACTTTAGGAACTTTCAAGCGGTTATTGGATAGGCACATGGAGCACACCAGAATGATAGGGAGTGGGATAGCTTGATCTTGGTTTCGGAAAAGGTTCGGCACAACATTGTGGGCTGAAGGGCCTGTACTGTGCTGTACTGTTCTATGTTTCTATGTTTTCTATTAAACGTTAGAGCTCATCGAATAAAAAGAACAATAACAACATTGGTATGAAAACTGGCTGAGTGACAGGATAAGGTCCAACAGGTTTATTTGGTAGCAAAAGCCACTAGCTTTCGGAACAGGCTGTACCTTCGTCAGGTGGGTGGGAGTTCCACCCACGACGAAGGAACCACCTGGCGAAGGAACAGCCTGTTCCGAAAGCTAGTGGCTTTTGCTACCAAATAAACCTGTTGGACTTTAATCTGGTGTTGTTAGACTTCTTACTGTGTTTACCCCAGTCCAACGCCGGCATCTCCACATCATGAGTGACAGGAAACAGTAGTGGTGAATGGATATTTTTCAGTCTGGAAGGAGGTTTATTGTGAAGTTACTCAGCAGTCAGTGTGGTGTCTTGGCTTTTTCTGATATATTAATGACCTAGACCTTGGTTTACAGGGTGCAATTTCAAAGTTTACGGATGATATAAAACTCAGAAGCATCATGAACCGTGAGGAGGATAGTGTAGAACTTCAAAAGAACATAGACAGGTTGATAGAATGGGCAGGCCGGTGGCAGATGAAGTTCAATGCAGAGAAATGTGAAATGATTCATTTTGGTAGAAATAAAATGGAGGACTGTATAAATAAAGGGTACAATTCTAAAGATAATGCGTAAGCAGCAGTATCTGGATGTATATGTGCAGAAGTCATTGAAGGTGGCAGGATAGGTGGAGAGAGAATAGTTAATAAAGCACACAGTATCTTGGACTTTATTAATAGGGGCATAGAGTACAAAAGCAAGGAGGTTATGTTGAACTTGTATAAGTCATGTGTTCGGTTGCATCTGGAGTACTGTATCCATTTCTAGGTGCCGCACTTGAGGAACAATGTGGAAGGCGATGGAGAGAGTGCTGAAACGATTCACTAGAACGTTCGCTGGCTTCAATTATGGAGATAAATTGGAGAAGTTAGGACTGTTCTCCTTTCAGGAAAGAAGGCCAAGTGGAAATTTGATCGAGAAATTTAAAATCATGAGGGGTCTGGGCAGTATAGATCGGGAGAAACTGTTCCCACATGTGAAAGAATCGAGAACAAGATGACACAGATTTAAAAGAAGCAATAGTGATACGAAGATCAGTATTTTATGCAGCGAGTGGTTGGGATCAGGAATGCTCTGTCTGAGAGTGCTGTGGAGGTAGGTACAATCGAAGCATTCTAAATGAAATCAGACTTTTATCTGAAAAGCAAGATTAATAGGGAGAAGGCAGGGGAATGGCACTCAGTCAGTTGCTTATTCAGAGAGACAGTACAGACACAAAAAGCCAAATGGCCTCCTTACGCACCGCAACAATTCTGTTATTGAAGGTAAGGCAAAGGTCAGCGAGATCAGGGGGCAAGTTAGAGATGGCAGGGGATGGGATAGAATGCATGTGTGTGCAATATAAAGCTCCCTCTTCACTGTCCTATCAATGTGTCACAGCTGAAATGCTACTAAAGGTGCAGGAATTTCCCATTCCCACAACCCTCATGAACTGTGCTGTATTATGAGCTAAATGTATTTTCTATACATTACCCCTGTATCGACCAGATTAAAGAGACTTTCATTCAGAAGTATTTGAACCCAAACATCAGAGGTGAAAGTGACTAATCCACAAATTCACACATCATGGAAGAGGTTTGTCTCCAATAAGCTTTTCAGATATCAAATTTATGTCCAAAGATGTGTGGGTTAGGTTGATTGGCCATGCGAAATTGACCCTCGTGTCAGGGGGATTAGCAGGATAAATGTATGGAGTTACGGGGATAGGGTCTGGGCGGGATTGTGGTCAGTACAGACTCAATGGGCCGAATGGCCTCCTTCTGCACTGCAGGGATTCTATTCCATTTCAACAAAAATAAAAAGTGGGGGACTTGCCTTAGCAGCATCTTTCCTTTCAAGCAGAACAGGAGAACTTAAGCTGTTTATAAGATACTGAAACAAAAAAAACAAGGAAATGTCAATGTCAGTAAGATATGAACAAATGTCTTTCTACTTAGAAATGGATCAAAGCCTCATGAAATGTGACAAGAAAACGCCAATCAGCTGAAATTCCCAAATAGCTGATGTACACTCACCCCCACCGCAGACTCCAGTCTTTTAATCTCCGACAGACCAGATTTTATATACGAACAAGGAGTAGGAGTAGGCCATTTGGCCCCTCAAGCCTGCTCCACCATTTAATAAGATCATGACTGAACTGATAGTGATCTGAAATCTGCATCCCACCTACCCCCAATAATCTATCATCCCCTTGCTTACCAAGTATGTATCCAACAAACAAATGTTCAAAGTCTCTGCTTCCACCACATTTTCAGGAAGAGAGCTCCAAAGACTCACAATCCTCTGTGTGAAAAAAAGCACACTTCATCTCCGTTTTAAATGGGCGACCTGTTATTTTTAAACAATGACTCCTAGTTCTAGATTCTCCCACAAGAGGTAATACCCTGTCCACAACCGTCCTGCCAATAACCTTCTGGATCTTATATGTTCAATCAAGTTACCTTTTCCTCTTCGAAACTCCAGTGGACACAAGCCTAACTTGTCCAGCCTTTCCTCATAAGACAACCCACCCATTCCAGGCATTAGCCGAGTAAACTTTTCCTGAACTGCTTCCAATGCAGTTGCATCCTTCCTGAAGTATGATGACGAATACTATACACAGTACTCCAAATGTATATAATTGAGCCATAACTTCCTGACTTTTGTATTTAATTCCCCTTGCAATAAATTATGACATTCTATTAGCTTTCCTCTGAAGTATCCTAATTATGTAACGGGTTGTAGGTTTTAACAGAAAGAAAAGAACATGGTTTGCACACGTGGATTCAAGCAAACACACAACAGGTTTTAATGAGGAGCTGCTCTCTGTACTGCATCAAGTACAAAATTTAAATTAAAATAGCAGCCTAAGCAGCCACCCAAATGATGACATCATCAAATCATGTGATCAGCTCTTAAAGCAAATGCAATTTTTTAAATATATAAGATCTTAATTACTTGTTGTACTTGCTTTCTAGCTTTTTGTGATTCATGCGCTAAGACACCCAGATCCTTCTGCAATCTCTCACCAGTTAGATAATATAGCTCTCTTTTACTCTTCCTGCCAAAATGAACAATTACTCATTTTCCCACATTATGCGCCATTTGCCAGATCTTTGCCTACTCATGTAACCTATCTATATTTTTTGTAGACTCTTTATGTCCTTTTCACAACTTTAGCAAATTTGGCAACCATCCGATCCATCTCTATACTTTGGCTGATATCATAGTCTAAAGGTTACATTATTAGACTTGTATTCCAGAAATCTGGCATAAAGCTCCTGAGTTTCAAACCCACCATGGCATTACAAATTACAGCAATGTGTTTCAGTCTTGGTAGTACTCTCATCACTGAGTTATCACATTCGTGGTTCAAATCCTACTCCAGGACTTCAGCATACAAATCAAGAGTGAAATCAGTATTGAGGGAATGCTGCACTTTGGTGCTGTCTTTCAGATGAGAGCTAAATGGTGACCCTGTCAGGTGGATGAGAAAGATCCTGTGGACTTTACAAAAAGTGTGGGCAGTTATCACCTGTCTGCTGTTGCTTTTCACTTTGTCTGCTTTGGCTGTTACTGCTATCTACAAATACCACCCTTACTGCTAAACATACGTTTCCTGAAACTACCAAAAACTAAATAAATGTTCAAAAAAGGATTGCAAAAGAGCTGTTTATAATGGACAATTTTCATAAATTGGCTAAATTTTGTTCCCCAGCATTCCTTGCAATCTTGAAAACCTGACATAGACTCGATGGTCAGAATCTAGCTGCCAGTCATGCCGGCGGGATTTTACAGTCCCACTGACAGTGCATCCCCGCCATGGGTTACCCAGTGGCGAGGGGTGTGTTCAGTGGGAAACCCTGTTGACAATGGCGGGACCATAAGATCCTGCTGCCTGTGAGTGGCGCACCCACACCCTGTGGTGAAACACACCGTGTAGAGGGAGTAAAATCCCAATGAGTGGCCACCCAGCCAATAATTATCCCCCAATCAACATCGCAAAAACAGTATGTGATCATTATCATCTTTGTTCTTTGTATTAGTGTCACAAGTAGGCTTACATTCACACTGCAATGAAGCTACTGTGAAAATCCTCTAGTCGCCACACTCCGACACCTGTTCGGGTACACTGAGGGAGAATTTAGCACAGCCAATGCACCTAACCAGCATGGCTGTGGGAGGAAACCAGAGCACCCGGAGGAAACCCACGCAGACACGGGGAGAATGTGCAAACTCCGTAAAGACATTGACCCAAGCCGGGAATCGAATCCGGGTCCCTGGTGCTGTGAGGCAGCAATGCTAACCACTGTGCCACCGTGCCATGACACTTGTGGGAGCTTTCTGTGCACAAATTGGCTGCTGTGTTTCACATATGGCCGTAATTACACCTCAAAAGTACTTGATTGGTCTTGGAAGATGCTATGAAAACAAAAGCTTTCCTTTTTTTGATTAAATAAATCTCAGCTATAAAGCTGGCATGAGTATTGGCATTGTAATGATCAGATTATCATAAAAACCCATTTAGTTCACTAATGTCCCATAGGGAAGGAAATCTGATGCCCATATCGGTCTGGCCTACTGTCAGAAACACTTGAATCACAGAAAATGTTTCATCAGTCCCCACGTCACCCTCAGTCACCACGTCACCCTCAGTCCCCACGTCACTGTCATACTAACCTTCAATCTCTGCCACTTCAAGGGTTGTTGCAATTGGTCGAGAGTTCTTGGTTTTTTAGTTATTTTTGCAACACTTAGAAAGACGGCAAAAGATGTTGTACGGAACTGTTGCAGATAGTATTCGTGCCTGTAAAGGATCAGAGCTAGTGTCACACAGAAATGCTAATGATCCCAAACGCTTGTCGTCCCAAAAACACAGACAAGCCTCCTTGTTACTTGAAGGCCTAAATCTGTTGACAGGATCTCACGCTCCTTCCATGCAGGTGGGCCTTTCCATCTCCACACCGGCGCACTGCTCCCAAACCCAGCCCAGCAACAAGATTCCCCCTCATTCAGCAAGACGGCTGCCCTCTCTGGTTGGACATTTACCTGAACATGCCACCACATGGCTTAAGTGACCCACAGTCACACCCTCACATTCCTGCCATTCATTACCTTGTGCATCCATCCTCATGGAGCTCTGCCTTCCCTCATCAACTAAACAGACGGTTATCCAACTGGATGTTTCTTGACTGTCAGTCAAATAGTCCTCTCTCCCCCATGTCTGGCATCATTATAATGAATAAGCAACAAGCAGATAAAAAATACACCTTTCTTTTTAATGACCAAAGATTCTCCTCCTGGAATTGCTCACAAGTTTGGACATTCATCTTTAATTCCTCAAGGCTCTAGGACAAACCCTCAGTATTGGCAGCCGTTCTCAGGGGAGGACACAAAAGGAAAAGGGACAGAAAATGGCTACCACAGGCCTCAGGCTCCACGGCAGCTTCCTCCTGTAACCTGGACAGGCCAATTATTGGCCAGATTGAGAAGGACCTTTTAAATTTTAATACACTGCCAAGTTCACTGTCATAGCAAGCAGTGTTGTAAGGACACAAATAATAAAAGGTATGTCAACAGGCATTTCAGCAAACCACACATTCATTTCAAATTGTCAATACACTTAATAAAATGAGATACATTCTTATGCTCCCTGCGACAGCTGGAGAGAAACTGCAGAAACATCTGCGTGGAGCAACTCCTAGGCAGATTTCTCAATTCAGTCTGCTGGACTCAGTGCTGAGGGAAACGTAACTCCGACAGATTACCTTGGGAGCGTTTGATGGGGACAGTGTAGAGGGAGCTTTACTATGTATCTAACCCAGTGCTGAGGGTGTTTGATGGGGACAGTGTCGAGGGAACTTTATTCTGTATCTAACTCCGTGCTGTATTTGCTAGGAGTGTCGATGGACACTTTATGCAGTAAGCTGGAATATGATGCAAATGGCGATTTGGTTTTAACTGGTTAATGTTAAGCATCCAGTTGGATATGCTCTTACCTGAGTTTTCTTTTCTTTTGTTCTTCGGCTTGTTGTTGTTTGGTACTCTTGACCTGACAAGTCACACGCTCCTGGCTGATTATGTGGGGTATCTGTTTGATGGACTGTGGGTCCTCTCCTGACCACTTTGTTGGCAATGGTGGAAACACCTGTTTCAGATTCATAACAACAATCCTCAACCACAGAACAAATGGAATGAAATATCCTCGTGAATATGCACCCTTGGCTCCTTCACTTCTCTCATTAAAGAGGGAAATGAAGAAACATTTCAATGGGAAAGCTGCTCAAGGGTAGGGGTGATATAGCAGTGAAATTGAATTCCAGTAAAGTGTGGACCAATTGCAGTCATTTCCAACTCAGTCTGGGCACGTTTCTGAGCTGACTGAACTCTGACCTTACTTAAAGAAACAGGCAAACTGCAGTCACCAGTCAGGTTGCTCCTGGGGAACAGAGGACAGGAATTGGGAATAGTTTCCACTGAACAACAGATTTGGGAGAAGATCGCAAAAAACTACAGCCTCAGAAAAGTACTTTTTACCTAATGTAGCACTGGGTCCTGCAGGCAACACTTAAATACTGATCTGCTTCCAATTATGTAACCAGTGCAGTGCAGCAGTGAAGAGATCTGGTAGGTCAAGGCCTTAAATTGGTCTTCTTAATCTGCATGTTTAATACAAACTGCAAAATGAGTTGGATTTCTCACCCTTCAATTTCACCCAAAACTCTGCTACCCAGGTCATAGCCTGCACCTTAACGTCCATTCACATCACCATTGTGCTTACTACCTATCATGGCTCCTATCCAAGCAAACCTTGGCATTTTAAAATTCGCATCTATGGTTTAAATCCCACCATGGCCTCGCCCTTCGCTATCTCTGTAATTTCCTCCAGCTTCACAGCCCTCTGAGATGTCTGTGTTTATATAATCTGGCCCCTTGAGCGTCTCCAATTTATATCACTCCAGTATTTGTGGTCGTCCCTTTAGCTGTCAAGGCCAAAGTTCTAGAATACCCCCCCTGCACCTCTCTGCCTTTCTAACTCCCTTCCCTTTTAATGCAGATCCTTAAAACCTACTTCTGTAAAGTCACCTGCCGTAATTACTCCTACGTGGCTCAGTGTCAATCTTAGACCAATCCTGCTCCTGATTTGATTTGATTTATTATTGTCACATGTAATAGTATACAGTGAAAAGTATTGTTTCTCGTGCACTATACAGACAAAGCATACCGTGCATAAAGAAGGAAAGGAGAGAGTGCAGAATGTAGTGTTACAGTCATAGCTAGGGTGTAGAGAAAGATCAACTTAATGCAAGGTAAGTCCATTCAAAAGTCCAATGGCAGCAGGGAAGGAGCTGTTCTTGGGTTGGTTGGTGCGTGATCTTGGGCTTTTGTATCTTTTTCCCCGACAGAAGAAGGTGGAAGAAAGTATGTCTGGAGTGCGTAGGGTCCTTAATTATGCTGGTTGCTTTTCCAAGGCAGTGGGAAGTGTAGACAGTCAATGGATGGGAGGCTGGTTTGCGTGATGGACTGGGCTTCGTTCACGACCTTTGTAGTTTTTTGCGGTCTTGGACAGAGCAGGAGCCGGTGCCTTAAGACATTCCATTAAGTTAAAAATAAATGCAAGTTGTTGTTTCTTACTGGGAGTCAAAAGCAAGCTGATGACCACAGAATTGTAGTGAAACCTGGCAGTGAGGGCAACAAATCCCTGTCATCAGTAAGTCCCTGAATCAGGTATGGTCAATGAATTGATTCATTCAAATGCTGGACAGCATCACCCAGGTTAAGGAGTGGAATTTTATGACTCCTCAAGATTTTCTTGGCCCAATGATGTCAGTTCAATTTTGAATGGCTCACTGCATTATCCCCACCTCACCCCCACCGCAACAGCATGGTAAAATTCCACTCTGGGTTGCTTTACCTCTTTAAAACATTGAGCTTCCTTTTTCGTATCAAACAAGGAGACCATTGGATACTCAAATATTTCTGTTGAGTCTGACTGTGATTCTTCTTCCTCAATCATCTTCGAAAGCTATGAGGAAATAGCAACACATTAGCTCAAAAATAACACAATTATTATCCTCAATATAGTAAATTGATTTGGAGCAGAGTTTTGAGCCCTCCACACTCACCCCATCAAACGCTCCCAGAACAGATACAGCACAGGATTAGATACAGAGTAAAGCTCCCATTACACTGTCCCCATCAAACACTCCCAGAACAAGTACAGAATGGGGTTAGACAAAGAGTAAAACTCCCTCTACACTATTCCCATCAAACATTCCCAGAATAGATACAGAATGGGGTTAGATACAGAGTAAAGCTCCCTCTGCACTGTCCCATCAAGCACTTGGGATTCCCCTCATTGTGCTGTGTGGCACTATGACCATCCGAAATGGGATAGATTTCAAACAGTTCGAGCAACTTAAGACTTAGGACCATAGAGTCCCCACAGTGCAAAAAGAGGCCATCCGGCCCATCAAGTCTGTACTGACTCTCCAAAAGAGTGTCCCACCCGTCTGCCCTATCCGCATAACCCTGCGCAATCAACATGTGTAATCCACATCACCTGCACATCTTTGAATACTAAGGAGCAATTTAGCACAACCAATCCATCTAACCTGCACAGCTCTGCACTGTGGGAGGAAACCTACGCAGACCCGGGGATAACGTGTAAACTCCACACAGATATGCAGGGCCCGATTTTACCATCGCATTGCATCCGTTTTCAGGCGCGAAAACTTGGTAAAGTCGGGCATGAGGCGAGCAGCGTGATCTGCGCCTGCCTCTGCACTGGTTCCCCCTTTACCAAGGCCTGAAAATGGTCACGGGCGGGGCCGCGCCCGAAACGGGCACGATGGCCATTTAAATGCATTTGCATACATTTAAATTAACTTAATGGGCTGTACGTCCAACCTTGACGGCACTTCCCTCTTTACCACCGCGTTCACCCATCCAGATTCAGCGTGAAACAGACATGCTCCACAAAAGTCCGATTCAGGCGCTCCAGCTAGTGAGGAGGTAAGTGCCGAGCGTCCGACAATTCTCTGCTTGAGATCGGTGGGGGGAGGGGAGGTGAAAAGGGGTCCACTGCCACTCTGCCTGTGATCAGTGGGTGGGAAGGGGGGGTCCGCTGCCACTCTGCTTTAGATCGGTGAGGGGAAGGAGAGAGGGGGCCGCGATCACTCTGGGTGGCGGGTGGGTGGGGGGATAAGGGGGTCAGTAATGTTGTGAGAATGGGGCAATATCTGTGGGGGTCAGGGAGAGGCATTATCTGGCCCGAGAACGATGTGGCAGGGGAGCCGAATTCTATCTTTTTTTCTGCGCATGTGCAGTTGGAGGCGCCGATCGGAGCTGCAGGGTTTCGGGCGCGTTAAGCTTTGCCCACAGGCAGAGTGCGTGTGGGGGTACCTCAGAACAGGTCTAAAAGTCATATCTGAAACACTCCCAGCTTCAGGTCTGCCCAGCACTTAGAATCAAAATGGCAAAATAGGCCCACACAGACAGTGACCCAAGGCCGGAATCGAACCTGAGTCCCTGGCACTCTGAGACAACAGTGCTAACCACTGTACCCCTCTGCCTTGGTATCTATGGGGTCCTATGAGCCAACAGCAGCAGCAGTAGAATTAAACGCAACCACAACCTGTAACCTCATGGCCCGACTATTACCATCAAAAAAGAGACCTCCCCTGGCTCAATGAAAAGGGTAGTCATGATCCGAAAGCTTGTGTGGCTTTTGCTACCAAATAAACCTGTTGGACTTTAACCTGGTGTTGTTAAACTTCTTTCAATGAAAAGGGTGCAGAAGTCCAGGAGTAACACCCAAATGTCAGCCTGATGAAGCTACGACACAGATCTGCTTGAGTGCCAAACAGCATGAGCAGCATGTGATAGACAAAGCTAAGCAATCCCATAAACAATGGATCAGATCTAAGCTCTGCAGTTCTGGCATATCCAGCTGTGAATGGTGGCAGACAATTAAAAACATCACTGGAGGGGGAGGCTCCACAAATATCTCCATCCTTAATGATGATCCTTAAAGACAAGGCTGAAGAATTTGCTACAAGTGCCGAGTAGATCAGAACCATAGAATCTCTACAGTGCAGAAGGAGGCCATTCAGCCCATCATATCTGTACCACCTTTCCGACAGAACATCCTATCCAGGCCCTATTCCCATATCCCCACGTATTTACCTTGCTAATCCCCATAACCTACACATCTTGGGATACTAAGGGGCAACTTAGCATGGCCAATCCACCTAACCTGCAAATCTCAGCCTCCTCTTGAGGTCCGCAGCATCACAGATATCTGTCTTTAAGTATATTTGATTCACTTCATGGGATAATAAAAAATGGCTGAAGGCACTGAATACTGCAAAGATCCCTGACAACTTATGGTAAACTACAAATGACTAGTGCTCCAGAACTTGCTACACTCTTAGCCAAGCTCTTCCAGTGCAGCCACAGCACTGCATCTACCCGGTAACATAGAAAATTGCCCAATTATGTCCTTTACACAAGAAGGACAATTCCAACCCAATCAATTATTGCCTCATGAGTCTACTCTTGATTCTCAGTAAAGTGTTGGAAGTGGTCATCAGTGGTTCAATCAGGCGACACTTGCTTAGCAATAACCTGCTCACGGACTCTCAGTTTGGGTTTCACCAGGGTCACTCAGCTCCTGACCTCATTATTGCCTTGATTCAAACATGGACAAAAGAACTGAACTCCAGAGATTAGGTGAGAGTGACTGCCCCTGACATCAAGGCTTCATTTCACCGACTATGATATCAAGGAACCCCAGCAAACAACAAAAATCAGGAGGAAACCTCTCTGCTGGTTGAAGTCATGCCTAGCACAAAGGAAGATGGTTGTGTTGGAGGTCAATCATCTTGGTCCCATAACATCACTGGAGTTCCTCAGGGTAGTTCCTAGGCCAACCATCTTCAGCTGCTGCATCAATTACCTTCCTTCCATCAGAAGGTCAGAGTGGGGAGGTTCGCTGATATTTGCGACTCTTCAGCACCATTTGCGACTCTTTAGATACTGAAGTCGTCCATGTCCAAATGCAGCAAGACTTGGGTAATATCCAGGCTTGGGCTTATAAGGTAATATTGGTGCCACACAAGTTCTAGGTAATGATCATCTCCAACAAGAAAGAATCTAATCATCACACTTAGATATTCAATGGCATTACCATTGCCGAATCCCCCACTATCAACATCCTAGGGGTTACCATTGACCAGAAACTGAACTGGACTAGCCATATAAATACTGTGGCTATCAGAGCAGGTTAAAGGTTAGGAATCGTGTGGCAAGTAACTTGCCTACTGATCCCCAAAGCTTGTCCACCATCTACAAGGCACAAATCAGGAGTGTAATGGAATACTCTCCACTTGGCTGGATGAGCGCAGCTCCAGCAACACTCAAGAAGCTCAACACCATCCAGGACAAAGCAGCTCACATGATCAACATCCCACCCACAAACATTCACTTCCCTCCAATGCACAGTGGCAACAGTGTGTACCATCTATAAGATGGATTGCAGAAACTTACCAAGACTCCTTAGACAGCCCCTTCTGAACCCAATACCACTACCACCTAGAAGGACAAGGGCAGCAGATACATGAACACCATCATCTGCAAGTTCCTCTCCAAGCCATTCACCTTCCTGGCTTGCAAATATATGATTTTCTTTCACTGCTGCTGGGACAAAATCCTGGAATTTCCTCCCTAATAGCCCTATGAGTGTACATCACATGAACTGCAGAGGTTGAAGGCCATGATGTGGAGATGCCGGCGTTGGACTGGGGTAAGCACAGTAAGAAGTCTCACAACACCAGGTTAAAGTTCAACAGGTTTATTTAGTAGCACAAGCTTTCGGAGTGCTGTTCCTTCATCAGGTGAGTGGGAGTTGAGTTCACAAACAGGGCATATATAGACACAAACTCAATTTAGAAGATAATGGTTGGAATGCGAGTCTTTACAGGTAATCAAGCCTTAAAGGTACAGACAATGTGAGTGGAGAGAGGGTTAAGCACAGTTAAAGAGATGTGTATTGTCTCCAGCCAGGACAGTTAGTGAGATTTTGCAAGCCCAGGCAAGTCGTGGAGGTTACAGATAGTGTGACATGAACCCAAGATCCCGGTTGAGGACGTCCTCATGTGTGCGATACTTGGCTATCAGTTTCTGCTCAGCGATTCTGCGTTGTCATGTGTCATGAAAGCCGCCTTGGAGAACACTTACCCAAAGATCAGAGGTTGAATGCCCGTGACTGCTGAAGTGTTCCCCAACAGGAAGAGAACATTCATGCCTGGTGATTGTCAAGCGGTGTTCATTCATCCGTTGTCATAGTGCCTGCATGGTCTCCCCAATGTACCATGCCTCGGGACATCCTTTCCTGCAGTGCATCAGGTAGACAACATTGGCCAAGTTGCAAGAGTATGTACCGTGTACTTGGTGGATGGTGTTCTCATGTGAGATGATGGCATCCGTGTCGATGATCCAGCACATCTTGCAGTGGTTGCTGTGGCAGGGTTGTGTGGTGTCGTGGTCACTGTTCTCCTGAAGGCTGGATAGTTTGCTGCGGACAATGGTCTGTTTGAGGTTGTGCGGTTGTTTGAAGACAAGGAGTGAGGGTGTAGGGATGGCTTTGGCGAGATGTTCAGCTTCATCGATGACATGTTGAAGGCTCCGGAGAAGATGTCGTAGCTTCTCCGCCCCAGGGAAGTACTGGACGACGAAGGGTACTCTGTCCACAGTGTCCCATGTTTGTCTTCTGAGGAGGTCGGTGCGGTTTTTTGCTGTGGCACGGCGGAACTGTCGATTGATGAGTCGAGCGCCATATCCTGTTCTTATGAGGACGTCTTTCAGCATCTGTAGGTATCTGTTGCGATCCTCCTCATCTAAGCAGATCTGTGTATATGGAGGGCTTGTCCGTTGGGGATGGCTTCTTTAACATGTTTAGGGTGGAAGCTGGAGAAGTGGAGCATCGTGAGGTTATCCGTGGGCTTTCAGTACAGTGAAGTGCTGAGGGGACCGTCCTTGATGGAGATGCGTGTGTCCAAAAATGCAACCGATTCCGGGGAGTAGTCCATGGTGAGTCTGATAGTGGGATGGAACTTGTTGATGTCATCATATAACTGTTTCAGGGATTGTTCGCCATGAGTCCAAAGGAAGAAAATGTCATTGATGTATTTAGTGTAAAACATCGGTTGAGGGTCCTGTGCGGTGAAGAGGTCTTGTTCGAACCTGTGCATGAAGATGTTGGCATATTGAGGTGCAAATTTGGTCCCCATGGCTGTTCCGTGTGTCTGGATGAAGAACTGGTTGTTGAAGGTGAAGATGTTGTGGTCCAGGATGAAGCGGATGAGTTGCAGAATTGCATCTGGAGATTGGCAGTTGTCGGCGTTGAGTACTGAGGCAGTTGCAGCAATGTTGTCGTCGTGGGGAATGCTGGTGTAGAGTGCCGAGACATCCATTGTGACAAGGAGTGCTCCTGGTTCAACTGCTCCATGTGTGCTGAGTTCCTGTAGGAAGTCCGTAGTGTCGCGACAGAAGCTGGGGGTTCTTTGTACAATGGGTTTCAGGATGCCCTCGACGTAGCCGGAGAGGTTTTTACACAGGGTCCCATTGCTGATTGCTTGCAAAATCTCACTAACTGTCCTGGCTGGAGACAATACACATCTCTTTAACCTGTGCTTAACCCTCTCTCCATTCACATTGTCTGTACCTTTAAGACTTGATCACCTGTAAAGACTCGCATTCCAACCATTATCTTGTAAATTGAGTTTGAGTCTGTATATGCCCCGTTTGTGAACACAACTCCCACTCACCTGATGAAGGAGCAGCGCTCCGAAAGCTTGTGCTACTAAATAAACCTGTTGGACTTTAACCTGGTGTTGTGAGACTTCTTACCGAGGTTGAAGGAGGCAGCTCACCACCACTTTCTCAAAGGAAATTGGGGATGGGCAGTAAATTTTGGCCTAGCCATATCCCATGAATGAATATAAATTTAACTGTCATATGCAAAGATCATACACTAACCGTTTTAATCTTCAGGTTTCCTTCGGAGAAATGGGCTGTTAACAAAGGAACAGTGAGAGGCATTGAAATAAACATTTAGAACAATAACAAAACCAATACATCTCCCTAAAGTGCTAAAGTTCCAATTGTACAGTCAAGTAGCCTTGGCAATATATGAAGTAAGATGCAGTGTGAAGCTAAGACTTA
Organism: Mustelus asterias; assembly: GCF_964213995.1. Taxonomy (NCBI): domain Eukaryota; kingdom Metazoa; phylum Chordata; class Chondrichthyes; order Carcharhiniformes; family Triakidae; genus Mustelus; species Mustelus asterias. Next base: position 77,121,410 of record NC_135812.1, on the reverse strand, counting down.
AACAAATGCTAAGAGAAGTGGTAATTCAGAGCATGTGTAGAACTATAGAAAGCAACCAAAGGCACAAAATAAAATTACTAACTGTAAGAAAGGAATCCAATATATTTCCAAGCAATATGGAGGCTAATAGTAAATGATTTTCATAAATAAATGAAGTAAGAAAGTGACCAAGGGAAATGTAAGTACATTAAAGAAAACCATAGGTAATATTACAATAGATAACAAGTTAGTGGCTGATTTATTAAACAAGCTTTGTTTCTTTTTTCACAAAAGAGTAAGAGGTAAAACATCAGTAATAAAAGGGAAACTAACAAGAAATGATAATATGTAGTGTTAGTAAAACAATGGCAATTATTTTTCAAGTTCTCTGGTTCAGGAATTGTGCCTTTGAATTTGCTAATGTCTTTCCATATCTAAACAAATGAGAAATCAGGGGCTAGGTTTTAGTGTGACAAAGTTCCTTTGGCAGCCCCCAGCCAAAAACTCCCACCTTCCTCCCTTTCTGAAGGGGAAGACCTGCCTTCGCAAGCTGCCAATCGGCTGGTACTCTGTGGTCTCAGGAATGCCAAGCAAGGAGCAGTCGGACTACCGGCAGAACCATTACCTCCCCCTCCCCCCGCAATACACACATAAGGGAACCTCCCCAATGGATCTCCCAAAAGGGCTTGCCCTGGCAGGGTCACAGTGGCACCAGGTTAGTACTGCCAGGTTGGCACTGCCAGGTTGCCAGCATATCCCTCTACATACTCTGGGATCGACAAACTGTAAATATAACTTTGCCAGTGTCACCCCTGATTCTTCATTTTAACTTAGTCAGATGCAGCAAGCTAAATAACTCACTAGGTCCCCAGGGAAGCTAAACAGAGCTGAGTCTGCATCCTTCATTCATACTCACATTTATGGAGCCCAGTTATTTGCTGAGTTGAAATACTGGCACAGCATCTTGCAGTTGCTGCTCCATTGTGATATCATGGAGCCTCCAGGTCATGATGCTGTTTGAGGTATAAGTTTAAAGTGTTGTACCTGGGGATTGCACACCATCTACTGTCCCCTTCCCTCACCCTCCCTCTGCACTGAATATAGTCCAGGATAATTTCATCTTCAGCTCCTTTTTCCTGTGATCCTGGTTTGCATTTAGTAAAGAACCTGAATGGTTTCTTGTCTATTTAACTTTAGTGATTCAGGAATATTTATTTTTCATTTCAATCATTCAACAGGAATGAGCTCCTCGGAGGATCTTCTTCACCAAACAAGGAATCTTTGGGCTTCAAGTCTCATTAGAGGGAAGAGAACTTTCCAAATATTGAAGTGCACATAAGCCACATGATTATATTTGATTAGGTGCTTAGGTCAATGGAAGAAGATTTTGTCTTGTAGGAATTGTGGGCCTGTGAGATTAATAGTGTCAACCAGTTCCGATTCAACAACAATGTTGTCACCTCTAATGCTGAGCAAGCAAAGGGTGCCCCAAATCCAAATCCTCTCCCTCCCTGGGCCTTCTTTTCCAGATAACCAGGCAGCACAGGATAGACCTGGGACCTTACCTTTTCACACATAACCTTAAGTTACAGAGACACACATTCAAACATGCACTTCCAACCACAACGACCAGTTTCACAGTGGTAATGTCACTGGGCTAGTTAGTCAGTGGTCCATAATGCTCTGGCATGCTACCACTCGGACTGGTAAAATTCAAATTCAATTAATAAAAATCTAGAATTAAAGGTTCGTCGCCGTAATGGCAACCATTAAATTATTGGGTGGTCATTAAAAACCCATATTGTGACTCCAGACCCACACAATGTGGTTGATTCATAACTACCCTCTGAAATGTCCTAGCAAGCCACTCAGTTAGCGAATCAAAGAAGGTTTAGGGCACCGAAAGAGACCACTTGGTCCATCATTTCTGCACTGGCCAAAAGAAATGAGCCACCCAGTCTAATTCCACTTTCCTGCATTTGGCCTATAGCCCTGCGTGTTATGGAATTTGACGTGCATATCCATTTCTGCCTCTACTACCCTTTCAGGTAGTGAGTTCCAGACCTCTGCAAACCTCTGAGTGAAAGAAAATCTCCCCTCTAATCTTTCTACCAATCACTTTAAATCTATGTCCCCTAGTCATTGGCCTTTCCACTAAAGTAAATAGGCCCTTTCCATCCACTCTATCCAGCCCCCTCACAATTTTGTACATCTCAATCAAATCTCCCCTCAACCTCCTCCATTCCAAGAACAACCTCAGCCAATCCAAACTTTCCTCATAACTGCAATTTTCCAGTTCTTGCAACATCCCTGTAAATCTCCTCTGTACCCTCTCCAGTGCAATTACATCCTTTCTGTAATGAGGTGACCAAGTTGTAGCTGGAATAACTTTAACGAGGCCCACGATTTGGACCTCTTAGAATAGCAGCCCCCAGATTAAGGCAATAATGACTTGTCCAGTCAAGGAGCCCTGCATGCGTACATAACATGGAGTGTCAAGAAAAGGAATTAATGGCCACTTCTGGGTCTCACCTTACTGTCATTGGTATTTTACCTGTAGTTGTGAGTGCCTCTACCATTCAGAAAGCCCAGTAACCTTAGCAGCACGGGCTGGTCTCGAACAAGGGGCGGGATCTCCTTTGCAGGCTCCCTTGGCCAATTGGAGGCAACCCCATTTAAGGTCATTCTCCCATTTTTACCCTCCTTTTGGCCTTTTAAACCTGGACCCTCCCCATCCACTCATCCCCTAGCCAAGATCTCCAACTCCAGACTTACTGGGCTCCTCAGTGTGATGGGATAGTCTGCACACCCAGCAATGGCCGGTACTGCTACTGGGAGTAAAGAACTCCCGGCTGTCCAATTGGCTGGCAGCTCTCTGAGGTGGTATATCCTCTCGAGAAAGAGGTGGAAGTATCACCTCCAAGCAATTGATGTGGTTCCCAGTTTTAGACTGTATAGCTGTCAGGATCATGAGCAGCTAAATTCTCCTGATCTTTTAGCCAGGGGATCCGGGATTGGATCACAGTGACCCATAAAATCCAGCCCATCAAGCCATTTAAGACACAGAAGGAAGCTATTCGGCCCATCAATTCTATGCCAGTTCTCTGTGGAGAAATCTAGTCAATCCCATTGCCCTGCAAGTTAATTTATTTCAAATGCCCATCTAATTTCCTTTTGGTTATCATTGATCATCTCTCCTCCATCACTCTTTACAGGCAATGGATTCCATGTCATGACCACTTGTTGCATATAAAAGTTCTTCCTCATATTCCCTCTGCATCTCTTGGCAAAAACCTTTTATCTCTTGTCCCCGTAACATCAGCTAATATGATCAGTTTCTCATTGTCTACCTTATTCAAATCTATCAATGTATTGTACGGCTAAACATCCTTTCCTCCAAGGAGAACAAACACAGCTTCTCCAGTCTATTTTCACAATTGAAATCCCTCATCCGTGGAATCAGCCTGGTAAATCTCCCCTGCACCCTCTCGAGGATGCTCCTTAAAGTGTGGTGACCAGAATTGGGTGCAATACTCCAGCTGCAACCTAACCAGAGCTCTATGAAGATTCAGCATAACTTCCCTGCTTTTGTACTCATTAGCCCTATTCAAGAAAAATAGAATGAAAATATTTCTGTCTTTGTCCCATACTTCACAATCCATGGCAACTATCTTGTTAAAGTCATGTGCTAATGGAAGGCTTACAATAGGATGTGAAGGCATCCACTGATTTTCTTCTTTGCAGATTTCACACTTTCAGCTGATCTTGTCTGTCAGCCTCACATAGTCTTCATCAACCTGTGTTTCTAAGCAAAAATCTTTAACCTTCGCAAAGAAGGGTGACCAAATTGTACCTTAAAGACAACTTGCTTTTGTTTTCTCTGATTCTTGTCACTAATGCTTGTCTTGCACTCTGATGAGAAACATTAGGTTCTGTTAAGGGGATACAATAATAACCTGAGTGGATAAACTGCGGGTCCGCTAATTTCCAAAAATAGTTGCCTTATCAAGTTCCATGTCAAGTTTTGTTTGTGCATTTTTTCATTGCAGGTCTACTCAACATAGCACAGGTATCTCACTGGAGACTACGGCTGGGATTTTCTGGTCCCGCTGACCATTGGGATCATCCGGTCAATTGACTGTTGGCTGGTCTATCACACTCCCCCATGGCTGGTCCCACCACGGTGGGGCTGGAAAATCCCAGCCTACATCGTTCTTACTCCAGCTGTTTACATGGATATACAACTCTCTCTAATGACGTCAATGTGTTATCATTGCCAAACCTAAATCATGTAGGACTTCAATATTCTTTAACCACACAGCTATTAGTGGTTCAATGTAGCATTTTAATCAGTCTACAAGTTGACAAATAGGCACAACCCATACTTCACAGTTAAAGGAGTCCATGGCTAACAAATTCATCATAGGATTAAAACTCTTTGGCTGGAATTTTACCGCCTCGCTCGCCCGAGGCTCGTCAGATCCCACCCGAGTCCAACGGAGAATGTCATTCTGCGAGCCTCGCCTGCCCCAGAATCGTGGAACCTGGAGCCTGTTCAGATGAGACACTTAAGCACAATCCAGTAATTTAAACACTTGTATTAATTCTGGCAAAATCAAGCTGAGCATTTGGAAGGTTTTAGAGGGAACATGGAGTTTTGTCTCAAATTAAAGATTAAAGTCTTCCAGCCAGTGGAACTTATTATGCTCCTCTGTGGATGTGATACATGGTCAGCCTAACGGTGTCACATAAAACAATTGGATGTAATCCACCTTCGTTGCTTAAAGGTTTTGCTGAGACATGAAGCGATGGGACAAAATTCCTAACGCCAAAGTTCTTGCAAGGTGTCACATCCCTGGTATTGAGAGAATCGTGATGTGGAGATGCCAGCGTTGGACTGGGGTAAACACAGTAAGAGTTTTAACAACACCAGGTTAAAGTCCAACAGGTTTATTTCGTAGCAAATGCCATTAGCTTTCGGAGCGCTGCTCCTTCGTCAGATGGAGGGGATATCTGCTCATAGACAAGGCATACAGAGACACAAACTCAAGTTACAGAATACTGATTAGAATGCGAATCTTTACAGCTAATCAAATCTTAAAGATACAGACATGTGACAGTTCTCTTCTGTTGCAAGACTGTTCTCTTCCTGTGGGGGAGCACTTCAGCGGTCACGGGCATTCGGCCTCTGATCTTCGGGTAAGCGTTCTCCAAGGCAGCCTTCACGACACATGACAGCGCAGAGTCGCTGAGCAGAAACTGATAGCCAAGTTCCGCACACATGAGGATGGCCTCAACCGGGATCGTGGGTTCATGTCACACTATCGGTAACCCCCACAGCTTGCCTGGACCTGCAGAATCTCACTGGCTGTCCTGTCTGGAGACAATACACATTTCTTTAACCTGTGCCTAATGCTCTCTCCACTCACATTGTCTGTATCTTTAAGACTTGATTAGCTATAAAGATTCGCATTCTAATCAGTATTCTGTAACTTGAGTTTGTGTCTCTGTATGCCTTGTTTATGAGCAGATATCCACTCCATCTGACGAAGGAGCAGCGCTCCGAAAGCTAATGGCATTTGCTACCAAATAAACCTGTTGGACTTTAACCTGGTGTTGTTAAAACTCTTATTGAGAGAATCCTCATTGAAGCTGACTAACCTCCACCCTGACCTGACTAATCCATGATGTGACCTGACTAACCCCTGACCCGACCTAGCTGAACTCCAACCTGACTAACCCCTGACTCGACCTGACTAACCTCTGACCAGAACTGACTAATATCCAACTCAACCTGACTAACTTCTGACCCAATAATAGAAAATGCTGGAAAATCTCAGCAGGTCTGACAGCATCTGTGGAAAGAGAATAGAGTTAACGTTTCAAATCAGGATGACCCTTCACCAGGGCTGAAGACAAAGAAAGTCAGAACCTCTGACTCGAACTGACTAATTTAAAACAATTACCATCACCAGGAAAAGATATTGAGAAAACTATTAGAACTAAAGATTGAGAAGCCCAGGAGCAGATGGCCTACATCCTAGAGTCTTAAAATAAATGGCTGCTGAGATAGTAGATGCATGGGATGTAATTTTCCAAAATTCTCCAGATTCTAGAAAGGTTCCATCAGATTGAATAATAGCCAATATAACCCGTCCATACAAGAAAGGAGGGAAACAGAAAGCAGGAAACTATAGGCCAGTTGGTCTAACATCTGTCATAGGGAAATTGCTAGAATCCAATATTAAGAAGGTTATTAAGAAAATCTTAATACGATCAAGCAGAGTCAACATCATTTTGTGAAAGGGAAATTGTGTTTGACTAATTTATTAGAGTCCTTTGAGGAAGTAAGAAGCAATGTGGATAAAGGGGAACCTGTAGATGTGGTGTAAATGGATTTCCAAAATTTGACAAGGCGCCATATCAAAAGTTGCTACACAAAATAAGAGCTCATGGTTTTGGGGGTAACATATGAGCATGGATAGAGAATTGGTTAGCTAACAGGAAGCAATGACTAGGGATAAATAGGTTATTTTCAGGTTAGCAAATGGTTACTGGTAGAGTGCTGCAATGTTGGGGCCTAACATATTTACAATCTATATCAATGACTTGGTTGTTAAATTTGCTGATGGCACAAACATAGGTAGGAGAGTAAGTCATGAAGAGGATAAAGAGTCTACAGAAGGATTTAGATAGGTTAAGTGAGTGGACAAAATATTTGGCAAATGGAATACGATTTTCTCAACCAGAGGGTTGTAGAGGTCTGGAATTCAGTGCCTGAAATGGTTGTAGAGGCAGAAACACTCAACTCATTTAAAAGATATCTGGATTTTCACATCAAATGTTGTATTCAGCAGGGCTATGGAGCAAATGCTGAAAAGTGGGATTGAACTGGGTGACTCATTTCTCAGCCAGCACAGACACAATAGAACAAATGGCCTTTCTGTGTGGTAAACTTTCTATGGTTCTATAATGTGGGAAAATGTGAATGTGTCCACTTCAGCAGAGAGAATAGAAAAGCAGTATTTTTTTTAAATGGAAAGAAATTGCAGAACTCAATGTTACAGAGGGATCTGGATGTTCTGGCATACGGATCACAAAAAGGTTAGTATGCAAGAACAGAAAGTGATTAGGAAAGGAAATGGAATATTGTTTTTTATTGCAACTTAAAAAACAGATCTCCTTCTCAACTCTCCCTGCACCCAATATGACATTCGAGCATCAGTGAACCCAAGTATAGGCCGGGATTCTCCCAAAAAAAATCTAAGTTCCCAACGTGCAGGAAAACAGGAGTAATTCCCGTCGGTTTTTTTTAGCATACTTGCCAGAGCGAATCTTCGACACTCTGAGCATTGCAGAATGCCTCAGCCGGATTCACTCTGGAAAGTGGGGTGCCTATTCCGGCCTGACAGGCCGGCAGCATAGTGCTGAGCAGGCCACTGCGCATGCGCTAATCTGTCAGAATGGAAATTGGAGCATGTGCAGTGGGCCCCCATTCCCATCCTCCGATCGCTGGCTAGCCCCTGATCATGGGGCTTCCGATCACTCAGCCCCCAATCGCTGACCTCCCCGGGCCAGCCTCTATGTTCCCCCCCCCCCCCAAACCCCCCACCCAGCTCCAAACCCCCCCCCCCCAAACAGTCCCAACCCCCACCGCAACCCGATGGCGAGCCCCAATAGCCCTCACTCCCTCCCTCCCCCACTGATCCTCTTGCAAAGTGGCAGCGGGTTCCCCCCACCGATTGCCCCCCCCAAAAGGTCCCAGCCCCTTGGCACAGCCTGGTGCCCAGTAGGCAGTGCCACCAAAGTGTCTGGTGGGTAGTGCCAGTTTGTCCCTTGGGCAGTGCCAGAGTGCCAGGCTGGCACTGCCCAAAGGGCACCCCCCCTTACCTCCCGTCCTCCGAGGATGGGGGGGGGGGGGAGCCTCTATGGCCTCTGTTCCCTCCAGCACGGTCAGGACACCTGTTACACCTGTTTCCCATTAGTGGGGAGCAGTTGTAATCGCTACAGGAGGGAACCACTCCCAGCAAGGGTGGGGGGTGGGGAGAACTGCTGCCACTGATGTCTCCCGGTCTGTTGCACTACTCAAGCAGCGCAGCAGGCTGGGAGAATCCTGGCCCTAGTCTTTCCTCTCTGAGAGTCCATCTCTATCTTCTCTTTGGAGCACACAAACATCTTGCCTGAAAATGTCATCCTTGAATCCTTGTCTGCGTGGGTTTCTTCCGTGTGCTCCGGTTTCCTCCCACAGTCCAAAGATATGCTGGTTAGGTGGATTGACCATGCCCCTTAGTGTCTCAAGATGCGTAGGTTCGATGGATTAGCCATGGTAAATGTGTGGTATTACAGAATGTGGAAATGCTGGCGTTGGACTGGGGTAAACACAGTAAGAAGTCTCACAACACCAGGTTAAAGTCCAACAGGTTTATTTGGTAGCAAAAGCCACTAGTTTTCGGAGCACTGCTCCTTCGTCAGGTAAGTGGGAGTTCTGTTCACAAACAGGGCATATAAAGATAGTGTTACAGGGACAGGGCAGAGGAGAGGGCCTGGGTAAGATACTCTGACAGAGAGTCGGTGCAGACTCGATGGGCCAAATGGCCCCTTCTGCACTGTAAGGATTCTATGAATTCTGAATTGGGTTGTTAAGTAGCTGACAACCTAACAGCTACTGTTAGAACAAGTTTCTGTCATGCCTGATTCATGCACAGGGGAGTTGCCAGACCGTGAATTAAGATTAAAATGAGGCATGGCCATTAAATATGGCCATTCCTATTCATCTAGTGCCAATTGTTGACATAAGGGTTTTGAGTTGTGAGCCCTGCCCATTAGATCTGGATCAAGTGTGCCCAAACCTTTCCCCAGTAGGATTTTACAGTCAGCCAAGGGAGGAGATTTTCATCTATTCCAGTTGGAATGGGTTTAAATCCAGATTTGAAAGATAAACCCTAGTGTATTTAACACACTGCCCCACCCAGACCAACCATCTCCAATGGAAATGAGTCAAACATAAAGGAATTTCACGTCCCAAATATTAAATAGAGATTAATCTAGGCTCACACCATAATTGTTATGTTGTTGCTATGGAGATCTTACTCACTCTGTGCCTCTTGAAGTGCTGCCAATCCTGAGTCTCTGCCACCAAGTTTCTCCATAATCCTCTCTGCTGCTAATTACACATTTACCAGCTTCAGGATCAGTTGCTAGTAGGAACCAGTGTCCACATGTGGAAAATTAATAACACAGAGCAGTGTTAGCTCAAAATGTGGATCTATTGTCGGCCTAGTTAGTAAAGGCAGAGTGTAACAGCACCATACCGACCAGCAACAAGTCTGTCACATAGATTAACATAACTGGGATGAAAAGAAGAATGCCTCAGGGGTCCTGCTTTGATAAAGGAAATGCTTTGCAGAGTAGCAGAACCCTGTGAAGCTCTGTGAACCGAGGTTTGTGTTGGTGGCAGAGCAATCCACTTCCAACTTTGTGGCACTAATCAAGGAGGCTTTCTTAAAGGCAGCGCACTCTGGGATGAGTGCCAGTGTCAGGAACTTCTGCACACATTCCACAAAACAGGGGCCTCCTGACACCCAGCTCCATGTATATGCTGAGACATAATCTTCTGGAGCCATCCAACTGTGAAGGAGAAACTGCGGGAAGGTCTAGGTCTCCTGTGGGGCTGCCACCTGCTCACGCACTTCATTATTTTCCTCCAAATACGAATCAGAGAAAGAGAGAGAGAGAGGAATCCCCATGGGGAAAAGCAATTGCAGAATTTTGCTTCATTTTTAGGGAATTCTCCAAATATAAGTTTCATTAAAACTTGCAGGAGGAGACCATTCATCCCTCAGGCCTGTGCTGCCATTCCATTAGATCACGGTTGATCTGTATTTCCACTCTATCTACCTACTATTGTTCCAATTCCTTTATCTCAAATCTATTGATCTCAGCCCTGATTCACAGCCAAGCATCTGACCCCTTGACAGCCAACGAACTTGTGTGTGAAACAATAAATGTGTGTGCTCAGTCCCCATTTCGGGACACAGAGCCTCAAGAAGCCTGGTATTGAGTGCACTGCCTTAAATGAAATCACGACTTCTCACAGTTCCTGTTAACACCACTTCAAGATCGGATGAAATTCCTCTCGATGCCAATGTCTTGTGGTGAATAAGTTATTCTCTAGTTACTAGAGAGATCCCCAGAAGCTATGAATGATCCCATAGAATCCCTGCAGTGCAGGAGGTGGTTATTCGGTTCATAGGGTCTGCACTGACTCTCTGAAAATGCATCTTACCCAGGCCAACCGTCCCCATTCCTCTCCCCTTAGCTGATGTGTCAAATCATTCATTGTAGCTTCTTCACCAGAGAATGTTAAAAAGAAGATATCAAGTACGGCTCCATCTCCATCTCCAATCTTTCCAGCAATCCTGAGGGATCTCTTGGATCATTTCCTGAATTGCGCTAGAATCTGATACACCCACTGAAACATCTGAAGCTCCTGTTACCCCAATTATTCTATTCCCTTCTCTTCCACTAAATACAGCGACATGAACATTGATTTAACATTGTGTTATGTTTCCTCTAGTCAACTGCCTCTGATAATTACAAAGTATTAGATTGCAGCCAGTGACATTTGAAACCCTTTTGTTTCCAGCCAGGTTTCCTGTTCAAAGCTTTGAAAAAAGTACCAATTCATTCAAAGTGCACGAAATCTGAGCAACATCCACACTGGAAGTCAGGCACACTGCCAAGGAGCGATTAACAAAGCTGTAATTCTTAGCATCCCGTGAAACACAAACTATTCATTTTCTATTAACCAGTGATTCTCTCCCAGATGATTCAAGGAATGGTAGACTTGTAACACAGTATATGAAATCAAAGTAAACTTTCTGTTAGTCAACTTTGTAGCCAATTGTGGTTAAATAAATCTTCAACCTATTCAGCAGCTAGTGTGAGAGGTTGCCCACCTAAAATGTAAAGTTTATTTAGTAGTCACTAGTAGGCTTACATTAACGCTGCAATGAAGTTACTGTGAAAATCCCCTCGTCGCCACACTCCGGCACCTGTTTGGATACACTGAGGGAGAATTTAGCATGGCCAATGCACCTAACCAGTGCGTCTTTTAGAGTGTGGGAGGAAACCGGAGCACCCGGAGGAAACCCACACACACATGGGGGGAATATGCAGACTCGCACAGACAGTGACCCAAGCCAGGAATCGAACCCGAGTCCCTGGCATTTTGAGGCAACAGTGCTAAGCACTGTGCCACCATACCGCCCAAACCTCTCAAAATACCTGAGAAAGCAACAGAAGTATTGATCTAATTTCACTTTCACTGTTGAGGGAATTCTCCAAGTACGAGTTTCATTAAAACTTGCAGGAGGAGGCCATTCATCCCTCAGGCCTGTGCTATCATTCCATTAGATCACGGTTGATCTGTATTTCCACTCCATTTACCTACTATTGTTCCAACTCCTTTGTCTCAAATCTATTGATCTCAGCCCTGATCCACAACCAAGCATCTGACCCCTTGACAGCCAATGTACTTGTGTGTGAAACGCTAAATGTGTGTGCTCAGCCCCCATTTCGGGACACAGAGCCTCAAGAAGCCTGGTATTGAGTGGACTCTTGCAAATTATCAGTACTTCAGTGTGAAACTATTTTACTCTACACCATGCTACCAGCTAAACTATAGCAGTCTCAAAGTTATTCCGAGTTCTCCAGCACCACACTCTCTTGATGGGCTACCCCGGCACTGACACCATGGGGCGGCACGGTAGCACAGTGGTTAGCACTGCTGCTTCACAGCTCCAGGGTCCCGGGTTCGATTCCCTGCTCGGGTCACTGTCTGTGTGGAGTTTGCACATTCTCCTTGTGTCTGCGTGGGTTGCCTCCGGGTGCTCCAGTTTCCTCCCACAGTCCAAAGATGTGCGGGTTAGGTTGATTGGCCAGGTTAAAAAAATTGCCCCTTAGAGTCCTGGGATGCGTAGGTTAGAGGGATTAGCGGGTAAAATATGTGGGGGTAGGGCCTGGGTGGGATTGTGGTCGGTGCAGACTCGATGGGCCGAATGGCCTCCTTCTGCACTGTAGGGTTTCTATGATTTCTATGATGATGATGATGAAATGTTAAACTGAGGTCCTGTCTCTCCTCTAAGGGCACACGGAGTTGGGGGTAGTGTGTTAAAGTGGATTGGGGACTGGCTATCCGACAGGAAGCAAAGAGTCGGAATAAATGGGTGTTTTTCCGGTTGGAGGAAGGTAACTAGTGGCGTGCCGCAGGGATCGGTACTCGGGCCACAACTATTTACCATTTATATAGATGATCTGGAGGAGGGGACGGAGTGTAGGGTAACGAAGTTTGCAGACGACACAAAGATAAGTGGAAAAGTGAATCGTGTGGAGGACGGAGAAGATCTGCAGAGAGATTTGGACAGGCTGAGTGAGTGGGCGAGGATATGGCAAATGGAGTATAACGTTGAGAAATGCGAGGTTATACACTTTGGAGGAAATAATAACAAATGGGATTACTATCTCAATGGAAACAAATTAAAACATGCTACCGTGCAAAGGGACCTGGGGGTCCTTGTGCATGAGACGCAAAAGCCCAGTCTGCAGGTACAACAGGTGATCAAGAAGGCAAATGGGATGTTGGCCTATATTGCGAAGGGGATAGAATATAAAAGCAGGGATGTCTTGATGCACCTGTACAGGGCATTGGTGAGGCCGCAGCTGGAATACTGTGTGCAGTATTGGTCCCCTTATATGAGGAAAGATATATTGGCATTGGAGGGAGTGCAGAGAAGGTTCACCAGGTTGATACCGGAGATGAGGGGTTTGGATTGTGAGGAGAGGCTGAGGAGATTGGGTTTGTACTCGTTGGAGTTTAGAAGGATGAGGGGGGATCTTATGGAGACTTATAAGATAATGCGGGGGCTGGATAGGGTGGAGGCGGAGAGATTCTTTCCACTTAGTAAGGAAGTTAAAACTAGAGGACACAGCCTCAAAATAAAGGGGGGTCGGTTTAAGACAGAGTTGAGGAGGAACTTCTTCTCCCAGAGGGTGGTGAATCTCTGGAATTCTCTGCCCACTGAGGTGGTGGAGGCTACCTCGCTGAATATGTTTAAAGCGCGGATGGATGGATTCCTGATCGGTAAGGGAATTAAGGGTTATGGGGATCAGGCGGGTAAGTGGTACTGATCCACGTCAGATCAGCCATGATCTTATTGAATGGCGGGGCAGGCTTGAGGGGCTAGATGGCCTACTCCTGCTCCTATTTCTTATGTTCTTATGTTCTTATGTAAGGGAGATTTATAAGAACCCATGACATTTTTGAAGAAAGCCAGAGGAATTCCTCCAGATGTCCTGGCCAATATTCAACCCTCAATAAACAACACAAAAAAGATGATCTGACCATTTATTTCAGTGCTGTTTATAGAATCTTGCCGTGCTCAAGTTGGCACCAAATGTTTCCAACAACCTATCAAGTAACTTGCTGTCACGAAAGCTGAACTTTGCAAGACAATTATGTTTTAAAATGTACCTTCATCTCAAAATAGCACAAATGATTCTGAAAAGTGGGATGGTGAATTCCTGATAAACACCTCAGTTTAGAGAAGTGCCCATGTGATTTGAGGTTGCCATGGGGATCGGAGTTGAGAAGGGCCAAAAACTCAAACAGGCACATAGACACAAACAGGAATAGTCACAAACACATAGACACAAACAGGCACAAACAGGAATATTCACAAACATAGTTACAAACAGGCACAAACAGGAATATTCACAAACATAGTTACAAACAGGCACAAACAGGAATATTCACAAACATAGTTACAAACAGGCACAAACAGGAATATTCACAAACATAGTTACAAACGGGAATAATCACAAACATAGTTACAAACAGGCACAGACACAGGCATGTAGCCACAAACAGGAATAGTCACAAATAAACACACAGACACAAACAGGAACAGTCACAAACACAGACACAAATAAACATAAACACAAACAGGAATAGTCACAAATAAACACATAGACACAAATAGGAATATTCACAAACATAATTACAAACAGGAATAGTTGCAGACACATAGACACAAATAAACATAGACATAAACAGGGACATAAAGATGAAAATAAACACATCCAGACACATACACTGCCGGACTCTGGGCTGCGACAAGATTTAAATTCCTGGCTGTTTTCTCTTCCTGCCCCCTCACTAGTTCAGTGGTACTGAGGCCAATGGTAAGTGATACTCAAATGAGCCCTCCCTCCCTCTCACAAGCCAGAGATTTTTCCTTTGGCCGAGAACTGCCTCCAGCAGTTCAAAAAGAGAATGCAGGTTGAGAGAGTGGACAGGAGTTGCTCCTCACATAATCCACTTAAAATAAATCGCTGCCAAAAAAGTTGGACTTGCCTATTGCTGTACTTTCTACCCGACTGCTCGCAGCCAGAGTTACACTAGTTTCCTACCTATCTCTCTCTGTCGGTTCCTCAGTCTCGCTACCCCGGCACTGACACCAACTCCACACCGCACTCGGTTGCTATAATTGTAGCGGGGTAACTCCCTCTCCACCGCTCATTGGTCTCCTGCTAGATCACTCCTGTCAATGTCGCACTGCTTTGCCCCTCATGTTGGTGACAGATTGCTTGACTCCCTCCATGAAATTCATCAATAATTCTCAGAGCATTTATCGACCAAAAGCCTGCTTTGCCAAGTATTAGTGTGTTTCATTTCTCGTTGTAGCCTTGAGCCAGACATTGACCTATGAAAGCTATGGCAGAGAGAGGCAATGGTGAGAGGCTTCAACAGCATGGCAATTGTTACCCACAGGGTGAGACAGAACTACTGAAAGCTCTGTTCCGTTCCCCTAAGTCAGTAAGCTTTTCAAAGGAAAATGGGTGGGTTTCTTAAATCCTGAGTGTGTGGACAATTTGAAAACCAGCAGCAAGCTTTTCTTGGGTTTAAATAAAGAGGATTGTTTCTTCACATCCTCACCCTGAAATCTAATGTTGATACTCACATACAGTCCCCCTACAGGGGCATTCAAGGAAAGTAATTGAAGAGAATAGTGCACTTTTACAAATTAGAAACAAAAGGAATAGTTCATAATTCACATGATTGTCTTGTGGGAAAATATCATTGCAGGCCTGATGGAAAAGATTTATTCTGAAGCGCAACTTTGGTAAGTTCAACAACCAGACTCATGTACTGAAGTGGTTTTCAGGATTCTCTTGAAGAGTTGAACATTCTTGCAGGTCACTAAGTTAGTTGCTGGTCATCACGTTACCAGAAGTTGGTTTGTGTATTGGTGGACCCAAAAAGGAACAATATGATGTTACAGTGTCCAGTTCTTAAGACATAGATGGTATAGCCCTTTCTGCTACTGCTGTGTCTTTCTGCAGACAACACTTAATTAAAAGGGAGACCAATATGGCTGTCTTACTATATGGCTTCCAGGTCCTTCTGGGTCCTAAGATCTAGAAACCACATAGTAAGACATCCACACATTAATCTTGTAATTGCAATGACTTGCATTGTCTGCAACAATCACCTGCTGCCTCACATGATAGATGGAGCATCGATGATAACATTGTGTTTTCCAGCAATGTGGGTGCTCTTTAAATTGAATGACCGTAGGAGCAAGCTCTGTCGAAACAGCCTGGCAACGTTCACATTAAACTTCTCTAGGAACTTTAAAGGGCTAAATAGTTTGTGTATATCAGGTTCTCTCGATGCCTATTGCTGACATAAACCTCAAAGTGTTGCAGTGCAAAAGTATTTCACTTTCCACTGTAAAAATTTTCTCTGATGTACTTCTAACTTTTTTGAAAAGTGTACTGGTCATCACATTCGCCTGACATGCCTGGTTCAAAACTAAATGGAAACAATGGCCCATAACTTCTGATCAGTGGTGGACAGCAATGGGCCACCACAAATAAATGTTTGCAAACTTAGTTGCCTTGAAAAAGAGTGCTCGAATTCCTGATTGGAGCAGCAGCCTTTGGCCTTTAGTGGAGCCATCTCCGCAGGCCCCAGTGCAGTGCAGGAGGACCCTAACACCACGCCCCCCCCCCCCCCTCCCCGCCATGATGCGGCCAATCTGGGAACGCCCATTGAGGTCCAGCTTGGAAATAGCAGCTTTACATTGAAAAGATTTCCCTGTTGTTGTAAAAGGTATGTTGAAGCTTTTTAAACTTGTTTTTAGTTATTTATTTTAAGTAGTTAATCCTATTGCTATTGGCTCATTTAAAATGTAATTTTAATTTTTGTTATGATTGAAGATGAGTATTATTTAATGTATACATGCACATAGGTTTTATTATTTCTTCTAAATTTGTGAAACTATTTAAAGCTGCATGACATTATATAACTTTAAGTGTGGCATGTTTATAAGTCTTCGTATGTTTTAATTTAGAATATGAAAACTGAAAATTTAATTGGGAAGACGAGAAGTAAGAACTTCTCGGACACTGATTTGGATTCCTGCATGAGATTGAGCAAAGGAGAGTTCACATTTTGGGCCATGGGAAATCTAAATGTGTTTATCATTAGTATTCTTTTGCCTTGCTTACTTCATTTATAATTCTCATATTTAACTGTTCTGTCTGTTTCAATAAAACATTTGTATAATTTTATATTTAAATATTTTGTTTTGTTTCAATAAAGCATTAGTACAATTTTGTAGTTTAATGGAAAACATTCATTAACAAAAATAATGCTACAAATACAAACCTTTGATCCCATGTTAACATTTAACAAAACATTTTACTTTAGCAGCTGCACTACGACATTTTGTTTAATTGCCTCATCTTTTCAAATTTCTTATAAAATATATTTTTTCTCCAACACAAGGATCAATAAAATATTTTATGCATTAACATTATCTCTAAACAAGGATGTGAGAGAGGGATGTGAGGAAGAAGAGGGTGGGGAAGGGGGTGGAGAGGGGGAAGGGGGTGGAGAGGGGGAAGGGGGTGGAGAGGGGGAAGGGGGTGGAGAGGGATGAAGGGGATGGAGAGGGATGAAGGGGATGGAGAGGAGAGAGGAGGAAAGGGGGGGAGGAAAGGGGGGTAGGAAAGGGGGGGAGGAAAAGGGGGGAGGGAAAGGGGGGGAGGAAAGGGGGGGAGAGGAAAGGGGAGAGAGGAAAGGGGGGGAGGAAAGGGGGGGAGAGGTAATGGGGGGAGGAAAGGGGAGGGGGAGGAAAGGGGGGGAGGAAAGGGGGGGAGGAAAGGGGGGAGGAAAGGGGAGGGGGAGGAAAGGGGGGGAGGAAAGGGGGGGAGGAAGGGGGGGAGGAAAGGGGGCTGGGAGGAATGGGGGGGAGGAAGGGGGGGAGAGGGGGGGGAGAAGGGGGGGAGGAAATGGGGGAGGAGGAAAGGGGGGGAGGAGGAAAGGGGGGGAAAGGGGGGAGGAAGGGGGGAGGAAAGGGAAGGGGGAGGAAAGGGGGGCGGAGGAAAGGGGGGGAGGAAAGGGGGGGGGAAGGGGGGGAGGGAAGAATTTGGATTTTACATCATCTGCACCTATGTCAAAGCCTCAAAAAGAACTTCAGTTAAGAAACCAAGCTCAAAGTGTGATGTACCAGCAGTGGTGGAACATGACTTCAAATTTTCAATCTGCACTGAATTCTGTAATATCTATCAAAGAGATAATTCACATTAGCTTACAGGAGACTTGCATATGTAATCTTAAGGAATACTTTCCTAAAGCACTTTAACGAGCCAAGTTGCATAAGGATCAACATTGCATCAGGAAGACTCTTAAAGTTGTGATAAAAATTGCTTAAAATATATAGCAAAATCCAAATGGACTTCAGCTTGTTGTATGTGAACACACTTTTTTACTGGAGTTAGTTGTAATTTTTTAAAAAACTTTTTTTCACTTTCTGTACATTACATATATGTTAAGCATCTTTTTATACCAATTACGAAAAATTAACCCACCCAAAGAATGTCCACTGCCTTTACTTGCTGCAGCTACACCTAAGAATAAGTGTGCAAATAAATAAGGGCAAAAACTCACTTATCATCAGCGCAAGTGACGGACGTTATGATGAGTTTGCAGCTCAGTGAAATACCGGCAGCTTTCTAAACTCCAATCGGAGGTCCAAACTTGGCGCTCTTTCAGTGCGCATGTGCATGTACCAGGACTTCTGTGTTGTCCAGGCGCGCATGTGTGGGGCACAATCAGCTTAAGTCTGCAATTGACTAAAGTCCACATTCATTAAGAAGTTATGGGCCATTATTTTAGCGTGGCATGGTGGCACAGCGGTTAGCACTGCTGCCTCACAGCGCCAGGCACCTGGGTTCAATTCTGGCCTTGGTGGTTACTGCATGGAGTTTACATGTTCTCCCTGTGTCTGCATGGGTTTCCTCCGGGTGCTCCAGTTTCCTCCCACAGTCCAACAATGTGCGGGCTAGGTGGATTGGCCATGGTAAATTGCCCCTTAGCATCCCAAGATGTGTAGGTTAGGTGGATTCGCCATGGTGAATGAATGGGATCACGGGGATAGTGCGGAAGAATGAGCCTGGGTGGGATGCTCTGTCAGAGAGTCGGTGCAGGCTTGATGGGCCAAATGGCCTCCTTCTGCGCTGTAGGAATTGTATTATGCAGCTAATTAGGCAATCGTTCTCCCGGAGCAAAACTGTTCCAACGCCCATGTCACCCGGGTCAAAAGATGCCCTCAATTATTTGTTAAGATTTGGGGTAATTGATGCAGTTCAATTGGCAGAATGGCCATTCATTTTTTAAAAGCCCTTTGATACACCTACATCCACACTACCTTAGCAGTTTTCCTGAGCAAATCTGTTAGTGGGAAACTAGGGTGCTGAAGTCTGGGACAAATTTTTGAAAGAACCCACACATTCCCAGAAATTGTGATCAATTTGTTTTGTGGATGAGGAGATTGGCCATGGCACATACTTTCACATTTCATGGCAAAATTCAACCCTGTCCTAACTTATCCCCTTATAAATAGGTTATTTATGCTTTAGCAAACGCAATCTTGGCTAAGTTTATTGCAAGGTTAGCTTTCTGTAGACCCTTGAACACAGCTTCCAGATGGTCTAAGTGGTCTTTCTAGGTGTCGCTGTAAACCAACAGGTCATCCAGGGACACTGCATAGTTGGATAATTCGGCCTCAACCTGATTGAGGATGCAAAGAGATTTCAAAGAGAGTTAGATAGGCAAAGTGAGTGGGCAAGAATGTGGCAGATGGAACATAAAGTGAAAAATCTGAAGTTATCCAGTTTGGTAGGAAAAGCAGAAATGTGGCATATTTCTCAAATTGTGAGAGATTGAAGTTTTGATGTCCAATGGGACCTGGATGTTTTTCTTCCTAAATCACTGAAAGCTAACATGCAGAGGCAATAAGCAATTTGGAAGGCAAATGGCATGTTAGCCCTCATCACTAGGGGATTTGAATATAGAGCTAAGGAAGTTGTTTAGAGCCTTGGTGAGACCTTACCTGGAGTACTGTGTGCAATTTGGTCTTCTCACCTAAGGAAGGGTATAATGACCATAGAGGGAGTGCAGAAAAGGTTTACCAGACTAATCCCTGGGATGACAGGATTGTCCTAAGGGAAGATTGAGGAGACTGGGCATTTATTATCTAGAGTTTATAAGAATGAGAGGTGATATCATAGAAGAGTATAAAATTCCTACATGGCTCTACAGAGTAGATGCAGGGAGGATGTTTCCCCTGGTTAAGGGGTTTAGAACCAGGGGACACAGTCTCAGAATAAAGTAGGCCATTTAGGACCAAGATAACGAGGGATTTATTCATTTAGAGGGTGCTGAAATCTTTGGAATTCCCTACCCCGGAGGGCTATGGAGGTTTTGTCATTGAGTATGTTCAAAGCAGAGGTTGATAGATTGCTAAATAACAATGACGTTAAGGGATATGGGAATAATGTGGCAATATGACATTGAACCCATGAACGGCAGAGCAGGCTCAAGGTCAAATGGTCTACTCCTGCTCCTATGCTCCTTCATTCCTATGATTTGTCAGTCTTTCGAATGTTGTTGAGCATTCTTGAGACTGAATGGCATTAGCTTGCTTTGCTATAAGCCATCAGTGATGACACAAACTGAGATTTCTCTTGCTCTGGACGATATGGGAACTACCCCTTTAAGAAATCGACGTTATTGTTGTAGGCAGGCCAACCTGATCATTGCAATTCTTGATGCGAGGGATTGGGTAAGAATCATTCACTTCTTATAGTCAATGCAGAGCTTCTTTCAAAACTAGCTCAATGGGAGCTCCAGATGCTTTGACTGAGCTCGATTATGTCATGCTCTGATTTGTGCTGGATTTCTTGGCAGACTTGAGCCAACTTGTCGGGGCTCAGTCTATAAGGGTTTGTTTCATCAGCAGGTTGTCTCCTACATCCACATCATGAATGGTTAATGAGGTTGTTCCTTATATACTTCGTTAAACTCCCTGAGTAGGGTAGTTGTGCCTTTCCTCTTCTCGTCAGTTAGAAAGGTTAGCCTGATATTTAAATCCTCCAAAACATTTGTGTTTGCCAGTCTTGCAGTCAGAGGTTCAACCTGGGAATTTTCCAGTCTCTCTTCCTTGTTTAGCTCCTCCCTGCTGACATTGCTGTCCTCTTCTATCCTTACTTTTGAGTTTTTGTTCCTGTCTGTCTGCCTTTTCATGATTTGCTCTGAATGCGCTTTGGCCACAACACAGACATTAACGAGCAGTTCACAGAACATGGACATGTAGACTTTACAAGGATTTCCTCACTTGGCTTCAGAAATGTTTATTTTACTAGTTTCAGCTGGCTTTACAACTCATGTCCATAAATTAATTCCAACTGGCTGAAGTCTGTGGATTCATTCGGTGAATCCCTCATGGTGAGAAGCAGGAAAACTAGACTAGGACTTTCCGCTCCTAAACACGACGGGTGTCATAATGAGCGCAAAGGGAAATCTTGTGAGAGGGCCCAAAACCAGTTTTGGAAAGGCATAAAATGAGGAAGTGATTGTGCACCTCAGCTGTCAATGGCGGGCTGTGTTTCCCACCGCTGAATATTGTGAAATAAATCAGCATCTCATTATGATGCTTGCATTGCGGAATTGTCTTACCGCACTGGATTAAGAGCCCACGTCAGCATGCAATTGGGACAATAACTTTGATGTATAATTTGATCCTTGATCTGATTGTATTTCTGTGCTAGTAAAAAATTAGTAACTCTTCTACAATCCTTTTAGCTGTAATATTGCGTACTGGAATGGCCTCTAGTAATCTAGTGGACACATCCATTATGGTCAATAGATATTGGTTCCCGCTTTTCACTTTAGGGAGGGGTCCTACACAAGCAATTAAGACCCTTGTAAAAGGTTCCTCAAATGCTGGAATGGGTACTAAGGATGCTGGTTTTATCACTACTCAACGTTTCCCTATTACCTGACATGTGTGACATAACCAGCAAAATTCAACCAAAATTCAATCTTTATGCAGTCCAGGTCAATAAAAGTATTTTTGTATTTTAGCTTGAGTTTTCCCGACTCCCAAATGACCTCCAACCGGTACTTCATGTAATACCTCCTTTCTATAATCCACTGCTCATACCACATGATGAATTTTTTGCCCATTTTTCATCCGTCTGAATATGTAACGGTCTCTATTTCCTCATTATGCTGCCGGCTGCCGTCAGTGGTGGTGGAGGCGAACTCAATAGGGTCTTTTAAGAGACTCCTGGATGAGTACATGAAGCTTAATAGGATGGAGGGTTATAGGTAGGTCTAGAAGGTAGGGATGTGTTCGGCACAACTTGTGGGCCGAAGGGCCTGTTTGGCCTGTAGTTTTTCTATGTTTCTATGTTTCTATTAAGGCATCATTTTTAAGGTAATAACATTCTGGTATACACTTAGATTCTTCTTCCGTGTATGCTTTCTGATACAACTATTTTATCTCTGTAACTTTCTGTTGTAATTCTGCTAACTTTCCTGAACTAAAAATATCCACTTCATCCTCCACCCATTTTTGTTCTTTTCCTGATCAAAAATCGTTTTTGATCATTGAACTTCAACTTCTTAATTTCACCTTTTGATTTCTCGTCTTCTCTTAACCTGTAGCTTTGTGACCTTGTTATTACACAATCAGGAAAAATCCCAGGATATGCATCCTTTAATAATTCAGTTGTTTGATTTTCCACTGGCTTTTCAACCACAGTAGGCATCACTCCCACCTGTGAGCCCGGCTATATCATTACCCAAGATAAACTGTATTCCTGAACAAGATAATTTCTCTTTTAGTCTCACTACCGCTTCACCACTCCAAACTCACCTCATATAATGTTATGCTACTCGTCTCACCCTGAATTCTACATATTACCATCTTTTCTGGCAATACGCCTTCCAAACTACAAAAGTCCTCACTATCAGCATCAAAGATTGACTTGCCACCACCACTGTCCCCTGCCCCCCCCACCCCGTATCTCTTAAAATTTCACTTTCTTTACCTACTCCTCCTGGTACACCTGAGTAAACTTTACCCACACAAGTAAATTCTTTAAAGAAATCTGGCACTTTCTTTTCCACTAACCCCTCTTTTGTGCCTATTTAGCTTCAACAGGGGTTTCCTTTACCATTTAACAAACCCCACAGGCTTATCCTGGTTTACCACGTCTGTCTTCCCAGTGCTTTCATAAACCACCAACACTGTGACTTTGCGAGAACTACTTTATTACAGTGAAAACATCTGAGAAATCATAGAAATCATAGAAACCCTACAGTGCAGAAGGAGGCCATTCGGCCCATCGAGTCTGCACCGACCACAATCCCACCCAGGCCCTACCCCCACATATTTTACCCGCTAATCCCTCTAACCTACACATCCCAGGACTCGAAGGGGCAATTTTTTAACCTGGCCAATCAACCTAACCCGCACATCTTTGGATTGTGGGAGGAAACTGGAGCACCCGGAGGAAACCCACGTAGACACGAGGAGAATGTGCAAACTCCACACAGACAGTGACCCGAGCCGGGAATCGAACCCGGGACCCTGGAGCTGTGAAGCAGCAGTGCTAACCACTGTGCTACCGTGCCGCCCTGAGGCTTTTTATTTCTCTTCCACCCTCATGTGTTTCCTTTTTAACCTGAGGTACAGTGCCTTTATTATCTCCCTTGAGATCTTTTTTACCTTTACCACCTGAGGATTTCTCTTTTCCCCAGTTTCTATCCCTTACAGGCTGAAACTGATGTCAGAAACCAAACTTTGATTTATGAACCAATTCATAATCATATGCCATTTCTGCTGCTAACCTCGTAGTTTTAACCCTCTGCTCTTCCACATGAGTTCTCACTACTTCATGAAGTGAATTTTTAAACTCCTCCAAAACAATTGTTTCTCGAAGAGCATCATACATCTGGTAAGATTTCATGGCCCTTATCCACCTATGAAAATTACTTTGTTTGATCCTTTCAAATTCTACGTACGTTTGATCAGGTTCTTTCCTTAGACTTCTAAACCATTGTCTCTAGGCTTCTGGCACTAGTTCATAAACACTTAAGATGGCTTTTTTCACCTCATCATAATTACCAGATACCTCCTCTGATAGTGACGCAAACAACTCACTAGCTCTAACTATCAACTACCAACTTTGTTTGAATCAATAAGACCCACATGGTCTGTGGCCATTTCATTTGTTTAACTACTTTCTCAAATGAAATGAAAAAGGCTTCTACATCCTTCTCATCAAACCTTGGCAATGCTTGGACATATTTAAATAGATCCCCACCATGTTGATGTGCACATTTTATTTGCAGTTTCCAAAGTTCAATTTCTCTCTTTATATTCCTTTCCTCTCTTTTTCGTTTCTTCTGCTTTTAATTGCAATTCAAACTCTTCATTTAATTTTCATGTTCAAGCTGTTTTAATTCCTTTGCTCTTTGTTCCTCTCTTTCTCTTGCTTTTTATGCTACAAATGCCTCCCTTTCTCATGCTTTTTCAGCTGCAAATGCCTCCCTTTTTCTGGCTTTTGTCACTCTCTCTCTTTCCTTCTACTTCAAACTGTTTTATTTGTAATTGAGTTCCAGCCATTTCCAATGATTCCAACTGTGTTTCTGGCAATTTTAAATACTGAGCTATCGCTGCAATTATCTGTGCTTTCCTCACCCCTTCAGGTAATATCAGCTGCAACGTATTTGCCAATTCCAAAAGCTTTGTTTTAGTCACCTTTCGTAAACCACCCTGACTGAGTTCTTCCACACCCAGGAAACTTTTAGCTGCTGAAAAAGCCATTATTCTACAAGACACTCCCTAGTTAAACCAAATGCAACACATGGAAAGAAAACATAAATAGACTCACCACTCACCCTCTTTGAGTCCAATAATCTCAAACCAAACAAGGAATATAGATTTTAAAATCACAAAAGAGCCCACAATTGTTAAGACCCAGGCCAGAAACTCCAAGACGTTTTATGAAGTTAGCCGAGACCCTAAGTTTTACGTTTGATTCTGGCAAGGGTGAGCATAAGGTGTTTCACGGCCAAAGTGGACAAGTTCACATTTTGTCTCATTATATTCTATCTGCCAAATTTTTGCCCATTCACTTAACCTACCTATGTCCCTTTGCAGACTCCTTGGGGGGATTTTCTGGCCATGCTCTCCCCAAGAATTCTCGCCCAAGGTCAATGGACCTTTTGCATGGCTGAATTTCTGTCCCGCCCGCTACGATTCACAACTTATTATTCTCCATATCTTTGTGCATTCAGAAAATTTAGCAATCTTACATTTGGTCCCTTCATCCAAGTCATTGATATAAATTGTAAATAGTTGAGGCCCCAGCACTGATCCCTATGAAACTCTACGCCACATTTTGCCAATCCAAAAAAAATTATTTATCGCTACTCTCTGCTTTCCTGTTGGTTAACAAATCCTCTATCTGTATTAATATGTTATCCCCTACACTGTGGGCTCTTAATTTACATAGTGACTTTTGATCTGGCATCTTGTCAAATGTCTTCTGGAAATCTAAGGACAGCATATCCACGGATTCCCCTTCATGCCCTTTGCTTGTTACTTACTCAAAGAACTCCAGTAAATTGGTCAAATATGCTTTTCCTTTCAAAGCCAGGTTGACTCTGACTGATTGCACTGAGATTTTCTAAGCAACCGCTATAACTTCATCATAAATAATTCCAGCAATTTTCCTATGACAGATGTGCAGCAAAATGGCCTCTAGTTTCCTGCTTTCTGACTCCCTCTTCTTGAATAGAGGAGTCACATTCACTATTTCCCAATCTGATGGGACCTTTCCAAAATCTAGAGAACATTGAAAATTAAAACCAATGCATCTACTATCTCAGCAGCCGCTCCTTTTAAGACCCTAGAATGAAGTCCATCAGGACATTGAAACTTATCAGTTTTAAGTTCTAATAATTTTCTCAGTGCCCTTTCCCTGGCGATTGTATTTGTTCCCTTTTACCTCCTGATTTATGATTATTTCTGGGATGTTATTTGTATCCTCTACAATGAACTTAAATGGAAAATATCTATTCAATTTATCCACCATATCCTTATTTTCCATTATTAATTCCCCATTCTCACTCTCTGGAGGACCAACACTCACTTTACTTATTCTTTTCCTTTTTAAGTAGCTGTAGAAACTTTTACTTTGTTTCTTTATTTACAGCTAGCTTTCGCTCAAACTCTAATTTTACCCTCTTATTAATCTTTTAGTCATTCTTTGCTGTTCTTTATATTCTGTCCAATCTTCTGACCTGTCACTCATCTTCAGGGAATTATATCCTTAAGGAGTCTTCAGAAAAGGCAGGAGCAGAAAAGAAAACAGATGTTAAAACAGTGGCAAATTTGCAATTCTAATCAGAACTGACAAGAATGGGGGATATGTCTCAGAATATCAATGAATCTTTTGTTGAATACTACTAAAGTAAGGCAAGTTGCCTCCAACAGAACAAGTAAACTAACTATTATTTTGAGAACCAGTGGGGCAGTTCAGTCGTCATGGTGGTTGACAATACAATTTGTGTTCCAGTTGGTTTAATGAAGAAGTAATAATAAACATCTTCATGAGACTCATGAACCTGTTCCCTTGTGTAAAGTGACTTAGTAAATTGTGGCAATTGTTCCTGGGTTACCTATGGAAGGGATAGATTTTATGCCAGGTAATGATTTGAAATTCTTAGCGTCTCTGAGAGTTTTGAGAGAGTAAGAAGTCTCACAACACCAGCCAGTTGATGTAAGATAAGCAGAGATTTTTCAGGAAGAATATCTTGGACTGTTCCCTGATTGCATTGTAGTGAGAACCCAAGCTTATAAGTGTCCATCATAGGAATTAGAACATTTGAATGAGGACTTGAGCCATCTAAATGATAAACTTCTTGATGCAAATTCAACGAAGGTAAATTTTCAATTATAACTTGTTGAACTTCATGTATGAGGTCTCTATTAAGTATTGTGAAAAACCCCTTGAACAGGAAAAGGAATCATTGATGAATCAGAATGGTTCTTTGAAAAACGACTGATGAACTGTTGGAACTTGGTTGTGAAAAGAGCAATGAAATTCTTGAATTCCGATACAAACTGGAGAACAAAAAGGATGAGAGGTGCAGCATGGGGAGCAGATCAAGACTTTAAAAGTAGCTTAGGGAAATTTTAAGAAACAGATTGAGGACTCAACAAGTAAATTGAAAGCATCTGGGGAGCAGTCAGCGGCCATGGAAGAAAGATTCTGAAATGAACAAAATGCCCATGTGAAGTTGTTCGGCTTGTATAAGGGTCCCACAAATATCTTTGAAACCAAGGCAACAGAACTCATCAGAGCAGTTGCTGAGCTGAATGAAAAGATATTCATCTTGGAAAATAATTGGGAAATAAGAAAGTAAATAAATATTCGGATGAAATTGTGAAAGAAGTGGAAGCGAAGGTTTTTTTTTCAAGCGTCAACAAGAATATGAATATGTGCAGAAGACTGTGGCACATTTTTTGGATAAACCAGAAAATGACTTAAACAGAGTGAAAACAACTCCCTTGGTAAGATTTATTCATCTGCTGTTGATCAAAACAATGAAATGAGAAAATCTGATTTGGAAGAAGTGAGTGTGGAAGATAATTTTGAAGCTGGTTGTCAATCAGATAAATATGGTTTTCAGAGCAACCTTAAAGCATCCATTAAAGACATGTTTCCATTAATAGAGGAGAAAAGGAAGAGAAACGCTGTGTTCTTCTGTATTAACGTTGAGAAACCTCAGAGTTCTGCAAGTTTCTCTCCATTTAAATTTTATGCTGCTTTTCTATTCCTGCCAAAGTTGGCAAGTCCACATTTTCCCACATTATACTCTAACTGATTGCACTGAGAAGTTGTTGTACCATATAGTGTGACTAATATGCATCCATATGTGAAGAGGAGGAAATTGCCAGAGTATTGATTTACAGTCACACCAGAAAGGTTGAAAACCCATGATATATAATAAAAATACAAGCTGGCTAAGATTTTGAAAAATTGAATGTATCTTCACTATTTTTGGTTGACCATGAAAAGATTATGAGAAAAAACAAGTAATTGTTGTTTTGCCCAGAGTTTAAATAATGCATGTAGGAGAACAGGCAGGTTGTGAGTTAAGATCATTCCATGATAATTGAATCCTGCTATTCCTTTTTGTCACTATACTTGCTTTTGTTTGCCTTTATAACTTAATAATATGAAATGTGTAATTCTGGAAAAAAGTTAAATATTTTTTGCACAGTATTTAATAAGTTATTTGTTAGAAGTTTGTGATATTAAATAACTTTCACTATGGTGAAGCTTTCTTTATCCAAAGGATCTCATGTCAAGAAATAGGAACTTATGTGATTTTTGAGCAGATGTCAGAAATTACAAGTCCTGGCATCCCCAGGAATTTATGCACATATGTGAATTGAGAGCAGGCTGCGCATACACAGTTCAACATTGTGCGATCTTTGGGTTAGGGACAAATGCCCAGAGCACCTGCATGGGGAAAATGTCATGAAAACCTGACCTAGGAGTGGGGTGCCGGAGCATAGAGGAGTCCTTGGAGGGAAGAGGGAGAAGTCACAGAGAGGTAAAAGGAATGCAGGGAGAAGGAATTCAGAGAGACTGGACAGGGATAAATCCCAGAGAGAGAGAACCAGGGAAGGAGCCAACTGGAAGATACCACTGGGGAAAGGATCATAAAATCAGGGCGGCACGGTAGCACAGTGGTTAGCACTGCTGCTTCACAGCTCCAGGGTCCCGGGTTCGATTCCCGGCTTGGGTCACTGTCTGTGTGGAGTTTGCACATTCTCCTCGTGTCTGCGTGGGTTTCCTCCGGGTGCTCTGGTTTCCTCCCACAGTCCAAAGATGTGCAGGTTAGGTTGATTGGCCAGGTTAAAAATTGCCCCTTAGAGTCCTGGGATGCGTAGGTTAGAGGGATTAGCGGATAAAATATGTGGGGGTAGGGCCTGGGTGGGATTGTGGTCGGTGCAGACTCGATGGGCCGAATGGCCTCCTTCTGCACTGTAGGGTTTCTATGATTCTATGATTCTATGAAAATGAGGTTCCAAGCAGTAGAGACGCTGTGTTTGATAGGCTCCAAGTAGTGAGGGCTTGGAGGAAGACCTGGAGAGCTGAAAAGGCAGTGGAAGGTCATTGACTCTGTATTACTGACTATTAGAGCAGTGTCGTTCTACTCAGTGTAGCTGAAGAGCTGAAGTTGTGTCTGTGAGTTGGTGCCGAAATGTAAACTCAGGAATCCAGTGGAAATGTAGTCTTGTAAAATGAGATTGAAGCTCTGAAGTAGGTAAAAATACCTCTGAGGCTGGTATGAGTCAAAATAGAGTAAGGCTTTATTCTCACAAGCTTGCGGGAGAATTTGACCCCTTGAAAGCGGAAGCCAAAGTTCTCTCTGAACACAAGAAGCGTGGACCTTTATACATCAGGATTCCCAATACAAGCCAAAAAGCAAAGTCCAGTTAACAGTCCTTGATCATAAATTATAGTTCCTTTAACAGCTTCTGATACACTCTGGATTATGGTTAGAGACTATCTGGTATCCTTGGGTCATAAAGCACAATTCTCCTGGTAGTTGTAGTCAAGATGCAATCTCTGATCCCCCTGCTCTTCCCGCGACCTTTCCTTTGAAGTGACTGTGTGCGATTGCAGCTGTCCCAGTGGGAGTCCTCCTTCAAACGGCCATTCTCGCACTCTACCATTTGGTAGCTGCTTCCTTTGTTTAAATCATACACAAGCCTACGGGAAAAGCAAGACTTACAACCCAACATCTAGATTTAACTGTCCGTTTTATCAGAATGATATCAACAAGCGAGGGAACCATGAACAAATGGCTTACACTACTAAAAGTAAAAGATGAAAGACATGAACAAATGGCTTATACTACTACCAGGAGCAATATAAACAAAGGGGAGACTAGCCATAAGGAAGGGTTATGTTTGTGATACATTCCAGGTACAAAGTTCAACCTTTTAGGTACAAAATACATTGAGTACAAAAAAACATTAACCCTTTCCCTCCTTCAAACCCCCTTTTGGTCAGAGGCCAAGTGCAAAAATGGCCCCATGACCAATTCAGAGCCAAAGGTTACCAATATATATGGGCCTACCTCCTTCGTCAGGAAGACTGTCCCTTCTGCCTGTACACTTGCACTCGGCATAATTCGGGCTGTTTGTTCAATAATGTCATATAAATACAACAAGCAATAACAATGACAATCAATACAATCAGATATGATTCCCATGACCAGAACCATTGCCCTAGCCATCCCGGAGGGCTATAATTATGATATTGGTTCCCTTCATCTTGTATTGTCATCGCCACTCGTTTGATATGATCTGCCAAACGAGTTATATTTTCCGAAACATCTGGGATATACGTGCAGCATTCGGATTCAATTATAGCGCACGTTCCTCCCTGGAAAGCCAACACATAATCAAGTGTCAATTGGTTCTATAAAGCAACAGTCCGGATAGCTACAACCTTGGCTGATCCTTCAGAGAAGGCTGTGCTCATCTCCTCGAACCCGTCTCTAGTTTCATTCGCAATTCTCTCCAAGGTCGAGGCCATATGTATAAGTTCCTGTGCTGCTTTTGCTGTCCCATAAAGTGGGAAAGCTATCATAAAGAACCGTTCTGTCTCACTAATGGTGAATATAGGGTACCACATATGCTAAATAACACGATCCCCAATCCCAAGGAAGCCATGGGTAGGCATTGTTTCCACAGATACAACAGGTACCATCATATGCAGTCATGCTGCTCATATAAGTAGAGGAAAGGCTGACCAGGACATCAGCAATGGGGCAATGGATTGTAATCTGTTGCACCAAAGTCCAGGCACCACTGGTGACATTAATCTGCTGGGTACAGTAGCTACAGCCAACATGTATGGTTCCGTTTCTTACCAAGCAGATAGATCCCCCCTTGTTGGTTTTTCACAACATGCCTGATGGGGTTTTAAATGTCACTTTCCTTGTCCCATCTTGGGTTCCATTCTGATTCGAAATCCCCTCTACCATTCCTGGAGTTGACAAAGGGATAGGGAATAAAGGACTTTCCCCCCTTTCCTTCATGCATGGGAATATGTAAGCAGACCCAGCACTTGCTCAAAATTTTGACTGCAATACATACAAGTGAGACATATACATGAAAGTGTTCATGTGATAGGGTCAGATTTTAGAGGATTGGTACAATGGTCGCTTGGATCGACCAAATCTCGTGTTGATGTACACATCCTTCCGAGTTCTCCGCTGATGCCGGGTACAGGTCCATCCCGGTCCCTCAGCTAAACACCAAAAATTCCAGTTACACCACGTTACATTGCATGGGAGACCCCAATCACCTCGCCCCTCCAACAGAGTTGGCAACATGGCATGGTTAAGGAATCCCAAGCAGCAGTCCCTATGGGTTACCTCCCAGGGACTTATTCCATGTGTCGGAAGGTTATAATAGACAGAGCCATCGTTACAGAGATGCTTGCGATGCTCTATCCTCAAGTCTACACAATTCCATCTATACTTCCCCTTCGTAACTAGCAGGGCAAGAGTCGTTAGAAGCAGCAAGAAAATCATCCTATCACTTAACTAATAACCCGCGCGACCGTTATACAATGGTCCAAAGGCTATACAGCCCGCGCGCCACTGCCCGCGAACCCGTTCAGCTTGCTTGGAGGTCAACCGTCTCACATACCTGTGAATTAAGCACACTACACAATTTTAACTTCATAGGGCGAACCCAGGTTTCAAGTAGTGCTTTTACTAGGATGCAACTTCCCGCCCGTCAAGGAGCATTTCAAGCTCTCTCTCCCTCTGTGTCTCTTTGTTCCGGATTGTCTTTTACTAATTTGTGCATCCCTTTTAGTTGGGTGCTTAGTTCCAAAACATATTCCCTGAATTCATCTTTTAGTGAACCTACATCATCGCTCATTCTGTCATTAATTTCATAAGGGGTTAATCCGGTTGTCCGGTTTGTGGTAACTCTTAGCCTCATCAGTATAGTGGGCAATACCTCTGTCCACAATTTTCCCGATATTGGTGTGGCTTTAGCTAGTACATTATACATTTAACTACACACCCCCCTTCCATAGAAAGCTTAGTATGAATTAAATAACACTTTACACTGTTCTTTTGGCTGCAGTTGGACATCCATTCATTTGTATATAATCTCATCAAAAAACATCGCATTCCCCATTAAAATCATATACCATACAGCTCCAATCTTTATATAATGTACCCCGACATTATCTCTAATTTAATCATTTGTATGGCGAGGAAAACAGGAAGCTCCTACAGAATTATGTTTTATCAATACACAACATATAATATATAACTATATTATACAAAATTGGTGAAGGCTTTTCAGGATTTTATTTTATTTTCGGGTCTATATAGCAGTGCTATACTGTATAATAAAAATAATCAAGCGGCAGTTATATCATACCACTTTACACACCATAACTGTGATATCCAAACCCTTTTAATCCAAGCCATTTCCAATTTTAAACTGAGCTCCAGATCAAACCCCCGCACTCGAGGAAAACAACAGGCGCCACATCAAAACCAAAGTAGGGACAAGACGTACTAGTTAATTAATCAGAAACATTTTGGTTTGATTTTAACTGGCTAGATTTTAAGTTTGACAGTGCTCAATATTTGGCAAACTTTGAACAATAGATAGCACATAAAATTCCAACAGCAGTACATAATTTTAACCAGGTTACAGAATATTAAACTCTCAGACATTTGTAAGGGCAATTTGCATTGGCAACCACGATTTATTTGATTAATCTCCTGCTGGAACTTGAAATAAGCAGAATTATGATTCATTCCACTAACTTAAAATATTTTAAACTGACTCATAGACAGTACATTTACCTCATTCTTTTGTCCTTGTTTATCTACTTTTCCATAAAATTACTTAATTTCTTCTCCCAATTTCTCAACTAACTCTCTCATAATCTTCACTTCAAGACAAAGGAGAGAGCACATGGTTCCCTCCAAGGTTTAAATCCTTTCTTAACAAAATTCAAACACAGGTTTAATCAAAATTCAAATTGGCTATTTCCAACTTCAATTTATGTACTTTGATTTTGAAATTTCAATTTACTTTCCAATTTTATTTAAACTCTGTATCAAACCCACTGTTGTAAAATCACAACAAAGCAAACAACTTTGTAAACACACACAGACACACATGGAAGCTTCCAAAACTCATTCAAACTGAGATGTAAGTAAAACATTTAACAGAATACAGAACTTGAATTAAGACAGTCACTGTTATTCTTCTTTCTTCCAAACTGTAATTAAAACTCAAAACAGAAGTAAATTCAAGAAATCTTATCACTTTAATCTTTAACAGTCTTAACACCTCCCCAGCTCTCCTGTGGCTAAACTAAGGTCATTTATTACCCGCAATAAACACTCCACAAGAACAAACAAAGGCTTCAACAATTCCTGCTCTCAATTTAATACAACAACAACCACCTACATTCGACTAGTAACCAGATCACACAAACGCACTAAAATACAAAAACTAAGATCTCTCCTATCCACCTCCAGGTATGCCATTAGCTCATTCTACCAACTCATCATAGTTCGGGGTACTGAGAATTCCCATTTTAAGGATTTTTTGGTGAACACTAAAGAATTCATCCTTAAAAGCCTGGATGAACGCTCGATCTCCTTGGCCTGGGTTTCCTTGTCCTGAGCACTCCTGATGTACCTGGAACAACCATCCCCCACATTCAGAAGCTCCTTCCCCTTTTAGCTGTTTCGTTGTGGTTATTCTGCTCCAGTTAGTAGGAGCATTCCCTACCATCTCAGAATTTCTACCTTAAACTGGGCGAAGGGTGTCTGTTGGGCATCTATCTCTGATGTTAGGGCGACTACATGTGTCCACCATCCTCCACTATAATCCTGTGCTGGAGGAGCGGCGGGTCCACCTGCTATCTGCCTCCACTTACCCGCTGGACAGGCTGCCCTTACCAGCTGGTGTACATCTCTCAGGTGTAATAGGTGTCCTACCCAGATTGTGTCTAATTCTTCCCAGAATTTAGTGTTTGCGCTTCTAGGTTGTAATTTACCCAGGGAAGCCATTATCTGCTGCTTCTCACCTGAGGTGAAGGGTTCATAATTTACTTTTGGCTGCGCATCTGTTCCCCCTTGGGTTACTGGCACTAAGTTGTATTCTAGCGCTTCCCATTCCTCTGGAAGAGTGTTTAGTCCCTGTTGTGTGGACTCATAAGGAGGTAGAGGAACGGTTTCCCCTCTCCATAGCTTTTCTTCTAATACTTGGTTTTGTTTCTCCAGTTCCCTTACTCTGCATTCTAATTCCCTAATCCTTTCTTTATCCTCACTCCACTTCTTAGTAGAGGCGACTACTTGTTCAATCAGTCCAGCTAACTGATATATTAACAATACTCCTATTTTCTTTGTCATGTTTCTCTTTTCTTTATCCAACCACTTATGCTGTTGGCCCAGAGGGTAGGATGAGTTCCACCCCCCTTTTCTCATCTGTTTAATGAATTTGTTCCTCTTAGTCATACACCCATTTATCAGGGATTCCGGAGGTCCCCACTGTCTTTGTGATCCTGCCATAATACAGATAAGTTTTATACTCACCACCTGGAGCCTTCTATTCTCCCTTCTTGCTCTCCCACTCCTAGGTCGCTCTTATCGGAGTCCGGTGTTACCTGTCAGGGGTGATCAAATCCCTCCGTACCACCGCTTACACTATTAAGCTTACATTAATCTTACTTCATTAAGCCGGCTTTTACTCCGGTGATCACTCAAACAGTTTCTTTCTCACTCAGACAGTTTCTCTTTCTCACTCACGTCTGAACATCACACCTCAGGCACCTTTTTCTCCAGTCTTTAGACTCACTTGAGTATTAAAGACAAATGCCTCCTTGTCCGTATGTGTTCAGTATAGACATCTTTCACTCTCACATCACATATGATCAGCCCACTGTAGTTTGACTCACCCTATTAGGTTCAGAACTCTATTCCAGTACCCAGGTTGTGGCCATTCAACCTGAGCCCGCAAACAGATCCCGGGGGTCTCCCGGGTTTCGGCACCAAATGAAGTAGGTAAAAATACCTCTGAGGCTGGTATGAGTCAAAATAGAGTAAGGCTTTATTCTCACAAGCTTGCAGGAGAACTTGACCCCTTGAAAGCGGAAGCCAAAGTTCTCTCTGAACACCAGAAGCGTGGACCTTTATACATCAGGGTTCCCAATACAAGCCATAAAGCAAAGTCCAGTTAACAGTCCTTGATCATAAATTATAGTTCCTTTAACAGCTTCTGATAGTCTCTAACCATAATCCAGAGTGTATCTGGTATCCTTGGGTCATAAAGCACAATTCTCCTGGTAGTTGTAGTCAAGATGCAATCTCTGATCCCCCTGCTCTTCCCGCGACCTTTCCTTTGAAGTGACTGTGTGCGATTGCAGCTGTCCCAGTGGGAGTCCTCCTTCAAACGGCCATTCTCACACTCTACCATTTGGTAGCTGCTTCCTTTGTTTAAATCATACATAAGCCTACGGGAAAAGCAAGACTTACAACCCAACATCTAGATTTAACTGTCCGTTTTATCAGAATGATATCAACAAGCGAGGGAACCATGAACAAATGGCTTACACTACTAAAAGTAAAAGATGAAAGACATGAACAAATGGCTTATACTACTACCAGGAGCAATATAAACAAAGGGGAGACTAGCCATAAGGAAGGGTTATGTTTGTGATACATTCCAGGTACAAAGTTCAACCTTTTAGGTACAAAATACATTGAGTACAAAAAAAATTAACCCTTTCCCTCCTTCAAGCTCTGTGAGGTGAGAAGTTATTGAGGCAGTTTGAGTTGGAGAGACTTTTGGAGGGAATTCTGAGGCTAGATCTTCGAAATGAAGATTGAAGATTTGCAATCCATCATAAGGGAGATAGCTTTAATGAGATTGTGCAATCCACACTGAACACTGATGTTTGAATGGGTAGATGAGAAATCCATGGGATCTGTCTTAGTTGCATCTGCCGTTTATTATGTAGTATAATATGTTCCACCTCACTTTGCCTGTTAATTCAATATGTACTTAATTTTGTTTCTGAATGTTTTACTCCTTTGACTGTGTGTGGTATTAATTTATTTTATATTCACAAACCATGGAATTTTGTGGCTTTATTCTCTTAGCTAATATCTAGAATTATAAACGTTGTCTCCTCGAAAAAGTTACTCGTCGCTAGCCAGTTTGTAACATTAATTTGGGTGTCCTGTCCAGAATGATAATAAAGGGGAAGGAGTATAAAAATAGGGAAGTCTTGCCACAACTGTACAGGGCATTGCTGAGACCACACCTCGAGTACTGTGCAGAGTTTTGATCTTCTTACTTAAGGAAGGATATATTTGCATTGGAAGCAGTTTAGGGAATGTTCACTAGGCTGATACCTGGGATGAAAGAGTTGTCACATCAAGAAAGATTGAAAGGGTGTTTAGAAGAATTAGAGGTAGTCTTATTGAAACATATATGATTCTGAGGAGGCGATGATGCAGAGAAGATGTTTTATCTCCTGGGAGAATCTAGAACTGGGGGCACAGTTTTAAAGAGTTCTCCCATTTAAGAAGGAGATATGGAAGAATTTATTCTCTCTTTGGAATTCTCTCTTCCATTGGGGAGTGGAGACTGGGTCATTGAATATATTCAAGGCTGAACTACACAGATTCTTGATTGACAAGGGAGTCAAAGGTTTTTAGGGAATGACAGAAAGGAGAGGGATGTTATTGAATGATGGATAGGCTCGATGGGATATTCCTGCTCCTATTTCTTATGATCTTATGACAATCTTGAATTTCCGTTATCTCTTTTATGTCTCACTTTTGCACCCTTGTAGTGTCCCTTCTATTAATAGAGGCTAGAACTTTTGATTTATTGTCATACGTACTGATATATAGTGAAAAGTATTGTTTCTTGCGCACCATACAGATAAAGCATACCGTTCATAGAGTACACCGGGAAGAAGAAAAGGAGAGGGTGCAGAATATAGTGTTACAGTCATAGCTAGGGTGTAGAGGAAGATCAACTTAAATAAGGTAGGTCCATTCAAATGTCAGATGGCAGTGGGGAAGAAGCTGTTCTTGAATCAGTTGGTACGTGACCTCAGACTTTTGTATCCTTTTCCCAACGGATGAAGGTGAAAGAGAGAATGTCCGGGGTGCATGAGGGCCTTGATTATGTTGGCTGCTTTTCCGAGGCAGCGGGAAGTGCAGACAGATTCAATGGATGGGAGAACTGTGAATGCTCGAGTGTCGACTGACCGAGGTTTGATATGTTAATATACTTTTCAGTTCTATCTCTCCAGAAATACATCCAAGTGTTTGGTTTTGCTTTTGTTAAGGCCTTCCTAACTGGTGTCACTAAACTTTCATTGATTTGTGTATTTGTAAACAAGGATCTTTTTGCTCCTGTAACTCATGTAGCTTCCAAAGAAGACACATTGGGCCCAGAATGTTAACCTTGTGGACAGATGCTGCCAGGCTTGCAGAGCTGCTCCAGCATTTTCTCTTCTTATTCCATCCTGATTCTTATTTTCCAGATAACCTCCTTATTTTTCAAACCGAAATGTAATCCGTGCCACTCCTGCAGGTTGGTTCAATGTTATCATTCCACTCATGCCCGGTGTGGCGAGGATAATAAACATCAGGCTTACCACTTAATTAAATTAATTATTAAGTAAACATCAACAAGGTTTGAAAAAAGTGAAGAGGAAAAAAAACACAAAC
This sequence comes from Mustelus asterias, assembly GCF_964213995.1. NCBI lineage: Eukaryota > Metazoa > Chordata > Chondrichthyes > Carcharhiniformes > Triakidae > Mustelus > Mustelus asterias. The sequence continues at coordinate 77,084,182 of NC_135812.1, read as the reverse complement.
CAAACCAAGCCCAGGGCGCGAGGGCAAGGCAGCCAACTGCCAACGGTTAGGGGGCGCGCGACCCCTCGCTCGGGAACCCGCACGTCGAGGGGGGAGGCGCGGCCTCGCGCGCTCGGGAACCCGCACGTCGAGGGGGGGGAGGCGCGGCCCTGCGCGCTCGGGAACCCGCACGCCCCGGTCTGGGGAAGATGGTGGTCCGGATCAGGCCTCGGAAAGTCGCTCGGAGATACCGGGCGGCCGCCGCCGCTGCCGTCGCCATCTTGATCGTGCAGACCCTGGCGGTGTGGAGCTTCAGCGGCCTGGAGAGTGAGGAGGAGGTAAGGCCCGGGGGGAGGGTAAAGGGGACAGGAGGCGAGGAAAGGATGGAGGAGGGACAATGAGTCAATGTCTGAGGTGGGGAGATGAGGGAGGGACTTTGGGGAAGGGGGTTGACTGAGGGAGGGGGAGATGAGTGAGGAGGGAGGTAGAGGGGTGGGGAGTGTGAGGTAAGGGGGGAGCAGAGAGGGTGGATGGCACAGTGGTACTGTCACTGAACTAACAAACCAGCCACCCAGGCTAATGATTTGGGCACCCAGGTTTGAATCCCACCACAGCAGATGGTGAAATTCAAATTCAATAAAAACCTGGCATTACAAGTCTAACAAGGACCATTGTAGTGGAAAACCATCTGGTTGAAAGATGTGTGGATTAGGTTGATTGGCCATGCTAAATTGCCCCTTGGTGTCAAGGGGACTCATGATGTGGAGATGCCGGCGTTGGACTGGGGTAAACACAAGGGGACTAACAGGTTAATTCATGGGGTTATGGTGGGATGGTTGTCGGTGTAGGCTTGATGGGCTGAATGGCCTCTTTCTGCATTGTAGGGAGTCAGTGATTCATCTGTGTTGTGTGGGGAGGGAAAGACTCAATTCGGAGGCTGACTCTTAAATGGCCCGGCAAGCCACTTAGTTGTATCAAACAAGTTAGAAAGGATGCAAAGTCAGTTTGTCTATGACAGTATAGGTAGGAGTGCCCACTGCACAATGCTTTTGGCCATAGTAAATGCGTGGAGTTATGGGGATAGGGTGGGGTTTGAGCATGGGTAAAATGCTCTTTCAGAGAGTTGGTGCAGACTTGATGGGCTGAATGGCTTCCTTCTGCACTGTAGGGAAGCTATGGAATCTATAGATGGTAGTCCTATCTTCATATTGAAGATACCCTTCATCGTGCTGTGTGGCACTATTACTGTGCCAAATGGGATAGATTTCGAACAGGTCTGCCAGCCATGAGGCGCTGCAGGCCATCAGCAGCAGAATTGTACTAAACCATAATTTGTAACCTCATGGACCGGCATATACCTTGCTCTACCATTACCACCACGCCAGGGGATCAATTCTGGTTCAACGAATAGTGCAGGAAGGCAGACCAGGAGCAAAACCAGGCATACTTAAGAATGGGGTGTCAGCCTGGTGAATCTACAACACGGGGCTCTTTGTGTGCCAAACAGCATAAGCAGCAAGCGGCAGAGCTAAGTGATTCCTCAACCAACAGATTACATCTGAGTTCTGCAGTCCTGCCATATCTAGTCGTGAATGTTGATGGACAATTATGTAACTCACTGGAGGAGGAGGCTCCACAAATCCCCAGCTTGAATGATGAAGTAGCCCAGTACATCAGTGCAAAAGATAGAGGATAAAGTGTAGGGTGAGGGTGGCGAGGGAGCAGGAGAAGGAGCGAAGGTGGGGAGAGGGAGCGAGGGTGAGGAGCGGGAGGGGAGAGATCAGGGGGAGAGGGCGAGGGGGGGTGAGGGGGAGCGAGGGCGGTTGGGGCAAGGGGGGGCGAGGGGGAGCGAGGGCGAGGGGGGCGAGGGGGAGCGAGGGCGAGGGGGGGCGAGGGGGAGCGAGGGCGGTTGGGGCGAGGGGGAGCGAGGGCGGTTGGGGCGAGGGGGAGCGAGGGCGGTTGGGGCGAGGGGGAGCGAGGGCGGTTGGGGCGAGGGGGAGCGAGGGCGGTTGGGGCGAGGGGGAGCGAGGGCGGTTGGGGCGAGGGGGAGCGAGGGCGGTTGGGGCGAGGGCGGTTGGGGCGAGGGGGAGCGGGGGCGGTTGGGGCGAGGGGGAGCGGGGGCGGTTGGGGCGAGGGGAAGCGGGGGCGGTTGGGGCGAGGGGGAGCGGGGGCGGTTGGGGCGGCGAGCGGGGGCGGTTGGGGCGAGGGGGAGCGGGGGCGGTTGGGGGGAGCGGGGGCGGTTGGGGGGAGCGGGGGCGGTTGGGGGGAGCGGGGGCGGTTGGGGCGAGGGGGAGCGGGGGCGGTTGGGGCGGGGGCGGTTGGGGCGAGGGGGAGCGGGGGCGGTTGGGGCGAGGGGGAGCGGGGGCGGTTGGGGCGAGGGGGAGCGGGGGCGGTTGGGGCGAGGGGGAGCGGAGGCGGTTGGGGCGAGGGGGGGTGGTTGGGGCGAGGGGGAGCGGGGGCGGTTGGGGCGAGGGGGAGCGGGGGCGGTTGGGGCGAGGGGGAGCGGGGGCGGTTGGGGGGAGCGGGGGCGGTTGGGGCGAGGGGGAGCGGGGGCGGTTGGGGGGAGCGGGGGCGGTTGGGGGGAGCGGGGGCGGTTGGGGCGAGGGGGAGCGGGGGCGGTTGGGGGGAGCGGGGGCGGTTGGGGCGAGGGGGAGCGGGGGCGGTTGGGGCGAGGGGGAGCGGGGGCGGTTGGGGCGGGGGCGGTTGGGGCGAGGGGGAGCGGGGGCGGTTGGGGCGAGGGGGAGCGGGGGCGGTTGGGGCGAGGGGGAGCGGGGGCGGTTGGGGCGAGGGGGAGCGGGGGCGGTTGGGGTGAGGGGGAGCGGAGGCGGTTGGGGCGAGGGGGGGTGGTTGGGGCGAGGGGGAGCGGGGGCGGTTGGGGCGAGGGGGAGCGGGGGCGGTTGGGGCGAGGGGGAGCGGTTGGGGCGAGGGGGAGCGGAGGCGGTTGGGGCGAGGGGGAGCGGGGGCGGTTCGGGAGCGAGGGGGGTTGGGGCGAGGGGGGGTGGTTGGGGCGAGGGGGAGCGGGGGCGGTTGGGGGGCGAGGGGGAGCGGTTGGGGCGAGGGGGAGCGAGGGCGGTTGGGGCGAGGGGGAGCGAGGGCGGTTGGTGCGAGGGGGAGCGAGGGCGGTTGGGGCGAGGGGGAGCGAGGGCGCCGGGGGGGGGGGGGGGGGGGGATGGAGAAAGGGGCAAAGAGCATGTAAGAAGGCAGAATGGAAAGGTTGTGCGAGGCAACGAGGACGGGGAGTGCCTGGCCGTGAGGGCGATGCAAGGAGGGCAGGTCTGGTGATGGCGGGAGCAGGGAAGATGCAGCCATATGCAAGGTGGGGAAGGCATATGCGAAGCATCAAGGGTGAGAGCGTGGTAGGTGAAGGAGGTTGTGGTGGGTAGGGCGAGGGCAAGGCGGGAATCAGCAATGTGGGTCGGGGAGAGGGGGAGAGTAGTCATTGCATGAAGGGAAGAGGTGTGGGAGTGTGTGATGGCAAGGGACGGGCAGCGCAATACAGCGTGTGGGAGGGGAAGTATTAGACTGCATGGGATAGGAGAGTGTGCGTACACAAAATATGGGGGGGAGAGTGTGAGACTTGCAGAGTGAGTTAGAGAGTGCAAGATGGGAACATCAGGAAGAGATGGCAAAAATCTGATGGGCAGGGGAATGGAACAAGAAAGACTGGAAGGAGAGAGGCAGATTGGAAGAGTGCGAGAAATTGAAATGAAATGGAGGTTGGTTAGAAAAATTAAAACCACTTCTAATGGTGACTACTGCACTGGCCACCTACCTGCCACGGAACATCCCCTGACTGTCCCCCATTATTCCCCCCCAACTCGCCCCCTTTCCCCAATAACCTCATGATCCGCTGAGTAAATGCCTCCTTTCCCTTGACGCCCGGCCCCCCCCGTCCCCCCGCCAATCTGCTACTGGACTAGTGCTGTAAAAAGGGAGTAGCTTCCCTCCTTCCAAGTCTCCAAGTTTTCAATTACATGATGCACTATAGCGTTCTCATTTGGCCTGAATTATGAAGTCAAGTGAGAAAGGAGCAGCTTCATTCCAGGTAAGTAGGAGTGGAGTGGCAATCCGATCCTGATTACCACTCCACAGGATCTACAGGCCATTGTTTTGAGCCTGGGTGAAGGAGGGAGGGAGATAGAAATGGGGGTGGCAAGAAAGAGGAGTTGAGAGAGGGGAAATGAGAATGGTAAGAGGGTTGCAAAACATGGATCAGTGAGATGGGGAGACATTTAGAGGCGGGGGAGGGGGGGGCAGGGGACGACAGAGAGAGACTGGGATGATCGGAGGAAGAGGTGTGAGACCTTCATGGATGAAGCGAAAGAGATAAGACACATGGATAGGGGACAAAATCCCTTATGTTTCATGCCTCACCCTTATCAGGAAGGTTTGTTACCTGTGGAGTTGTTGCAGTGAACAAACAATGCATGTCGCACCTTTTGTGATCATGCTGGATGTCTGTACTGTATTAAGTACCTTTTTGAGTTTTAAATGAATGATATCTGCTTTTAAATTAAGATGCTATGTTGCCTATTGTGTCTACTGATTGGTAGCTGATGTTGCTGTTGATGCGCTGTGAAGAGAACTGACTATGTACTGTTAAGAGTTTTTATATTGTTTGTCTTTAAAAATAAATCGATTAACTTTCCTCCTGTGGTGCTGCTTGAGGTAAATTGGATGATGCACTACTTCCCAACGACTGGAGAATTAGACGACCATCAGTTATGGATTATTCCGCAGCTAAGGTGGAGCTGTGTTTAATGTGACCTCTCCTTCTAAAGCTGTAAATAGGAGATCCTGAGGGCACGTCGAGGATAATTGCTATAGTTGAGGCTTTGGAAATTTCTGTCTCAAGGCCAGAAGAAACCAATATGAAATGACTGCATTTTTATATTTGCTATACTATAAAAAGTCTGGTGGACTCAAAACTTTTTATATATGAAATTGGTATACGTTTCAGCCTTAGTAAATGTTGTGAGCAATAGGTTGTGGATTCAACTCCCACTCTGATAATTTGATTGGCACTTTAGGGAGAGTGCTGCTGCATATTTAGTGGAAAGATAGAAAGACTTCCACAATTTCACCATATTCCAAAACATTTCACAACTAAGAATGTAGTTTTTCAATTGTTGCTGTTCTAATGTAGGAAATGACAGCCATTTGTGCACGGCAAGCTCCCACAAGCAACAATCTGATAATGATCTGATCATCTCTTTTAGATAGTATGTTAAGCCCTCTCGGTGGATGTAAAAGGTACCATGACAATATTCAAAGATAAACAAAGATAAGCTTGTGTTTATGGGTAACCACAAAAACACAAACTTGTTGGGCATACTTGGTGTCTGTGGGAACGTGTTGTGTGTAGATTTGGGTGCTATGTTTGGTTACAAAACAATATTAATTGCACTTCGATAATGATTCATTAACTCTGAAGTGCTTTGGGATAAGCCTGAGGATGTGAAAGATACTGTAGAAATAAAAAACCCTTCTTTAGATAGCTCTGTAGAATAGTTCTGTTTGAAATGAAATGTAAATTGAAATGACTATTCTGTCACTTTCTCCCTGATGTTCGAGAATCTTATAGCCCATTTGGCTGTCATGCCTGTGTCAGCTCTGAAGGAACTATCCAATTAATCTGACTACTTTTGTTTTTGCCATTGCCTTACGGATGTTTCCTTTTCACGTATTGTCCAAGACTTTTTAAAAAGTTCCTATGGAATGTGCTTCCAACACCCTTTCAGGTACCATGTTCCAGATCCTGTTAATTTGCGATGTAAATTTCTCCACATTCCCTGCGCCTACGGTTTGTCTGCCGATGATTTTTTCTTCTGGTTATCATCCTGTAATTATTTGACCTGACAAAACCCTTGGTAGCTTTTGTGTATCTTTTCATAGGATGTGGGTGTCGCTGGCAAGACCAGAATTTATTGCCCATCCTTAATTTACTTGATCTGAGTGGCTTGCTTGACCATTTCAGAGGGCAGCCGCATTGATGTACGTCTGGAGTCACATGTAGGCCAGATTGAGTAAGGATGGGAGATTTCCTTCCCTAAAGGTCATCGTGAACCAGATGGGTTTTTACAATAATCAGTGATAGGTGTTATGATCACCATTACTGAAACTAGCTTTATATTGCAGATTTATTAACTGAAGTTAAATTTCACCAGTTGCCATGGTAGCATTTCAACCCATGTCCCCCAGAGTATTAGCCTGGGCCTCTGGACAACTAGTTCAGTGACATTATCACTACACCACCATCTCCCCTGCAATATCGATATCTCTGGATTTCTCTGAAGGGAAGGCTCGTTATTCTCACCTGGCTCATGACAACACTTTGAGGTCAGTCCTGAGCTTACACCACATGATGGATCTAGACTGACAACAACAAAACTATGATTTAGGTTTGTCACCGTCCCTTTTTGAGTGGAAATGGCCAAGTCTGAAGTATTTGTTTGATTTCTTGAAATGACATTTCTAAATCAACAACAGAGATGCTGAGGAGGGATTACTGAATGACATTATGAGGGAGCTGGATTAGCGATAGTTAATGGCATGGAGTTGGTGGGGGTGGGAGAATTGTTAAGTAATTGTGAGGGAACTGGGTTGAAATCAGTAGCGATACAGTCAGTAACACAGTGCTGGGGGAGAGAGCACACTTACATAATGACAGTGAGAGAAAGCCAGCTTAATGTCAGTATGGAAATAGTAACACAGGGTCTTGGGAGCAGAGGAGTTCCTGAGTTACATGGTGAGAGAGCTGGAGTAACACTATCCTCACGACCATTTTCACACAACGTTGCTTCAGCGATTGTAATGTATACAGTACAATGTATTTAGTTTTCACTGGCTCTGTGACTCAAGCAAACGTCATTGAGGATTTTGTCTTTGGTAATTTAGGGAAAAAAAACTTGAAAATGTCAGTTAGATGTGTCTTGTCACAATATTCAGCTTTTGCACTAGAATATTTCCTGAGGATCAGCTAACCACGCCTGTCACCAGATCATGTGTCCCCTATAATCTATCCAGGCTGTTTTTACTGCCACGCTTCCCATCCTACATACTCCATAAACTTAATGAATCCAAACATCTGCTGCCTAAGTCCTAACTGAGGCCAAGGCCCTGTGCTTTTTCACCCACATTGTTTCTCATTGAGACAACGTGCTTTTTTCAAAATTCTCATCCTTGTGTTCACATTCCTCCAAGGTTTCGTTCCTCTTTCTTTCTGTAACATCCTCCATTCCGACATTCCCTTGTCATGTCTCTGTCAACAATTTTAATTATTCCAACATTGGTTGCTCTGCTTTCACACATATACTTTGTGTTCTTTCCTTAATTCCTTTCTATTCTCCACATTCCAATTTTAACACACCCCTTAAACCCAATTCTTCAAGCAAGCTTTCAGTTACCAATCACAGTGTCAACAAGAGAAGCCAGAGAGAGAACAGCAAGTGAGACGGAGAGAGCAGCTGCTCAAGCTAACTTCCGGCACCACCTCCACTGGCCAACAACTGATGTCCTCATTGAGAGAGAGTGTAGGGCTAATCACAATATGGAGCGGCATGGTGGCACAGTGGTTAACACTGCTGCCTCACAGCACCAGGGACCCAGGTTCAATTCTGGCCTTGGGTCACTGTCTTTGTGGAGTTTGCACGTTCTCCCTGTGTCTGTGTGGGTTTCCTCCAGGTGCTCCGGTTTTCTCCCACAGTCCAAAGATGTGCAGGTTAGGTTGATTGGCCATGCTAAATTGCCGCTAGTGTCGGGGATAAGTAGGGTATGGGAATAGGGCCTGGGTGGGATTGTGGTTGGTGCAGACTCGATGGGCCGAATGGCCTCCTCCTGCATTGTAGCGATTCTATGATCTCCTTTAGCCCTGATTTTTGTCAGATTATGCCCCTTTGAATTATCTTGGGACTTTTTAATACACCCAGTGGTACTGTACACCAGCGTTATATGGTGAAAGGTCGATACCCACTAGTACTGTACCCCAGTGTTATACAGTTACATATTGTACCCAGCAGTACTGTACCCCAGTGTTTTACAGTGACAGACCTGTACCTGCCAGTACTCAACCCCCCCCCCCCCATGTTCCAGAGGGACAGACCTGTATTTGTATCCCAGTGCTAGGTAATGACAGACCTGTCCCCACCACTACTTTGCCCCAGTGTTATACAGTGACAGTCTGATAGTATACTGTCTATACTATACAGTATACCAGTACTATAACCCAGTGTAGACCTGCACCATCAATTTTGTACCCCCATGTTATACAGTGACGGACCATGTATCCAAAGGTACCGAACTCCAGTGCTATACGGTGACAGATCTGTATCCACCAGAACTAGCTGTTGGCAATCTCTCATCATGAGAATGTTTCTTTCTTGTGGATGGCTGGGTGGAAGTGATTTCTCATTGTTGGCTATGGGTTCACAAATGACTTATGAACTCTATCTTAGCCCTACATTCTCTCCCACAGTGAGGACATCAGTTGTTGGCTAGTGGAGGTGGTGGCGGAAGTTAGCTTGAGCAGTTTTTCTCTCTTTCTGTCTCACTTGCTGTTTTCTCTCTGGCTTGTCTTATTGATTGAAATGTCTTGACATCCTTTTGACGACAGACTTGTGAGCAAAGTTATAGCTCATGGAATAAAAGACAATTACAACATAGATATAAAATTGGCTGAACGATAGGAAACAGTAGTGCTGAATGTGTTGTTTTGCGCATTGGAAGGAAGTTTATAGTAGAATTCCTGCTCTTGATGTAAATGACCTCGACTTTGGTATACGTGGCATAATTTCAAAATTTGCAGATGATACAAAACTTGGAAGTATTGTGAATTGTGAGGAGGATAGGTTGATGGAATGAGTGGAAAAGTGGCAAATGCAATTCAATGCAGAGTGATGTAATTAATTTTGGTGGGAAATGTTACAACAAGTGATTGCAATGGAAGAATCAATACAAACTGGTCTTTTTGATTCAAGTCGGTTTATGGTAAAACACTTCCTCAGTGCTACTAACTTAAAAGAAGCTCTTCCCCTAAAGTATTCCAGCTATCTCTATTTATAAGACTATCAATGTCACATGTTTAACTAGCAATTCCATTAATAACATAATTGCCATACACTATGCTTAAAGTACATTGGCAGGAAGATGAGTAGAGACAGTATAAAATAAGGGTACAGTTCTAATTCGGGTACAGGAGCATAAAGACCTAGATGTATACTTGCTGTGTAAATTATTGGCAGTGGCAGGGCAGATTGAGAGAACAGGAGGGGCATAAAGCACAAGAGAACGGAAGTTATTATAAACCTGGGTAAAACAGTCATTCAGGCTCAACTGGGGTATTGCGCCCAATTTTGGACACCATAATTTAGGAAGGAAGTGAAGGCAGTGATTTAGGCCAATGGTTCCAGATATGAGGAACTTCAGTTGTGTAGAATCATTGGAGAAATTGGAGCTGGTTTCCTTGGCGAGGCAAAGGTTGAGAGAACATTTGATAGAGGTATTCAAAATCATGAGTGGTCTGGACAGATTAGATAGAGAAAAACTGTTCCCATTGGTGGAATAATCAAGAACCAGATGGCACTGATCTATGGTGATTGGCAAAAGAACAAACGGTGTTTTTTTTTAGAGTGGTTAGGATCTGGAATGCACTGCCTAAGAGTGAGGTAGAGGCAGACTCAATCCCATGGCTTTCAAAAGGGAATTGGACCATTCTCTGAAGAGAAAACAATTTGCAGGCATACAGGGATAAGATGGGACAGTGACACTAAGTAAAATGCTCTTGCAACAAGCCAGTACGGACATGATAGGCCAAATAGCCTATGTTGTAACCATTCTCTGATTTTGTGTTTTTTGATGAAGATTAGCCATTTTGGTCATGATTGGCCATCTGCTCCTTGTCTGTTGCTGTTAAGAGAACAGAATTCATGTCTCCTGCATGACAATTTTCAAATAACAGTACAATGCAATGGCTGCACCATAGATTCCTTCCCCATTAAAGTAGGCATCAAACAGGGCTGTGTCATTGTGCAAGCACTATTCCCAATCACTACAATGTACCACTGATAGGTTCTCCTCCATGTGTGATAATAATTTATACCATTGATGGTCAATTCTTCAAACTTGAACCAGCTGAATGCTGCAATCAAATAGGAGGACAAAAGAACAAACTTGAGCGTCCTTTAAGAAATGCATCTCTCTTGATTGAGGTCATAATCCAGCATCAGATGAGATGGATGGGTTATTGTCAATTGCTCAATTCAAGACTACTCAATTGCTCAATTCAAGACTACTCAAACAAGGAGTCTACACAGAGCTACACCAGGGTACCAATAAACACAGGGACCAAATGAAAACAGTACTGAACCCACCAATACGGTACTTCAGTGTTATACAAGGACATACTTGTGTTCATCAGTGTTATACAGTGACAGGCTTATATCCACCACTTTTGTCCCCAAATGCTGCAGAGTAACAGACTTGTATCCATCAATTCCTTCCCAAATGACACATCTGTCACCACCAGTACAGTACTTCAATGTTATACAGTGACAGTTCTGACCATGCGTGTTATATGGTGACAGAATTGTACACACCAGTACAATTCCCAGTGTTACAATGGCAGATCTCTACGCAATGGTAATGTATCCCACTGTTATACAATGACAGACCTATACCCACCAATGCAGCACCCCAGTTTTGTTCTTAAAATTCTCTCTCACTGCACAGCCCAAGTTTGGCAGGCATAATCCATAACCTCTATTGTGTGTTTGTTATAGTTCAAGTGCATAGAACATAAAATTTGCCATCCATTCATTATCCTTTCCTAAGTTCCCATGCTGGCAATATCCACTGAGCATGTCATCTGCTGAGGAAGCCTCCCTAATGCTTGTAATTGATTCATACGAACTCACTTTTGAGTTGGCATTAATTTCACACATTGATGTGGACAGGTGCCAGGTATTCTCCTTATCTGGCAGGTTTTTTTCAATATCAGAACAGTTTTCCTTACTTCAGGAGTACATAGTTTGCAATAATCTTTTGTGATTGCAATGTCAGATTGGTCTTTTCCTGGCTAAGTCTCAACAGTGCACCTTAATCAAGGCAATGTGCATTATGCTTTAAGGAAAGACAGCACCTCTGGTATGCAAAGGGTGCATGTGACAAGTTTTGATTAGATGTGCAGGCATACGCCATTCCCTCTCACTGCCAATGTGAATTTAAAATAAATAGATGGTATATTCCACAAAATTATACCTTTGAATTTTGAAACCGTTTGTGACTGTGTGGCATTTAATTAACATAAAATTACATAGAATGGCACAGTAACAGGTCATTTAGCCCAACCAATCTGTACTGGTGTTCATGCTCACACGAACCTCCTCCCATTCCTCTTCATTTAACTAAAGCACTTATCCTTCTGTTCCTTTCTCCCTTATGTTTATCTAGCTTCCACTTAAAATCCATTTGTGCTTTTGCATTAACCGATCTCTTTGTAGCAAGGCCCATATCCTCACCACTCGTGGTAAAGATTTTTTTTCTGAATTCCCTATTAAATTTATCAATGACTGTCTGATATTTATGATCTCCAGTTTTGGCCTTTGCACAAGTGGAAATATCTTCTCTACCTTCACCTTGTCAAACTCTTCCACAGTTTTAAAGACCTCTGTCACTTTAGTTTTTGTCTTCCCTTTTCTAGAGTAAAGAGTCCCACCCTGTTCAAACTTTTCTCTCTATCATTTCTGGCATCATCTGTTTAAAATATTTTGTACCTTCTCCAATATCCCTATATCCTTTTTACAATATGAGAGCAGAGCTGTTCACAGTACTTCACAATTGTGGTCTAATCAATATTCTGTATAAAATTAACAGAGTCATAGAGTCATCATGGAACTGAAGGAGTCCATTCGGCCCAACATGCCAGCTCTCTGTATAGGTATCAAATAAGCCTAATTTCCTCGGTCTTTCCCCATAACCCTGCTCACTTCCTCAAGTGCCTATCCCATTTCCTTTTGAAATCATTTATCGTCTCAGCTACCACCGCTCTTGTAGGCAATGGGTTCAAGGTCATTGCCACTCGCTGTGTAAAATTGGCTCTATCTCACAGCTCCTATGTACCTGCTCCCCAAAGCCTTATGTTTGTGTCCCCTAGTCCTGGTGCCATCAGCTATGGGGAACAGCTTTACTTCATCCAACTTATCTAAAACTATCATCTTCTACATCTCTATCAGATAAATTTCTGCTGAATCTCCTTTGTTTCAGAGAGAACAACCCCAGCTTTTCCAACCTCATCTTGTAGCTAAAATACTGCACCTTCTCAAGGACCATTACATCTTTCCTAAAGTGTATTGACCATAACCGGACACAATACTCTGTCGTGGCCTTATCATATATTGTAAAGGTTCAGTATAACTTTCCTGCTCAATAGCTCTATTTATGAAATCCAAAATCTCGTATGCTTTGCTGTCTACTCTTGCAACATGTCCTGCCACCAAAAAGATCTACAAGTATGAACCTTCAAGTCCTTCCATCCCCATACACTTTTTAAAACGCTGTCATTTAGTTTATATTGCCCCCCCATCTCTTTGGCCAAAATGTATTATTCACATTTCACAATATTAAATTCCATTTGCCACTTGTCTGCCCATTTTGCTAAACCTACCTGTGTTCTTCTGAAGTCAGTTGGTATCATGCTCACTGTCACACCTCCAAGTTGGCAAATTTTGAAATGTTACTCTTGTTACAATTAGTCCTTGGGCAAGATGCCCAAATGTGTTATGATTCCTGACAGGCTGCCACCATGTGGTTATGCTCCTGGGAGAGGAGCGATGAACTGGCTCCATGTTTTTATTCAACCCTTTGTTGTCCATAACAAGGTTAATTTTAAAAACATCCTTTCCTTGGTGGATGCCTTTTCCCAGGTCAAATGGTATTTATGTTTTAAAAGGAAACAATTTAACCATGCTTTCTTGAGTTAAAGAAAGAGAGAGTTTATTAGTTACTAAAACGTGAGAAGAAAATACTAAAACACAAACGTGCACACAGATCAGAAATGAGAAATGTGTCCAAAGATAAAAGTTTAAAAAATGTTCATCAGTCTTTGACCTGTTTGTGAGGAGTAGACAGTAAAGCTTTAAGTTCTATGATTCTGGTAGCACTGACTTCGGCAGTTGACCAATTGGTTTGGAGATCCTTTGTTCTGCAGGTTAGCTGAAAGGAGTTGTTCTGCTTCCTTTTCAACAGTGGCTTTAATGACTTGCGGCTTGTTTTCAGCAAGCAGCAGGGGTACCTAGTCAATGTTCTTCAGTTGTGACACTTGGCTCACACTAGCACAGTGGATCTAGAACACTAGAGTAGTACATAGCGACCAGAGTTGCAGTTGCTTTGTAACCCCTTTTTCTTGTGTATTCCTGGAAGTGGAAAACCACAAACACTGCTGGGATATAACTCAAAAGATGGTAGTAGTTGCTTTTGAGATGGTGCCAGCTTCCATTATCTCCACATGAGATTACAGTTCAGTTTCTGCACTGTCTTTTCCTTTGAAATGTCTCTGTCTGAAAAAGGATGCAACATTCTGTTGTCTCTCACAGAACTGAGTATCATCCACGTAGGAATTCCAGCAAATGGAAGTCTCAGCTAGTTATGGCTTGTATGCCCTTTTTCAAAATCATATGTTTTATTTAACAGTTCAATATGCCCTTGGTTAATTTGCGGGTTTGATCCATTATCATGACACTCTGCATTCTAAGTTTTATATATACCATGGAGGAAGAGGAATCTTCCTTGAGGAACATCATTGTCTACCATACTCCAGTTTGAAAAATGACCATTTACCATGTATTATGAAACCATGTGTTCTGTTGAGTGTGACCAAAAAGCTGGACTTGCGTTTGTGAGTTAGTTGGTGCGGATTTGGGAATCTAGGTTAAGAGTTTCAGGAGATGAGATTGAAACCACGGAAGGTAAGCAGTTGTTGAGGCATTCCAAGTCAAAGCAGCTTTGAGGGAATTCAGAGACTTGATTTTCAGAAATGAAAGTTTGGAATCCCTTGTGAGAGAGTTTCAATGTGATTGGTTGACTCAATATTTACCGATGTCTGGTTATGATCTGAGTTGGTTGCATGTGCCATTTGTTGTTCAGTGTGGTGTATTTGACCACAGTTTTTCTGTTGATTCACATTTACCAGGTCTTAATTTTGAATGATAAAGTATAAGATAGATGTTATGAATTGTTTTAAGTTTATTTTGTTTGTTCAAAAACCATGGAATCTTGTGGCTTTATTTTGTTACCTGGGATCTCAGACTTGTCCGCTTTAAATTTTAAAAAAACTACTCCCTAACTGGATCAAACCGAAGATTTGGTTGTCAGGTCCAGGATCATAACACACATTTTCTGTTTTCTGTCCTTAGGCCGGTTTGTTTTTTTGTCCAACCTGACGTTGACTCTTTTATCTCATGAGTCTCAATTTTCTTAACTAGCCTTTATGTGCTACTTTGTCAAAGGCTTTCTTAAAATCCATATGGACATCCATTGCATCCGCTTCACCAACCTTCTCTGTTTTTTTTAATACTTTTCCAATTCAATCAAATCAAATCCAATTCAGAGTCTCAACAAGTTGAGACATTTCAGATCCAGGCTGACAAGACAGGGCGAGCGACCAAACTACCCTGTCCTGGGCCTGATCTACATGAGCCAAGCTGATTGGAGAAGGGGGAGGTTCCTCCTCCAAGACTTGAGCTCATTTGCATCTTAGCCAAAAGGCCGAGATGCCGCTTTTAAAAATTGCTTCATATAAAACATATGAAGCCTCAGCGTAACCTAATGACCTCAACCAAGTGCGGCCGACCATGGGCTGCCGACCATACTACACTTGATCTTAGCCAAAAGGCCGAGAATCCAACCTTCTCTGTTACTTCATCTAAAATCAAGATCAGTCAAGCACCCTCTGCCTATTACAAATTTGTTCTGCCTCTCCTTAATGAGCTGAAACCTCTAGAAGGTCATGTTGATTTTTTTCGCCTGATTATTTTTTTTCCAAAACCTCAACCACTGCTGATGTTAAACTGACTGATATTTGGTTATTAGAAACCTTTGACATTTTCCCCCATATCTAGGGAAAATTATGTCAAACCCTTCTGCTATTTCTACTCCATTTTCTTAACCTGGAAAGTACGCCAAATGGACAAAGGAGTTAATTCCAGAGGTGAGTTGAGAGTGACTGCCCTTCACATCAAGGCATTTGATCAAGTGTGACATCTCGCAAAACTGAAGCCAATGGGAATCAGGGGGAAAACCCACTCTCCGCTGTTTGGAGTCATACCTCACACAAAGGAAGATGGTTGTGGTTGTTGAAGGTCAATCATCACAGTCGCTGGATATTGCCTGCAGGAGTCCTAGGCTGGTGAATGGGTTGACAATCAAATAGGCTGCTTTGTCCAGGATGGTGTCAAGCTTCTTAAATGTTGTTGGAGCTGCATTCATTCAGCTCCTTCATCAATGATCTTCCCTCCTGACCTCATAAGATTTGATGTGAGGATGTTTGCTGATGGTTGCACCATTCACAACTCTTCAGATGAAGCAATTTATGCCCATCCGCAGCAAGACCTGGATAAAGTTCAGGCTTGGGTTGAATGGCAAGTAACATTCATGTCACACAAGTGGCAGGCACTGAGCTTCTCCAATTAATGAGAATCTAACTTCCCCCTTTGAAATTCAATGGTATTAGTATCGTTGAATTCTCCATTATCAACATCCTAGGATATCATTCACCAGAAACTGAATTAGACCAGCCAAATGTAAGTGGCTACAGGAGTAGGGAACTCTGCACCGAGTAACTCACTTTGCGGTATCCCAAGTCCTTTTCAATCTCCAAGGTACATTCCACTTTCATGAACGAATACAGTTCTAACAACACTCAAGAAGCTTGACACCATCCTGGACAAAGCAGCCTTCTTGATCGGCACTCCAACTATAACCTTAAACATTCAATCCTGCCAGCATTGGCGCACAGTGGCAGCAGTGTGTACTATTTATAAGATGCACTGCAGCAACTTACCAAGAACCCACAACCTCTACCATCTAGAAGGTCAAGAGCAGCAAATGCATGGGAACACCACCACCACCTGCAGATTTCCCTCCAAGCCACACACCATCTTGTTTTGAAATGACATCACTGTTCTTTTAGTGTTGCTGGGTCAAAATCCTGGAACATGCTCCTTAACAGCACTGTGGGTGTATCTAACCTGGTGTTAACCTGGTGTTGTTAAAACTCTTACGGTGTATCTACACCACAGGTCTGTAGCTGCTCAAGAAGGTGACTCGCCCTCAATTCTTGAGGCAGTTTGGTATGGGCAGTGGCAGCAAATGCCGCTCAGGAAGCAACATCCAATACTGTAAAAGAATATAAAGGGAAATTCTGAGCATGTTTCAGAAATTTCTCTTTTCTAACATCCCAATTAATATTTGGGTAATTAAAATGTCCAATATCACTATCATCTAGTGCTTACATGGCAGATTTCCCTGCAGATTTACTCCCATTGTGTCACTATCTGGAGACATGAATGCCCCAGTAGTGTGAGCTTAGCCTTTTTGCTGTTCAAATCTAACCAAATAGATTCTGCCCTTGCCCCTCAGGCCAACCTCATTCCAACATTAGAGATTAGTCTTTTCTAATCAGTACTGCAACCCAACTTCACTTTTTTTCCTTCCCTTTTCTTTATGAATCCTTGCATATTAAGCACTATTTTACGTCACATTTCTGTTTTAACCACTGTATAATATTCCCACATGGGTATTCACCACACTTTGTTTGAACAAAGTAGACTGCTGGCTTAACTTGTGCAAGTTGAGATTTCATGGAGAGTCAGAGATCCGTAGCAAGGTTTGTTCTTTTCTTTACGCTGGTGGGAGCAATCATTGACCGACTGATTCAAATATTAATCTGTGAAGAAAGTTTTTAAGTTTTCTCAGTTGCCTGGCATTTCCTCCCATCGGGAAATTCATTGTACATCTAGACACTGATTTATGAAAGGTTGTTCAGCCACAGAGTTGTGCTAAATGCTGCTCTCATCCAGAATCCAGCAGACAATACTGGCTAAGGATCAGGAGGGGAAACCTTAGTTGCTGATTCCCTGACTATCCCAAGGGAGCAGAACCCACCTGCCATCCCAACTCAGATCAGAGGTAGATCCAGACACCATTTTGAACTTCTACTTAACCTGATTATTCAGAGGCAATACCACTTGAAATTGTGTCAGTAAGATTATGAGCCCTAAAATTTATATTTGGAGTTTATCAATGAGCTTTGAAACACATAACTGATAAAATGAGCAGGGACTCATTGGGCCTGATTGATATATTTGGTTACTTATGAGCAGAAGTGACTTGTAAGGTCAGCGAGCAGTATCATTCTCAGTCTCGAATTCCAGTTATTCAGCAACTCTGGCCACCAGAATCTTTTGTTGCAACTTTAACCAGTTAAGTGATCTGGGAGTGTGGACTGAAAGCTGTCAATTGGGAATCCAGTGTCTCCATATGGATGCAATTCTACTGTTTCTAAGCTTTCAGTCAGTGCAGTGAGAACAGGTGAATTTGCCATACTAAGTCATCTTAATTGTGAAACTGACAATACAATTAGATGTGTATTCAGGCTAATGTTTGGAGAAAGGGATTTTTTTCTTTCATGTGACAACACTGGATTTATCACTAATATATTGGAATACAGTACTCTTGGCTTCTAGTCTGTCACTGTAACATGGGTACAAAACTGATGGGTACAGGACTATCATTGTCTAGGACTGGGGCACAGTACTGGTGGTTACAGGAGTGTCACTTTAACACTGGATACAGTATTGATTGATTGAAAGGGTATATTATGGCACAGAAAGAGGCCATTCAACTCATCATGTTCCCATGTTTGAAAAAGAAAAATTAATAACTAGTTGCCCATTCTAAACTCACTTTCCAATTCCTGGTCAGTGGCCTTGCAGTTTGTTTTAAATCAGTTACTCCAGGGTTTATGCATTCAACTGATATAAGAAAGGAAAGGGTGATGAGAAAAGGAGAATGTGCTTTTAGAGATGGTAAGGCCAGGGGAGAGGAGGGTGAATGTGGGTGGAAAGAGAGAGCAGAGAGAGGGTTGGAAATAAAGCCTTCTGATCAGTTTGGCCATGGTGAGTTAGAGGTGGACAATGATTCATATAGAAACGTGTGCAGGGATGAGAGGCAAAGCAGCAATGATCTCTTGGGTTCAGATTTTGCAGGTATCCTTTGGAGGAGAGAGGTTAAAACAGCTGGAATTGAAACTAGTCTTTTAGTTTTACGTGGAAACCTGTCTGTTTATGGTTTTAAGGCAATCTGATAAATAATCATGTTTTAGAATGTAGAAATACATTAAAAGAAAACTAATATTCTTAAGGGACCAGCATCCAGGGCATAGAAGAACATGTCTGTTGGTGTAAGTAAATTTTTGTACACCTATCATAAATCATTAGGATTTCCAACAGCATCAATCTCACTATGGCAATGGATGGAATTTAAATTCGATTAATAAATACACAATGTAAAGCTAGTCTCAGTAAAAGTGACCATGAAACTATCATCAATTGTTGTAAAAACCCATCTGATTCACTAATGTACTTAAGGAAGGAAATCTACCACTGTCCTTACTTGGTCAGGCCTATATGTGATTCCATATGGTTGACATTTAACTGTCCCCCAAAATGATGTAACAAGCCACCCCATTCACGGTCAGCTAAGGATGAGCAGCAAATGCTGGCTTTACCAGCGATGCCCACATCCTATGACAGAATTAAGGAAGATTGTCTTCTCTTGTGGGAGAGACCAGACAAGGGGACATAGTTTAAGAATAAGGGACCTCCCATTTAAGATGTAAATGGAGAGTTTTTTTCCTGAGGTTCATGACTCTGGAACTCTTTTCCCCAGAGAGTGGTGGAGGCAGGGTTATTAAATATTTTTAAGGCAGGTGCACTTGACTAACAAGGGTATCAAGGATTCATAGTGTATCGGAGTTGGGCAGGAATGTGGCCATAATCAAATCAGCCATGTTTTTATTCAATGGTGGTTCCAAATAGTGCGCATCCTCTTAATTTGTATATTTGTATGTGAATTAGGTTTCGTTTGTATTCCCTGGATTTTTTTCTTTCATGGGATGTTAGCCATCACTAGCAAAGCCAGCATTTGTTGTCCATCCCTAATTGTCCTTGAACTGAGTGGCTTGCTAGGCCATTTCAAAGGGCATTTAAGAGACAACCACATTGCTATGGACCTGAAGTTGCACGCAAGTTTCACCAGATTTGCTTCTTAAAGGACATTCGGACATTGGTGAACCAGATGAGTTTTTACAACAATTAATGATATTTTTATGGTCACCATT
Source organism: Mustelus asterias (assembly GCF_964213995.1). NCBI lineage: Eukaryota > Metazoa > Chordata > Chondrichthyes > Carcharhiniformes > Triakidae > Mustelus > Mustelus asterias. Next base: position 77,064,813 of record NC_135812.1, on the reverse strand, counting down.
ACGAAGACTAACTTTCAATTTCAAATTTATTAATTGAATTTAAATTCTACCAGCTGCCACTGTGGGATTTGAACCCATGTCCCCAGCGCATAGCCTGGGCCTCTGGATTTCTAGACCAGTGACATTACCACTACACTACCATCGCCCCCAGTTGGTAGAAAGAAAGCATTTCTGTTGGATGGGGTGTGATGATAGTGGTGCAATTGATAGAGATATATATGTATTTTTTTAAAGGAAATGTTTAAAAATTCAGCTTTATTCTACAGTAGTTGTTATGTCTGGTAGGAATGTAGTTCAGATGCTGGGAGAGCAGGATAATTCATTTTAGTTGTGAAATGTTTACTTGGGATAGAACTAATGGATCTTTGTTTATAGATGGAGATTTCCCCTGGTGTTTTTGATTACCTTGATTGAAAAGGTCATGAGTTATCTATCAGGTGTTGGTGTAGTAATGGGTGGAGCTAGGTCTTTAGCAGGGGAAAACTAAGCTATGCAATTGCAGGTCTGCTGAAATCAGAGGCATGTGCAGGCTGTTACTGAGAATTCACTCTCCATAAAATCTCTGAAAGCTTTGGGACTGTTAACACAATTTAAAGCAAGTATGCCTGGGCTTGCTAACTGTATTTATTTGAAAGTTGTTTTGATCTATGTATGAATGGGGCTTATTTGGAACTGGAACAGTCATAAGCTAGAAAGTAAAGTTGCTTCCTTTTGCTTTAAAACATTGTTTGACTGTTAATGGTTAAGCTGCTTCATTTGTGAGTTATATTTAAACTGCTTTCTTAAATAAAGTTTGTTTCACTATAAAATTTCCCTTTGTAGGTAGAATCATTCCTGGAAAGAAATATCCTATCCTCACATTTATGCCAAAAAAGAAAAATTGTTGGGGTCTAGTCTGGCTTCCAATGTAACTTGGGGTTCTGGTCCGGGACCCAAACAGGAAAGCCTAGGACTATGGCGCATAATCTAAAAAGATGAGCCAGATCTTGCATGAGTGAAATTAGGAAACACTTCTGGACCCAAAGGGTGATAACTCTTTCACAGATGACAATTAATGCTAGCTCAATTATTAAATTTAAAACCAAAATTACTAGATTGTTGTTAAGCAATGACATAAGGGATATGGAGTAAATGTTGTGAGGGGTTATCTTGAGGATCGACTATGAATGGCAGTACAAGCTCTGGTGTCTGAGTCGCTTGCTCTTGTTTCTATGTTCTGATTTAATCCAACATGTTTTAATATTCGAGTGCACATCTCCTGCGTCATTCCTAACTCAGCAATTCAAATTGCATCACTGTATATGTAAGTGTATATACATTTATTTAAATAAATAGAAAGCTGGGATAAAATACCAGTACTGATAGTTGCAGACAACTGTCTGGTCCACTAATGTCTCTTATGGAAGAAATATGTCATTCTTGCTCATTCTGGCCTATGTGATTTTGGACCCAAACCAAGGTGGTTGACTTTTGACAGCCATCAGAAATGACGTAGCAACCCACTCAATTGTATTCCAGAAGGTGGCTTATCACCACTATCACCTCAAGGGCAAATTGGGATGGGCAGTAAATTCTGGCTTTTGCCAGGAGCAGCCAGTGAATGAATGAATCCTCCTGCATATTCCACCACCTCTGTATTTAGAGCTCAGAGATCTCTTCAGAGACAACATAGATTTGGAAGGACAATGATCTATTAGAGTCAAAATGGGCAGGGTTCATGATGATACCAAAGGGACTATGCAGGCCATTGAATCTATCCCAGCTCTCTGTAAGCAATCCAGTCTGTCCCATTCTTGCTCTGTCCCCTGTCACCTTAGCCCTGCAAACTTATTCCCTTCAAGTGTCCATCCAATTTCCTTTTGAAATCATAAATTATCTCTGCTTCCACCACCTCCACGTAGGCAGCGAATTCCAGGTCATTATTAGTAATTGCTGCTAAAACGGTTCTTCCCCATGGTTTCCCTCCCTGCTGTCTTGCCGAAAACCTTAAACCTACATCTGCCAGTCCTTTTCCCATCAGCTAATGGAAACACTTTTGCTTGTCTTCCATATCTAACTTTCTTTTAATATTGCGCACCTCCATCAAATTTTTCCTACCTATCATTGTATCGCCATCCGATTTCGCTACAATACACTTGGTCCCTTCATCAAAATAGTCAATGTACATTGTAAATAATTGAGATCTTATTACCTTAGTTACAGATTGCAAACCTGGAAATGAACCTGTCAAATTCTTGATTCATGTCCATTATGCAATTTCTGTCTGTGATATTGTGCTTTTATATCCTCAGTGTCAGGGATATTGTGACCGTTATACCCACCCTGCATGGGTTATTGTGCCCAAGATTAATAGTTAGATTGGACTGGGGTATCCACGATATTCTGTTTTTTCTCAAAGGTGGTAATTACTCACATGATCAGAGTAAGATTTCCTTGTGTATAAAGTGTTTCTGAAAGTATGAAGCTTCAAGATGGAATCAGGTGGTTAATGTGCTCTTTCCAGACTCATCTTTCACATCTTGCTCAGTGTTCGCACTTTGATTTGTCATTTTTTAGGCATTGCAGTATTTTATCTGTGATGTTTCCAAATCCACAGAATACAGATCCTCTTAGTTACTTTTATCTTTATTTTTCTGTTCTCTTCTGCCTCATGTAAATTCATTGGGATTTGTTTCTATATCAAAGGAGCAACATAAAGGCCAGCCATTGATGTAAGCAGAACAGAAAATATCTAAGAGTTTCCAGTATATGTTTCGGTGATGGCACTGTCAGTTAACCAAGAAGTTACTAGTGCATAGAGTGACTGGTGAGAGTGATTTTTCATACATCATCTATTTTTTAGGATGAACTGCAGATTAATTAGAGGTCAGGACAGTGTCTCTTCATCCTGACTGATTAACATATCTAACAGCCTTGGCTGGTATTACAGCCCAAGCATCTCCAATCTCCGTTTTGAAATTGGCATGAGGGAACATTGTGTTCATTTTATTGTAAAACCATTTCACATTGAGTACAGAAATTGCCCTTTTGCTCACACTGATAAAGATTTATTTTGATGGAGGCTGGCGAAGTGTTTGCCAGTGAATGGTGTGTAGCAATGGATCAAGATCAAAGTATGTGACAAAATAAAGCTGGTTTTATGCAAAAGTATTCAAAAATAAATCAGGTCCAAAAACTGTTTCCCTTTATTGTGTAACTGAGCTTCTAACTTGGTAAATGCAAGCTTCGTTGATCGATTACAGTGCCTGAATTAATTACAACGTATTGCTTAAATAGTGTCTGGGACAACCCGGCAGCATAGCTGAATGGCAGCAAGTCCTGAGTGGAAAGGAACAAATCAGTGAGTGTAGCTGCAGCAATACTGGAAGCTCCCAAGATCGTAGTCATGATGTGGAGATGCCAGCGTTGGACTGGCGTAAACACAGTAAGAAGCCTCATAACACCAGGTTAAAGTCCAACAGGTTTATTTGGTAGCAAAAGCCACTAGCTTTCGGAGCGCTGCTCCTTCAAAAGCTAGTGGCTTTTGCTACCAAATAAACCTGTTGGACTTTAACCTGGTGTTGTCAGACTTCTTACTCCAAGATCAATCATGACAAACCAGCCTGCCTCTTGGGAAGATAATGATAGAAATTTTTATGGAATAACAACATCTCCATTTTCCCGTTCACATCAAATACCATCCTTGTATGGACATATATCAATGCGCATTCATTGATGCTGGGCACTCTATTATGAGAATATTTTAAAAATGTTTGCAATATGGATTTCGCCATTGGTCTGTGCTGACAAGGCTCTTATCTTCACTACATGGACTGCAGATATTCAAGAATGCTCACAAACTCGACAATAAATGCAAGCCTAATAGTGATGGCCATATCACATGAATTAATGAGAACAAACAGAGGAGAAATTCAACTGCAGCGTTCAGTTAAATTGTATACTGTTATAGTCTATTTTGAAAGCTCCTTTTCCCTTTTTTCAAGGCTGCCCTAGCTGGAGTCCCAGTTCCACATTTACTGCCCAACATCCAGTGTTCAAACTTCAGGTGAAACTTTCAAGGCCACTACTGATTACTTTCTGTTGGGTAAGCATATCCCAGAATATGGCAAAAAAGCAGGTAAATTGAGTTGAGAAACAGATACTGATTAAATATGAACTAACTATTGGGGCGGCACGGTGGCACACTGGTTAGCACTGCTGCCTTACAACACCAGGGACCTGGGTTCGATTCCCGACTTGGGTGACTGTCTGCGTGGAGTTTGCACATTCTCCTCGTGTCTGTGTGGGTTTCCTCTGGGTGCTCCGGTTTCCTCCCACACGCCAAAAATGTGCGGGTTAGGTTGATTGGCCATGCTAAGTGTCAGGGGGATTAGTGGAGTAAATATGTGGGGTTATGGGGATAGGGTCTAGATGGGATTGTTGTCGGTGCAGGCTCAATGGGCCGAATGGCCTCCTTCTGCACTGTAGGAATTCTAAGAGAATAGTGAAAATACACCCAACCTCTCAACGATTACTCTGTGAACTCAGGTGGCAATTGGCAGCAAGCTGTTTGACTGTGGAGACTTCACAACCAAATCTTTTTAAATCTATATTTCTCATCCAGTGACTTCGTGCAAGGATTTTTCCAGCAAGGCAGGAAACCTGACTTATTTTATTCCCTTTCTCCCTATCTAAGAGGTGCTGAAGTCAGCAAAAACAGAGATGGAGAATGGAATATGCTTTTACCCATCACTGAAGATCCTGCAATCAGTTGAGAATTGTAGGAGCACATGTCCATCAATTCAAAAAGCACAAAAATGCAATTTTCATTTTGTTGAACACATTCACAGCTGAAAGTGCTATTTGGCACTCTTCCCATTGTGATCACAAGTTCCACAAAGATGCCAGATGATATTAGTGCCATTGCTATAATTCAGAGCTGGATGTGGGAGTAATAAATGGCATCGTATTGCAAAGTAACAAGGAGCTGAATACAAACAAAATAAACAATTTTTGAAACCCCACATTCCTGTTTTTTTCATGTGTTTTAGGGATTTTTAGAGGATGTAGGAGTAATCGCCCGAATCAATGCATTAACTGGGACCTCAATAATCACCAATACTGGACACAATTACAGTATTACACAATTGTAGATGCAGTCTGCCATTGTATAAAACTGAGATACATTACTAATGGGCACATGTTTATTACTGTATAACACTGGGTGTGTGTACAGTGACACTCGTACCCACCAGCACTCCCACTGATAACACTTCAGAAGTACTTATTGGCTATAAAACACTTGTCTGATGCTATTTAAATTCAAGTCTTCCTTAGTTTTTATGGTTACAAGTGGAAATTAAGCCCACATAGTATCTGGTTGGCTCAATTGAATGCACTTGCATCTCTGAGAAGGTTGAGGGTTCAAGCTTCAAATTTGGACATTAACATGTAATCTGGGCAGATGACAGTGTGCAGTGCTAAAGGAATGCTACACCTTCAGAAGTGCAGCGCTTCATGTGAGGTGTTAAACTGGGGGAAACAAGATTATTCTCATCAGAATTTAATCTGTCCACCAGCATTATGGTAACTACTAAACTGATCTGCAAAGTCTTTAGGTTTTTGTTCGTGTCATTGGTTGTTGATGTTGTCAAGGTTCGTTTTTCAGAGACCCTTACGTACTTGATGCAAGAGCAAGACACTGATCTGTATAAGAAAACCCAGTCCTTTATTTTCAAGCAAGTACAAGCTTTTGGAGGATTGCTTTACTAAATCAGCACAGTGTGCTGAACTTCGCCGAGCAATACTCTCCAAACAGGGGGGGGATGTTCCTCCCTTTATACTTTTTACAGCAATTAGTCACGTACACAGTATAACTTCACCCAGATCACGTGCTTAGCAACAGCAAGAGTCAGTACAAAGACAGTATGTCACATAAAGCGAATGTTATCTCCTTCAAACAAGGACAGCATTAGGAGTTGATATAGGGAATATGTTACCAGCACAAATTGTCCCAGACAGCAAGTTAATCACAGCTGCATTTGCAAAGTTCAAAAGTTCAAGCACACATTTTTAAAAAATCATAGGAGATTCATGGGATGTTAACCCCTTAACATCTCATTCCATGATAACACTAACCTCTTTAGAGGGGAACTTGTGCTCTATGATATGCTAGGCATTGGCAGATACCCTTCAATAAGCCTAGCAGTAAGCAAACTGCCAGGATAATGACTCCCAGGTGCATCAGCATCCCTCCCCAGTCTCCAAAGAGGTTACTAAAAGGCCACCAGCCAGGAGGATTGTAGTTCTTAAAGTTTTGCCCTTCAGCCCTAATTTTGTCAGCGGTCTTTTTAATATGCTCAGCTAAATCAGTGATATTGTCGGAGGAGTCTGGAATGTATGTACAGCACTCAGAGCCTATTAGGGCACAAGTGCCTCCTGTTGCAGCCAACAAGTAATCTAAAGCCATTCGATTTTGGAGTGCCACCGTCCGTATAGCTACGACTTCAGCTGAAACTTCGGAGATAGCAGTGCTCACTTCCTCTAATCCATCAGCAGTATCCTTAGCTATTTTCTCAAGAGCTGATGCCATATTGATCAGCTCTCGAGCTGCTCTTGCTATCCCATAGGCAGGAAAGGCTATCATCCAAAACCGTTGAGTTTTGGTGATGGCCCGTTTAGATCTTAACAGATGTATCTTGGGGTGGAGATGCAGGGAGTCATAATGTCGGACATAGGGGACCACATACGCTAGATAGCAAGATCCGGACCAGTCCCAGGGAAGCCAAGGGTAGGCGTTATCTCCACAGACAAAGTAGGTGCCATTGTATGCTATCATATCGCCTAATAGGCCGGGATTGGCTGGGAAACTGTTGCCATTGGGGCATGTATTTTTCTTCCTTCCCAACCCCAACCTTCACATTCCTTTGATGAGATGGCATTCTGAATGGACATCCCAGTTTGTGTAATGGGACAAGAAACCTTTTCTTCTTTCCGCCTGGGATTGGTAATATTAAACTGCTGAATGCAGTAGTTACGGCCAACGGGTATGGTTCCGTTTCTTATCAGGCAGATAGATCCTCTTTGTTGATTTTTTACAACAAAGTCAGGTGGGGCGTCTGATCTATCGTAGTTGGGTTGGTAATGGCTCTTAAAAGAATTCGTTATATTACATCTTTCTACAAATTGAGTAATATTTTTGTCCATAGGTACCAGTAGAGGGGCGACCTGTCCGTTAACTTTTTTGTAGCGTATAGGATTGAACACTGCCCTCATTCCGTTTTTAGTCCCGTTTTGATGCAAAATCCATTCTATCATTTCCTGGGGGTTAAGAGGAACAGGGAGCAGAGGAATCCCTTCTGTAGCATGTGGTGGTATGTGTGAGCAGACCCAACACCCACTTACATTAAACTTTGCAGCATACTCATAAGACATGTACAAAAAGGTGTTAGAGTGAAATCGTCCATTAGTCAGTCCTTCTTTCATGGTTCCTTTCCGTTGATCCGGTTGTCCTTGAACCTTGATTGCAGTTGGAGTCTGGAAGGGAACTTGGGAACGGGCCTTTACACGTCGATCCCAGTTTTTTGTTAGCATGAGGTCTCCCATCTGTGGTCTAGGGAAGTAGTCCTGTGGGTCAGAATCTTGATCTGGTGTCTGTGGAGTTGATCCAAAGGCGCACTGTAGCTGTGAATGAAGAAACTTTAAAGACGATGTTAGCTGTCAGAAGTACTTCTGCATTTCCTCTCCCATAACGTGTAAATCTATCTGGGTGGGCGGGCTTGTATTGGCGTCCCAAGGTGTTCTACTGGGTCGGCCATAAATTATCTCTGCTGCCGAGAGTCCAGTAGTAGAGTGGGGCGTTATTCTCATGTGGTACAGAGCTAGGGGCAAAACCTTTAACCAGTTAAGGCCGGTTTTGGACGTTAACTTAGTCAATTTAGCTTTAAGAGTTCCGTTAGCTCTTTCCACTATTCCTGCTGCCTGGGGGTGGTAGGCACAGTGGAATTGTTGTTGAATGTGTAACGCATCACACAATTCCTTATTGACTTTTCCTACAAAGTGGGGGCCATTATCTGAACTAATTTGCCGAGGCACCCCAAACCTTGGTATTACTTCAGTTAGCAACAATTTTACTACTGTCGAGGCCTTGTTGTTTGTCATTGGGAAAGCCTCCATCCATCTTCTAAATACATCAACAATCACAAGACAATACTTATAGCAATGTATACGCGGCAATTCAATAAAATCTAGCTGAATACATTCAAACGGTCCACCTGGCAAAGGTGTTCTTCCTGGTGAGCATCTCACCCCTTGACCAACATTGTTTTGCTGGCATGTCAAACATGATGCTATACGAGACTGGGCTGCCTCAGCTAGTCGGGGGTGCCACCAGATACGAAGCAATATTCCACTCATTCCTCCTTCCTAAGGTGGGTGTCAGAGTGTAGACAATCAAGCAATAAAGGCAGTAATGCATCTGGGATACAAACTTGGCCTGCTGGAGTGATGATGTGGAGATGCCGGCGTTGGACTGGGGTAAACACAGTAAGAAGTTTAACAACACCAGGTTAAAGTCCAACAGGTTTACCTGTTGGACTTTAACCTGGAGTTGTTAAACTTCTTACTGCTGGAGTGACCCAGAGACCTTTTGACGCAGAATGAGAACATCCATGCGTCTTCCAAAGATCTTTTTCAGGAGCAGGTCCCCCTGTAAGCGCTGAATAGTGACTATATCTGGCATGCCCGGTGTGTTCAAAGAAAATTAAGCTCTTCTTGTGAGCCAACCAAAGTATTACCTGCAGAACAATAAGGCAGTGAAGGATGTACCTAGACACTGCGCACTCTTAATACTTTTGTACAAATTCTAATACAAATCGTTTTTAATTTTTTTTAGTGAAGGGAACTTCAGTGATCATGTCACAGTGAGAGATCTAACCTTTTTAAATAGGTAATTTTATTATTGATCCTGATTGGCAGATTATTAATTTATTCCGGAAAACATCAGTTCCTTTTAGGATAAATTTAATCCCTTACAGCTTTCACCTCACTCCCTGATGTAACTTTATTATTGGAATCGGAAGGGGGAAATACAACTGCCACAAATTTAACCACGCAATTAATTGTACATAAAAGGATGAAAGGTGTGTTTACTGACTTTGAGAAGTGCTGAATAACCAAGGTGGGACAAGCACGAGTCTATAAGAAGGGTGCATCTGTTCCCTCTTTGCCCTCAATATGGAGATGTTGAAAATTAAATTTTGGGGAAAATATTTGTTGCACAATGAGGCCAAATAGGGATTTGTTTGCAGTCCCTACATGCGAAAGTAATTCATTGTACCTGGAGCACCTTGAAATATTTCTGTAGCAATGTCATCAAGTGCTGCGCGAATGCAAGTTTTTTTTTTAACTGTTTAGTTGGGGTTGGATTTGGGGAGCGGTCGGAGCGCTAGGTTACCTTCTCCAATCCTCCTCCTCCTGTTTGTCAGAATCGGTATTTTGGAACAACAATGGCATGCCAGATATGTCAGGAGGTACCTCCGGTTTTTTATCTTTCCTTTGTTCGGCTTGCCATTCTCATCCTTTTTCTCGGTCTCGTCTTTCCCTTTCCAGCCTTTCTTGTTTAACCCTTTCCCTTTCACTCATTTCATAATCCTCACACTGCAACTTCAAAACCTCCCAATTTTTGAGTTTCCCCTCATTATCACATTCACTGATCCCTCTCCTACGTGTATTATCCCCCCACAGCTGGCCAGCTTTGATTTGTCGATTAATTTATCGGCTCTCTAATAGCCTCTTCTGTTTTAATACACTTATCCAAATCCCAAGTTCCCCCTAATGGCCAATTTTCATTTCCCAGTTTTTGTTTAAACACCCTGACAAGCGTCTGAGTCGCTCCTCGTCCTTTGGGTTTTCCCGACACATTTTATATAAAGGGGTCCCATCCCCTGACTTATCCAAAATTTAACCCATTGTTAAGAGATTTTTGACCACTTGTGCTTCACGATCTGCAGTGCCTTGTTGCCTCTACACCCACTTCAGTGTCCAGACCTTCGCATGGGGGATTTCCCCTCCCAACAACCGGTCCAAGGCTGCACGTTTGAGACAGGCACCTCCTTTCGATTGGCACAAGCAGTCATGTCTCCAACTTCACCTAATTCCCACCCTTTACTTTTTTTTCTGAAAATAATTTAATAAATAGTCCACAAGAACAAACAGGCTTTAACAACTCCTGCTTTCAATCTAATACAACCACAACCACCCACATTCGACAAGCAACCAGACCACACAAACACATTGAAATACAAAAACTACTCAAATTATTAGGTCAACCTTAGATTTTCTCTAATCAATTTTCATCTTGCCAATTAATTTACAATATTTCCCTAGTAATTCCCACCCGTTACTACATCTTGGAGGACTCGAACCTCAAATTCTACCGACCTAGGGACTCGAACCCCGGCCACAGAAAGACTCTAAATTGGGGACTCGAACCCCGAACCTGGGGGCCTCTAACCACCCTTTACCTTTACCTGGGGACTCGAACCCCGAACCTGGGGGCCTCTAACCACCCTTTACCTGGGGACTCTAACCCCAAACCTGGGGCCTCTAACCCCGAACTTTTTATATCAACTCTCAACAAACCTGGGGGACTCGAACCTCCCGGTGTAGGACTAGTCAGTGTTCAAGGACGTAAGTCGTCTCAGAGTTCCGTCAACACAGAGCCTCGGGGGATGAGGGGTTGACTGAGTAATAGGTTCAGTGAGAGAAATCAAGGCTAATCTTACCTTGTGGGACCGTTCGTCTCACGTTACCGACACCCAGGCGATCACTTATTCAGTCCGCCTCTGAGGACAGCTGTATATCTTGGAACCCTGCTGTCGCAGCACCAAATGTCAAGGTTCGTTTTTCAGAGACCCTTACGTACTTGATGCAAGAGCAAGACACTGATCTGTATAAGAAAACCCAGCCCTTTATTTTCAAGCAAGTACAAGCTTTTGGAGGATTGCTTTACTAAATCAGCACAGTGTGCTGAACTTCACCGAGCAATACTCTCCGAACGGGGGGGGGGATGTTCCTCCCTTTATACTCTTTACAGCAATTAGTCACGTACACTGTATAACTTCACCCAGATCACGTGCTTAGCAACAGCAAGAGTCAGTACAAAGACAGTATGTCACATAAAGCGAATGTTATCTCCTTCAAACAAGGACAGCATTAGGAGTTGATATAGGGAATATGTTACCAGCACAAATTGTCCCAGACAGCAAGTTAATCACAGCTGCGCTTGCCAAGTTCAAGCGCACATTAAAAAAAAAATCATAGGAAGTTCATGGGATGTTAACCCCATAACATCTCAATGTGATTAGTAATGGCCCCTTAAAAATCTCTCTTCTCTGTCTTTGAGAAAGATACTGAGCAGGAGAAAGTGCAGCCCAGATTGTAGAATACATGGGGCCCTAATTGCCAAACTGTCAGTCAAAGAGGACTGATAGGAACATGAGAGAAGCAGGAGACCATATGAATCTTAGAGCCTGCTCCACCATTCCATACAATCATGGCTGATCTGGTTGTGGTCTCAGCTCCAATTTCCTCTCTGCCTCCATAACCCTTGACTCCCTTGCCTAGCAAAAATCTGTCCTAACTCTTCCTTAAAAAAAATTCAAAGACCCAGTCTCCACTACTTTCTGAGGAAGAGAATTCCAAATACCAATGACCGTTTAGGTGAAAAAGTTTCTTCTCATCTCTGTCTTGAAAATACCTTAACTTTAGTCTCTAGACTTGAGACTAGCTTTTCAATTCCCGATTATGAATTGAATTTAACTTCCAACAGCTGCTGTGATGGGATGGCCTCTGGATTACTGGTCCAGTGGCATTACCACTACAGCACTGACTTTTGATCCCCCAGCAGGACCCACTCCAGCTCTTACTATCTGTTATTTGCATGCCAATACATGATTTTTGGGTTAACTTTCATGTTTGCATATTCTGTCTTTGTCAGTCTTATTTTCCTCTTCACTTCTCCTCTCAAGAGGAAATATCGGTTGGGTATTCACCTGATCAAGCTCCCTTAGAGTCTTATATGTTTCAAAAAGATCACCTTTCCTCCTTATATACTCTAATGGATATGGGGCCTAACCTGAGCAGCCTTTCTTCAGAAAAATATTTACTCTTGTTTCTCGCCATAGATGCTGCCGACCTGTTGAGTTTATTCAGCATTTTCTGTTTTTATTTCAGATTTCCAGCATCTGCAGTAATTCATTTTTATTTATCACAATTCACTGTTTTTGTCCTTAAACCTTTTTTTAATTCAAGTTGACACTGACACTCCTATTCCATGAGCCACAATTTTGTTAACCAACCTTTGTGATACTTTGTGAAATGCTTTCTTAAAATGCGTAGATAACATCCATTGCAATCCCTTTATTGACTTTCTCTATTACTGCATCCAAATATTCAGTGAGATTAGGTGAGCATAATCTGCTTTTTACAAACCCACACTAGCTATCCTTAATTAACTCTTAACCTTGTCAAGTGAATGTTGACTTTTTTCCATTTATCGTTTCTAATACTTTGCCCCCCACTGATTTTTAAACCAGCCAACCTGTAGTTACCAGTAATGCACTTATTATACTCTTTCTTGAATAAGGTAGTCACATTTGCAACTCTACAATCCTCTTAAAACTTGACTTTATTCCAGGAAAGATTAGTAGATTAGGGCAAACCCTTCTGTTATCTCCACCCCCAATTCCTATAGCCACCTGAGATACAAGCCATCTAGGCCAGGTGACTTATTCACTCTTAAGCATCGCTTCCTGTCTCATTTTTCATCCCATCCATTACTTCTACCACTTTTGCTTTGATTGATAATATCAGAATCATCATCTTCACTAAATGCCGGTACAAAGTACTTGTTAAGTATTCTGTGTGTTCTTGCACTGTGCCTTTCAGCATATATTATCCTTTTTAAAATTTTATTCTTTCATGGGATGTGGGCATCACTGGCAAGGCTGTTTGTTGTTGCCCATTCCAAATTGACCTTGAACCCAGTTGCTTACCACATAATTTCAGAGGACCATTAAGCGTCAACCGCATTGCCATGGGTCTGGAGTCACATGTAGGCCAGACGAGGTAAGTTTGGCAGATAGGGGCAGCATGGTGGCACATTGGTTAGCATTGCCGCCTCACAGCTTGGGTCACTGTCTGTGCGGAGTCTGCATGTTCTTCCCATGTCTGTGTTGGTTTCCTCTGGGTGCTCTGGTTTCTCCCCAGAGTCCAAAAGACGTGCTAGTTAGGTGCATTGGCCATGCTAAATTCTCCCTCAGTGTACCCGAACAGGTGCTGGAGTGTGGTGACAAGGGGATTTTCACAGTAGATTCATTGTAGTGTTAACATAAGCCTTATTGTGACACTAATAAATAAAATAAATAGTGAACTAGATTTTTTTTAACGACAATTGATAATGGTTTTATGATCACCATTGCTGAGACTAGCTTTTCAATTCCAGATTATGAATTGAATTTAACTTCCACCAGTTGCTGTGATGGGATGGCCTCTGGATTACTGGTCCAGTGGCATTACCACTACAGCACTGACTTCCTTTTGATCCCCCAGCAGGACTCACTCCAGCTCTTACTATCTGTTATTTGCATGCCAATACATGATTTTTGGGTTAACTTTCATGTTTGCATATTCTGTCTTTGTCAGTCTTATTTTCCTCTTCACTTCTCCTCTCAGCCTATTGTATTTGATCTGGTTCTCTCAAAGTATTCTCATGATGTGTGTTATACACTATCTTTTAGTTTAATCATATTGTTTGTCTCCCTCATCATCCAAAGAATCCTCTTTTTGGTTCTCTTGCCTTTTGTCCTCGCTTGAATATACCTAGCCTGCCACAGAAGATTATCTCAAATATCACCCATTCTCCATCACGCTTTTTCCTCTGTCTTTGGTTCCGTTTTACCTCGGGCAGAGTCATACCAAAAAATGGCAAAGTATCAGGTTCTGATTGAAAACCAGCATGTTTCTTCAGATCTTATGACGCTTTGTTTAGGGAACCCCCCCCCCCCCCCCCCACATTTCTTCCCTGCTTCAGTGCATGCTCTCTCCCGGCGCAGATTGACACTACCATTGCCGTGGGTTGTGCCCAGGCATGTCCCTCTCCCCTTTACTCACCTTTGCACCCATGGGGGAGATCCCATCAATAGGTTTACATCTGGGTAAACCTGTTGTCATCACGTTGGCGAGGTTTGAAAATACAGCAGGGGGGAATATAGCGAGGGGGTTGGGTAATTAAATTAAAATGTATTTAAATTAAAATGCGGTTCTAGCCCTTTGTGGGTGTGAACCTCGCAACGTTACCAGCGAGGGGTGGGGAAAATCATGGAACACGAACTCTCCGTATAAAATCATGTTTCCCGATTCTCTCTGGATTTTCACCATGTGTCGTCGTTCTCGCTGACAGCGAATGCGGGTTGGAAATCGCTTCCCTTGACTAAATCCTATCTCATGCCATTAACATTCACCAGATTCCAATTTGGACCTTCTACTTTTGTTCTTTGCTCTTCTGCATTGCTAGTCTAAATAATATAACACTATCACTCTTACTCAAGATATGAGGTTGGAATATCAGTTAAGGGTCAAATTGTATGCCAAATTTGTCAACAGGCTGGTTTAGCCTGAAATAGTAACTGGAACAAAAAGATAGCAGATGTGTACAAATATTACCCAGAGAACAATAATAGAGCTCATGCTATCACAGTGTGATTGGTGGAACATCCTTACCCCTCCCCTGCCTTTCCGCAATGTGGGAGCATTTCTGTAACAGGAGTTAAAGAGCTTTTTGAACAAGATGATCTTTACTGCTGATTTACAGCTCAGATTCCTTGTCTGAATGCAGAATATGTGGTAATTAACGTGGCAAAAACAGGCCAGAAAGTGACTTGGAAGTGCCCAGTAGGAGCAGGCATATGGTTTGGCAAGCCTCAATGCCATTACTCATCATGTATGAATCATACTTCAACTCCAACTTTCCACATTATCCCCATAGCCCTTGTTTCCCTTTTAGTCCTCTTCTATTGACTTCTGTCTTAAATATTTTCATTAACCCAGCATCTAGACCCTCCAGGGAGAGATTTGCACAGATTAGCAACCTCTTATCCTGAGGACTTTCAAACATAAAAACCTGTTTGAGGGTGTCAGTTACACACTGGCTGGTAGTAAATGTGGTAGCACAGGAGAAAGGGCACAGTAGTTGGGGTTGCAAGTGCAGCTGCCAGAGACAGGCTGAGATTTTCACCGAAATTCCCGCCTAAAGTCAATTAATGTATCTTTGGCTGGCCAGTCAAATTTTTCGTCCTGCCTGTGACGTTTTCCATCATTGGCGGGACCAGAAAATCCCAGTCAGAGTATATTGAATGATCATTTTAAGCCTTTTTACGATCCTGGTAATTTAATATTGAAAAATTTTTCTTTGAACAAAGGGATCATTCAAAGATCATGCTGTAGGATCCCCAAAAGACAGGATCATTAAGAAGAAGAAATAAGTCAGAAAGTGGGCCTGGTGAGAAGAGCAGACTCTGAGAAGTGAGTTTCACTGTACCAGAATTAGTTAAAATAGGGGAAACTGAAAGATCTGGATTTCGACATTTGTGCGGAAGAAGAGGAGGTTTGGAATAAAGACAAGTCATAATAATTCTGGAGTGATGAATGTAACCTTCCATAGAACTTTGTGTGAGACCATTTTATTTTTCAGCAAATTGGGAGTTTTTGGAAACCCCTTTAAAAGTTGAAAGCAATGCTGATAAGCATTAGTAGAGTAGGAGTTTTGGATGTTGTGAAATCTAGTGAAAATATATAATCGTGGATGGAAATGCTAAATTCCTGATTGGATTTGTAATGGGTTTTTTTTATTTGTTCACAGAAGGGAAGAGAGAAGAGAACCAAATTGCCCGATAGCAATGAAGTGGACAGTTCTGACAGTCGGCATCTAGGGCCCAACCGACGGCTGAACCCGTGGAGAGCGGGTAGGGAGCACCCAGGCAGTACTGCCAGCATACTAAGAACTAGTTTAGTCAGACGCAAGCCTGCAGCACGGCCTAGAATGCCTCCAAGAATCCATTTTGACGATACCATCCAAAGTGATCCATCCAGCAGCAGAAACACCAGTGATGTGAAAGGGGAATCCAAGAATGGGGACATCGGCAGTGTGGGAGGTGCCCCTCAGCCCACTAGCAGCGATTTCTCACCCAACTGTGACATCGTGGGAAAAGATGCCTTGTCTGCGTTAGCCAGGGCAAGCACTCAGCAATGTCAGCAAGAGATCACCAATGTGGTCTGTTTACACCAGGCTGGGAAACTGATGCCGCACTCTGTTCCCCGCTCCTGTCACCTCTCAGGTACATTGCAGCAATAATGTTTAATTTATTTCCACAAAGAGTGTATGAGATTACTGCAAGCCCCTTTAATCTAAACTTTACTGTTAAGTTTTGAGATCAACGAGATGAGGGATTTTCACACCTGGGAATGGGGACACACTATTTCACAAACGGACTGACAGTTTCAGGTACTCCCTGACCAGGGTTCAAATTCAAAGTGACTGGATGAAATGATCCCTGTTCAATCTCCAATGTGTGTTAAATGTAGCGAAAGGGGCTAAATTATTTAAAGATTAGTTGTAGCTAATCTCTCAATTAAAGTCTTGGCTCATTAATCTTGCATTTGTCAAACATTTAATAGTTGCAATTAATAGCTCTATTTCAGTTAGATGTACTGTTTATATTATTATCATCAGCCTTAATAGTTTTATCATTTTCAGCTCACTTGCTGTGATGCAAGCAAATCACTTTACAAAATAGTCCATTTGGACATTGGGAATAAATTTGTCATTATAGCAAACTCTGAGCTAATAAAGTGAACATTTTATAAAGAAAATAAAGTTCTTTATTTTGCCCGTGTTCATTGTGGTGTTCCATTTTCTCTTATTTCCCCCCCCCCTTTCTCTTTTGTTTAATTTCCCTCATTTTTAAAAAGGGAAAATAATTTCACTTGCCCGTATTCTTTAAGCACTTCTGTTTTTAGAGATGGAATGGGATCAAAATTGGTACAAGAGGATATTCATTGGCTTAAACAAAACCCAGATTTTGTGTATTATCTAAAGAGCCAGCACAGGCACAATGGACTGAATGGTCTCCTGTGTTGTAACATGCTATGATTTTGGATAGCATAATTCTGGCTGCTTCTATATTTGTATAGCTTTTCCATGCCCATTATAACAAGTATGACATTGGGGAATATTTAGTGAGGTAATCACCTATATAAAATGGTATATGTCTTTAATTTAACCAGAGTGCTGCTGTGTTACTTATGTTTCATTAAAACATGGCTGATCATGCAAGAAGCTTGGGAAAAACTCACTGAACCATCAAGTATATGGTTTTTTTATTCATTCATGGGATATTGGCATCACTGACTGGCCAGCATTCATAGCCCATCCCTAGTTGCCCTTGAGAAGGTGGTGGTGAGCTGCCTTCTTGAATCGTTGCAATCCACGTGCTGTGGGTTTATCCACAATGCTGTTAGGGAGGGAATTCCAGGATTTTGACCCAGTGACTGCGAAGGAACTGCAATATATTTCAAGTCAGGATGGTGAGTGGCTTGGAGGGGAACTTGCAAGTGGTGGTGTTCCCATGTATCTGCTGCCCTTGTCCTTCTAGATGGAAGTGTTTGTGGATTTGGAAGGTGCCATCTAAGGATCGTTGGTGAATTGCTGCAGTGCCTTTTGTAGATAGTGCACACTGCTGCTACTGAGCGTTGGTGGTGGAAGGAGTGGATGCTTGTGGATGTGGTACCAATCAAGCGGGCTACTTTGTCCTGGATGGTGTCAAGCTTCTTGAGTGTTGTTGGAGCTGCACCCATCCAGGAAAGTGGAGAGTATTCCATCACACTCTTAACTTGTGCCTTGTAGATGGTGGACAGGCTTTGGGGAGTCAGGAGGTGAATTACTCGCCGCAGTATTCCTAGCCTCTGACCTGCACTTGTAGCCACTGTGTTTATGTGGCGAGTCCAGCTGAGTTTCTGGTCATTGGCAACTCCAAGGATGTTGGCAGTGGGGGATTCAGCGATGGTAACACCACTGAATGTCAAGGGATGGTGATTAGAGTGTCTTATTGGTGATGGTCATTGCTTGGCATTCGTGAATGTTTCTTGCCACTTGTCAGCCCAAGCCTGATATTGTCCAGATCTTGTTGCATTTGAACATGGGCTACTTCAGTATCTGAGGAGTTGCAAATGGTGCTGAGCATTGTGCAATCATCGACAAACATCTCCACTTCTGAACTTCTGACTTTATGACGGAGGGAAGGTCATTGATGAAGCAGGTGAAGATGATTGGGCCTCGGACACTACCCTGAGGCTCTCCTGCAGAGATACCCTGGAGCCGAGATGACTGACCCTCCACAACCATCATCTTATGTGTCAGATATGACTCTCCAGTGGAGAGTTTGCCCCCTGATACCCAATGATTCCAGTTTTGTGGCTCCTTGATGCCACACATGGTCTAATGTGGGCTTGATGTCAAAGGCTGTCACTCTCACCTCACCTCTGGAATTCAGCTCTTTTGTCTGTGTTTGAACTAAGGCTGTTTAAACGCTCAGTGGGTCAGCCAATCTCACTGAAACTCTCTCTCTCATGAAGATCTTGCCTTGGAATTCTCTCCAAAAGCTGCTCCAACTCAGACAACTTCAATGACAACTTATCTTGCAGCATTTCAAGCTCACCTTCCAAGATTCTGTTCCCCGGGGTTCCCGGGAGCACTCAAACATTAGCTTACAAGCATGATTCCAGCTCTTTGGCGATGCCAAGCAGAACATCACTGCTCCAAAGGGGTATCTTTGCCCTAAGAGTCCGTAGCACAGAATCACAATCATTTGGCTGCCATCTTGGTTCTTCAGTAGTGTCCTAGGCCTGGCTGTCTTCAGCCACTTCATCAATGACTTTCCCCCCATCATAAGGTCAGGAATGTGGCTGCTGACAGATGAATGACTCCTCCATACTGAAGTAGTCAATGTCCATATGCAACAAGACCTATACAACATTCAGGCTTGGGCTGAGTGCCAGGCAAGACCATCTCCAATAAGAGAGAATCTTAACTATCTCTCTCTGGCATTCCACAACATCATTATCCTTGAATTCCCAAAATCAATGAATTCAAATGTTATTGCCATTGTCCAGAAACTGAACTCTAGCTGCAAGAGCAGATCAGAGGCTTGGAATATTTGTGGAGAGTAACTCACTTCCTGACTCCTCAAAGCCTGTCCACCATCCACAAGGCACAAGTCACAAATGTGATGGAATTCACAAAATGGACTGCAGCAGCTCAAGTGGCTCACCACCACCACCTCAAGCAATTAGCGATGGGCAATAAATGAACTTGCCTGGAACAGTGCAGCTTCATCCACGCTCAAGAGACTCCACCATCCAGGACAAAGTGGTTCACTTGATTGGCACCCCATCCACCACCTTAAACATTCACTCCCTCTAGTACCAATGCACAGTGGCAGGAGTGTGTACCATCTACAAGTTGCACTGCAGCAACTCACCAAGGCTCTTTTGACAGCACCTTCCAAACCCATGATCTCTACCCACTAGAAGAACAAGGGCAGCAGATAAACAGAAGCACCACCACCTCCAAGTACCCTCCAGGCCACACACCAGCCTGACATAGAACAGTACAGGCCCTTCGGCCCTCGATGTTGTGCCGAGCTTTGTCCGAAACCAAGATCAAGCTATCCCACTCCCTATCATTCTGGTGTGCTCCATGTGCCTATCCAATAACCGCTTGAAAGTTCCTAAAGTGTCCGACTCCACTATCACAGCAGGCAGTCCATTCCACACCCCAACCACTCTGAGTAAAGAACCTACCTCGGACATCCCTCCTATATCTCCCACCATGAACCTTATAGTTATGCCCCCTAGTAACAGCTACATTCACCCGAGGAAATAGTCTCTGAACGTCCACTCTATCTATTCCCCTTATCATCTTATAAACCTCTATTAAGTCGCCTCTCATCCTCCTCCGCTCTAAAGAGAAAAGCCCTAGATCCCTCAACCTTTCCTCATAAGACCTACCCTCCAAACCAGGCAGCATCCTGGTAAATCTCCTCTGCACTCTCTCCAATGCTTCCACATCCTTCTTATAGTGACGTGACCAGAACTGCACACATTATTGCAAATGTGGTCTCACCAAGGTCCTGTACAGTTGCAGCATAACCCCATGGCTCTTAAACCCAAACCCCCTGTTAATAAAAGCTAACACACTATAGGCCTTCTTCACGCCTCTCTCCACTTGAATGGCAACCTTCAGAGATCTGTGGATATGAACCCCAAGATCTCTCTGTTCCTCCACATTCCTCAGAACCCTGCCGTTGACCCTGTAATCCGCATTCAAATTTGTCCTCCCAAAATGAATCATCTCGCACTTATAAGTGTTAAACTCCATCTGCCATTTTTCGGCCCAGCTCTACATCCTATCAATGTCTCTTTGCAGCCTACAACAGTCCTCTACCTCATCCACTACTCCACCAATTTTGGTGTCATCAGCAAATTTACTGACCCACCCTTCAGCCCCCTCCTCCAAGCCGTTGATAAAAATCACAAATAGCAGAGGACCCAGCACTGATCCCTGTGGTACACTGCTGGTAACTAGTCTCCAGTCTGAAAATTTTCCATCCACCACCACCCTCTGTCTTCTATGAGATAGCCAGTTACTTATCCAATCGGCCAAATTTCCCTCTATCCCACACCTCCTTACTTTCTTCATGAGCCTACCATGGGGAACCTTATCAAACGCCTTATTAAAATCCATGTATACGACATCAACTGCTCTACCTTCATCTACACACTTAGTTACCTCCTCAAAGAATTCAATCAAATTTGTGAGGCAAAACTTACCCTTCACGAATCCGTGTTGACTATCCTGGATTAAGCTGCATCTTTCCAAATGGTCATAAATCCTATCCCTCAGGACCTTTTCCATTAACTTAGCGACCACCGAAGTAAGACTAACTGGCCTATAATTACCAGGGTCATTCCTATTTCCTTTCTTGAACAGAGGAACAACATTCGCCAGTCTCCAGTCCTCTGGCACTATTCCCGTGGACAGTGAGGACCCAAAGATCAAAGCCAAAGGCTCTGCAATCTCATCCCTTGCCTCCCAAAGAATCCTAGGATACATCCCATCTGGCCCAGGGGACTTATCGACCCTCAGGTTTTTCAAAATTGCTAATACACCTTCCCTCAGAACATCTACCTCCTCCAGCCTATCAGCCTGTATCCCATTCTCATCCTCAAAAACATGGTCCCTCTCCTTGGTGAACACTGAAGAAAAGTATTCATTCATCGCCTCTCCTATCTCTTCTGACTCCATGCACAAGTTCCCACTACTATCCTTGACCGGCCCTAACCTCACCCTGGTCATTCTTTTAATTCTCACATAAGAGTAAAAAGCCTTGGGGTTTTCATTGATCCGACCCGCCAAGGACTTCTCATGCCCCCTCCTAGCTCTCCTAAGCCCTTTTCTTTAGCTCATTCCTTGCTACCTAGTAACCCTCAAGCAACCCAACTGAACCTTGTTTTCTCATCCTTACATACGCTTCCTTTTTCCTCTTGACAAGACATTCAACCTCTTTTGTGAACCATGGTTCCCTCACTTGGCCATTTCTTCCCTGCCTGACAGGGACATGCCTATCAAGGACACGCAGTATTTGTTCCTTGAACAAGCTCCACTTTTCATTTGTGCCTTTCCCTGACAGTTCCTGTTCCCATCTTATGCTCCCTAATTCTTGCCTAATCGCATCATAATTACCCCTCCCCCAATTATAAACCTTGCCCTGCCGTAAGGCCCTATCCCTCTCCATTGCAATAATGAAAGACACCGAATTGTGGTCACTATCTCCAAAGTGCTCTCCCACAGCCAAATCTAACACTTGGCCCGGTTCATTACCCAGTACCAAGTCCAATGTGGCCCCACCTCTTGTCGGCCTATCCACATATTGTGTCAGGAAACCCTCCTGCACACACTGTACAAAAACTGCCCCAACCGAACTATTCGACCTATAAAGGTTCCAATCAATGTTTGGAAAGTTAAAGTCACCCATGACAACGATCCCTGTGACCTCCACACCTATCCATAATCTGCTTTGCAATTTCTTCCTCCACATCTCTATTACTATTTGGGAACCTATAGAAAACCCCCAACAACGTGACCGCTCCTTTTCTATTTCTAACTTCAGCCCACATTACCTCAGTAGGCAGATCCCCCTCGAACTTCCTTTCAGCAGCTGTTAAACTATCCATGATTAACAATGCTACTCCTCCACCTCTTTTACCACCTTCCCTACATACCCCAGAACTTCCAACAACCATTCCTGTCCCTGTTCTAACCATGACTCCGTAATGGCCACAACATCGTAGTCCCAAGTACCAATCCACGCTCCAAGTTCACCTACCTTATTCCGGATGCTCCTTGCATTGAAGTAGACACACTTCAACCCACCTTCCTGGATGCCGCTACACTCCTGCGACCTTGATACCCTCCTCAGTACACTCAACACTGGCTTCTGGACTACAGCTTGTTTTCCCATCCCCCTGACAAATTAGTTTAAACCCCACTGAAGAGCCGTAGCAAATTTCCCTCCCAGGATATTGGTGCCCCTCTGGTTCAGGTGCAAACTGTCCTGTTTGTACAGGTCCCACCTCCCCCAGAATCTGCTGCAATTATTCATGAAACTGAAACCCTCCCTCCTACACCATCCCTGCAGCCACGTGTTTATCTGCACACTCTCCCTGTTCCTCAGCTCGCTAGCACCAGCAACAAACCAGAGATGACAACATGGTTTATCCCGGCTCTCTAGCTCCCTAAATTCCTGTTTTAAATCCCCGTCCCTTCTCTTACCTATGTCATTGATACCGATGTGTACCACGACTTGTGACTGTTCCCCTTCCCCCTTAAGGATCCTGAAAACACGGTCCGAGACGTCACGGATCCTGGCACCCGGGAGGCAACATACCATCCGTGAGTCTCTTTCGCTGCCACAGAACCTCCTATCTGTCCCTCTAACTGTCGAGTCTCCAATAACTATTGCTCTCCTGCTCTCCCCCCTTCCCTTCTGAGCCACAAGGACGGACTCAGTGCTGGAGATCCGGTCACCGTGGCTTACCACTGGTAAGGCCCCCCCCCCACCCCCCCCCCGAATGACCACAGGGGATCCCTGCACTGACTGCTTCCTCCCAGCCCCTCTCACCGTCACCCATCTATCTTCGTCCTTCGGAGTAACTACATCCCTGAAGCTTCTATCTATGACCACCTCTGCCTCCCGAATGATCCGAAGTTCACCCAGCTCCAGATCCCTAACACGGTCTTCAAGGAGCTGGAATTGGATGCACTTCCTGCAGGTGTACTCAGCTGGGACACTACTGGTGTCCCTGACCTCAAACATCCCACAGGAGGAACATTGCACTGCCTGCACTGACATCCCTGCTACCTTCCCTTAATAAGAAACGAAAGAGAGAAAAAAAAAGCTTACCTGCTCTCACTTCAGGTTAGAGGAGGGGGGAGGGTGGGAGACTTTAAACTGAGATTAAACCCAAACAAACTGAGATTAAACCCAAACAACTGAGATTAAATCCAAACCACTGAGATTAAACCCAAACAACTAAATTGCCATCCCTTCACAATCGCTGGTCAAAATCCTAGAACTCCCTCCCTAACAGCACTGTGGATGTAGCTACACCAAACGGACCGCAATGACTCGAGGTGACTCACCACCATCTCGAATAATTAGGGATGGGCAATAAATACTGGCTAAACCAGTGGCCCCACATCCCATGAATTAATAAATTAAAAAGTTATTTGTGAAACTCAGCCAGCAATGCATTGAGATAAGGGAGAACTTGGCACATGCATTTGTCTCATGAGTAGTCCTAGATCTGTTGGGTCATTGATAATGTGTCTCAACCATATGAACTCAGTGTGATGTTTACACACAGCTGTGATTTGTAATATGTTCCTACTTTGCACAACTTGGATTGAATCCCAAGCTTGGTAGCTACTAAATTCTTTTTCCTTTTAATACTCAACATTAGTCTGTACTGTACCGTATTTATATAGAAACCTGAGAACAATTAAAGTGCCAAGATATTTCGCAAGAGAGCATATTCCACTGTCAGTGGAAGAAGGAAAAAATATGAGATGTGAATGCAAAAAGGTAATTTTTTAGCCTGACAATATTGTAACATGGCCCCCCAAGAAAAAGAAATGCATAGAACCCCTACAGTGCAGAAGGAGGCCATTCAGTCCATTGAGCCTGCACTGACAACAATCCCTCATAGGCCCTGTCCCCATAACCCCAGGTATTTACCCTGCTAATCCCCAGAACAGAAGTAGGCCATTTGGCCCCTTGAGCCTGCTCCACCTTTCGACAAGATTACAGCTGATCTTGTATTTCAAGTTCTAAATTCACATCTACCCCTGATAACCTTTAATTTGATTTCCTTACCTAACAAGAATCTATCTACCTCTGCATTAAAAACATTCAGTGACCCCACTTGCACAGCCTTCTGAGGTAGAGAGTTCCAATGTCGCATAACCTTCTGCGAGAAAATATTTCTCCCCATCTCTGTCCTATAAGGGCCACCACTAATTTTAAAACAATGCCCCCTGGTTCACACATGAGAGGAAACATCCTTTCCACATCTACCTTGTCAAGACCATTCAGGATTTCATTTACTTCAATCACTCGCGCTCACTCTTCTAAACTGTACTGAAAACAAGCCCAGCCTGTACAACCTATCCTCAAAAGACAACCAGCTCTTTCTAGGTGTCAATATAGTGAACCTCCTCTGAACCACCTCGAATGTATTTACATCCATCCTTAAAGTAAGGAGACCAAAGCTACACACATTATTTGAGATATGGTCTCATCAATTCCCTGTATAACTGAAGCATAGCATCCTTACTTGTATAAAAGCAAATTACTGTGAATGCTGGAAAATCTCAGCAGCTCTAACAGCATCTGTGGAGAGAAAGTAGAGCTAACGTTTTGAGTCTTGGTGACCCTTTATCTCATTATAAAGGATAGCATTCTTATATTGTTATATATATTCATATATTATAGACCTGATTGAGGTGTACAAAATTATGAGAGACATAGATAGGGTAGATAGGAAGAAACTTTTTCCCTTAGTAGAGGGATCAATAACCAGGGGGGATAGATTTAGGGTAAGGGATAGGAAATTTAGAGGGGATTTGAGGATAAAACCTTTTCATCCAGTGGGTGTCGGGAATCTGGAACTCACTCTCAAAGGGTGTTAGAGGTGGGAACTCTTACAACATTTAAGAAACATTTAGATGAGCATTTGAAACACCATAGCACACAAGGCTACAGACCAAGTGCTGGAAAATGGGATTAAAATAGATAGGTGCTTAATGGCTGGTGCAGATACGATGGGCCAAAGGGCCTCTTTGTGCTATAAAGCTTTATGACTTCCATTAGCCACCTTGATTATATGCTGTATCTGCATATGCTGTTTGTCATTCGCGCACAAGAACACCTAATTAACAGAGCTACCCCATCTCCTTTTCCTAGCTTCTTGTATTTCAAATTTTCTGTGCTCTAAGAAGAATAATTTCAGCTTCTCCAATTTCTCCACATAATTGAAGCTTTTTATCCTTAGTAGTGAGGCCTAATCAATGTCGTATAAGAATTTTGCATGATTCCTTTGCTTTTATACTCTATACTGTATATACTTTAAGCTGTTTATTCAGTTTCCCCAAGCCCGCCATTGGAGCATGCACATCAGTAAGATCAGCATCAGACTCAAATGCAGTACGCTCTGAAGATCAGACAGTCAGTCTATCTCTTCTGCACATGAAGAGTAGCTGTTTGTATAATGTAGCCAAGCAGCTGCAGGGAGCTGGTGCTTTAAAAAATGTCATAATAATGTGAATTGAAGCAAAGGGATTTATAGAAATAAATTAAAAATAACCCATGAAGCATTGTTTTAGACCCCAGCTGTGATTATTATACTAACTGAAGCATTCTTCTGTAGGAAAACCCAACAGTAACATCCAGTGGGAAGACGGCAATGTGGATGTGGCATCAATTCAAACCCCCGTTAGAATTGTCTATGTCCTTGTGGTTCATGGCAGAGCTATTAGGCAACTGAAGCGGCTCATCAAAGCCATCTATCATCAACATCACTTTTACTATATCCATGTGGACAAGGTAGGTTCTCTGCAGTTCTGATGGACACAAGTGCAGTGGTTACTGTTTGTTTTGCGCTGAGAATTTCCCCCACTTATTACATATATTAGACCAAAATGGCACTTGCTTAGACTTTGCTCCTCAAGGGATCAGAGGAATTATGGGCAGCAAGACTCCACCATAAGCCCCAGTCTATTGTAGTCACTTTTGCTTCAGCTCATGTGATTCTCACTCTTGGATGTCCTCACCCGATACTTCACCAGGTCTTCTTTGGCTGGCCCCATGTTGTTCTTCTGTTTGGTGGTATCCACTCTCCTGCCACTCTGGCAGATCAAAGGGAAAGGACTTGTCCTGTCATATCAGTTCTCTCTCTGTCATGATGTCTCATAGGCGCCTCTGACCAATCTTCTGTAACACTTCTTCATTGGTGATACTATCTCTCTCTCCATGTGAGCCCAAGCTCTTATGTAGATAGCACCAGTGAAAGACATCCAGCTTATGCGACACCTTTGCTGTTCTCTTCCATGTCTTGCTGGCATAGATTGTGGTCGGTACCACTGTGGACATGTAGAATTGCAGCCTCATGGCTATATTGATTGTATTGGATGCCCGCACCTTCTGGAGCTGCTGGAAGGCCTATGATGCTTTGCTGATTCTTGGTGGATGTTGATCTCTACATCTTCATATATCATGGATTTTAACACATTATATAAAAGATTGATTAGATTCAATCTGGCGATTCCTGGACCAGTAGCCACATTTAAATTGCTGGATTGTGCCATGGTACCTCATATGGAAGGGTCCTGATTCTAATTGGTATTTCAGTTCTTAGAGAAAGAGATCCTGTTTTTCAGACTAGAGGATGGTACAGAGTGGTGTCAAAGGTCAGTGCTAGGACCACTGTTTTTTTGATATGAAAAAATGAATTGGTTGTTGGAATACAGAGTAAAATTTCAATATTTGCTGCTGATATCAAACCTGGAAGTGTGGTGAGCAGGGAGGACCGTACCAATCAATTGCAACAATACAAAAATAGGTTAACAAAATGGGCAGAGAGTTAGCAAATGGAATTTAATACAGAAAAGTGTGAGGTGATACATTTGGACGGAGCGATAGGGACAGGCAATATAGACTTAATAGCATAGTTTTAAAGCATATGTGTCTCTCACATTGTCACTATCCAGCCCTTGATCTACTGCATTCTATTTCTGATACCATATGAAACTGTGACACATTTTCTCATGGTGGGTAAGCTATTGAAATCTCCGTCCACATCTGCAGGACTGGAAGGTCACGTTGGCCTATTAATGCTCCTATGAAGAGCCTTAAGACATTTTACTACATTAAAGTGCCTGATAAAGGACAGTTGATGTTCTCCTGGCCAATATTTATCCAGTAACAGTTTTAACAACACCAGGTTAAAGACCAACAGGTTTATTTGGTAGCAAATACCATTAGCTTTCGGAGTGTTGCTCCTTGCTCTGAAAGCTAATGGTATTTGCTACCAAATAAATCTGTTGGACTTTAACCTGGTGTTGTTAAAACTGTTACTGTGTTTACCCCAGTCCAACGCCGGCATCTCCACATCAATATTTATCCCTCAGCCAACACTAAAGTAGAATATCTGGTCATTTATCCCTGCTGTTTGTGGGAGCTTGCTATCTGCAAATTAGCTTTGTTCCTTACATTACAACAGTGACTGTACTTCAGAAGTACTTCATTGGTTGTAAGCTCTTTGGAACACCTTGTGGTCATGAAAGGTACTATTTCAGTGCAAGTTCAATTTTTTTCCTTACTTTACTATCCGTGCCTCATATTGTTGTCAGCGGAGGGGAATTCAACTGAAAGCTAATATTGAGCTATGTTACTAAGTGCAGAATTAAGCAGAGTTATCACTAGTAAGGCAGCAGGCAAATAGGTTTAAAGATGAGGCAACAGGGTGAAATAAATGGTTGAGTAAGTAGAAGGTTCTGGAAGAGTGGGAGATGGAGTTAACCAAGCTGTGACTTCGGTTAACCCCATCCAAGGGGTTAACCAAGATGATGATATGGGCGGGATATGTGGTGGAATCTGTAACCAAGCAGCAAAGTGCCCTGTTGGTGAAGGGGTTATTGACAAAAGAACCAGTGGGACAAAGAGATTTATTTTACACAGTGGGTTTTTGTGTACTGGAATGCACTTTCTGAAAGGGTAGACGGAGCAGATTAATTATAGATTTCAAAATGAAATTGGATAGGTAATTGAAAAGGTACAATTTGCAAAATTATGAGCAAGGGGTTGTGGGAGTGTGACTAATTGGATATCTCCAGTGTCTTTCTGTCCTGTATCATTTAATGATTCAGGAGTGAAGGAGAAGATGTGGGTGAAAATGAAGACACAGGATTTGAGAAATTGAGTGCAATTATTTCAGTTTTAAATGTGACTTTTGCCATTCTGAACCTGCAGCGTTCCGATTACCTGCATAGAGAGACATTGAAGCTGGCCCAGCATTACCCAAACATCCGGGTAACCCCCTGGCGGATGGTTACAATCTGGGGAGGTGCCAGTCTGCTGAAGATGTACCTGCACTGCATGAAAGATCTGCTGGAAATGACGGACTGGGAGTGGGACTATTTCATCAACCTGAGTGCCACTGACTACCCCACCAGGTCAGTGTCTCTGAATAATGAGCAGGTGAAATGAATGAGTTCCTGATTGGAGTCATGGAGAGTAATACAGATCCTTCATCAATGTAATTTTGTGAAAAGCTGCAGCATTGTCCTCCCACGCTCCATATCTCCCCTGGGGTACCACATGTGCTGACAGGTTTCTGTCTGTCACATAGCAAGTTTATCATGTGTGAGTTTAGACAGTAAATCTAAGCAAGGTCTCTCTCTCATAGTGGGAAGCTCGTATACCTATCCTTAATCAAGATGATGATATGGGCGGGATATGTGGTGGAATCTGTAACCAAGCAGCAAAGTGCCCTGTTGGTGAAGGGGTTATTGACAAAAGAACCAGTGGGACAAAGAGATTTATTTTACACAGTGGGTTTTTGTGTACTGGAATGCACTTTCTGAAAGGGTAGACGGAGCAGATTAATTATAGATTTCAAAATGAAATTGGATAGATAATTGAAAAGGTACAATTTGCAAAACTATGAGCAAGGGGTTGTGGGAGTGTGACTAATTGGATATCTCCAGTGTCTTTCTGTCCTGTATCATTTAATGATTCAGGAGTGAAGGAGAAGATGTGGGTGAAAATGAAGACACAGTTTTAAATGTGACTTTTGCCATTCTGAACCTGCGGGTTAGGTTGATTGGCCAGGTTAAAAATTGCCCCTTAGAGTCCTGGGATGCGTAGGTTAGAGGGATTAGCGGGTAAATATGTGGGGGTAGGGCCTGGGTGGGATTGTGGTCGGTGCAGACTCGATGGGCCGAATGGCCTCCTTCTGCACTGTAGGGTTTCTATGATTTCTATGATTTCTATGAGCTAATGTCAGTGGCAGGATGGTGTGAAGGAACAACCCTGCCTGAACACCAGAGTCAGTTGTTGCCACTTTTCCTCATGAGTGCTCTGACATTAAAATTAACATACACAGAACATACCTGGAAACAACGATGTTAAATATTGGTGTAATGCAGGCAGGACCTTCACTTATTGGTCTGGCATTAACGTTGCTGACCTGAAATATATTCCCCTTGGCATCTAGCCAAATATGGACAAAAGCTAAGGAATGAATCAGGAGCCAAGATCATGCAGAAAGATGACTAAAAAGTATCCTTGGAGAGACCCTCAAGGTATTTGTCTATCTGTTGATGAGATGCCATTTTTGTTCCTATTTTGTTTAATTCTTCCTAGCCTAATTAACACCCAGCCAAGGTGTCAGCAGATGACCCAGCTTCAAATGCATCAGCACGTCAATCACTCAGAGCAGCTAATCATTTAACAATGGATTCCGCTGTTTTGGGGCTTCACTCAAGTTTTGGGCATTGTTAATACGTTTATTTATTTTGTCACTTACCTCCCTTTGTTCCTCGAAGATCAGCTTCACCCTGTGCTTCATTCACATCCATCCTTCATGTGCAGCAGGGTATTTGGCTGTGAGGGCACATTGCAACTGCGTTGGATCCTGTTTTCTCTACATCAACATGCAGTTTCTAGCAGGGCTGGTAAAATTGATATTTTTCCCTAGCCACTGCCCTCACTAACTTCACATCGTGTTGGGCATATGCATTAATCCAAATGGACATTAGGGGACCTGAGAGCAGAGTGAATTAACGTATCCCAAATCTTGCTATCATTGGCAATATTGAACAAAGTTTGACTTGTCTGAAGCTTGTTGTTTGCTGCGTAATACCATGTAAAGCTGTAAACATTGGACAAATCCTGGATGGTGGATTTTTACTCATGAGAATATACATAGGACATTGAATGATGTTTGGAGAAAGGCTACCCTGAGTCCTGTCTCTGTTGGAAAAAGATTGGGTGGGGATGTGACAGAACTATTTACAATTGTGAAGCAATTAGATCAGTTTGAATCATTGAGTTTTTCTGCTACGTTCACATTTTTATTGCAAGGGATCAGAATTACAAATGAAGGACCTCAAAAGTAAATGAAAACTCCAGGGTGAAGCTTTAATAGTGATTTATAACTGGTGGTTGGAGCAAGAAACTGGAACAAGTCTCGAGGGGCATGTGACTTTTTTAAAAATCAAGATGTGGGATTTAGTGTTGTCAGAAATGCACCAAGAGAACTGTGGATAGGAGGATCAGATGGACAGAAAAACTTATGGTTGAAACTGATAATAGGTACTGTGTTAATTATCTACCTGTCCAAAAACGAGAGTATGGTAACGTCAAGCCAGCTCGAACTCCTGGAACCAAAACGTAAGGTGGAATGCGGCCAGGGTCAATGGTTGGAACTAGGATGTGGTGAGGCTGCGGTTTGTGAGCAGCCAACAGTGCCGAGAGATGAAGAGTTGTGCTGGTTAGAGGACAGGGGGCAAATAATTACCAGATCTGGGACCAAGTTTTCTAGTTGGGTCGTTGCTTTCTGCACTTAGTGGAAGAGAGGAGAAGTTAGTAAGTGGAGGAAAAGGAATGTATGAAATGCATAAAAAAATCATTAACATGTAAACTTCATTGGGTGTTGAAAATGAGTGAATAACTGTGTGTGTCTGTAAAGTGCCCAGATTCGAATCTGCTCAGACAAACTTCTTCATTAAAA
This sequence comes from Mustelus asterias, assembly GCF_964213995.1. Taxonomy (NCBI): domain Eukaryota; kingdom Metazoa; phylum Chordata; class Chondrichthyes; order Carcharhiniformes; family Triakidae; genus Mustelus; species Mustelus asterias. The sequence continues at coordinate 77,033,367 of NC_135812.1, read as the reverse complement.
CACAGAGTCTCTGTATACAACTCAGAGTTGACAGTAGGTATAGGTCCATTAAGATATAACATTGGAGTATGGTCCTGGAGGGTATATCTGTTGTTGCTATATAGCCATGGCCTCCAAATAGTCAGTCGCGATTGGCAGGACAATCCCGGAGTCTCAAAGTCGATTGTCATTGCCTGCCAAATAATGCACGAGACTTGGGATTCTTTAATGACTAGCTAATCAGCTCAGTGCCTGCTGAACCACGCCAAAAATGCGTGAGACATGAGATTCGCATGATGATGAGTAAATCAGCTCATTGCCTGCCGAACCGCGCCAAAAATCTGAGAGACCTGGGCAACAAGATTTTCTCAGATGCCAAACATGGATTAAGTTGGGTGAAGACAAAATGATGAGCAAGGACCCAGGGACCTCCCAGGGGGCAAAAATCTTCCATTTCCAAACGGGAATGGGAAAGTGAATTCCTATTTACGAATGTCAAAGGCAAGACCATTTGCCTTATTTGTCAACAGAATGTAGCCTTGAGTAAAAGAGGTAATTTGGAACGGCATCACAGGACAAAGAAAGTTGGGGAGTTAAGGGGAATTATGAAAGCTCAATCGTCACTCTTTTCAAAACCTGTGGCTAAAGGCAAGACCAGCAAGGAGATGTCTTTTCACATTAGCCATCTGCTGGCAAACATAAACCATTCACCAATTGCAAAGTTATCAAGAAGGCTATGATAGCTGCTGCTGACATCTTGTTCAAAGACTTTAAAAACAAAGATGAAAGTATGATAGCCATCAAGGGCATGCCACTTGGCGCTTTAACAGAAGCCAGAAGGCTGGAATTGTCTGAGGATGTGTATCAGCAAATATACCAAGACTTATCAGGCTGTGAATGTTTCTCACTGCAGTTTGATGAGTCAGTAGACATGGGGGATACGGCCCAGCTGATTTCTATTCACTGAGTCAATCCAGTGACTGGATTTTAATCTAATACAGGGGTCTCCAAACTATGGCCCGCGGGCCACATCTAGCCCGCAAGCGGGCTGCTTCCGGATCGGAGTTTGGAAACCGCAGATCTAATACAATGGATGACACCCTGCAGAAGTAATCAAGCCAGTTAGCAAATTCCTTCTATGTTAGTTCATATACCATTACATTAGCAATCTCAGTCAGGATGGCTGGTATAAGAAGTGGAAACCTACATTGAAAGCACACTTCCTTGATTGGGGTTAAGTTTAATTGATGGGAAAATGTCAAGGAAACTTTATATCTAACCCAAACTGTACTTGCCCTGGGAGTGTATCTGACATGTGTGGTATCCAAACTGGGTGAGTTTTATGCTAATCGAAATGTAAATTGAATTATTCCCCAATATTAACATCCTTTAAAAGCAAAATGCTGTGGAACCTGAAAATCTGTATTAAAACAGGGAATGTTGAAAACACTCAGCAAGTCAGAAGGCAACTGCGCAGAGAGAAACATCCTTCACCTTGAGCAGCATAACGTAACCAGTATCAACAGTGGCGTTTCAAAGTAAAGAGATTATAAACATTTGCTTACAATGTCAATTCTTTAATTTTATAGGACAAATGATGAGCTGGTGCGATTCCTCTCCAGGTACAGAGAGAAAAACTTCTTGAAATCTCATGGCCGGGATAATGCCAGGTAGGAGCCAAAATTAGTTCAACTGCTGCAAGCTGTGGCAAACAAACCCTGTTACACTCCTGTGCTGTGCTGTATGAGTGCAGTGGAAACACTCCAGCTGTGGCAGGAATTGCGGTGATTGCTCTGTTTAAAATTTTTTGTTAAAAAACCAAATGAAAGCTCAAGACCCATAATGCAGGTCATGATTGCTCGTGCATGTTGGAAGAATTTAACTGGGTCCAAGTGATTGTGGTGAATGAAGATTGTTTATAGGTCTGAACTAAATGTGTTTCACTGTGGAGCAGCTATTAACTGAATAAATGCAATGCTGAACTGTATTGCTGTTTAAGTTGGATGCTATGCTGAAACCACGGTGCTCTGATGAGAATCATTGAAATCCTACAGTGCCGAGGGAGGCCATTCGGCCCATCGAGTCTGCAACGACCATAATCCCACCCAGGCCCTATCCCCATAACCCCATGCATTTACCCTAGCTAGTCTCCCTGACACTAAGGGGCAATTTAGCATGGCCAACAAACTCCACACAGACAGTGACCCAAGGTTGGAATTGAACCCGGATCCCTGGCGTTGTGAGGCAGCAGTGCTAACAACTGTGCCATCGTGCGACATAGCCCTAGAGCTGGTGCAAAGAGGAGTTGTGAGACTGATCTCTAATGTCAGGTAATTCGGTGCCTTATAAAGGAGTATAAGTTAGAAAACAATATAGAAAAGGTCAGACCCAGCTATACATTGAAATATGGTAAGCATTAGAAGCTCAAATAAGTGAATGTATGAAGATACAAATTTGGAGCAGTAATAGGCCATTTGGCACTCAGATCTGCTCCACCATTCAGTAAGATCATGGCTGATTTGATTGTGGCCTCAACATCACTTTCCTGCCTGCCGCCAACATTCTGACTTCATTGTTAGTCAGGAATTTATGTAACTTTGCCTTAAAAATATTTAATGATGATGCCTCTACCATTCTCTGGGGAAAAAGAGTTCCACAGACTCTCAACACTCAAGGGAAATAATTTCTCCTCAACTCCATTTGATATAGGAAACCTCTTACTATTAACCTGTGTCCCCTGGCTCTGGCCTCTCACACAAAGGGAAACATTCTGTCAAGGTCCCTCAGAATCTTCCATGATTCTTCTAAGATCGCCTTATTCTTCTAAACTGCAATGGATGCAGGCCTACTGTATTCAAGCTTTCCTCATTTGACAACCTCCTCATCCCAAGAATCAGTTGAGTGAACCTTCTCTGAGCTGCTAATGCAATTATGTCCTTCCTTAAATAAGGAAACCAAAGCTGTACTCAATTCTCTCGATGTGGTCTCACCAGTGCCCTATACAACTGTAGCAAAACATCCCTACTTCTGTAATTCATGCCCCTCGTAATAAATTACAATATTCCATTTGCTGTCTTAATCACTTGCTGTACCCGCATACTATTTGTAATTCATGTACTAAGACAACCAGATATCTCTGCACCTCAGAGTCAGCTATGTCTTGTCAACCCAAAAATGACGTATTTATGCTCGTTTCCTGTTGATTAATCTTCAATCCATGCTAATGTTACACATCATGAGCTCTTATTTTATGTAGTAATCTTTAATGTGGCACTTTGTGAGAAGCTTTGTGGCGTACAGGTTCCCCTTTATCCAAGTTGCTTGTTAGTTCCTCAAGGAACTCTAATAAATCTGTCAAACACTATTTCCCTTTCACAAAACCATGTTCACTTTGCCTAATTGCACTGAGATTTACTAAGCATCCAGCAGTAACTTCTTAAATAATAGATTCCAGTATTTTTCCCATGACATGTTAAACTAACCGGATTACAGTGTTGTGCTTTCTGCCTCCTTCCTTTCTTGAATAAAGTAGTCACATTCACTATTTTCTGATGTCCTTTCTGGAATCTAGGAAATTGTGGAAAATCAACCCAATACATCCAATATCTCAGCAGTTTCTTCTTTTAAAACCATAGGATGAAACCCACCAGGATTTTGTCAGCTTTTAGTTCTAATAATTTTCTCAGTATCCTCTCCCTGATGGTTGTAATTGTTTTAACTCCCCCCTCTCTTTCACTCTTAATTTACAATTATTTCTGGGAAGTTATTTGTATTCTCTACGGTGAAGACAAATGCAAAATATCGGTTTAATTCATCTGCTATTAATTCCCCAGACACACACTCTAGAGGACCAACACTCACTTGAGTTACCCTTCCTTTTTAAATAACTATAGAAACTCTTACTATCTGTTTTTATATTTCTGGCTAGCTTTCTGCCATACTCTAATCTCTCGCTCTTCATTATTCTTTTAGTCATTCTTGGCTGGTTTTTATACTCTGTGCGATCTTCTGACCTGCCACTAATCTTCACGGAATTATACACTTTTTCTTTTAATATGATACTGGGCCCGATTTTATCATTTTAATTCTGAGTGCTGAATCTGGGCGTAATTCAGATTGGAAATCTTCTCTCAGGCGCTGCCATACACACTTAGCTTGAAAAAAAATCACGAGTCTGAATTGTGCTGTGGGCGGGGCTTATCGCGCCTGAAACGATCGGAGCTCTGAACTGCGTGTGCGAAGTGAGAAAAAAAATTTGAAAAACGCACCCCTGTCACATAGCTCCTGGGCCGCAAAAAGCGGATAAAGCAGCCCGGGAGTGAAAAGCGGGAGCGATGGCCCCCACAGATATCGCCCCACCCCCCACAATATAACTGTCCCCCTTATCCACCCCACCCCCCTCCCCACTATCCAGACCAGTCGCGACCCTCTGCCCCCCTTCTCCCCCTCTGATCGCCCACAGAGTGGCAGTGGACCCCCTTCCCCCCCCACCACCAGAGAATGATCTGGCCTCCCTCTGTCCCCCCCCACCCTCCCGCCACCACCACCAGACAACAAATCCCCCCCCCCCCAATGCACCAGAGAATGATGACCCCCCCCCACCACCAGACAACAATCTGGCCTCCCTTCCCACCCCCATCCACCAAAGAATGATACCCCCCCCAACCAGAGATAGATCTGACCCCCCCCCCCCCAGAGACCGATCTGACCTGCCTCCCTCCCCCCCTCCACCACCGATCTGAGTTAGAGAGCCGTTGCAAGCTCTGAACTTACCTCTTCAGAAGCTGGAGCACCCGAAACAGACCTTTACCGAGCAGGTCTGTTTCGTGCTGAATCTGGGCGCGCAAACGCGATGGTAAAGGAGGAAATGCTGGTAAAGTTGGGCGGGCAGCCCATTAATTCAATTTAAATGCATGCAAATGTGCCTGTTTTGGGCACGAATTGTATCGCGGCCATTTTCGGGCCTTGGTAAAATGGGCATCTGCGCTGGCGTGGATCATGTTAATGGCCTCACGCCCGACCATACCAAGTTTTCATGCCTGAAAACGGGCGCGACGCAATGGTAAAATTGGGCCCACTATCTTTAATTTCCTTTGTTAGCTGTGGGTAGTGCGCCCTTCCTCCAGCTTCTTTCTTTCTCAGTGAAATGTACCTTTGCTGAGTGTTATGAAGTATGTCCTTAAATGGCCACCACTGCATCTCTGTTGTCCTATCCCATAACCTAATTTTCTAGTTCACTTTAACCAGCTCTGTCGTCTTACCCTCATAATTGCCTTAATTAAGTTTAAAACACTCATCTTAGACTACTCTTCTCTCTTTAACTGAATACGAAATTCAACCTACCTAGGGGTGCCTTTACTATGAGGTCATTCATTAATTCTCCTTGTTGCACAGTACCAGATCTAGAAAAAGTTCCTCCGAGAGGCTGTGGAATGTGCTGCTCCAAGAAACAACTCAAAAACACTCAACAAACACACCCTCCAGGCAACCTTTGCCAACCTGATTCGTCCAACCTATAAGCAGATTGAAATCACCCATGATTATTGTTGAACCTTTGTCACAAGCTCCCATCACCTTGTCCTGAATGCCCTGTCGTACAGTGTGGTTTCTGTTAGGAGGGCCTATAAACTACTCCCACAAATGACGTCCCACCTTTACTATTCCTTATGTTTACCCAGCTCTCAAGCCAGGCATTCATCTGCCCAATCCTCCTATTCATACTCTCACTAGCACGTGGCAGCGGTAGTAATCCTGAAATTACTATCTTCGAGTTCCTGCACTTTAGCCTTCTGCCTAACTCTCTATAGTCACATTTCAGGACCTCATCCCTTTTCCTACCTATGTCGTTGGTACCAATATGTACCACGATCTCTGGCTGTTTGCCTTCGCCCTTAAGAATGTCCTGCAATCGCTCAGAGACATCCTTGACCCTGACACCAGGGAGGAAACACACCATCCTGGTTCTTTTTTTCTTGTTTTATTTTCAGGTTTGTTTCTTTGTCCCTTCATATTGTATGCAGATGCCTCCCAGATCTTTATGATGTGTTTATCAGCCAAACCAACAGGGAACTTTAATTCATGATTTGTTCAGGCTTGGGTTTACCACAAAATATGTATTTCTGACAAATATTAAAATTCCTGCATCTTACTCAGAAGGTTGTGGGTTCAAGTTTCAATCCAGAGATTTAAGTATGTAAGCAGGTTGTCGCTACAGTGAAGTATTGAGTGAATACTGCAGTGTTGGAGGCGCTGTCTGTCAGATGCAACAATAAGCCAAGAATTCCTGCTCAGGTCAGTGTAGATGATACCAGGGAACTATTTGCAGAAGAGCAGGGGAGTTTTCCTTAATGTCATGGCTAATGTATGCTTTTCAACCTATATCACTGAACCTGATTATCTGATTCGGGGCTTCCAAGCTGTGGGTCATGAGATGAGATATTGGGTCGATACTGGAAGCTTTTTGTTGATGGAATGATGTTGCAGATTGCTCTCTCAGGTTTGATTGCCACTGCAAAAAGGCCAGTGTTGCTTTTGTTGGACGTCCAGCTCTTTTCCAGCTTCTCCATCCTGCACCCTCTCCCCCGCCCCCCTCCATCCTGCCCCCCCCCCACCCCCACCCCACCCCACCCCGCCCCACCCGCCCAAATCGAAGTCAAGAACTAAAACTCCCCATTCCCACACTCTACCGCATGACACCTGAAGCCTCCCCACTCCCCTTCTGCTCAACAAATCTTGTAGCCTCACAAAGCCTGAGTCATTAGGGGCCACGGATGATAAAAGCTTGGAAAGGACTGACCTGATCATTTATCTCATTGCTGGTCATGGGAGCTTCTGTGTACGTTGGCTGTCATGTTTCCTACATTACAACAGTGACAACAATTCAAAAATATTCTGTAAGGGACTTTGGAATGTCCCAAGATCAAGGAAAGCACTACAGAAGTGCATGTTTTCTTTGTTCACTAATTCAGATGTATTTACCTATTAATTACAGGTTCATCAAGAAGCAGGGGTTAGATCGACTTTTCCATGAATGTGACAACCACATGTGGCGCCTTGGAGACCGGCTGATTCCTGAAGGCATTGTGGTGGACGGTGGTTCCGACTGGTTCGCTCTGACTCACAAGTTTGTTGACTATGTGGTGTACACGCAGGATGAGTTGGTTATTCAGCTAAAGCAATTCTACTGGTACACACTACTTCCAGCTGAGGTGAGAGCTGGCAGCAACAGAGGTCTGTCCTTTTCTAATGTGCTCAGTTCTGTGCCCACCAAGATGGGGGTGTTAGTGCTCGAGAATAGAAAGCTTACAATTTTAGGCACCCAGCATTAGTATCAAACTCCCAGGGCAGGTACCAGGTACAGCCAAGTTAGGTTCAGAGTAAAGCTTCCATCGGCAAAAAGATACAAAAGTCTGAGTTCATACATCAACCGACTCAAGACCAGCTTCTTCCCTGCTGCCATCAGACTTTTGAATGGACCTACCTTGCATTAAGTTGATCTTTCTCTACACCCTAGCTATGACTGTAACACTACATTCTGCGCTCTCTCCTTTCCTTCTCTATGAACAGTATGCTTTGTATGGTGCGCAAGAAACAATACTTTTCACTGTATACTAATCCATGTGACAATAATAAATCAAATCCAGCTTCTTCCACATTTTCCCATTAAACGTTTTGAGGATAGATGGAAAGGTTAGAGTGGGAAGTACTTTCTCATATGTATGTAACTTTCTGCCATGTATCTGAAATGGACAAATAATAGACTAGGGTAGGAACTTAGGGGAGGAACTTAAAATAATTATCAGGTAGAAAGAGCACTATTTTGTCTCCCACTCTCTCTCTCTGACACACACTCATTCTCTGTCTGTCTGTTTTTCTTGCTCTGTCTCTCTCACTCACTGTCTGTCTCCCTTCTCTGCCTCTGTCCCCTCTCAATCCAACTTATGCCCCCATTCAAATCCCCTTCCATTTATGGTTATGATCACACCAAGCTTACAGTGCTTCTATCTTTAAACATTCAGTCCAACCAGCAGTGATGTACAATGACAGCAGTGTGTACCATCTACAAGGTGCACTGCAACAGCTTTCCAAACTTCCTTGGCCAGCACCTTCCACACCTGCGGCCTCTACCATCTAGAAGAACCTGGGCTACAGACGCACGGGGACACCATCAGTTGTAAGTTCCCCTCCAAGCCACATATGTCTCTGACTTGGAATGATATTGCCATTCTTTCACTGTCATTGGATCAAAATCCTGGAGCTCCCTTCCTAACATGACTGTAGGTGTATCTATACCAAATGGACTGCAATGCTTCTAGGCGGTGGTGGTGGTGGCAATTAAGGATGCGCAACAAATCTAGCTTTAATTGCTAGTGATGCCAATAATCCATAAAACAATTTAAAAGTTGGTGGCCTCTATCAAGAGATTCCTGGCATGATAAGTATTAAGATCCTGAAGTTACATTGTTGTTTGGATTATCAAGGGCTGCCAGCTGTTGAAATGAAACCAATTTATGTACGAACACGAGCCTTTGAGAATGCTATAGTAACCTTTGCACGCACACGTTGTCAATTGCTTTCACAGTCTCCCTGCCTTCAAATATTTTAACTATAGAACTCGATGTAAAATGGAATTCAGCATAAATATACTTTTGTATAAGATGGATTCTATTATAAACTTTTGATCTTGATCACAAACAGCAATTAAAAGCTCAGGCCCACAATGAAGTGTGGTGGGAATTAGCACCTGCTCTTTTTCTCATTCTCATTTTATGTTTTGAACTCCCTTTTAACCTCTAGTTGATTAATACTTGGGCTTACCCACACTGTTGAAGGACTGATACTGCACTAGAATGCCCAACTATTTGCACAGGGTGATAATGGGGATCCCCTGAGCTTGGAGTCCACTGTTTGTGTTTTGTCAGTGACCTTTTGTTATCTCCTCCATTCTATAGTCCTTCTTCCACACAGTGCTGGAGAACAGCCACATGTGTGAGACACTGGTGGACAACAACCTGCGAGTCACCAACTGGAACCGAAAACTTGGCTGCAAGTGCCAATACAAGCACATTGTGGATTGGTGCGGCTGCTCACCAAACGACTTCAAGCCACAAGACTTCATAAGACTTCAGGTAAAGAGGGACTCTTCTGTCTGTCTGAGCATCCACACCTTTCATAGGGAGGAACTAGTTTCAGTGGAAGCATTGGGTTGATGCAGCAAAGCACATTACAGGTATAGCAACGTAGCAGTTCTGTAACTGGTCTAGTAATCTGGAGGGCATGAGTTCAAATCCCAGTTTGAGAATTTGAATGGTTCTGGAAGTACAAAACTGATATCAGTTAAAATATTTTTTATTCCTTTGTGGGTTGTGGACGTCGCTGACAAGGCTGCCATTTGTTGCCGATCCTTAGTTGCCCTTTAGAAAGTAAAGGTTTATTTATTAGTCACAAGCAAGGCTTACATTAACACTGCAATGAAGTTACTGTGAAATTCCCCTAGTTGCCACACTCCGGCGCATTTTCAGCTCAATGCACCTAACCAGCACGTCTTCCAGATAAAAGAGTGGTGCTTTAATGGTTGTAGATGAAGGTGCCCCTATGGTGCTGTGAGAGCCCCTGGATTTTGAGTCGGTGACAGTATTTTTCAGGATGATGTGTGATTTGGAGGGGAACTTGCAAGTGGTGGTGTTTCCATTCGCCTGATGTCTGCGCCCAGATGGTAGAGGTTATAGGTTTGGGAGATGCTATGGAGGAACCATGGTGAACTGACCATGCGGCTGTTGTGTGTGTGTGGGGGAAGGGCTTAAAAATGCAGTTGATTCACTAGTGTTCCACAGGAAAGAAAACCTGCCATACTTAACTGCTCTGTCTCCAGTCCCACCCTTACGTGGCTGATTATTAACTGTTATAACATTGGCTGGAATTTTAAGTCCCCTTATCCCTCCAGAGAGAGGTTTGGCTGGTAGGAAGGGCATAAAATTGTACATCCAATTGTCAAAGGACATGAGTAGGTGCTAAATAGCTCAGAAAACGAGGTGTTCAGGAAAAATAGGGAAGGAAAGAAAGTAGGAGGGAGTCTCAGTATTGTTTAAAGAGAACATTGCAGTGCTGGAGAGAGAGGATGTATGTCCTCTATTTTGAGCCAAAAGCTATTGTGTCAGAACTCAGAAACAATGGAAGTAGGATTACATTGCTGGTTATGTTTGATAGGTCAGCAACTAGTGGGAAAGCTACAGAGGAAAAATTTGCAAGAAAATTGTAGAGGTGCAAAAATTATACAGTGATCATGATGAGGGATTTTAAATATCTTAATTAACACAAATTAGCTCACCGGCGCGAGGATAACTTCATCTCCCCTTTACTCATGCCCGGGGTACTCCGACCACTCTCAGCTTGCCTCCCGCATCACAAACGCTCTTGACTCGAGGGAAACTTCATGATCACGTGCTTCGTTTCCCCCCCTATTTCTCCCTTCGTTTGGTCTAAGCTCGGTTCAATCTGCTCTTAATCGGCTGCTGGTCTACAACAGTACAACAGTACTCAGTCGGGAGTATAACAAATGGAAGAAATAATGGGCGCTTGTCAGAAAGGTACAGCGATAATCGTTCAGGATTTCAGCTACATATAAACTGGAAAAATCAGATGGGCGAAGGTGGCCTGAATGAGGAGTTTATAGAATGTTTTTAAGATAGTTTCTTAAATCAGCACGTTCTGGAGCCATCCAAAAAGCAGGCTATACCACAACTGGTATTGTGCAAGAAGATGGGATTAATTAATGACCTCACACTGAATATGCCCCAAGGAAGCAGTGTTCTAAATATGATTGGATTTTATATTCGAAACATAAAAACAAATAGTAAACATTTCTGTAGATATTTGCAAAAGAAGTTAACAAAGTGAACGCTAGTCCTATAGAAAGTGAATCTGGGGAATTAATAATGGAAAACAAGGTGTTAGCGGGTGAATTGAAAAGGGTATTTTGCATCAGGATACAAGTAATATTCGAGAAATAGCTGTAATTCAGGAAATGGGAGAGAGGGAGGAATTCAAGAAAATTGCAATCACCAGGGAAGGAGTGGTACTGAGCAAATGGTTGGAGCAGCAGCCTGACAAGTCCCCAGGTCCCGATGGTTCTCAGGCCTTCAAAGAAGTGGCTGGTGAGATAGTTGATGCGTTGGTTTTAATTTTCCAAAATTCCCTAGATTGGGGGAGGATTCCATTAAATTGGGAAATAGTGAATGTAACTTCTTTATTCAAAAAGGGAAGGAAATGAAAAACAGGAAACTACAGCTAAGTCCTGCCTTTTGCGACTTCCTTGTTCATGATTTACTTCCCCGTGTTTTGCACACTGCATCACCCATCATGGGATCAATTTTCACCCCTTCGGGTTTTTCCTCCTCTCGTTTTTCCCTTGTGCTTTTGGTCAGTGAAGGTGACACAGTGGCTCATCGTATTGCCTATGCTTAAAAATACAATGGCAGTCGAGGCATTTTTTAAAATCAAATAATTATTTTCTGTGAGCTGAATTGCTGCCTGAACAATTTTGAAATCTTCAGTGATGTACTATATTGCTCAGAGGCTCCCCCCTCTGTCTTATAAAGGCACTGCACCATAATTTGTTGGAACATATCTAATTAAGTCCCTTTGAAAAACATGTTCATTATTTGCAGTGTCACTGTTTGCAAGGTTTCATGGCAACATCATCCCCGTGAAAGGTGAGTCTTTACTGTACAGGCCTGTTAGCTGAACACCTGTTCTAAAGACAATGTGAGAAGCAGTAATTAAAGATGTTATAGCAGGACACTTGGAAAATTCAAGATAATCAGGTAGAATGAACGTGGTTTTGTAAAAGGGAAATTATCTTTAACCAATTTATTGGAGTTTTTGGAGAAGTAACTTGTGCTGTGGTTTAGGGAAACCAGTGGATGTTTGATTTTGATACTTTGATTTCCGGAAGTCATAGAATCCCTACAGCCAGAGAGTAGTGAATCTGTGGAACTCTTTGCCGCAGATGGCTGTGGAGGCCAGGTCATTGAATGTCTTTAAGACAGAGATAGATAAGTTCTTGATTGATAAGGGGATCAGGGGTTATGGGGAAAAGGCTGGAGAATGGGGATGAGAAAAAAAAATCAGCCATGATTGAATGGCGGAGCAGATTTGATGGGCCGAGTGGCCTAGTTCTGCTCCTATGTCTTATGGTCTTATGGAAAGAGGCCATTCGGTCCATTGAACCTGCACCAACAAGAATCCCACCCAGGTCCTATCCCAGTAACCTCATGTATTTACCCTGCTAATTTCCCTGACACTAAGGCTAGATGGGTGGAGAACTGGCTTGGCCATAGGAGACAGAGGGTAGTGGTCGAAGGGTCTTTTTCCGGCTGGAGGTCTGTGACCAGTGGTGTTCCGCAGGGCTCTGTACTGGGACCTCTGCTATTTGTGATACATATAAATGATTTGGAAGAAGGTGTAACTGGTGTAATCAGCAAGTTTGCGGATGACACGAAGATGGCTGGAATTGCGGATAGCGAAGAGCATTGTCGGGCAATACAGCAGGATATAGATAGGCTGGAAAATTGGGCGGAGAGGTGGCAGATGGAGTTTAATCCGGATAAATGCGAAGTGATGCATTTTGGAAGAAATAATGTAGGGAGGAGTTATACAATAAATGGCAGAGTCATCAGGAGTATAGAAACACAGAGGGACCTAGGTGTGCAAGTCCACAAATCCTTGAAGGTGGCAACACAGGTGGAGAAGGTGGTGAAGAAGGCATATGGTATGCTTGCCTTTATAGGACGGGGTATAGAGTATAAAAGCTGGAGTCTGATGATGCAGCTGTATAGAACGCTGGTTAGGCCACATTTGGAGTACTGCGTCCAGTTCTGGTCGCCGCACTGCCAGAAGGACGTGGAGGCGTTAGAGAGAGTGCAGAGAAGGTTTACCAGGATGTTGCCTGGTATGGAGGGTCTTAGCTATGAGGAGAGATTGGGTAGACTGGGGTTGTTCTCCTTGGATAGACGGAGAATGAGGGGAGATCTAATAGAGGTATACAAGATTATGAAGGGTATAGATAGGGTGAACAGTGGGAAGCTTTTTCTCAGGTCGGAGGTGACGATCACGAGGGGTCACGGGCTCAAGCTGAGAGGGGCGAAGTATAACTCAGACATCAGAGGGACGTTTTTTACACAGAGGGTGGTGGGGGCCTGGAATGCGCTGCCAAGTAGGGTGGTGGAGGCAGGCACGCTGACATCGTTTAAGACTTACCTGGATAGTCACATGAGCAGCCTGGGAATGGAGGGATACAAACGATTGGTCTAGTTGGACCAAGGAGCGGCATAGGCTTGGAGGGCCGAAGGGCCTGTTTCCTGTGCTGTATTGTTCTTTGTTCTCTTTGTTCTAAGGGGAATTGAGAATGGGCAATCAACCTAACTGGCACATCTTTGAACTGCATTTGAGAAGATACTACATCAAAGGATATTGAGGAAAATAAAAGCTCATGATGTAGGTGGTAACGTATTGGTCTGGATAAAAGATTGGCTAGCTAACTGGAAAAAGAGAGTAGGCATAAATGGGTAATTTTCTGTTTGACAAGACACATTTCTCGTGGAAACATATGTTAGTGAATGCTGGGCCTAGAGAGGATGCCATGGCAACAGTTTGGGCATGCACGCTGTTATTAATGCTGAACTCAACTGCGTGATTTACTAAGTTCATAAATTCATTGAATACAGAATCAGAAATCGCGGTGCATGGTGCCATGATATAATGACACAGCTCAAATGTCTGACTTCCTAGTGCTGCACATGAGGTTTGCAATGTCGAACAAGCTCCTGCACATGAGGTTTGCAATGTCGAACAAGCTCTTGGACATGGCTTTGCTATTGGAATGCAGGTTGTATGTAGTCTTGCATAAGAACACAAGAAATGGGAGCAGGAGTAGACCATATTGGAGTTCAACCCGGATAAGTGTGAGGTGGTTCATTTTGGCAGGTCAAATAGGATGGCGGAATATAATATTAATGGTAGGACTCTTGGCAGAGTGGAAGATCAGAAGGATCTTGGGGTCCGAGTTCATAGGACGCTCAAAGCAGCTGTGCAGGTTGAGGCTGTGGTTAAGAAGGCGTATGGTGTACTGGCCTTCATCAATCGAGGAATTGAGTTTAGGAGTCGTGAGATAATGTTGCAGCTATATAAGACCCTGGTCAGACCACACCTGGAGTACTGTGCTCAGTTCTGGTCGCCTCATTACAGGAAGGATGTGGAAGCCATAGAAAGGGTGCAGAGGAGATTTACAAGGATGTTGCCTGGGTTGGGGAGCATGCCTTATGAGGATAGGTTGAGTGAGCTCGGCCTTTTCTCCTTGGAGAGACGAAGGATGAGGGGTGACCTGATAGAGGTGTATAAGATGTTGAGAGGTATTGATCGAGTGGATAGTCAGAGGCTTTTTCCCAGGGCTGAAATGGTTGCCACAAGAGGACACAGGTTTAAGGTGCTGCGAAGTAGGTACAGAGGAGATGTCAGGGGTAAGTTTTTCACTCAGAGGGCGGTGGGTGCGTGGAATGGGCTGCCAGCAACGGTGGTGGAGGTGGATTCGATAGGGTATTTTAAGAGACTTTTAGATAAGTACATGGAACTTATTAAGATAGAGGGTTATAGGTAAGCCTAGTAATCGCTAAGGTAGGGACATGTTCGGCACAACTTTGTGGGCTGAAGGGCCTGTATTGTGCTGTAGTTTTTCTATGTTTCTATATGGCCCTGCAAGCCTGCTTCACCATTCAATGTGACTATGGCTGATCTTTGCCTTTAGTTCCATTTTCCCATCCCGCCCACTCCCCATATCTCTTAATTCCCTGAGAGATCAAAAATCTGTCCATCCCAGCCTTAAATGTATTCAACGATGGTGCGTCCTCATACCTCTGGGCTAGAGAATTCCAAAGATTCATAACCCTGTGAATGAGGAAATTTCTTCTCATCCCAGTCTTAAATGATCATCCCCTTATCCTGAGACTGTGCCTGTGTTTTAGATTCCCCAACCAGTGAAAGCAATCCTTTGCATCCATCCTATCAAATCCCTTCAGAATTTTGTAGGTTTCAATGAGATCAACTCTCATTCTTCTAAACTCCAGAAGATACAAGTCTAATTTACTAAAACTGTCATTTTAGATCCACCCCCTCACCAAGGGAACCAATTTAATGAACTGTCGCTGCACTACCTCCAATGCAAGTACTTTGTTAAATGTGGAGACCAAAACTGCACACACTACTTCAGATGTGGTCTAACCAAAACCCTGAATAACTGTAGCAATGCTACTTTATTCTTGTACCCCAATTCAGTTGCAGAAAAGGCCATGTGCCATATGTCTTAATTGCTTGTTTTACCTGCATGTTAACTTTCTGCATTCCTTGTGCCAGCACACCCAAGCCTCTTTGAACATCAACACTTAAAATTTCTTACCCTTTCAAAAAGATACTGTTTTCTTATGACTTCACATTTCCCTGTATTATACTGCATCTGCCATCTTGTTGCCCACTCACCTAACCTGTCTATATATTTTTACAGCCTCTGTGTATCCACCACCTCCACAACCTGTCCCCCAAGCTTACCTTTCTACCTAATTTGGTATAATCAGAAAATTTAGATATATTACTCCCTGTCTCTTCATCCAAGTCACTAATTTCAGTTGTAAATAGCTAAGGCCCCTATACTGATTCTTGCGGCACTTACGAGGATTGAAGGGGATAATAAAGTTGATACATAGACATTTACATGGCATTTGATAAAATGCAACATTATAGGCTTGTCAACCAAGTTTGAGTCCATGGAATAAAAGGGATAGTAGCAGCATGGATACAAAATTGGAGTGACAAAAAACAGTACAGTAATTCCTCACTCAATATAGTTACACACTCTGAAATCGCAATATTAATTGAAATGACTTTAAGCGTAGGAATGATTGAAAACGGAGTTAGGTCCTTTTCGATAGTTTGCCTGAAAAACCCCAATGTACAATTTGAAATACTTTACTGTATATGCCGTATGTTTACGCACAGTACTGTGGATTCCAAGCTGAAATAACTTTTATGAAAGAAACGCTGCATAAATTTAAATTAATGCCAGATGATTTTTCTGTCATCCAAAATAACCTTATTAATACCTCTTGTGAGTTTCACAAAGAACATTTGTTCTTTCTGTCTATTTTTAATTTGACAAGTGGAACAACTTACGTCAAAAATAACAGGGATGCAAATGTCTTTACCATTTTCCCCCTCCCCAATCACACTGAAGTGAGATGTATCTTGACTGTTCACTTTTGATTTCTTCTACAACTTGTTTAAGCAAGAAAATAATAGTCACCTCAGACCAAGTAGCTCAAAATACTGTGCAGCAATGGATTGTACTACTTGAAATAAATTGGCATTCTTCCAAAATAATTTGTTTTTGAATCAAATTTTACCTTTAATCGCCAGCGCTCACTCCATGAATTGAATTTTATTCCTAATGCTCTTTTCTGTGAAGTAACAGATGTTTTCATCTCTACTTCCCCTGCTCCAACACTCAAAATTTCATTCCTGCCATTTGTGGAGCATTAGGAAGTCTGATTATCAACTATTCCTGCATGCAAATGACATTGGAATGAACTTTAGGTATGTGCCTCATTCGCATGGAACAGTATTGATCAAGTCAACATAGAGCTGGGAATTAGTGTAGTTGTGAATGGCTGTTTCTCAAACAGACAAAGGTATATAGCAGGGTTCCCCGCAGGGTCAGTATTAGGAACACTGCTTTTTTCCTGATGTATATTAATGACCTACACTTGGATGCGCAGGATACAATTTCAAGTATTGTAGGTGACACAAGCTCGGAAGTATTGTGAACTGTGAGGAGGATAGTGATAAACCTCAAATGGATAGAAGGCTGATGGAATGGATAGGTGACATGTAAATTAAGAGAAATGTGAAGTCTTTCACTTTGGTAGGAAGAGATGAAGAGTACAGTTCTAACAGGAATACAGGAGCAGAAGGATCGGGCTAATATTCAAGGCGGGAAGTGATATAATTCAGGTCAGAAACTCCAAAGTGTTTTATGAAGTCCGCCTGGATCATAAAGTTTGCAATTTGCATTTGGCTCGGGTAAGCAAGAGATGTTTCACTTCAGGTATGATTCAAATGACCCACTAGGGAACATTTATCAAACAAAGTTTATTTAAGAGTACAGTTAACATGTATAGAAAGAAAAATAGCAATAACTTTTACTAATTAAAAACAACCATGACATTGTATAAACCTTAACAGCTAAATACCGTTCCAAACAAACAAATCCCATAAACAAAATCCTTGCCACAGATTTAGCACAGAAAATGCAGATTCTCACGTGATGTTGGAACTTAGTCCTTTGGTTGGATGCTGCAGTTCTCTTGATACACAGACAATCAAGCTTGAAGTCAGAACAGTTTCCCAACACACCAGGGAAAGAGAGCGAGAGGCTCCAGGTACTAACTTGCAAGCCACCAACAGCAGAATTTTCACTCAGGAAGTCATGAAACCTTGCTTCCAGCTAGCCAGCAGAATTTACAATACCGAGGGAGAGAGAGAAAAATACCGCTTTTCAATCTGATGTCCAAAAAGCATCTAACTTTAAAAAAAAACAATAGCCCAAACTAAAAAATGAAAGAACTCCTGTCAATCATTCTCCCCCCTAACAATGCAGGGTCATAAAAAATCCCAGAAAATACCCGAGGCCCAGAGTAAAAATAAACAAATCCTCATTTAAACCATTGAAGCAGCAATAAAAGGACTTTTAGCAGATAGCTCAGCAACAATGAAAAAATCAAAGCTGCAGAACTGCAGAGAACATGATTTAAAAAAAAACATTTCTTAAAGGTACACTAGTGTCACACAGGGCAGGTTGAGAAAGATTAATAAATCATCCAGCATCCTGGGCTTTAGAAATAAGGCTTAGAGTACAAAAATGAAGAATTTATGATAAACTTGTATAAAACACTGGGCATCACTTTAAGAGGGATGTGAAGGAATTAGAGAGGGTGCAGAAAAGATTCACGAGACTGGTTCCAGGGACAGTTAAATGGATAGATTGGAGAAACTGGAGCTGCTCTCCTTGGAGAACAGAAAATGATGAAGCGATTTGGTTAAGGAATTCATCAGGGGTCTGGGCAAGAGATGGGAGAAACTGATCCCATTTTTGGAAGCATCGAGAACCGAGTGACTGACAAAAATAGCAACAGTGACATTTAGAAAAACCTTGTTATGCAGCAAGTGGTTCAAATCTGGAATACACCACCATAAAGAATGATGGAGGCAGATTCAATTGTGGCTTTGAAAAGGGAATTGGAGAATTGTTAACCGTTATTAACCATAATTATTATAAACCATTGTAGAGCTACAGGGAAAATGGCAGTGTAGTGGGATTAGGTGAGTTGCACTTTCACAGAGCCAGCACAAACATGGTGGCCAGTAATATCCTGGCTCCCCAGCATAGAATGTGTGTGGGGGTGGGTGTGTGGCCCGGGGAGGGTGGTACCCCAAAGATTCTCAAAAAGCCCTAACATTTGTTCCCCGGACAATTGCGCTGGGCTGGGAACCATCCAATTAAGTGATATAAATCGCAAACTTTGGATGGTTCTGCCAGTGTTAAGCTAATAGCTGCTCTGAAAAAGTTAGAAGAACTAAAACTTTTTTTAACTTTAGTCTAACTTTTAAATACCCGTACGGTCCCTACATGGGACACAACTACCCCCCCCCCCCCATTCTCCACACCTCCCCGATCCAAAGTAGTTGGTTGCACCCCCTCCCAACCTGAGCTGAGAGACTCACTTCACGCCTCCCTTCCAACCTAGCCTGACAACCCCCACTCCTCCATGTCTGACCCCTAACTCCCCAATGTCCCACACCCTGCCACCACCCCACTATGTCTGACACCCCACCCCCTAAATCCCACCTACTCACCTTAAACACTTGTCTGGCCTGTTATTTTCAGTAGGATCTTTAAACTCTCCTGCTTTACAGCAGCTAGTGCCATAAAAAGAGGTTGGGGCTGTCCTCCTCCACTGCAATTCTTTTGTATTCCGTCACAGGACCCAGGGACCCGCTGTGCTGCCTGAATCTCACCCAGCCTGAATCAGGAAGGTTGGGTGAGACAGGCACTAAAGAAATTAGCGCAGTTAAGTGGGGGCGGAGTGGCAATCTGACACTGATTATTTATGAAATTATGGCCCCATGAGTTAATGGTCTCCTTTTGTGCTGTACCATTCTGTGATTCTAAAATGCTTATTTGTCAAGCATTTATTCTCTTTCCTGATCCACTGTGTTGATTCTGTTTTCCGCATCTTTATTCACAGCAAATGACCAGACCAACATTTTTTGCTCGGAAGTTTGAATCATCAGTTAACCAGGAAGTGATTGATATATTGGATTCACATCTGTATGGCAGTTACCCTCCAGGGACACCAGCTCTAAAAGCCTACTGGGAGAATGTCTTTGATCATATGGACGGGTTGAGCAGCCTCACTGATGTTGCAATTACCAGTTACATGGCTTTCTTCAAGCTCGGCCTGAACAATATACAGACATTATTGCGAGCAGGAACAGACAACTACTGCAGGTATGATAGTAAGCACCAGCCCAGTAGCCGAACCACACTGACCAACATGTCTGTACACACTTAGCTTGCTTTAGCCAAGGCACAGCATTGAAATTGATCTTGGTGTCTCCAGACAAGAGAGTAGAAAATAAGGTCAGGTTTTTTTTGGCCAGCCAAATGATACTAGTTGTGAAGTGTGTGATAAGGTCGTGATGGCTATGGAACTATAGTCCCGCAGTGTTGAGAGAAAACACAAGACAGCTTTCAATACTGAATGTAATGACATTATCACAGTCTGTGTGCTCTGCTATGCCATCAGATCAGGACAGGCAACAGCAATGTATTTAGACCAGGAAAGGTTGAGGCAGAATATAAGGGGAGGGCTTGGCATTGCATTGTTAGGGAGAGAGTCTAGAGACAAGAAGAGTTAGAGGGTGAGGCAGAGTATCGAGACAGAGGGCAAAGCAGAGGGACAAGGCAAAGCAGAATATCAGAAGAGGTCAAGGCAAGAATATCCGGGGAGAATAAGGGAGAGACAAAGTATCTGGACAGTGTGAGGATGAGTCAGAGTATCGGAATTGAGAGGGACAGATATCATTGAGAGAGCGAGGCAGAGTATACAGAAAGGGAGAGAGATAGCAAGGAAATGTATAATACAAGGAGAGGATAAGACTTGAGCATATGTCATTAAAGGTCGTGAATTTCCTGAGGGTGCTGGTGATGGTCTCTTGTGAGTGGACAGGCCCTAGCCTGTCTTGATGCTCTCTCCACTCACGTTGTTTGTGTCTTAAAGACTTGATGAGCCGTAAGTATTCGCATTCCAACCATTATTCATGTAAATTGAGTCTGTGTCTTTATATGCCCTGTTTGTGAACAGAATTCCCACTCACCTAAAGAAGGGGCTTGGAGCTCCGAAAGCTTGTGTGGCTTTTGCTACCAAATAAACCTGTTGGACTTTAACCTGGTGTTGTTAAACTTCTTACTGTGTTTACCCCAGTCCAACGCCGGCATCTCCATATCAACACTATCAGAAACCAGCAGAGGGCAACCAAAAAGCCGATGAAAGTGAAAAGATTGAATCTGAGAGCAAAGATGAGTCACAAATTATGGGCTGAATGGCCAATTCTTGCTTCTATTTCTTATAACGATCTTATGAAAAGCACTTACAATCTATTTTTATATTCCTGTCATCTTTACTCTCAGATTCAATCTTTTCACTTTTATCAGCTTTTTGGTTCCAGGCTATTATTACCTGCCGTGTAAAAACTTTCTTCCTCTCACTCCCCTTGTATCTTTTGCCCAAGACCATAAATCTACATCTCCAAATCCTTGTACCATCAGCTAATGGGAAATGCTTTTATCTACCTCATCTGAACCTGTCATAATTTGTAAACTTTGTTAAATGTTTCCTGTTTATTTACCACCATATCATTAAGTCTGTTAAACCAATCAATCTTAGCCAACTCTCCCCTCATACTGATGTAATTGCTGTAGTTTAAGATTCTTATTTTGGACTCGGGTATGTTACTTTCAAACTCAATACTATGCATGGTTATCACTTTTTACCAGAGGATCTTTTACTTTGCAGCTATTAAGTTGTCCTGTCACATTACGCAATACCAAGTCTACGGTACCTTTGCCCTTAACTGGCTGCACAGTGTAGTGTTCTAGGAAACTGTTGCAAAAATATTCTAGAAACTCAACTGCTAACTTGATTTGTCCAATATACATGAAAATTAAGGTCGCCCATGGTTATGGCATTGTCTTCAGAGAGAGTCATTTAAAGCACTGAAGGAGGCCATTCGGTTCATCAAGTCTATGCTGATTCTCCATAGAGCAAGCAAGTTAGTTCCATTCTCCGATTTAACGTTGGATCGATATGTGAATGAAATAAGGTTGTAATACTACAATTTCCTTTTGAAATCATTGGTCATCTCTGTTTCCATCATCCTCGTAGGTAGCGAGTCCCAGATCATTATTGCTTGCTGTGAATAAAGTTCTTCCTCACATCCATGCTGCATCTCCTGCCCAAAACTGTGTTCCCTAGTCCTTGTATCATCAGCTGATGGGATCAGTTTTACCTTGTCTACCTTAACTAAATTGTCATCATCTTGTATACCTCTATAAATCTCCTTTGTTCCAAGAACAACCCCAGCTTCATGGAATCATAAAATCATAGAATCCTTACAATGCAGTAGGTGGCCATTTGGCCCATCAAGTGTGCACCGACTCTCTAACAGAGTAGCTTTCCTTGGTCCTCTCCTCTGCCCTATCCCCACATCCCACACACTTATCGTAGCTAATCCATCTAACCCACACATCTTGGGACACCAAGGAGCAATTTTACCACGGCCAATCCACCTAACTTGCACACCTTTGCCCTGTGGGAGGAAACCCATGCAGACATGGGAAGAATGTGTTGAGTTTGCACAGTAAGTCACCCAAGGCTGGATTTGAACCCGATCCCTGGTGTTGTAAGGCAGCAGTGCTAACCACTGTGCCACCATGCTGCCCAAGCTTCTTCAACTTAAACTTGCAGCTAAAATCCCTGATCCCTGGAACCATTTAGTGCCATTTGCCTGTTTATGACTGCTTTGTAACCTAACTTCATATTCCTGCCTTTGCCCCATATTCCTTAATACCTATGGTTAACAAAAATCTATCAATCTCTGCTTTAAGACTACCAATTGATCAGCAGCAGTTATCATTTGCAGAGGAGTTCCAAATTTCTACCACCCTTTGTGTGTAGAAGTGTTTCTTAATTTCAATCCTGAAAGGCCGAGCGCAAATTTTTAGACCTTAAGTACTAAACTCTGCAACCAGCAGGCAAAGTTTCTTTTTATCTACTCTGCCTGCTCCCTTTAGTCTGTAACCTTCTCAATTCCAGGGAATGCAATCCTAGTTTGTGAAAACTCTTCTCATAATTAAGCCTTGGAGTCCAGTTCTGATAAAACTATGCTACCCTCCCTCCAAGGCCAGTATATCCTTGCTAAGGTGTGGTGCCTAGAACTGCTCACATTATTCCAGGTGTGATCTAACCAGATTGAACCATGACTTCTATTCCCTTGTATTTGAGTCCTCTGAAAGCAAAGTTAGCATTCCATTATCCTTTTTGTTGATTATTTCTGCAACTGTTCATGATATTTAATGGTCTGTGTACCTAGACATCCAAGTATCTTTAGCCCTTCAATGTTTTTAGCTTTTCGATATGTTTGGAAAATATCCTGTTCAATTCTATTTGGATCCAAAATGGATGACCTCGCATTTGCCTACATTAAAATTCATATGTCAGTTTTGGTCATTCGATTAACCTAGCAATATCTATTTTGTAATTTTATGCTTCCATCTACTCTGCTTAGAATGCCACATGTTTTTGTGTTATCAGTAAATGTTGGTATTTGGCTTTCTTTGCCATCATCATAGAAAGCTAACATGGACATCAGCAAGTTGGTGTGTTGGCTTTATTGCAAAGGAATTGGAGTACAAAAGTAAAGCAAATGCTACACTTGTACAAGGCTTTGGTAAGAGCACACATGGGAGTGCTGTGCACGGTTTTGATCTCCCTAAGGGAGGATATACTTGGGAGGGAGTGCATCAAAGGTTCACTAGGTTGGTCCCTGGGATGAAAGGGTTATCCTCTGATAGGCTGAGTCGAACAATGGAAGGTGATATTATTGAATCTGAAGGACCTTAACAGGGTGGACACTGAGAGGTAACTCCCATGACTGGGGAATCTATTGCATAGGGGCACAATTTCAGGATAAGGGTCAATTAATTAGGTCATGAAAGGGTGGATATAAATAAACTATCCCATTAGTGATAATGTTCAGCAACAAACCGAAATCAGACAGATTTCCCTCACACTACTTGTGAAAGCTGAATTAATGTTTCTGCCCAAAGGAATGCAATAAGGAGTCTAACAACACCAGGTTAAAGTCCAACAGGTTTATTTGGTAGCAAACGCCACTAGCTTTCGGAGGGCAGCTCCTTCATCAGATGGAGTGGAAATCAAGATTTCCACTCCATCTGACGAAGGAGCAGCGCTCCGAAAGCTAGTGGCGTTTGCTACCAAATAAACCTGTTGGACTTTAACCTGGTGTTGTTAGACTCCTTACTGTGTTTACCCCAGTCCAACGCCGGCATTTCCACATCAAAGGAATGCAAAACAGAGGGCACAGATTTAAGTAATTGGCAAAAGAAGCATTGGCAACATGAGGAAAAACTTTTTCACGAGTGATTAGGATCTGGAATGTGCTGCTTGGGAGTGAGGTGGAGACAGGCTGAATAAAGGCTTTCAAAAGAGAAATGTATTATTATCTGAAAAGAAAGAATATACAGATCTACTGGGAGAAGCAAGGGGAGTGGCACTAGGTGAATTGCTCCTTTAGAGAGCCTGCACAGACACAACAAGGCTATGGCTTCCTTCTGTCTTGAAGGCGTTCCATGATTCTACGATAATGAAGACTGGTGCACGATTTATTGAGATATACTAAATATCTGAGGTATGCAGTTAACAGAGAACAATAATTATTTAACCCATGGTTTATAATATGGCTTGTTTGCCCTTGGACAGGTCTTGAAAATATTTGCTTTTCATTTTATTTAGGTATGAGCCTGTGGAACACACCCTATCTGTCCACCTTTACTTCTACGATGACCGATTCCAAGGTTATTTAGTGATGCAGCAAGTTAAGAATGTGACTTCAGGCCAGAAGGAGATCCTGGAGAGCTGGGTGGCACCTCGTTCCATGCTGCGCCTGGCAAATATTGGCCCAGCACTCGACCGACTCCAGAACCTGGAGGTAACCAGGCATGCACTGCCATGGGGACTCAAGCGGGCATTGCATTGTCAACTTTACACTTATTTTGTATGAGTTTATGCTGTCAACATCAGGGTAGTTGCTGCTTGAGAGTGGAAACCTTGCTGTCCCAATGCCCCTGTTTCCATGTTGAGGATCCATCGTTGATACTTCTATGTTCCACAACAGCATGATTCGAGTAAGCATAGAGTACACTGAACAGATTTTTCTCATATGCAGCATGGGTGATCAATCAATACTGTCGGCAGAGAGTGGCCTTTTGACATCTCTCTTTGGAGCCCTCCAGCTAATTATTGAAAACCATACTCCTTGGTACACTTTGCTTTGTCTGCAGCAAAGACGCATGTCACAGATATAACTTCACGATGCATCAGTCTCAGAATCCTTGGAAAGCAAGCTGTTTGCATAAACAATCTTGGTTGTTACTCCATAGATATTCTCAAAAAGATTTCCTGTTCTTGAAATCTGAGTGATAAAAATTTCTTCCCCCAACCTCAGTCATAAATGGTCAACCCATTATCCCAAGACTGAGACTGCTAGTTCTAGACTCAACCAGCGGAAACAGCTACCCTGTTAAGTGTCTAAGAATGTTACATGCTTCAACGCCATCACCTTTCATTCTCATAAACCCAGGAGATCATAGGCCCATTCAAAAAATCCTTTCATCCCAAGAAACAACCTGATAAAACTTTGTTGCGCCCCTCTTAATAAAGTATATACATTGCTTCACCAAAGGTCTCACTAAGTAGAATGGCAGCAAGGTTTCCTTCATCTTATTATTTTTTATTTATTCTTTTATTGGATGCGGATGCCACTGGCAAGTCCTTAATTGACCTTGAACTAAATGGTTTACTAAACCATTTCAGAAGGCAGTTAGGAGTTCACCATACTATGGACATGGAGTCACATGTAGGCCAGACCAGGTAACGTTGGTAGATTTCCTTCCTAAAGGACATTAGTGAACCAGATAGGTTTTTACAAAAATTAATGATAGATTCATGGTTAGCATTTCTGAAACTGGCTGTCAATTCCAGATTATTTCTGTTAATTGAATTTAAATTCCACCAGCTATCATGGTGGAATTTGAGCCCATGCCCCCTGAGCATTAGCCTGGGTCTCAGGATTACTTTCCAAGCTCGCACTGAATATATTAGCAAACATGGACACATTGGTTGGTCAGTTGGAGAATTCATTATAACCTCAGGGGACCTGGGTTCAAATCGCATTATGGCAAATTGTGAAATTTGAATTCAATAAAAACCTGATTGTCAATTGCTGTAAAGTTCCCGAATACCCTATAAGGAAGGAAAGCTGTCACCTTTACCTGATCTTGCTATATGTGACTCCAGACCCACAGCAATGTTGTTGACTCTCAAGTGCCCTCTGAAATGGCCTAAAGGCAATTAGGGATGGGCAGTAAATGCTGGCCCAGCCAGTGGTGCCCACATCCCATGAAAGATTTTTTTGAAAATGTTGTGAAGAGGACATTAGGAATCTACAAAGTGATATAGATAGGATACGTGATTGGACACTGACCTGGCAAATGGAGTATAATGTGGAAAAATGTGAAATTGTTCACATGGAATGAAGAATTCTTTTAAAGTATCATCTAAATGGTGAAAGATTGCAAAGCTCTGAGGTGTAGAGGGATCTGGGTGCCCTAGTGCATGAATCGCAGTGTTAGTATGCAGGTACAGCAAGTAATTAGGAAAGCTAATAAAATGTAATGATTTATTGCTAGGGGAATTAAATACCAAAATAGGGAGGATATACTTCATTTATCCAGGGCATTGGTGAGACCACATCTGGAGTACTGTGTACTAGTGCAGTATTCGTCACCCTATTTAAGGAAGGATGTAAATGTGTTGGAACCTCGACTAATACCTGAAATGAGAAGGTTGTCTTATAAGGAAAGGCTAGGCTTGTATCAGCTGGAGTTTAGAAGAGTAAGAAAGGTCTTTACAGAACCTTAGTTAGGCCGCACTACAAATATAGTGTTCAATTCTGGTCGCCACACTACCAGAAGGATATGGAAGCTTTGGAGAGGGTACAGAAAAGATTTACCAGGATGTTGCCTGGTATGGAGGGCATTAGCTATGAGGAGAGGTTGGAGAAACTTGGTTTGTTCTCACTGGAACGACGGAGGTTGAGGGGCGACCTGATAGAAGTCTACAAAATTATGAGAGGCGTGGACAGAATGGATAGTCAGAAGCTTTTTCCCAGGGTGGAAGAGTCAATTTCTAGAGGGCACAGGTTAAGGTGCGAGGGGCAAGGTTTAAAGGAGATGTACGAGGCAGATTTTTTACACAGAGGCTGGTGGGTGCCTGGAACTCGTTGCCAGGGGAGGTAGTGGAAGCGGATACGATAGTGATTTTTAAGGGGCATCTTGACAAATACATGAATAGAATGGGAATAGAGGGATATGGTCCTTGGAAGGGTCGGGGGTTTTAGTTAAGTCGGGCAGCATGGTCGGTGTGGGCTTGGAGGGCTGAAGGGCCTGTCCCTGTGCTGTAATTTTTTTTGTTCTTGATCAAGTGGGGAGTCGGGGATCACTGTGGGTGATTGGGGGGGATTGAGTCGTGTGGTTACCAGGAGTTAAACTTAGGATTTTTCTGTCTAACATTTCTTAGGCAACTATCCAGATAAGTAAATTTGAACTGTCCGAAGTCTCCTATTCTAACAAAGAGTTGGAGACTTTTTGAAAAGCCCGAAGAAGCAGGGCAATTAACCATCAGAAGTTCAAACTTCTCGAGCAATTCTCACCAAATCAGTGCATTGGGACTTTCAAGGGTCCCAACACATATCTTAGGGGTTTGTCTGGTCTCTGACGATAAGAGACTGGAAGATCTGGGCATAACGTCTACTACTATTATTCCTCATAAGTTCTCCTGTCTTTGCCTCGAAGGTTTACTTTCTCTAACCTTACTGTTTTACTCTCAGTTTCCTTTCTTTTGTTCAATCAGTTTCTTGGTTAATCTTCTCTGAATTTTTAAATCTTGCTGACCCTCAGGCTTGCTCTTCTTTCTCCCTCTCCTACTCTCTCTCTCCCTTCTCTTGTGTCACTTTCCCTCTCTTGAATCTCTTTCTTCCCCCCGTCCATTCCTCTCTCCCTCCCCATGATTCTTCTCTTCTCCCTTCATCTCTCTCTCTCTCCCCCCATTTTTCTGTCACTTCCATTCTTTCTTTCCCTTCATCTCTCTCTCTCTCCCCTCATTTCTCTTCCCTCCCCTCCATCTCTCCCCCTCCCTCCCTCTTTCTCCCTTTTCCCCCTCATCTCTTTCTTGCTCCTCCCTTGTCTCTCTCTCTCCCCTCAGCTCTTTGTTCTTGTCTCTACCCCGCTCCCTTCCCTCACCTTTTTATCCCTTTACAATTGCTATATTGGATATTGTTATTGGGACTGAGGTCTATTGATGCGAAAGAGCAGAGGGAGACTGCTTGATGTGAAACAGCCCAGTGCCATGCTTTGATTTTTTAATAGACTCTTGACTGCAGCTGTTGATGGAGCTAATCCCTGCATTTCCATCCCATTGTTTAGGTGGGAATTGAATGGGATCCCAAGGAGCGACTGTTCCGTAACTTTGGCGGATTGATCGGGCCCTTTGACGAGCCGATTGCCATGCAGAAATGGGCCAAAGGCAGTAACATGACTGCCACAGTCGTGTGGATCGATCCCACTTACATCATTGCGACATCCTATGACATAACAGTGGATTCAGAGACTGAATACACACAGTACAAACCCCCATTAAACCACCCACTGCGGCCTGGCAGCTGGACTGTGCGGGTGCTGCACCTGTGGGTTCTCCTGGCAGAAACCAAGTTCCTGGTAGTACCTCTGGCCTTCAGTGGGAAGCGACCATTTAGAAAAGGTACGTTAAATCCTACACAGTATTGAGGCTGGAATCTGCCTCCTGTCACATATTTTGCAGCCGCACTGTATACAGGCTCACCCTTTTCCATACTGGGCTGCTGTGCTCAGTCAGTCTGGTTTAAAAACATCCTATAGTTCAACAAATCTTAAAATTGTGGAGGAACTGCAGAAAGTGAGTGTTTTCTAATTGGAGCAGAGAAGGTTAAGGGGGCTTTCGACATGGTCTCGGATGTCAGACTGGTAACTAAAGTAAAGTTCATTGGATCCAAGGCAAAATGACACTTTGAATCCAAAATTGGCTCAGAGGCAGGAAGCTAAAGGTAAAGTTCAGTGGACCTTTTTGTGACCGGAAGGCTGTTTCTATCGGGGGTCCACAAGGCTCAACTCCCATTCTTTTTTGGTATATAATAAATGATTTAGACTTGAATGTAGAGGGTATAGGAACAGGAGGACAACATGGTGTCTCAATGGTTAGCACTGCTGCCTCACAACGCCAGAGACCTAGTTCAATTCCGGCCTCGGGTAACTGTCTGTGTGGAGTTTGCACATTCTCCCCGTGTCTGCGTGAGTTTCCTCCGGATGCTCCTGTTTCCTCTGTCACTCCAAAGATGTGAGGATTAGGTTGATTGGCCATGCTCAATTGCCCCTTAGTATCAGGGAGATTAGCAGGGTAAAGTGGAGTTACAGGGAAAGGGCCTGGGTGGGATTGTTGTTGGTGCAGGCTCGATGGGCCGAATGATCTCATCTGCAGGAATGCTATTCTATGAGGAGGCCATTCGGCCCTTCGAGTCGATTATCCAACTCAATAACCTGATCCCACCTTCCCCTATATGATTAAGAAATATGCAGACAATGTAAAAGTTGGCCTTGTGATTGATGATGAAGATGAGAGCAGGAGGCTTCAGGAAGGTATCGATGGAGCAACCAGATGAGCAGAACACATTGATAAATGGAGAATCTGGAGAAGTGTGAGTTAATGCATTTGGGGAAGGCTAACAAGGCAAGGGAATACAATAAATGCACAGCATACTGAGAAGTGTAGAAGAACAGAGGAACCTTGGTATGCATGTCCACAGATGCCAGAAGGTGAATGAATAAGTAAATAAGATGCTCAAGAAGGCAACCTGAAGCTTAGAATACAAGGCCTAAGAGGTTATGATGGAACTGTATAAACAATCTGCGTGGTTCTATTCACACATTATGTTCCCCTCGAACTGAGTTGTCAACCACATTGTTGTGGGTTTGGGATCACATGTAGGCCAGACCAGGTGAGGACAGCAGATGTCCTTCCCTAAAGGCCATTAGTGAACCAGGTGGGTTTTTGCAACGGTCGGCGATAGTTTCATGGTCATCATTAAAGTGGGGAAATCTGGAACTCTGTGTTTTGTTTCCCAAAAAATAATTCCATCATGAATGCTCCGACACTCTACCTTCAAATAACTTCTAGACATTGTTGTAAAGTTGTTTGGTACTCCACTGAGGTCTGGAGGCTTGTTTGGTTGAACTTAAAGCATTTATTGATAATTCATAACTATTTACATCTCCAAAGTACTATCATGCATGACTGCTGTCCCCATGCTGGATTTTTTCAGACTTTATTACATACAATCTACCATAGTGTGACTCTCCACATTGTACCATGGGTGGTGCTGTTCTCTAATCCCACATTAACCCTCGGTCTCCCAAGCACCCTTATGCTACACCTCCCCCAAGTCCTTACAAAATATGTTTACAATACAATCTTCTTTACTTTAATTGCCAACCCCTTCGCCCCTCAAGTCTCTGGCTTTATAAATTCAGAATGTCCAGAATCGTAACAGTTCTCCCAGATCTTGTTCTGTCACGTTTGGAGGAATGGTAGTCTCAGTTATTTTTGTTGACTTTGTTGGTTTGGCGTTGCATTTGTAGTGCTCGATGTTTCTGGTACTTGATTGCCTCCATTCAGTTCACGTTTTGTGCTCCTTCAAGTCGTAATTCTCTTTATTGACAGTCCATCTACTTTGTTCAGGCACCTTGGGTTTGACCTGTTCCTTCCAAAGGGAACTTGTTTCACAATTTTAACCAAATATTTGTTTACTCTCTCATTTTCCTAATCCTTTTTCAAGCCTATGATTTTTTTTCATTCACTCAGCAGTTACTCTGGTGAGTTCAGTTGCCTTTGTCTAAGAGCTATCTGCTTTTAAAGTCAGGATTTGCTCTTCCACACATTTTGCTCTTCCAGGTGCACCTTTCATGTTTTTCAGATTGGCTCGAAGTTCAATAATTACATTACTCTTTTCATGATGCTTACCAGATACTTCTGAGACTTGAAGTTCATACATTTCTAATTTTTCATTAGCAAACTCATGTTCCATAAGTAAAAGTTGGTTCTACAACTGAACCATTTTTCCTTAGCAGAGCTTAATTCCTGTATACTTCAAGCTCACATTCTTTAATCTACTTCTAATAGTTGTTTTTGAGACTGTTCATGCTCCTTGACAGAACTTCTACTTTCTCCTTCAACTGTTCAACTTTTTCTTGACAATTTAGGTTAACAGTTTTCATTTCAGCCATTTCATAGAATCATAGAAACTCTACAGTGCAGAAAGAGGCCATTGGGCCCATCGATTCTGCACCGACCACAATCCCACCCAGGCCCTACCCCCACATCCCCACATATTTACCCACTAATCCCTCTAACCTACGGATCTCAGGACACTAAGGGGCAATTTTAGCATGGCCAATCAACCTAACCCGCACATCTTTGGACTGTGGGAGGAAACCGGAGCACCCGGAGGAAACCCACGCAGACACGAGGAGAATGTGCAAACTGCACACAGACAGTGACCCAAGCCGGGAATCGAACCCAGGTCCCTGGAGCTGTGAAGCAGCAGTGCTAACCACTGTGCTACCGTGCCGCCCTTCATTTCATTTTTTAACAACTCAATGCTCTCAGTACGTCTGAGGCATCCAATGCTTTTTCTTCCAGTTCCTTCATCTTCAGCGTTGGATTTACATTTTCAATCTTATTTCTGTATTTCTTTTCTCTGTCTTTATTTTAATTTCAGTGTCAGCCAGGTCTGTCTCCAGTAAAGTCTTAACTTTGTTATTCTCTCTCAGCTTGGAAAGTTCTATGGCTTTTCCTTTCAATGCCTCCTTATTTCCATTCAGCTGGTTCTTCAGTCTTTTTCTTGTACCTTTTGCTTTCCTCCTAGAATATGGAACATTGCTGAGTCTTCTCTGCCACTGGTTCTTTAGTTCATTAAGACTGACATTAAATTCATTTTGCTTCTCTTTGAAATCTTCGAGAGGAACAAACTTGACCTGAGGGATTCTTGTAGTGTGTAAATGTAATTCAGCAGAGTCTCCTTGACTTTATTCTGCTGTTCGTCCATTCTGTTATTCAAGAACCTTCATTACTTCACATTGGTGAAAGGTTATGTGCTCCTTTTGGATTTGATCTTGAAAGATGATGATCAACTGTACTTCCAGCTGTTTATTTTCTTGTTAATCTCTTGTCAACCCATGCTGCACTTCAGTGCATTGATTTATCACTGATGATTCCAATGCAGCTTTTACTGAAGTAGTATTCAACATTGTTTAAGACTCCCCCTCGAATGTTACCTCTTTGACCAAGTTTTTGGTCTTTTCCCATAATATTACTTTATCTGGGCTTATGTGGAATTTTGCTTTATAACGCTGCTACTGTGAAGCACATTGGGACTTTCATAGAATCCCTGCAGTGCAGAAAGAGGCTATTCGGCTCATCAAGTCTGCACCGACTCTCAGAATTTGCATCCCACCCAAGCCCTCTCCTTCACTCTTATCACCATAACTCTGTACATTTACCATGATTTATCCACCTAACCTGCACATCTTTGGACACTGAGGGGCAACTTAGCACGGCCAAACAACCTAACCTGCACATCTTTGGACTGTGGGAGGAAAGCGAAGCACCCGGAGGCAACGCACACAGACACGAGGAGAATGTGCAAACTCCACACAAACATTCGCCCAAGGCTGGAATCAAACCCAGGTCCCTGGCGCTGTGAGGCAACAGTGCTAACCACAGTGCCAACTTGCCACCATTTACACTAAAGGCGCTGTATAAATGTAAGTTGTTGTCAATGATATTACCCATGGTAGCTGGGTCAGCTACCAGCAGACATATATTTAAGATAGTTGATAAAGAACAGGGAGAGATGAGGGGAGTATTTTTACATAGTGAGATGTTGTAATCTGGAACACACTGCCTGACAGATTGCTGGATGTAAATTTGTTAATAACTATCATGAAGGAATTTGGATAAATGCTTGAAGTGGCGACCTTTGCAGCGCTTTGAAGCAAAGGCAAGGGAAGTGGGGCTTATTAGCTGAAGAGTCACGTTGGGCCAAATGGTCTCATTCAGTGCTGTATGGTTTACTTGAGAGTAACGGTAGCTCTGTGTTATAAAGAGTGTCTGGTCGGTCTGTCAATCCCGATGTTTCTCTGTTGGTCAAGGTACTGAGCACAGGATTGATGGTGGCTCTGAGCTGATCTCCATGCTGCACAGTACATTGAAAGTGCTGGATTGCTGGGTTCCAGCTGACTGACAGAACCCTCCACTATCATTCTGGAAGGCTCTGCATTACAATCCCAGACCAGGAGTGCCCCAGGTTAGCCTGTTTTGTCAAGAGGGTTGTGAGGATTAGACCCCTGAACTAGAATGGGAAATCGGCAAAGTGGTTCCATTTGCCATGAGTGATTGGTGCAAGCTGCTTGAACCAGGTCATGTACAAGAGGTAAGATAATCTTTGGAATCGCATTCCATTTCCATCCTATCAAAGAATGATTTTGCATTTATACGGTGCCTTTTGCAACCTCAGGTCATCCCAAAAGGCTTTATAACCACATTAAGTATGTTTGAAGTGTAGTCACTGTAGCATTGTAGGAAATGTGGCAGCCAGAAGATTTTGCAATTGTAACCTATTAAATAGCTGTTTTGACGAATAAATATTGACCAGGACATTGGGGATATCCACCCTGCTGTTCATAAAATAGTGCCATGGGATCTTTTGTAGCCACCTGAGGGGCAGACAAGGCCACACTTAGAAACTGTCCTATCGAGAGAAGGGTGGAGGAAGGTCGCCACTGCTCACTTATATTTTACAGCTGCTATTCTCGGTCATTCAGTAAAAATAAACTTTTTTTCTCCTTTCTGTGATCCAGGACAAGACCAGTGGTTACATGCTGGCCCACCAAACAATGAGTATATGGACCAGAGCTTCCAGCACCTAAGTGGGATTCTGAACCTTCCTCCACCAGATGTTGCTGTGAAGGAGGCTCTAAGTAATGCTCAGTTATTCGGAAAATCGCTAGAATCGTGGGTGTACGAGAGCGTGGGCAAGTTCTGGTCAGCTACCAATACCTGTGCAGTTGAACCTTCACCATGCCCATTACTGCCACCCTGTCAAAAGACTGCCTGGAGTTCTCTATCAGACGACCCCAAATCTGAACTGGGATCAGTCAAAGGTGACGGTCGTCTGAGGTAGCACAGGAGGTGGGGGTTGTGGGGAGGATGGTGCACAGGAGTCAACCCAGCAGAAAGAAACCTACCTGTGAACTGGCGTGTTGATCCAGTGTCCTGTCATCGGTAGCCAGAAGAATGACTGCAATGTGTTAAAAAGACAACACATAGAGTTTAAGAGAAAGAGGAAACAATGGACTACAGATACCCTGCGTCAAAAGGTCGACCCAGTCCAATGCAACAATTGGATTTTTGGCAGGATTTGAACTGCGGTGTCTGTCCTCAGCACATGGTGGCTGCAAGAGGAATTATGGTACAATGGTCCCTGGTTGAATGGCCATCAGTTGAACAGGGTGGGGAGAGCCTGAACATTACTAGTTTCACCCAAATGCCTCTGGAATCGTTGTTTCTGCATACTTTTTCTGGGGTTTAGTTTGGGTGGATTGAAATGATCTGATAATTTGAAAGCCATCATCAACATTCTTTGGAAGAAGAGACCAACTAATTAAGTTGTTAAACATATTAACATATAGCCCCAACTTCAGAACTCTTGTTGAAAAATACTGTCATCAGACTTTGCTCATCAAACAGAATCATATCAGTGCTGGGAAATGGAGCACTTTCCATTTCAGGCATTCAGTATCATCATCATGAAACACTTCCAAGGGCAGATACAGCACAGGTTAGAGAAAAAGTAAAGCTCCCTCTTCACCGTCCCATAATATACTCCTAAACAGGTATAGTACTTGTTAGACACAAAGGGCGGGGTTTTACGGCCTCGCTTGTCCCGAAACAGTAAAATCCCACCTGAGGTCAACACACATTTCCGTTGTCCGCTCTCGCCTGCTCCGATTCAGTGGCGGGCAGGGTGGTAAAATTCCAGCCAAAGTAAAGCTCCCTCTATACTGTCATAAAGCACTCCCATGGCAAGGACAGCATACATTGCATATAGAGTAAAGCTCCCTCTATACTGTCCCAACAACAAAATTCAACCCTAAACTCAGATGTGTGCATTTTAGTGTAGGCGTATGATTATTTTCCACTTCTTACACCAGCCATCCTAACTGAGATTCCCAATGTAGTGCTGAATGAACAAACATGGAAGGATTTAGTTTCTAACTGGCTCAATCACCTCCATGGGGGATGTTACAAACAGCTTAGTATTCATTTTATTACAATTAACAATCCAGTCACTTTTAAGACTCACCAAATACAAATGAGCATACAGATGATGATGTAAAAATAGTGAGTAATTATTCTTAAAACTAATGTCTGGTTAGCTGGGGCAATAGTGAGGGCATTGAGTAGTGCAACTCTCAATCATGGACCAGTGACCTGTACTGGAAAGGACAGCATTGGATTTATCACATGGGTTTCTG
Organism: Mustelus asterias; assembly: GCF_964213995.1. Classification (NCBI taxonomy): domain Eukaryota; kingdom Metazoa; phylum Chordata; class Chondrichthyes; order Carcharhiniformes; family Triakidae; genus Mustelus; species Mustelus asterias. The sequence continues at coordinate 76,998,242 of NC_135812.1, read as the reverse complement.
TGATTGAATTGCCTTTTGACTCCCATTGTCTTGGCTGATAAACAATGATCAATTGTGTGATGTGCAGATTTAAGGTAATGACAAAATAGTAGGGGTGAGCAATGAGTCGAATTTCTTAATTCAGTTACTTAAGATCTGGAATGCACTGCCTGAACTGGCATGGAGGCAGATTCATTGTAAACTTCCACATTTGAGTTGGATTCTTTAAAAGGAAAGATTTGTGGAGCTGTAGGGAAAAGGGGAGTGAGACAAATCGCATAGCTTCTTAAAAGAGCCAACAACAGCATAAGACATGCGTGGCCTCCTATAATCGGAGCGTGAGGTGTGCTGTACCCCAGTAAAGGAAGAAATTTTAAAAATATTTTTCACTCTGGAATATTATGAAAAATTCGTTTTCATTTGAGAAACATATGATATGATAGTGCTTCCCGTATCAGTGCAGCATCCTGGCTGACCTTAGTCCCCTATTTCACTTTGAAAGCAAAGAAATTTGGAGTCTGGCATTGAAAGATCCGGTTCATTGAAAGGTCTTTCCATTCGAATTTCCTACCCATGACTACCTGGCCAACTTGTTTTAATGAGGACAGTACCTAATGGAATATTGTATAGTTTCTGTAATATAGAAAATGTTATGTATATAGTGTATAGTTACTTCAGTATGTGACCATATCCACATTATAACGTGACGAAACCCCTTCCCTGATTCAGCTATCAAGATCAGTATCTTGCTTCTTTATCTTACCCCTCAAAACCCACAGAAAAATGAGAATTCATATTTTTTCAAAAATAAAGTATACACTGTTATGATCTCTGCAGAAACCAGTAACTTTCTTTGAAAAGTAGACAAAATTGGAAAGTCCCAGCTACTTGCTAAAAGAATGAAGCCACAGATTCCACAGTTTAAAAACAGAAGAATGTTTTACTATACAAGGATCAACAGAGCATAAACTTAAGTATTATCTATCCTGTTCTCTAACATCCGGAATTTGCAAGTTAAATAATAAACAGGCAAATCATGGTTGAATATAAACTATAAATTGCAAATTAAATGACAGTTACAACTAAGCCAGATCTTGTATTGTCTCAACAGTCCACTCAAATTTTAGTGATCACTGAGTCACAAAGTCCTTCAAGCTCTTTATTCCACTCAAGGAATTTCAGCTCTCCTCCTCTCAGAGCTAGTTTGATTCCTAGTCAACAGCAGCGCACAACGAGTCTGTGCTCCCCAAGCGCACCCTTCACTATAAATGACATATGTCCTTCGGCTCAGACTGGATGGGACAGGTCCACAGATGTTATCTTCCAGTAACAGAAACAGTTGCAGTAAATTATTCACAGCTTCTAGATCTGGACTGTCATCTTCAGTCTTCAGCTTGCTTATGCTGCATCAGCGGTCTCTTAACAACTGTTACTGCTCCTTGGACTGATCTGTGTCCTTTTGTAGATTTCAACAAGGTTTCTTTAATTTGTTTGTGGTTTCCTTAGAAACTGGGACGTTTGGTTTTATTTCAAGGTTTACCATTACTGCTTCCCTTGCAGTCTCTTTTTTCAGTCCAGTTTCTGTCCTAAGATAAGGTCCGCCTCAAAAAATATGAATTAAATTTAACAATATTTAACAATACAGATTCTCTCTCACTGCTATCCCTGGGGATGGGGGCGGGGGCTGGTGGTAGAGGAAGCTTTACAGTAGTCAAGGTTTCTTTACAATAACTTTGTAATACAATATTTTCTTACCATTATCAACATTTTAACCAATATGTAATGACATACTATACGGATAATCTATTATTACACAATTGCACATATTTGCAAAGTTGTAAGGGCCTAATCAAAGCAAAGTAAGTAAATGTAATAAGTAGAATTAGCAGGATTAATCGTAGAATTGTCTCCTGCAACCTATTTTTTAAACTTTGGACATAGCAGCAAAGATTACCTTGTTCTACCAACAACATGCTCAGTCTTTAAAGTAAAGTTAAAGTTTATTTATTAGTCACAAGTAAGGCTTACATTAACACTGCAATGAAGTTACTGTGAAATTCCACTAGTCGCCACAGTCCAGCGCCTGTTCGGGAAAATGCTCCTAACCTGCATGTCTTTCAGAATGTGGGAGGAAACTGGAGCACCCAGAGGAAACCCACGCAGACACGGGGAGAACGTGCAAATTCCACACAGGCAGTGACCCAAGCCGGGAATCGAACCCGGGTCCCTGGTGCTGTGAAACAGCGGACTGTGTTACCGTGCCGCCCAGATTAGGTTGAAGAGCTGCAGCAACAACCTCCAGTGAAACTGAAGATTCTTCATGTGGAACTTCTCCAAAATCAGCAATGGATAATGATCCGTGTAGATCAATGTTTCTCCTTGATTAGTCTCTCTTTCATCCCGGTACCGAAGTATTTCTTTAGCCAGCTCATGCAGTCAGATTTCCTCCTTTCTTTGAAGCTCTCCTTCCTTATCTCTCTCCTCCTTTGCTAATCTCTCTCTGGTAGTTCAAATTCAAGCCTTCACTGTTCTCTTTCTTCCTCTTTTTCAAGTTTGTTTTTTTTTCATTTATTTTCCGAGTTTGAGTTTTTGCTTCATCTATCTTAAGCTGCTCATTTCTTGTTTTTGTTCAATCTGTTTTATGTGCAACTGAATTCTAGCCAACTCGAGCAGCATTGTACCTGAATCAGGCCTTTATTGTTCCAGTGTCAGATTTTGTGCAATTGTTCAGTTATGTCTGCTTTTTTAGCCCCTGTTTTTAACTCCAACTTTTCTGCTAATGCTATTCATCTAATCTTGGTTAATTGGAGCAAATCACTCAGGCTTAAATCGTCTGTTTCCAGAAAAGTGGTAGTAATTGACAAAACTATCACATTTTTCAAGAAGTATAGTAAAATTTATGATGAAATCCTGTTCGGCCTAACCTCAGCAATTGCCAGTATATGCATCTCTGGATCAAAATTGTGGATGAGCCCCCATTTTGTTGCAATCTCAGTAAAAACCAGTAACTTTTGTTTTCAAAAGTAGACAAAATTGGAAGTCCCAGTTATCCACTGAAACTCTGAGGGCACAGGATTCTGTAGTTAAAAACAGAAGAATGCTTTACTGTACAAATGTCAACAAAACAAATACTAAATGCTATCTATCCTATGCTTTAACATCTAGAATTAATTAGTTAAATATGAATTAACAGTTGAATATAAACTAGAAATTGCAAATTTAAATGGTCGATACAACAAAAGCAGATCTTACAAATTGGCTCAGCAGTCCATTCAGATTTTAATGATCACCTGAGAGTTATAAAGTCCTTCAAACTCTGACTTCCTGAAATATATGTTCAACTCCCTTCCTTTGAGGGCCCAGTTTGATCCCACAGCAGCGCACAACCGACCTGAGTTTCATGGGCAATGGGCCTCACCATAAATGGCATTTGGCTGTAAAACCTGTTCAACTCAGTCTGGCTAAGGAAAGCCCACCAACGTTAACTTCCAGTAACAGAAATCACTGCATCAAATTATTATCCGCTTCTGAATCTGGATAGTACTCCTCAGTCATCTTCAGCTTGCTTGTGCTGCATCAATGACCTCAACAGCTGCTACTACTACATGGACTGATTCAAAGAACTGTGTCCTTTTACCGCTTTCAACAAGATTTCTTTCGATTTCCCAAACTTTTTTTTGTTGTTTCCTATGAAACTGGTAACTTTCTAGATTTGCCTTTTCTGTTTCCTTTTTAGTTTCATTTCTCAGTTCAGTTTCTGTTCTGAGATATGATGTGCCTCACGTTATGATCCCAGTTGATGTTACTACTGGGTGGGAAGATTCCAGAATGGAACCCTGGCTTAATAGACTCACTTTACTTTTTTTTAGAAAACATGGAAGAACAGTCAAGGGCTGCCAATTAGCTTTTAACAACAAAACATTTATTAAACATGAAAAGTTTGATAATACAATGCTCCTTCACTCCAACCTATGTTGACAATTGTAAACAGATTTCAGTGATAACATAGGTTACATGATATATCTTATGCTATAATGTTCTTGGCAAATACACAGTCCCTGTAACCCAACAGGCTAACTATGGTCAAACACCCCACTCTGAATCTCAGTGACAAATTCCACTCAATCAATCCTCTGGATTTCTCCTCAAATTCCCCCCAGATGATTGCCACACAAATGTTTCCAAATTCTGCTCGAAAAAGGCATGCTTTAAAATCTTTTATCAACCAATGCTTTCTTTCAACTGTTTCCTCAAGGATCCAACTCCACATTTTCCAACTCTCCTTTCAGTATTCCCTTGTCTTGAATTGCCAAAAGCATCCAAACTTCTCCACAAAATCTGAGGTATCCAGTGCCCAACAGAATACTATTGTTTCAAAGACTGGGAATAAGGATACCAAACATTACAATTGCTTCAATATGTTTGGCTTTTCCATAGCCAATTTCACCCAGGTCTGCACTTTCATTTCTGTCTTTAGCTTCAGTGACCAGTACCTGTTCCAATGGCAGTTGTTCTTTGTTTCTTTGACTTCAAATTTCCTGGAAATTTCTAGTTTCTAGACCTTAGCTTCTCTGGAACTTGCTTTCGTTCCCATTACTCTAAAGCTTTCCTATTTCTAGCAGAGCTGAGAGCTGTTGTCTCTCTAACTTCCTATCTTCAATTGCCTGTAAATTCAGTTTAAAGCACACTCTAAAGGTCTTTCTACCCTAAAGGTTTCCCTGGTTGCTAAGCAACATCTCATTCTTTCTCCAAGCTCATATTTACTTTTCCCATTGTATATCCTCCCTCAGCACAATAGAGACACAGTTCAAACCGAATCCAAACAGCCCCATACATGTAAACACCTTTGTTTAACATGAATCTAACTAGAGTTGTCCCCTTTCCTACACACACTAAATTAAACCCCACTTAAATCTATACCTTATTTCTAATATTCAACAATACAAATATAGATCACTTAAACCTACCTGTTTCCTGACACTCAAAAACATACAAATTAAATTTAAAAGTACAAATTCCCTCAATGTTATATCAGCAATTGAAAGGTAATTACAATTCATTTGGCCCCACTGGTCCATGATAGAGTTTATGCTCCAGAAGAGCTTCCTTCCACATGTCTTTATCTAACCCTGCCAACATACCCTTCCATTGCTTTCTCATTATCTAGCTTCCCCTCCAGGGCATCTGTACTATCTGCCTGTGAATAGCGAGTTCCACATTCCCACCACTAAAAATAGTATTATCTGGCCATTGCCGCGTTTTTTTGTTTGCGGGTGTTTGTTGAGTTAAGTTGGCTGCTCCACTTCCCTGCATTATAATGAATACACTTCAAAAAGTACTACTTTGGCTGCAAAGCAACTTGAGATATCTGATCATTGTCAAAAGTGCCATTTCACTGCAGTCTTTTACTATGCAGATAAAGAAATTTCTCCTCAATTTCCTATTGGACTCATTCATGGCTATCTTAAATTTATATTTATAGCTTCAGAATACAGACACAGTGAAAAGGATCTGTTACACTTTTTTTTTTTGAATCCTCAAATAAATGATTTTCCAACTTTCCCCAATGGGCCTGTTCAGATTTATGTGGTCAGTGGTTGAGCCATCTATCTCAAGATGCCTAGTTAGATCTCTGAACGAATTGTTGCTTGGGTGTTTGGCTGCAACACCTTTTTTAGGATGCAAAAAAAAAAGCACCCAGAATTCGTTCTGTTGATCGGCCCAGCAAACTCCCTGTCCCCCGTGCCACTCACCAGGTCAGTGGCTCAGCTGGAGGGACAATTGACTGGAGGCAGGATACACTGGACGGGCAATGGGTTGGAGGAGCAATGGACTGGATGGAGGGGAAATAGGTTGGTGGGGAAATAGGTTGGTGAACCAATTAACCAACACTGGAATTCGGTGGCAGGATTAATTGATTGTGATATATCCTAGGAATCAAAAGGTCTTAGTGCAGGTAGAACTAATGGAATTAACTGAAATGGATTGAGCTGGTGATGGACTGAAATGACCAATTGATGTTTATGAATGGTGGAGGGAGGTTTATGATGGAAAAGGCAGATGAGGAACTGAAATGAGCTGGTGGAAAGATCCGGGGAGTGTTCTTATGATGGATGGAGCTGGTGATAAATGAAATGGATGGTGAACGGAAGTGATTCATTTAATGATGGAAAAAGATGTATTTTGTCCTCTTGTTCAATGAAGCAAAAGCAGAGTAAATGGGAAACAACTTTGGTGTTGTAACATTTATTTCAGTTGGTTTACATTTTGAACAAATGTTCAGTCTTAGTAGACTTGCAGTTTTAACGCATCTTAAGTGTATAACTGATTCTAACTATGCTGATGGTGTACACCTAAGAGGAGCATAAAATAAGGTATACATTCGTGCAAAAACATTCAGAAAAATGCATCTTCTAATTACAGCAGCAGTGCATTTTATTAGACACATTTAGTATTGTGATACTCGGACAATTTTGAGACATAAATTCCTTGTAACAAAGACTGACGTGACCTTTCCGGAGCTTCTGGCTTTAAACCATGTGATTTCTGAAGGTGCTCTGGTTCTTAGACTTTTAATGACCCACTCTCCCATCCATCCAGGAAGAGGAACTTATCATCCAGGACTCAAATAGGCAAATAAATACTGGCTTGGATTAAAGATTCACTTTTTCGGGAAATCTGTGCCCTGAAGTTAACAAAATGAGCCAGGTTGTCAAATTGCTACTCTCAAATAGAAGCAGGAAGCATACCTTGCCATCAGTTTTTACCCAAGAGGATGACCATGGAATAAGAGGTAAGTCCTGACTTTATTTGTTCACAGGATATGAGTTTTTCTGGCATTTTCAGCCATCCTTAATTGTCCTTGAAGAGATGATTAAAATGAGGTAAGAAATATTGTAAATAAAAGGAAAGTTGGAGAGAATTTAGGTTAGCTAAGGAGGGAGAAAACTCCAGGATCCTAAGAGAAATGGGCATAAAAAGGAAAGGCCTTGAGCAAATAGGTGTGTGCTCCAGTTGGCAGGATATGATTCAAGATGTCCATCAGGATCTGTACTGGACCACTTTTCGTGATATAAATAACTTGGATGAACAACTATAGAACGTCGTTCATTTGCTCATGACACTGAATTAGGTAACACAGTAAATTATGTAGATGGGAGGAGAAAGTATCAAAGGCATATCAATAGATCAAGTAGGCAACACTGCAGCAGCTATGTTTTATGCCCACTCTTTAGACTCAAAAAAGACCCAAATCATTATGGTTTATCATAGGGTGATGTATACGATGTAAAAATGAAGTGCTTACTGTAACACTTAAGACTGTAACACTGGCAATTTAATTATATTCAGGGCTTGATTGCAAAGGGTAAGAGTACAAAACCATACTTAGCCTCTCACAAAGGAGTGTGGGGTGCAAAGTGTTTTGTAAGTCGTACAAAGCTAGGAACTGCGGAGAAGGATTTAGGAGTCCTTGTACAGAAATTGCTGGTGAACAAGTACAAGAAAATAATAGAAGTGTCTGATGGAATGCTGTCCTTTACCCGGAGACTGGAATACAAACGGGTAGGTGTTATTGTTCAGTGATATAAAGCTCTGGTTAGGCCGCTCCAGAGTGAGTGTTCAGTTTGGGCACTATACCTCAGGAAATATATATTGATATTGAAGGGGGTACAATTTAGATTCAGAATAATTAGAGGGTTAGATTATGAGGTCCGGTTACAGTTAAGGTCTGCATTGCTTAACTATTGAAGATTAGAGGGCAATATAATTGAGGAGTTTAAGACGATTAAAGGATTTGATAGGGTAGACAAAGAGAATCAATTTCATTTGGTGGAGTCTAGAATAAGTGAACCATCTTACCATGCTATTCAGATTGACACAGTAAGAAGTCTCACAATACCAGGTTAAAGTCCAACAGGTTTATTTGGAATCATGAGCTTTCGGAGCGCTGCTCCTTCCTCAGGTGAGACGTTAGGGAGCACCTCTTCACTCAAAGCGTAGTGGAAATCTGGAATTCTTTGTCCCAAAAGGATGTGGAGATAGTTAAGTCAAGATCTATCTGAATGGTGGAACAGGCCTGTGGGGTTAAATGGCTTACTTCTGTTCCTATGTTCTTAGGTTTCTAATATCAGTTGGCATTATTTTCCTGTGTTTTGAGTGTAGTCATCTATAATAGCCCCTCCCGCACTCTACTGGCAGTGTTTACCTGATATGTGTTTTCCCACAGTCCCCACCTCCCTAAACCACTCAAGCAGACTATTGTGCCTGATTGAATGATTTTTCACTGGCTCCCTTTTGACCTCGGCTCCAATTTTATCTTTTATGCCCACAGCTTTTTGTTTCCCTTGGTTTGCATGCAGCAGTACTCAAGAAATTAATCCTTAATTCTTGCAGACTCCAGGTCATATGAACATACAAACGTACAAATTAGGAGCATGAATGGACCATTTGGCCCCTCGAGCCTGCTCCATCACTTAATAAGGTCTTGGCTGATTCGATTGTGGCCTCAACTCTAATTCCCTGTCTACCACCATTTACTTTTGACTCCCTTGTCAATCAAGAATCTGTCTAACTCAACCTTAAAATGATTCAATAACCCTGCTTCCAGTGCTCTGAGGAAGAGAATTCCACAGACTAACGATCCTCTGAGAAAAAACATTCTCCTCACTTCCGACTTAAATGAGAGACCCCTTATTTTTAGAAGTGTCACCCACTACTCTCCCCTGTAAAGGGAAACATCCTCTCGGCATCGACGCTATCAATTCCCCTCAGGATCTTTGAGTGTTTCAATAAGATCACTTCTCATTCTTCTGAGTGCCAATGGATATCAGCCTAACTTTTCCTCATCAGATAATCACTTTATCCCAGGAATCGAATGAACTTTCTCTGAATTGCTTCTAAGGCATTTATATCCTTTCTTAAATAAGGAGACCAAAAATATACACACTACTCGAGGGCCAGAATTTTACACTCCCCGCTGGTGGATATTTAGGGTAGGAGTGAGTGGGAAATTGCAGGGACGGGATTCCCTCTGGGCTCCTGCCCACTCCGACCTCGCAACGAATTTAAGCTGGAGCATGCAAGGCTTCGAATGAGAAGCCCATCCTTGCCCCAATTGAGGCCCTTAAGCAGCCATTAATTGGCCACTTAAAGGCTGTTTCCTGCCCAGCCTCAATTTTTCGGCTGCTGGAAGATGGACCTTCTTGGGGGGGGGGAAGCCAAAAGTAACAAAGTTGCATTTCAGGTGAGAAAGCAGGGAAGCATGCCTCCATCAGAAGCCCCCTTCTGAAATTGGGCACCTTCCCTTTTATGGTCCATTAGCTTCCAGATATCCATCCCCTGTCCTGGTCTCTTCCCCAGGATTCCAGCGACCCCATTTGTGGCTCTCCAGACCCTCCCCTCCCAGGATGCCATGAACCTACCTGGGCCTCCCTTTCCTGGACTTGGTCCCTAAAGTGTTCTTGAACAACTTCTGTCCACTGCAGCACTGCTATTGAAGAGACTGGAAAGCTGCCAGCCAATCAGATCTCTAAGGTGGGTCTTCCTCCTAAGTGACGGGCAGGTGTCCCACCTGCAGTCACTCAACATTCATTGGAGTGTAAAATGGCTGTGGGGCACCCGGAGCCGTGCGGCGTTGCGTTCCCTACCAACTGTTTGGATAGCCCCCACCATCTGAAAAATTCAGGCCCAAATGTGATCTCACCGATGTCCTGTACAACTGGAGCAAAACTTTCCTACTTTTATATTCCATTCTCCTCGGGATTACCAAGAACCCTTCATTTACCTTCCTAATCAGGGCAATTCTGGGCTGATTGGCAACCTTTCGATGTTAACTTACATTGACTGCTTGGCTTGACACACAATAGAATTGAGAAGTGGGTGAGGCCCTCATATTTTGATCTACAGGGAGTCAAAGGTTATGGGGAGAAGGCCTCAATCAGATCTGCTGTTATCTCATTGAATTACGGAGCAAACTCGAGGGGCAAAATGGATGTTATTACATTGAACTCAGACTTACATAGAACAATCACATATAAAAAATAGAAGATCATCCTCTCTCTATAAAACAAGGGGTCCCTAATATTTCCGAGGACCCCACTTTATCAAAGGTCTATCTTCTGTCCAACAACAGTCTTCATTTAACCCCTTTTCCAAATAACTTTGGAAAAATGCTACATTTTTAATTGACTGTGAACACATTGCCCAATGTCCTTCATGAGAGGGGCTACTTGATCCTGGACCATATGGTCGCCAAGAATGGTGGGCATTTAAGGGTGCTGTTCAGCGAGTCACATGATGTGGAAATAGTGTCCTGGCAGGTGACCTGCACGCAGAATGTATTGGTTGTGGCTTTGAAAGGGTTTGTCATGTCGAATTTGATGCCACACTCCTCACTCATTATTGAGCTGGTGAGCTCTGGGGTCTTGTGTACGCCTTGAACTGGCGTAGCCGTGGCTGAACTCAGTTCATAACTGGCAGACGAGTTGACTTTTTCCTTGTTGGTGTCTAAGAACACAAAGGCTTTGTCCAGCCGCTCTCCGTTCCTGCAGCGCAAGTAAGAAGGCCAACAATATTCGTTCTCTCTGGCTGTTGGAGTAAGAGAAGGAAGATGGTTAGAATGATTTCACTTGAACTTTAATTGGAGGTGCTCTCTTTCTGTTGAGACATTAAACCAAGGAACAGCCCATCATCTCAAGTGGCTGTAAAAGGTCCTGTGATATTCACAGAAGTGAAGGGGACTTCTCACTGATGTCCAGGCCAATATTCATCCCTCAACTAATGTCACTTAAAAGAGATTATCTATTCCAGTTCATATTGCTGTTTTTGGGAGCTTGCTGCATGCAAGTTAATGTCGGTATTTCCTACATTATGGCAGTGATTACATTTCCAAAAGTAATTTGGGAGAGTATTAAAATATACAAGTGTAGATTTTGGACTGCCATCTTTCAACCCCTTCCTGGCACTTGTCACTTGTTCCACAGTTGTTCATGAACAACACTGTATGCAATCAGGAATAAAAATATCAACATTGATTTTGTTGTATTTACAGTGGTTATATGTTGTAATCCCTACAATCATAGAACATAGAAAAAATACAGCACAAACAGACCCTTCGGCCCACAAGTTGCGCCGGTCATGTCCCTACCTACCTAGGCCTATATATAGGCTTACCTATAACCCTCAATCCTATTAAGTCCCATGTACTCATCCAGAAGTCTCTTAAAAGACCTTATCGAGTTTGCCTCCACCATCACTGACGGCAGCCAATTCCACTCACCCACCACCCTCTGAGTGAAAAACTTACCCCTGACATCTCCTCTGTACTTACTCCCCAGCACCTTAAACCTGTGTCCTCTCGTAGCAGCCATTTCAGCCCTGGGAAAAAGCCTCCGAGAATCCACCCGATCTATACCTCTCAGCATCTTGTACACCTCTATCAGGTCACCTCTCATCCTTCGTCTCTCCAAGGAGAAAAGACCGAGCTCCCTCAGCCTATCCTCATAAGGCATGCCAACCAATCCAGGCAACATCCTTGTAAATCTTCTCTGCACCCTTTCAATCATTTCCACATCCTTCCTGTAATGACCAGAACTGAGCACAGTACTCCAAGTGGGGTCTGACGAGGGTCTTATAAAGCTGCATCATTATCTCCCGACTCCTAAACTCAATCCCTCGATTGATGAAGGCCAGCACACCATACGCCTTCTTAACCACCTCCTCTACCTGCGAGGCTGATTTAAGAGTCCTATGGACCCGGACCCCAAGGTCCTTCTGATCCTCTACACTGCTAAGAGTCTTACCCTTGATATTATACGCCTTCATCCCATTTGACCTGCCAAAATGGACCACTACACATTTATCCGGGTTGAAGTCCATCTGCCACTTCTCCACCCAGTCTTGCATCCTATCTATGTCACACTGCAGCTTCTGACATCCCTCCAACCTATCCACAACACCACCAACCTTTGTGTCGTCGGCAAACTTACCAACCCATCCCTCCGCTTCCTCATCCAGGTCATTTATGAAAATGACAAACAGCAAGGGTCCCAGAACAGATCCCTGGGGCACTCCACTGGTGACCGACCTCCATTCAGAAAAAGACCCATCTACAACCACTCTCTGTCTTCTACAGGCAAGCCAGTTCTGAATCCACAAGGCAACAGCCCCTTGGATCCCATGCCCTCTCACTTTCTTGAGAAGTCTTGCATGGGGGACCTTATCGAACGCCTTGCTGAAGTCCATGTAAACCACATCTACCGCTTTTCCTTCGTCACTGTGTTTAGTCACATTTTCAAAGAGCTCCTCCAGGCTCATAAGGCACAATTTGCCTTTGACAAAGCCGTGCTGACTACTTTTGAGCATACTAAACTTCTCTAAATGTTCATAAATCCTGTCCCTCAGGGATCTTCTCCATCAACTTACCAACCACTGAGGTTAGACTCACCGGTCGGTAATTTCCTGGGCTATCCCTATTCCCTTTCTTGAATATAGGAACCACATCCACAATCCTCCGGAACCTCTTCCGTCTCCATCGACGATGCAAAGATCATCGCCAGAGGCTCTGCAATCTCTTCCCTCGCCTCCCACAGTAACCTGGGGTACATCCCATCTGGTCCCGGTGACTTATCTATCTTGATGCTATTCAAAATTTCCAACACATCCTCTTTCTTAATGTCCACATACTCAATCTTTTCAGTCTGCCTCAATCCTGTAGTACAACCACCCAGGTCTTTTTCCACCATGAATACCGAGGTAAAATATTCATTAAGCACCTCTGCTATTTCTTCCGGTTCTGTACAGACTTTCTCACCTTCACCTTTTATAGGTCCTATTCCTTCACATCTCATCCTTTTACTCTTCACATATTTATAGAACGCCTTACGGTTCTCCTTATTTCTTACCTGCCAAGGCCTTCTCGTGACCCCTTCTGGCTCTCCTAATTTCTTTCTTAAGTCCCTTCCTACAAGCCGTATACTCATCTGGATCCCTATCATCGCCTAGCTCTCTGAACCTTTTGTACGCTTTCCTTTTCTTTCTCACTAGGTTCAGCGCAGCTTTCGTGCACCACGGTTCCCGTAACCTACCAACACCTCCCTGTCTCATCGGAACGTTGTCATGCAGAACTCCAGACAAACATTCCTTGAAAATCTGCCACCTTACTTCAGTACTTTTCCTCGAGAATGCCTCCTTCCAATTTACGCCTCTAATCTCCTGCCTGATGGCTTCATATTTCCCCTTACTCCAGATAAACACTTTCCTAGCTTGCCTGATCCTATCTCTTTCCAATGCTAGCGTAAAGGAGATAGAGTTATGATCACTATTCCCAAGATGCTCCCTCACTGAGAGATCCGACACCAGTCCAGGCTCATTAGCCAGTACCAGATTGAATACAGCCTCTCCTCTTGTAGGCTTATCCACATGCTGTGTCAGGAAACCCTCCTGAAAACACCTAACAAACTCCTCCCCATCCAAACCCCTTACCCTAGGGATATTCCAATCGATGTTTGGGAAATTAAAGTCTCCCATCACGACAACCCTGTTATTCCTACATCTCTCCAGGATCTGTTTCACTATCTGCTCCTCAACATCCCTGTTACTATTGGGCGGCCTGTAGAAAACACCGAGCAGAGTTATCGACCCCTTCCCGCTCTGAACTTCCACCCACAGAGACTCCGTAGACAATCCCTCCACGGCTTCCACCTTCTCTACAGCTGTGACACTATCCCTGATCAGCAGTGCCACTCTCCCCCCCCCCCCCCCCCCCCCCCCCAATCTTTTGCCTCCCTCTGTCCTTTCTGAAACATCTGAAACCCGGCACCTGAAGTATCCAGTCCTGTCCCTGTCCCCAAGTCTCCGTAATGGCCACCACATCACACTTCCAAGCATCGATCCACATGATGCCCCTTGATGGGTATACAAGGTGTATTTTCATGGAGTGAAGAGCTGGATTGCTGTCGGTGTTACTAATTGACCTGGATCTCTGGGAATTGGGTTTTGGAATTCTTTATCATAGCTGGAACCTGTTTGACTGCAATCTGGTCTTCCCTGGCACTATGGAGTGGGTAAATATGAAGGTTCATTGACTGGATTTTCCCCTTTCTGGCAGTGTATCCGTAGGGCTTCTGCCCATTACTTGGTGGGTGCTGGGAACTTTCTCACCATCAGGAGGGAGAACATCATTATCAACATGGACAATCGAGTGAGAACAGCACTGCAACACCAGAAGGCGCAAAGAGGTCATGAATAAAGTTGTCATAGGCCTCAGTTGAGGTCAAGGCCTACAAAAGCAAGTGTCTTGGTCACAGTTAGTGAGCTATTAAGTTGTTGCCTTTCCCTACTTTCTGTGCATGCAAATGTTTGTCCACATGGGTGTGCGTCTGCATGGATGTGCATCTGCATCTGTGTCTGCCCATAAGGGTGTGAGTCTTTCGGGTGTGTGTGCATACGTCTGCCTGTGCTGGTATTTGGGTGTGTGCATGTATTGAAGGGGATGGGTGGTATCTCGAGTACAGTCCACTCAAGGCTTTTGACATTCTTTCTCATCTAAATTTATCATTGTAACTTTTATTCCTTGTCCAGCTTTCCCTTAAATATATCTATAGTATTTGCTTCAACCATTCCCTATCGTAGTGAGTTCCACATTCTTGCAAATCTGAGAGTAAAGAACTTTCCTGAATCCCCTGTTGGATGTCTTGATAAGTATCTTATATTAACGTGACTCTTAGATTTTATCTGTAAATCCCCAGCTGTCTGTCTCTCTCTCTGCCAATTATTTGTTTCTCGCTCTCTCCGAAATCTTGCTTCATGGACTTCCCCTGTAGCAAAGCATGAGTCAGCTACTGAAGGTCAGAAAAGGTAGAAAATAAAAGGAGCACTTCTTTTCCTCTTCTCTAAACTCCCTCTCACCAAACTCCACATTTGCAATCTAATACAGCCCAAAAGAGCACCCCAGTGCAGACCTCTTGAAGTTTAATGCTATCCTCCTCGCAGTTAACAAATCTTGCAAGTGTTGTCATGTGCAAATTTTGAAGTTGTGCCCTGTGCATCCAAGTCGAGGTCATTAGTATGCATCATGAAAAGCAGACCTTTTCATGAGGTCCCACTATAATCCCACTATAAACCTTTCCTTAGTCCAAAATGCAACCTTCACTGTTGTGTTTACAGTCACTCAGACAATTTTGTATCATGTTGTCTTTAATTTCATGAGCTCTAACTTTACTAACAAACCTGCTGCATGGCATTTTATTAAATGCCTTTTGGAAGTCTATGTACATCATTTCAGCCACATTACCCTGTTCAATGACCTGTTACCTCATCAAAAAACTCAAGCAAGTTAGTTAAACATGGGTGACTGTGTGGAGCCTGCACATTCTCCCCGTGTCTGCATGGGTTTCCTCCCACAGTCCAAAGATGTGCAGGTTAGGTTCATTGACCATGCTAAATTGACCCTAGTGTCAGCGGGATTAGCAGGTAAATGAGGGAATCAGACCTGGGTGGGATTGTGGTCGGGACAGACTCGATGGGCTGAATGGCCTCCTTTTGTACTGTAAGGATTCTATGATCCTCCGGATGCTCCGGATTCCTCCTAGTGTCTAAAGATGTGCAGTTTAGGTGCATTGCTAGGCTCAATTGCCTCTTAGATGTCATGGTTAGATGGATTAGCCATGGTCAATGTGTGGGGTTACAGGGATGACAACCTCAGTAAGAAACTCTGAGAGTTGATGCAGACTCATAGAATCCTACAGTGCAGAAGGAGGCCATTCGGCCCAACGAGTCTGCACCGACCACAATCCCACCCAAGCCCTATCCCCATAACCCCATACATTTACCCTAGTTAGTCTCCTTGGCACTAAGGGGCAATTTAGCATGGCCAATCTACCTAACCCGCACATCATTGGACTGTGGGAGGAAACTGGAGCACCCGGAGGAAACTCACACAGACATGGGAAAAATGTGCAAACTCCACACAGGCAGTGACCCAAGCCAGGAATCGAACCTGGGTCCCTGGCACTGTGAGGCAGCAATGCTAACCACTGTGCCACCGTGCTGCCCCTGGGCTGAATGGCTCTTCTGCATAGTAAGGATTCCATGATTTGTTCTTAACAAATCCGTGCTAACTTTCCTTAATTAATCTGTCTTTGCCCAAGTGACTGTTTATTTTTTCCTAATGATTATTCCTAAATTTCCCCAACACTGAGGTATTGCAGTTACTGTGCTTATCCTGACACACCTTTTTGAACAGGGATGTAATATCTACACACTCTCCAGTCCTTTTGCACTACCTCAGTATCAAAGGATTATGATATTATGGTCAATGCCTTCACAATTTCCACCCTTACTTCCCTCGGTCTCCTTGGTCCAAGTGCCTTAGCAACTTTAAGTACAGCCTGACAAACTTTCGCCCCTCAATTATCTCAAACACCTCTTTGTTAACTATGACTTAGGCAGTATTTTCTTCCTTGGTAAAAACAGAATGTACCTGTTTGATACCTTCACCATGCCCCTACCTACATGTGTAAATTCACTTTGGATCCAAGTTTTCCCCAATCCACCATTTTACTAGAAGAGAGAGAGTGTGCGCGAGGGGTGGGGGAAAAGAGAGTGTGAGCGAGCAATGGGAAGAGAGAGAGAGTGTCTGCGAGCGATGGGGGAAAGAGAGAGAGAGTGTAGGCGAGCAATGGGAAGAGAGATAGAGTCTGCGAGCGATGGGGGAAAGAGAGAGAGAGAGTGTCTGCGAGTGATGGGGGAAAAAGAGAGAGAGAGTGGCTGCGAGCGATGGGGGAAAGAGAGAGTGTGCGCGAGCGATGGGGGGAAGAGAGAGAGAGAGTGCGAGCGATGGGGGAAAGAGAGAGAGCGTGCGCGAGCGATGCTGGAAGGAGGGGGTGGGGAGGAAGAGTGTAAATCTTCACTGGCAGTTGCAATTGCTTGGTATCACCCTAACTGTTTGCCACATCTTCATTTTGGTAGAATCAGCAACTACTGACAATTTAATTTGCATTCCAATATCCAAGTCATCTGTGAATCAAATTATCAATAAAAAGCGCCACTGACTCTTGGAAAACCCCGCCCAGTCTGAAAGATAACCCGTGACCCTGACTCACTGAGCAGGATTTTCCGGCCACGCTTGCTGCAAGGCTGGAAATTCCCGCTCAAGGTCAATGGACCTTTGCATGATCCGACCCCGCCTGCTACAATCCCGTGGCAGGCAGGACAGGAAAATTCCACCCACCATTTTCTGCTCTTTTAACTATTTTTTAATTCAAGCTCCAATTTCATGAGCTTCATGAGATGATCAGCCTTTTCTGTGGTATTTTGTCAAATGTTTCCTTATAGTCCATATCCACTGCATTATCGTCAACACCCTCTGTTATTTTATCAAATAATTAGATTAGTCAAGCACAATGCTTGTTAAAAATCCATGTTGGCTTACCTTAGTTACCTTGAACTTCTCAAAGTGCCTGTTAACATTTTCCCCTGATTATTGTATCAAAAACCTTATCCAGTACTGACTGGCCTGTAGTCACTGGAAACTAACCACCACCTGCGGACATGCACAAAAGTCATAGTCTATAGGGTAGTTGTCCTCCTGATCCTCCTGTACGGTTGTGAAACCTATGTAACCTATCATCGATATATGAGAAAACTCGCCCTGTACCTTCAGAGCTGCTGACGGAAGAATGGATGAATTGCCATACGAACATGTGTCTTCAAGGAAGCAAGGGTCCAGAGTACTGAGATGACCAGCTCATCCAACAACTGTAGTGGACAGGCTATTGCATCAGAATATTGAATCCATACCTTCTGAGGGCACCCAGTTCTCTAAACTGGTCAAGATCAGAGGAAAGCAAGCAGAAAATTTTCAAAGATACCTTGAAAGACTATTTGAAGAAGATTGGATTTGACCTCAACAGCTGGGAAGAGAGCTCAGTGGACCACCTATGATGGCAAGCCCGGGCTTCAAGGTGGGTCTGGTTTTGCACCATAGTGGATAACACAAACTAAACATACAAACATTCAAAGTAGGAGCAGGGGTAGGCCATTCGGCCTATCGAGCCTGCTCCACCATTCAATATCATGGCTGATTTGCTGTCCCAAAGCCATACTCTCGCTTTCTCCCCATACTCCTTAAAGCCTTTAGTGTCCTGAAATCTATTTCTTAAATATATTCAGTGACTTGGCCTCCACTGCCTTCTGCGGTAGAGAATTCCAATGGTTCACCACCCCCAAGTGAAGAAGTTTCTCCTCATCTCAGTCCTAAATGGCTTACCCTGTATCCTGAGTCTGTGACCCCTTATTCTAGACCCCCAGCCAGGGGAAACATCATCCCTACATTCAGTCTGTCCAGCCCTATCAGAATTTTATATGTTTCAATGAGATCCCCGCTCATTCTTCTAAACGCCAGTGAATATAGGCCTAGTCAACCCAATTGCTCCTCATAACAACCCTGCCATCCTTGTAATCAGTCTGATGAATCTTCATTCTCCCTCTATGGGAAGTACTCCTTGCTTAGGTAAGGAGACCAAAACTGCACACAATACTCAAGGTGCAGTCTCACCTAGGCCCAGTATAGCTGCAGAAAGACTTCCTTGCTCCGGCACTCAAATCCACTTGCAATGAAGGCCAACATACCATTTGCCTGCCTAACTGCTAGATGTACCTAGTTGCTTTCAGTGGTGTACAAGAACAGCCAGGTCCCTTTATATATCAATATTTCCCAATCACCATTTAAGTAATACTCTGCCATTCTGTTTTTCCTACTGAAATGGATAACTTTGCACTTACCCACGTTGTACGGCATCTGCCACATATTTGTTCACCCACTCAACTTTTCTAAATCACCTTGAAGCCTCGTTACATCGTCCTCCCCACTCTCAATCTCATCTAGTTTTGTGTCATCATCAGAAATAATACTTGTGATTTCTTCATCCAAAGCATTGCTGTATATTGTGAATAGCTGGGACCCAAACACTGATCCCTGTGATACCCCACTAATCACCACCTACCACTCTGAAAAGCACTCCTTTATTCCTGTTTGCACATAATTGTCAATCCATGCCAATAAATTATCTTTAATTTCATGTGCTTTAGCTTTAATTCTGCATACTAACCTCTTATGTGGGACTTTATCAAAATTATCTGAAATTCCAAATACACCATGTCCACTAGTTCCCCCTTATCTATTATACTAGTTACGTCCTCAAAAAAAGCCAGGAGGTTTGTCAAACATGATTTCCCTATGTTGACTTTGTCTAATCTCATTGATATTTTCTAAGTGTCCTGTTATCACATCCTTTATTATTTTCTGACTACTGACGTTAGGGTAACTGGCTTGTAATTTCCTGCCTTCCTCCTCCCTCTTTTAAAAAGTGGGGTTACATTTGCCAACCTGCTGGAACTGTTCCAGAATCTACAAAATTTTGGAAGATAATAACTAATGCATCCACTGTTTCTAGAACCACTTCTTTTGGTGCCCGAGGATGTAGATCATCAGGCCCTGGGGATTTATTGATATCAGTCCTATTAATTTCTCCAGCACTCTTTTTTTAGTAATACTAATTTCCTTCAAGTTCTCCTTCTCACTGGACCCTTGAAAACTTAGCATTTCTGCAAGTTATTTGTGTTTTCCTCCATCAAGACATAACTAAAGTAGTTGTTTAATTGCTCTGCCATTTCTTTGTTCTCCATAATCAGTTCCCTTTTCTGAGCACTAAGGGACCTACATTTGTCTTCACTAATCTGTTTTTTTCTTAGAAGCTTTTACAGTCCACTTTTATGTTCCTGAAGATACATGAGCAGAAAGCTCAAGAAGATGCATAACCTCTCATTGACTACAAAGTGACTAATGACTGTCTGCCAATGCGGATTTTAGATTTTACCTTACTTCCCCTTCACCAACTCCTTTATCTTGCACTGTCTTCATCCCTATCTCTTACCACTTCCTTCACTCCACCTTTCTTTTTCCCTCTCACACCCCCTCTCCACTCTGTCTTCACAGCAAGCATCCTCCTTGCTCCAAGGAGCACCCGGATGCAGTTACTGGGATGCCTTTTTTGAATAATACTGTCACATTTGCCAATTGTCACCTGTCCCATATCTAGGGAAGATTCCAAAATTATGGAAACCCTGCTGTGACCCCCACTCTGTCTTCCTTTAGCAACCCAGGTATAAGCTATCCAGACCAGATGACTTATCCATTTTAAGCATAGCCAGAACATCCTGTCTATTCATTCTCTCCTCTTCCATTACCTCTACCATCTCCACTTGTAGCAATATTTTGTCACCCTCTTCTTAGTAAACATTGATACAAAGCACCCACTAAGTATTTCAGCATTATCTTGTACCCCTAAAGATGAAATTGCCTCAAACACACCCCACATCAAGCTCTTACTACCTACTTATTATTTACATGTGTCTATGTGTGTCTGTCTGGATTTGTCTGTGTATCCCTGTTTGTGTGTGTGTGTATATGTGCCTGTTTATTTGTGTGTGCATGTCATGTGCCTGGTGGTGTATGTATCTGCGTGGATGTCTTTTTGCTTGTCGGCAGGATTTTAGTGCAGGCTTTAGGACTTTTTCTTCAGGATGAAATGCGTGTGTTGAAAATGTGCTCGCCATGGGTGTGGTAAACCACTGTTATCTGTTGTGGTTAACCACTGTTCGTTAGTATTTATTATTACCTGTATATGTGGCACATCCCTGTCGGTTCCGCCCAAGACCCCTCCCCCTGGTCCGGGTATAAAGGCGGTGGCTCCTCCCTCTTGCCTTTAGTACGGACCAGATCTCTGACAGGGATGGCTCCAAGTTCTTGCTAATAAAAGCCTATTTGTCTTGCTCACAACTAGTCTTGACTTGATAGTGCATCAAAGGGGAAGGCTGTCTCGCTGATTTTAGTCGAGGTGGCTTCCTCATTGACTGTCTCTGGGCTTCCTGTCAAATTGCATGGGCAGAGTGCAGATCCTGTGGCTCAGTCAGAGCGTCTCTGAAACCTCGGCTGCACCATCAGGAGAGGCAAGCGCTGAAGAGGCAGGCCAGTGAACAATGGAGCACCTCAAACATGGAGACGCCTTTGGAAAGGTAAGCAAAGATTTAAAACCACATGCCATCCTGATGGCCCACTGTGAAAATCCTGCCTCTGGGCTAGTGGCCCCATCGAGACTCACTGCAGAGCTATCACGTCTGTCCATTCCCTGTCTCCATCCCCATAGTCCAATTCCCTATCTCCATCCGCATAGTCCAATCCCCTGTCTCCATCCCCATAGTCCAATCCCCTGTCTCCATCCCCATAGTCCAATTCCCTATCTCCATCCGCATAGGCCTGCAGCTTTATGATCAGATGCATACCCAAATTCTTTTTGAGATTATTCGTCATCTCTGCTTTCACCACCCTCGTAGGCAACGAGTTCAGAGCTTTGTAGCTGTGTTTGTCTGTGTGTGTGGCTGGGTGTCTGTGTGTGTGGCTGGGTGTCTGTGTGTGTGGCTGGGTGTCTGTGTGTGTGGCTGGGTGTCTGTGTGTGGGGCTGGGTGTCTGTGTGCGTGGCTGGGTGTCTGCATGCGTGAATGTGACTGGCTGTGCGTGTGTCTTTGTGTCTCTGGATGTGTTAGTGTTTGTGTTTCTCTGGGGTTGTGTATGTGTCCATGTGTGTGTCTGTTAATGTATGTTTGGCTATGTGCATTTTTGTCTGTCTCCCCCAGGGGATGTGATTTTGTATGTGTGCATCTGTGTCTGTGTCTTTGTGTGTCTGTGTTTGTGTGTGTGTGTTTAATTGTCTGTGTGCGTGTGGCTGTGTGTGCATGTGTCATATGTGCTGTGTGCGTATGGCTGTGTGCGCGTGTGTCTTTGTATGTGCTGTGTGTGTGTGTGGCTGTGTGTGTGTGGCTGTGCCCTTCCCCCTGTTTACCTGTCACTGAGTTATGCAAACGAACGGTCATTCTCTTCTGCTGTCGGAGGATCTTCATGTAAGTCAGCACAGTGCAGTTCAACATGCACTCGTTTGATGGAGGAAGCCGTTTGGGACCCTCCGATAATCTGCGTACTTCATTCTGGATAAGGCAGGGAGGCGATTCCAACGGTGCTACGCTGATGTCATGTGTACTGAAGCAAGTGGAAAGAAACCAGATACTGACTAACCCCCAAAGATAGGCCTGAGCCATTCTTACGAAGTCTCGTAAACGTCACTGCGATTGCTCATCTGTCAAAGCTGCTATGAATTTGCGGCCTTGGAGGTGGGAAAACGTTTATGAGCGACTTTTACAGCCCTCATAGGGCTGACGCGGACAAAGTTGGCGGTATGTTTGGAATCTCCTGGCAAAGGTGATACTGAGTAAACAGCAATATATCACCCTAGCTCATGGCCCATTTCACAGATGTGAAAGCCATTCGACCTGATAGTGGAGCTTAACCCTTTCAGTAGCATAATCCCAATGCTAGAATTTAAACAAAGTAACCTCTCCTCGAACTTCCTCTGCCATTTAAGACAATTGTAGCTAATCTGCCCTTCGGCTCCATTTATCCGTCTTTTCACCAAAGTTCACCCCTAGAAATTTAATTCCTTAAATACTCAACTGACCTCCAGTGTCCTCAACCCTTGTAGGGATAGGAGGCTAGCTGCAGATTTCCACTATCCTTTGTGTGATTAAACCACTTCCTGATTTCTCCGCTGCTACCAGTAACCCGCTGCTGTTGAGTGCGGGTTAGTGCCATGCCTGGCAGTGCACTTACCCCCAGGTCGCAAGGAGCTTTAGCTTCATCTTTCCATTCTGTAACCTCGCTGTGTGTTCAACAGGGTGGAAAGTACAGCTGGAAACGACAGACTGGTTTGTCTGCTCTCTCTCTCTCCTTGACCGATCAGCCCTGCCCAAAAATCCCCTGCCCAGAAAGCGCTGGGACGCTCCTGCTGAATGCATTGATTTATATCCCTGATGCTAAGCTGTGAATTCTGCCAGGATTCTTCAAAGGGAATGGAAAACTGCTGTCTCCAGATGTACAGAGAGAGAGAGACCCAAATGAACTATTTAAAAACAAAACAGAAATAGGTCAGTGACACCATAAGGATGAAAACAAGGAGAAAGTTCTCAAGTTATTTCCTGGGTAATAATTTGTTTTTAACTTGTTCATGGAGAGAGTTACAAGAGCGGTATTTATTGTTAATAATTGTCTCAGCCGTTGGATATAAGGGAGTAACTTGTTTGCCCATTTCTGAGCAATGGTTGCAATTCCATAAGAAGATAACTAGGAGAAGGAGTAGGCCATCTGGCCCCTTGAGCCTGCTCCGCCATTCAATAAGATCATGCCTGATCTTTTCGTGGATTCAGCTCCACTTACCCACCCGCTCACCATAACCCTTAATTCCTGTACTGTTCAAAAATGTATCTATCCCTGTCTTAAAAACATTCAATGAGGTAGCCTCAACTGCTTCACTGGGCAAGGAGTTCCACAGATTCACAATCCTTTGTGTGATGAAGTTCCTTCTCAACTCAGTCCTAAATCTGCTCCCCCTTATTTTGAGGCCATGCCCCCTAGTTCTAGTTTTGCCTGCCAGTGGAAACAACTTCCCTGCTTCTATCTTTTCTATTCCCTTCATAATCTTATATGTTTCTATAAGATCTCCCCTCATTCTTCTGAATTCCAATTAGTCCCAGTCTATTCAGTCTCTCCTCATAAGCCAACCCTCTCAACTCCGGAATCAACCTAGTGAATCTCCTCTGCACCCCCTCAAGTGCCAGTATATCCGGTAAAGGTTGATGTCTCTCACATTTAATACAACTTTATTTTCATCTTTTACTGCCTCCACCCCTCAAAATTATCGCACTGTTAATTTGTCATCAAGTGCAGGACATTTGAGAGAGTGGTGCTTCTTGCCCAGCCACCCAAAGAGTCAGTGGGGAACAGATCACTGCCATTGGTGGCAGCCCCACAGTCAATGAACACTGTGAGGCAGCTCTGGTAGTGCCAGCAGTGACCATGGCTGGGACCACAGTCAGTCCCCTGATTCTAAATACTGGAATCTCCCAGTCAGGTGGAGGGGGGGGGGGTTCTTTATGGAGAGACATGGGGAGGGAGAAGGAAGCATCCGAGGGTGACAGACTTTTGTGGTGTCAGGGCATCCAATATGAAAAGTGGGCCTTTGAGGCGGGTGTCAACACCATCATGCTCCAGGGCCGAGCGATGTAATCTTCCAGACTTCCTTCATAGAAACATAGAGTATAGGAGCTGCAGTAGGTCATTTAGCCCTTCCTTGCCCTGAGCTCTTTCTGACTCAAAGTTGAGCCTGGGTGGGAAGCAGCCCTTAAACAAGCCACCAGCAGCTTCCTATTTCCTGTGAGCTTATGAAGAGCGGTTAAGGCCCAAAACTATGCAGTGTTTCTGTCCTTTAACGCAGCCACTTCATTAACACCCAGCTTCTGCGTTTCCCAACCAATTAATGGCAGATGGCTTAATGTCGACATAATGGTGACAATCTCAATTCCAGTACTGAAAGGAACATCATATCAAGCCAAAACGTTGATAGTTGATTTCTGTTGGTGTGCTTGTTATTGTTGGTGGTATAGTTGGTCTAAATGTTACTGCTGTTGGTGATATTGTCGTTCTTGGCGTTACTGTTGGTGACTCTGCTGTTGGTGTGTTTGGTGTCGGTGTTCTTGCTGTAGTCAGTGCTATTGGGGATGTTGCTGCTATTAATGTTATTGGTGTTGTTGCTGTCATTGCTGATTTAGTTATTGCTTTCATTTGTGTTATTGCTGTTGTTGACATGATTTTTTAAAAATTAAGTTACGGGATGTGGGCATCGCTGTCTAGATCAGCATTTATTGCCCATCCCTAGTTGCTGTTGAGAAGCTAGTGGTGAGCTACCTTCTTAAACTGCTGAGGTCCACGTGTTTTAGGAATACCCATAATATTGTTAGGGAAGAAATTCCAGGATTTTGACCCAGTGATGGTGAAGGAATGGCGATATATTTCCAAGTCAGGATGGTGAGTGATTTGGAGAAGAATTTCCAGGTGGTGGTGTTTCTAGGCATCTGCTGCCCTTGTCCTTCTAGATGGTAGTGGTTGTGGGTTTGTCTAAGGAGCCTTCGTGAGTTCCTGCAGTGAATCTTGTAGATAGTACTCACTACTGCTACTCTGGCTCACTCATTCTTCACACAGAGATCACATGCTGTCTGGAAGAAGAGGTGTTGTGGTTTGGGGCAGTGACTCGAACATTAAAGGTATCTGCTAGCGCTGCAACTGACATGTCACACTGCACCTTCTCCTTATATCTGGGTGGGCTCACTACTCTGAAGGGCATTATACCAAAACCCTTTTACACAACCTGCACTGCACCAATCAATTGCCACACAATCCATTGGGTTACGTGTAAGACTGGAAGCATCAGAAGGATATGTGAAATTGCAATGTCCAATTGGATGCTAAATACAATGCTTTTCAACTTCATCTTCTCTGTTCTCTTTTTGCAGGAGAAGTTAGGTCATAATCGCCGAGAGAGAAGACTGGAGAGCGTCGATCTCACTTGAAATAACTCATGGATTTTGAGAAATGAGCAGTTGACAGGCATGGGCTGGGATAGGGCCATTGGAAACGGGGAGGTGGACGTTTGAACTTCATCCATTGAGGATCCATGTATCTCATCGAAAACTTAGGCCCAATGGTGCCTCCATGTTGGAGGCTGTAATGTCCTAACTATGTTAGGGGTTGTTTTTGATTTTATTATTGTCACATGTATTAATATACAGTGAAAAGTATTGTTTCTTGCACACTATACAGACAAAGCATACCGTTCATAGAGAAGGAAACGAGAAAGTGCAGGATGTAGTGTTACAGTCATAGCTAGGTTGTAGAGAAAGATTAACTTAATGCAAGGTAAATCCATTCAAAAGTCTGACAGCAGCAGGGAAGAAACTGTTCTTGAGTCGGTTGGTACGTGACCACAGACTTTTGTATCTTTTTCCCGATGGAAGAAGGTGGAAGAATGTCCAGGGTGTGTGGGGTCCTTAATTATGCTGGCTGCTTTGCTGAGGAAGCAGGAAGCATTGACAGAGTGGGAGGCTGGTTTGCGTGATGGATTGGGCTACATTCATGACCTTTTGTAGTTCCTTGAGGTCTTGGGCAGAGCAGGAGCCATACCAAGCTGTGATACAACCAGAAAGAATGCTTTCTATGGTGCATCTGTAAATGTTGATGAGAGTCATAGCTGACATGCCAAATTTCCTTAGTCTTTTGAGAAAGTAGAGGCGTTGGTGAGCTTTCTTAACTATAGTGTCGGCATGGGGGGGACCAGGACAGATTGTTGGTGATCTGGACACCTAAAAACTTGAAGTTCTTGACCCTTTCTACTTTGTCCCCGTTGATGTAGGCAGAGGCATGTTCTCCTTTGTGGGTTTTAAACAAAAAGAAAAAGACTTGTTTGTACACACACGTGCAAAGTAACACACAATAGGTTTATTGAAAGATGTTTTCTGAACAGAAAATGAAACTAAGGCAGAAGCCTGTGAACCACCCTAATGACATCACCATCAAATCATGTGATCAGCGTTTAATGCAATCAACAACCACTTAAATATATAACATCCCTCCCCCTTTACTTCTGTGGTCATGACAACAAATTGCTACAATGTTATACGCAGGATCATTAATACTCTATGCACAGTACGATGCACCATTAATCATTATACACAGTTAATAAAAAAGTCAATCAGGAGGACGTCTATTCCTCTTTGGTAGTGTAAGATGTTCTGGAATTTAGCTATGCTTGACCCTAGAAGTATGATTTGGAACTTTAGTAGACACTTGGACTTAATTTGGCATCATTCTCATGTGATATAGTAGCTAAGAGACAATCATCAGGCAACTCAGATTCAACTAAGTCTTCCATGGTAGTATTCACAAAACCAGGGACTGAAGAAGTTGGGAGATGATTCTGAGAATCATTTCGAGATGACAACAATTAATTAGCATGACGTCACCAAACTCGGTCATCTTTGATTTGGACCATGTAAGAAATTGGACTTGTTTTTGCTAAAACTATGGCTGGTATCCATTTCTCACTTATGGCATAATTACATGCTAATTGATCTCCTTATTGGAATGAGTGTTGTTTTGCCCTCACTTCTCATCTAGCGACTTGAGATTGTTGTTCATACTCTACTGTCTCTGAAGTGTGTGGAGATAATGACAAATCAAATGTAGTCCTCAACTGTCTCTCTAAATGCAGGTGAACTCAGATTCACCACAAGAGTAGTGTTTCTATAAGAGAGCAAAAAGCTATCTACATGACGTGATAACGAACATTGCTGTCTTGAGACTTTTAAAGAATGTTTCAAGGATTGTACAAATCTTTCAGTTAATTCATTGGTTGATTTTATATGCTGAATACTATTTACTTTGAGATAATCCTCACTCTTGTGAAGTAAACTGCAAACTATTATCACTAACAGTCTATTCTAGTTTACCAAATCTTGCAAACAATTTCGTCGTTTTTCAAAGGTTTGTTCAGATGTTGTAGATCTCACAACTTCTGGCCACTTTGAGTGTGCATCAATTATGATGAAGAACATGTAACCCTCAAAACCATCAGCACAATCTACATACAATTGTTGCCATGGTATTTTAGGCAATTCCCAAGGGTGTAGACAATGGTGGTGTATTTGTTATTCATGCACATGATTGACACTCCCACTTTTTCTTTAATCTGAGCATCCAGACCCGGCGACCAAAAGTAACGGTGCTAATTCCTTCTTCTGGATTATACCAGGATAGTTGTGCAAGAACTCTTCCATGCAGACTAAGAGGAATGATCACTCGGATTCCCCACAATAGACATCCACCTTGGATGGTCAACTCGAGCTTCCTTGACACGTATCATTGCGAATCAGGATGTATACAATGCATTTCAGTTATCATTCATTTCAGTACCATATCCATCACCTTCCCCATCATTTCTGGTATGTCTCTGAACTTGAGAAGCTGTTACAGGCAAATGATCTACTAGTGAAAAACAAAGAATATTAGCAAGACTGATCAGTGGCATCTGCTCAATAGGTAAAGGTAAGCGTGATAATGCATCAGCATTAACATGCCACTCTGATTGACGATACTTTATTTCGTAGGAGTGTGCAGTTAAGGTCAGTGATCACCTTTGCAAACAGCTAACAAATGTATGTCTTCTAATGGCCCAAATATATTCGTTAAGGGTCAATTATCAGTCAATGATATGCAATCACGACCATGTAAATAATGATGAAACCTTTGTATGCTAAATATTATACTCCATGCTTTGTTTTCTAGCTGAGCTGAGCATGGTTCGATTCATTACTAGTCAGAGGACATAAAGTAAAAGCTATTGGTCATTCTTCTCCCAAACCAATTGCCCTCACTCCAGAAGGTGAGGTGTTGCAAGCAAGCAGTAATGGTAGCTTTGGATTAAAATGAACCAATACTTCAGACTTCTGCAAAGCTTCTTTAACATCCTTGTGTGCTTTCTCACATTCTAGTGTCCAGTCCCATGACTGTTTCACACACAGCTATATTATTAAAGCCTTTGCATAAATTACTATGTTAAGAACAAATTTGCCATTATAATTTGCTAATCCTAGAAAGGACCTCAATTGCATCAAATTTTCCGGATATGGTTCTTCTAAAATAGCTTCCATCTTTTTAGGTACTTCATGTAGGCCTTTACTATCAATAACATGATCTAATTACTGGACTGGCCACTTCCCTGAGATAGCAACCGGAGCCTTCCCATGTGACCACAGCAGTCTTGACAACGATTGCTGCAGAAGTTAGTGCCCATAAGGCCCAGCACAGAAATGCCTGGCATTGTCGGAAGAGGATGAATGATCTGCTGTGCTCCCCAGGGTAAGTACACCGTCTACTCTTAGAAACCTTAGAAACTCTCTCAGAGAAGTGACACTCCCAATGGCATCAGGCAGTCTAAGTCTATGGGTGCAGAGGGATGTCACAAAGGAGTTTGGGTCCAGCAGATGGGATCGCTGCACTGAATATGTGACACATGCTTCATGCTCTCAATCTCACATCAGTTGCAGGATAACCTGCTTGCTGATCATTTACTGGGGGGAGGGAGGGGGGGTGCTCAGCAGCTGCCATAAGCAGGCATACGCCTAAACTGCTCTCACAACCATTAGGATGACAATCAATCATTCTGTTTTTCAGCAGGACAAGAATGGGAGCAATCCCAGACTGGAGGCGGAATTCCGGACATTCACGTTTTCATCTCTGTATTAAATTTGGAGGTGGAGATTCCGGCGTTGGACTGGGGTGGGCACAGTAACAAGTCTCACAACATCAGGTTAAAGTCCAACATGTTTATTTGGAATCACGAGCTTACGGAACATTGCTCCTTCATTAGGTGAGTCTGATGTGTCTCATCTGATGAAGGAGCAGCACTCCAAAACCTCGTGATTCCAAATAACCCTGTTAAATTTGGAGGTAACTTGATGTGGCTCCAGTAAGAAAAGGTTTATTAAACTTTTATATATACAAGGTAATGGTCTGACACAACATTTGCACAGACAGGTCTATTCTCTCCTCCCTGGCTCCAACTGAAGGTCCTCCTCATCCAGGACACACGTCCTTCCTTCTGATTGGCCCGGCTTCCTGTGCGGCTGCTCCATAAGGTCCAGCCCGATCATGTGACCTGCAAAGGATCATCCCTTAAAGGCATCACGTTACCACAATCACAGAATCATAGAATCCCTACAGTGCAGAAGGAGGCCATTTGGCCCATCAACCCTGCACATCCACCTATGTGTGAAAACCCGATGGATACATCATTATACGCAGACACAATGGGCAGAATTGTAAGATCTCGTCGCGCCCGCTTTGCAACGGGAAAATGTTGGAAAATCGGGTATGATGCCACTAGTGGGAATGGTGCCCATTATAAAGACCATAAAACATAGGAGCACAATTAGGCCACTCAGCCCATCGAGTCTGCTCCACCATTCAATCATGGCTGATATTTTTCTCATCCCCATTCTCCTGCCTTTTCCCCATAACCCCTGACCCCCTTATTAATCAAGAACCTATCTATCTCTGTCTTAAAGACACTCAATGACCTGGCCTCCACAGCCTTCCGCGGCAAAGAGTTCCACAGATTCACCACTCTCTGGCTGAAGAAATTTTAAAGGATCGTCCCTTCAGCCTGAGGTTGTGCCCTCTGGTTCTAGTTTTTCCTACTAGTGGAAACATTCTCTCTACGTCCACTCTATCCAGGCCTCGCAGTATCCTGTAAGTTTCAATTAGATCCCCCTCATCCTTCTAAACTCCAATGAGTACAGACCCAGAGTCCTCAACCGTTCCTCGTACGACAATCTCTTCATTCCAGGGATCCTTCTTGTGAACCTCCTCTGGACCCTTTCCAAGGCCAGCACATCCTTCCTTAGATATGGGGCCCAAAATTGCTCACAATACTCCAAATGGGGTCTGACCAGAGCCTTCTACAGCCTCAGAAGTACATCCCTGCTCTTGTATTCTAGCCCTCTTGACATGAATGCTAACACTGCATTTGCCTTCTTAACTGCCAACTGAACATGCACGTTAACCTTAAGAGAATCTTGAACAAGGACTCCCAAATCCCTTTGTTTTTCTGATTTCCTAAGCATTTTCCCATTTAGAAAAAAGTCTCTCCCTCCATTCCTCCTTCCAAAGTGCATAACCTCACATTTTTCCACATTGTATTCCATCTGCCACTTCTTTGCCCACTCTCCTAACCTGTCCAAGTCCCTCTGCAACCCCCCTGCTTCCTCAATACTACCTGTCCCTCTACATATCTTTGTATCATCTGTAAACTTAGCAACAGTGCCTTCAGTTCCTTCCTCTAAATCGTTAATGTATATTGTGGTCCCAGCACCGACACCTGAGGCACAACACTAGTCACTGGCTGCCATCCTGAAAAAGACCCCTTTATCCCTACTCTCTGCCTTCTGCCAGTCAGCCAATCCTCTATCAATGCCAGGATCTTACCCTTAACACCATGAGCTCTTAAATTATTTAACAGTCTACTATGCGACACCTTGTCAAAGACCTTTTGGAAATCTAAATAAATCACGTCCACTGGTTCTCCTTTATCTAACTTCCTTGTTATCTCCTCAAAGAATGTTAACAGATTTGTCAGACATGACCTCCCCTTGACAAAGCCGTGTTGACTCAGTCCTATTTTATCATGCACTTCCAAGTCCTCTGCGATCTCATCTTTAATAATGGACTCTAAAATTTTGCCAATGACTGAAGTCAGGCTAACCGGCCTATAATTTCCCGTCTGCTGCCTCCCTCCCTCCCTTAAACAGCTGTTTTAAATTAGCTACTTTTCAGTCCTCTGGTACCCTCCCTGTCTCCAGTGATTCCTGAAAGATCACCAACAATGTCTTCACAATTTCCTCAGCTATCTCTTTTAGAACTCTGGGGTGTATTCCATCTGCTCCAGGTGATTTATCCACCTTCAGACCTTTCAGTTTCCCCAGAACCTTCTCCTTTAGTGATGGCCACTACACTCATCTGTGCCCCCTGACTCTCCTCGAACTCTGGCATCCCACTGGTGTCTTCCACCGTGAAGACTGATGCAAAGTAACTATTCAGTTCCTCTGCCATTGCTTTGTTTCCTATTATTACTTCTCCAGCTTCATTTTCCAGTGGTCCAAAGGCTATTTTTGCCTCTCTTACCTTTTATATATTGAAAAAACTCTTCCTATCTTCTTTTATATTACTAGCTAGCTTACACTCATATTTCATCATCTCCCCCCTTATTGCTTTTATAGTTGTCCTCTGCTCACTTTTAAAGGCTTCCCAATCCTCTGGTTTCCCACTAATCCTTGCCACTTTGTATGCTTTTTCTTTTGCTTTTATGCTGACCTTGACTTCCCTCATCAGCCATGGATGCCTCGTCCTCCCCTTAGCATGTTTCCTCCTCCTTGGGATGAATTTCTGTTGTGCCTCCCGAATAACTCTCAAATACTCCTGCCATTGCTGTTCCACTGTCTTCCCTACTAGGCTCCCTTTCCAATCAACTCTGGCCAGCTCCTCCCTCATGTCTTTGTCGTTACCTTTATTTATTAGTAATACTGTTACATCTGATTCCAGCTTCTCCCTCTCAAACTGCAGGGTAAATTCTATCATATTGTGGTCACTGCTCCCTAAGGATTCCTTCACCTTAAGTTCCCTAATCAAGTCTGCCTCATTACACATCACCAAATCCAGGATTGCCTGTTCCCTAGTAGGCTCTGTCACAAACTGCTCCAAAAAACCATCTCTTAAACATTCCACAAATTCCTTTCCTTGGGATCTACTAACTACCTGATTTTCCCAGTCCACCTGCATATTGAAATCCCCCATGATTATTGTAATATTGCCTTTTTTTATATGCCTTTTCTATCTCCTGAATTATTTTCTGCCCCACATCCTGATTACTCCCATCAGGGAGTTATGTACCGACCCCCATTCCCATTTTACCAAGAAAAAGAAATTGGTGCAATTGGGACCCCGTCCAAAATGGGCAAAACGTCAATTTGCATTTTTTTGCATTCATCACAATGTAATTAGTGAGCTTCACTCCCAATCATCCCAGCTCACCTTCCTTATCGACCTCGTTCACTGCAGCTGGATTGGTCAGGAAAACATCTCGTGTATAAAAGTTGGATTCAGGCATTTGATCAGTGAGGGTGAGCGAGGAGATAAGTCTCTGCATTCAAACTGCTCTGTGCTGCTCAGAGAAGGTTGTTTCGTGGCGGCCATGTTGCATTTCGGGTTGCGGGGCCTGAGAGTGTGTGGGGGGTGGGGAGCTGTTGTTGCTCATGGGGTCCAAACTTGGACTCTCAGCACAGATCCGGGTCAAAGCGCTGACCTCAGGTCTTAGTGCTGACTCTGGGTCCTAGTGCTGGCAGCAGCAAGCACTGTTGCAGGTGGGGGATGGGCTGAAAACTTTCTGAAGTGGCAGTGCCGCAGCCTCAGGACTTGACAAGTCGCACTGTCTGTGGCCATGGCTGCATGGGTTCTGGGTGTGTGTTTGTGAATGGGGGTGGGGGGCTGTGTTACCATTCTGGGTTCTGTGGGGGATGGGGGTATGGGGAATGTGTGGTGCTGAGGGTCTGTGGGGGGGTTGTGGGGAGTGTGTGTTGCTGGAGGTCTGTGGGGGGGGGTTGTGGGGAGTGTGTGTTGCTGGAGGTCTGTGGGGGGGGGGTGTGGGGAGTGTGTGTTGCTGAGGGTTGTGCGGCGTATGGGGAGTGTGTGTTGCTGGGGGTCTGTGGGTGGTGGTATGGGGAGTGTGTGTTGCTGGAGGTCTGTGGGGGGGGGGGGGTAGGGGGAGTGTGTGTTGCTGGAGGTCTGTGGGGGGTTATGGGGAGTATGTGTTGCTGGAGGTCTGGGGGGGGTAGGGGGAGTGTGTGTTGCTGGAGGTCTGTGGGGGGTTATGGGGAGTATGTGTTGCTGGAGGTCTGGGGGGGGGGTAGGGGGAGTGTGTGTTGCTGGAGGTCTGTGGGGGGGGGGGTAGGGGGAGTGTGTGTTGCTGGAGGTCTGTGGGAGGGGTAGGGGGAGTGTGTGTTGCTGGAGGTCTGTGGGAGGGGTAGGGGGAGTGTGTGTTGCTGGAGGTCTGTGGGGGGTTATGGGGAGTGTGTGTTGCTGGAGGTCTGTGGGGGGGGGGGGGTAGGGGGAGTGTGTGTTGCTGGAGGTCTGTGGGAGGGGTAGGGGGAGTGTGTGTTGCTGGAGGTCTGTGGGGGGTTATGGGGAATGTGTGTTGCTAGGGATCTGTGGGGGGTGGTATGGGGAGTGTATGTTGCTGGGGGTTGTGGGGGATATGGGGAGTGTGTGTGGCTGGGGGGTCTGTGGGGGGTGGTATGGGGAGTGTGTTGATGGGGGTCTGTGGGGGATATGGGGAGTATGTGTTGCTGGGGGTCTGTGGGGGGGTGGTATGGGGAGTGTGTTGCTGGGGGTCTGTGGGGGGTGGTATGGGGAGTGTATGTTGCTGGGGGTCTGTGGGGGGTGGTATGGGGAGTGTGTGTTGCTGGGCTGGGGGCAAGCAGAGTTCTTTAGCCTCTCTATCTGTCTCTCCTCTTCCCCAATTCCACACCCCCTTCAGATTGACAAGATGGCTTTTGCAATGCAACCCATTGATCTTGCTGTTCTTTTGGTTACTGCTGGAGCTGAGGAGTAGCTGGAGAATGAATTGTGGGCAGAAGAGGCCCAGGCCTTACCACTTACAGGAGCAGAGGGAGATGGCCACCGGAGGCAGGACATGGCTGCCATTCACCCCGGGGAGCTGGGGGGGGCGGGGGGGGGGAGGGAAGGGGGCAGGAGAAGGAGGGAGTGGAGACCCCGGCAGTTCCGCACGTGAGTGTCCTTCGAGCAACTGTCGGACCTCACATGCTGCTGATGTCTCCTTTTGAAGACGGAGCCAGTGCAACAACTGTGCCACTTGTTGCAGGACCTGGCACCTCAGGGCACAGGGGGCACCTACCTGTGAAGGTGATGGCAGCCTTAAGCTTTTACGCCACTGGGTCCTTCCAGACCACCAGTGGAGACCTATATGGCATTTCCCAACCATCCGTCCACGAGTGTGTGAAGGAGGTTATGGATGCCCTGTATGCCCGGGCTGGCCAATATGTTAAATTTAACTTGGACTAGGCCCAGCAGGAAGTCCAGGCTGCAGGTTTTTCGGCCATTGTGGAGATGGCAAATGTGCAGGGGACTATAGACTGCACCCATGTTGCCCTCAAGGCCCTCGTGAAGAATCCAGGAAGATTCATGAACAGCGAGGACTTCCATTCAAACAATGTACAATTGCTGTGTGACCTTCAGCTGAGTATCATGCACTTCCATGCTCCAGCCTGACCATGCTGTCACTAATGGTCCACATCCCTTCCTCTCCTGCAAGCTCCAGCACCCGCTCCTCAAAGGGGGTGAGGACCTGGATCTCAGGCACACCACCCCCTGTCTTCACCCTCTCCCGGCGATTACAGGCATTCTTCTCCTGTGGGGACAGAAGGAGTCATGTAAAATTTGACGGCATGAGTCCTGCAGGGTATCAGGGGATGGCCCTCAGAGGGCAAGGGTTGTGACAGTCTTGGGTAGGAGAAGGGAGGTGGCTTGGGGGTCAGGGGCTGAAAGCATGCAGGGTGCTGGGGGTGGGGGGATCTGGGGGTCATTTAGGGGGAAGATGCTGGATGAGGTTAAACACTGACCCTTGTTGCCCGGATGAGGTCATTCAGTTTTTTGCGGCACTGTTTCCTGGTTCTCCTGTCCAGTGCCCTGGCACTAACACATGCCGCCACTGCCTCCCAGGCTGTGTTTCCATTCCTTTCTCTGGGACGGCGTCCTGCTGAGAGGAAGAGGGTGTCCTGACTTGTCGCCACTGCCTCCTGGCAACCTCCACAGCAACCTGGCAAGATCAGCATCGGAAAATCGGGGTGGGGGGAGCTGTCTTCCTCAAAGCCATTTCTTCCTGAACTGCCTGCCTGTCTGTCCATCCTTGGAGTTTTTATGGAGCTGTCCCTTGTTAGGGCAGATCAGCTGCAGTCAGTTTGGGTGAGTCACCGCATTTCAGTGAGTTTAAAGCAGTTTGCCTTGTTACCATGGAAGGGAAGCCAAGACCGCACTTGCAGGTGTGCTGATGGAGTGGGGTGAGGGGAAGCGGACTTATGCCTCTGTGATGTTCAGGGGCAGGGGAAAGAGGGGGTCATGTCAGTCAGCCATTGGGGGTGATGAGGGGGTCATGTGTAAGGCGGTCTCTGATGTCCATGGAGGGGGTGGGGGGAGGCTGTATCTGGCCCAGAAGGGTTTTATCAGCAAAGCTGTTTCTTCTGCTTTTCCTGCACATGTGCGGTTTGTGGCTCTGATCTGAGCTGCTGGCTGTCTGGTGAATTAGGCCCCGCCCACTGCCTCTAGCAGCTAGAAATGGTCTAGCCCATATTTTCAAAGACTAATAAAATTGGGCGTTAAAACTCACCCAAAAAACGGATCAGGAACTCTCCCGGTTTCATGCTAGCTGCACACTTAGAAAAAGATCTCTCAAAATTCCACCCAATATCACATTAGGGACACCATAGAAAACGTCCAGTCACAAAGTCAGTCAGTCCGGAGACTTCTGGATTCTTGCAGGACGCCACAACCCATACTGCGTCCTTCAGCAAGCAATGAATCTAGTCCGGCAGAAACAAAAGGCAAATTCATCAGCTCAGGGTGACATCTTCCTCAGTGGCTTCTTCCTCTTCGGCTACAGAAGCCGGAGGCTGCCTGGGCTCCAGAAAGGCTGCAGATATCCCTGGATGTGTGGCTGGCATATACGAGTCTGTAGCAGGGCACACTTGCTGGTCCGCTAGATTAGGCTCAGCTCTCTTCCTCAAAATGATCCACGTGTTTTTCACATAGGAATCTTGTACTTCCAACGCCTATAAAACTGGTCCCGTTCTCTCTACAATTCTTCCCGACACCAGGTAAGTGCACCACCAAAGTTTCTCGCCATGTTTAGGTTGTCGATCTCGAACGCTCTGTCTCCTTTCTTCAAGTTGTGGTGTTCTTTCTGGGAGGCTTGCCGAGCCTTCACCCTCCCCAACAAATCCGAAAATATCAAATCCAATTGAGTTCATAGGCGGTGCCCCATTAATAACTCGGCTGGCATAACCCCTGTGGTAGCGTTTGGCATGGTATTATATGATAACAAGAAACTCGCTAAATGTAAGGTCAGTGGCCTCTGAGCTTGCTTCTTCATTGAAGCTTTAAATGTTTGTACAGCTTGCTCTGCCAAGACATTCAAGGCTGGGTGGTAAGGGGCTGACCGGGCATAGCATATACTATTTGACTTGGCAAGTAGGCGGAACTCCTCAGCTGTAAATGCTGTGCTATTGTTGGACACTAAGACCTCAGGGATGCCATGGATGGCAAACATCTGTCACAATCTGTGGATGGTGGCTGAGGCCATTGTAGAAATGGATCGGATTTTTCCAGGCATTCACTGCCAGCTAGGACGGCGAATTTGGTGCTCAGCCAAATCTCCATTCACTGCAGCTGTAGGATCCTGTCCCTCAATAGCAGGACATGTAACCATTTTCAATGTGCATCAACCAGGATGAGGAACGTGTGTCCCATGGACAGTCCAGTGAAATCTATGTGCAGTCACGACCATAACCAGCCCGGCCACTCCCATGGATGCATCTTTATTGGTGGTGGCATCGACTGCTGGGTTTGGCAACTCGGGCACTGGCTGACCATTCTTTCAATCTCTTTGTCAATGCCAGCCCACCAGGCATAGCTTCAGACCAGAGCCTTCATCCTACTTTGTTCAGCGTGTGCATCATGCAAGCTCCTGTAGTAAAAGCCGTTGCTCCTGGGGTGGCACTAAAATACACGCCCACAGGGTCCAGCCTGATCACATGGCCTTAAAAGGATCGCCCCTTAAAGGGTCCACGTTACCACAACCCCTTTTGAGGATCAGGCCAGTGAGCTAGCTGGGGAGGAGCAAGCTCACTATCCTGTGCCAGGATAGAATTGTCCCAGGAATGAGGATATCTCCAGTCTGTCGTTGTCAAGTGGACACATTGAGTGAGAAATTTATTTAATTAAGGAACCTACTTAGTCAATCGATCACTCAAATTTCAGCAAGGTACCAGCAAGAAAAGAAGGCCAGTCAGGGAGGCCACAGCTCCATGCCCAACCCCACTTCTGAAGAGGGTTTCTCAGAAGTCCCAGAAGACAAGTCTCCTGGCCCTGATGGAATGCATCCCAGGGTACTAAAAGAGATGGCAGGGGAAATAGCAAATGCGCTAGTGGTAATTTACCAAAATTCACTGGACTCTGGGGTGGTTCCCGCAAATTGGAAAACAGCAAATGTGACACCACTGTTTAAAAAAGGAGGTAGACAAAAGGCAGGTAACTATAGGTCGGTTAGCTTAACTTCTGTAGTAGGGAAAATGCTTGAATCTATCATCAAGGAAGAAATAGTGGATATAAATTGTCCCATTGGTAAGACGCAGCATGGGTTCATGAAGGGCAAGTCATGTTTGATTAATTTGGTTGAATTCTTTGAGAACATTACATGCGCAGTGGACAATGGAGAACCTGTGGATGTGGTGTATCTGGATTTCCAGAAGGCATTTGACAAGGTGCCGCACCAAAGACTGCTGCATAAGATAAAGGTGCACAGTGTTATGGGTAATGTATTAGCATGGATAGAGGATTGGTTAACTAACAGAAAGCAAAGAGTGGGGGTAAATGGGTGTTTTTCTGGTTGGCGATCAGTGACTAGTGGTGTGCCTCGGGGATCAGTGTTGGGATTGCAATTGCTTATGATTTACATAGATGATTTGGAGTTGGGGACCAAGTGTAGTGTCAAAATTCGCAGATGACACTAAGATGAGTGGCAGAGCAAAGTGTGCAGAGGACGCTGAAAATCTGCAAGGGGATATAGATAATCTAAGTGAGTGGGTGAGAGTCTGGCAGATGGAGTACAATGTTGGTAAATGTGAGGTCATCCATTTTGGTAGGAATAACAGCAAAATGGACTATAATTTAAATGGTAAAAAATTGCAGCATGCTGCTGTGCAGAGAGACCTGGGTGTCTTTGCGCAGGAATCTCAAGGAGTTGGTTTGCAGGTGCAGCAGGTAATTAAGAAGGCAAATGGAATTTTGTCCTTCATTGCTAGAGGGATGGAGTTTAAAAACAGCGAGGTTATGTTGCAGCTGTATAAGGTGCTGGTGAGGCCACACCTGGAGTACTGTGTACAGTTTTGGTCTCCTTACTTGAGAAAGGATATACTGGCACTGGAGGGGGTGCAGAGGAGATTCACTAGGTTGATTCTGGTGTTGAGAGGATTGGCTTATGAGGAGAGACTGAGTAGACTGGAGCTATACTCGTTGGAGTTCTTAGGGGGAGGGGAGATCTTATAGAGGTATATAAGATGTTGAGAGGCATAGATCGGGTGGACTCTCAGAGGCTTTTTTCCAGGGTGGAAATGGCTGCTACGAGAGGACACAGGTTTAAGGTGCTGGGGGGTAGGTACAGGGGAAATGTTAGGGGGAAGTTTTTCACACAGAGAGTGGTGGGCAAGTGGAATCGGCTGCCGGCAGGGGTGGTGGAGGCAAACTCAATAGGGTCTTTTAAGAGACTCCTGGATGAGTACATGGGACTTAATAGGATGGAGGGTTATAGGTAGGCCTAATAGGTAGGCCTAAAAGGTAGGGATATGTTCGGCACAACTTGTGGGGCTGAAGGGCCTGTTTTGTGCTGTAGTTTTCTATGTTTCTAAACATATAAGATTATGAAGGGAATAGATAAGATAGAAAAAGGGAAGTATTTTCCACTGGCGGGTGAAACTAGAACTTGGGGGCATGGCCTCAAAATAAGGGGAAACAGATTTAGGACTGAGTTGAGGAGGAACTTCTTCACACACAAAGGGTTGTGAATCTGTGGAATTCCCTGCCCAGTGAAGCAGTTAAGGCTCCCTCATTGAATGCTTTTAAGGCAAGGATAGATAAATTTTTGAACAGTAAAGAAATTAAGGGTTATGGTGAGCGGGCGGGTAAGTGGAGCTGAGTCCACGAAAAGATCAGCCTTGACCTTATTGAATGGTGGAGCAGGCTCGAGGGGCCAGATGGCCTACTCCTGCTCCTAGTTTTTATGTTCTTATGCACCATCATGGCATGCACCCTCCACCTGTGCCAACGCAGTCATCCCAGTGGATCAAATTTCTAGAATGGTCACAATCTGGTGAGCACATCCACGGATCCATAGATGGTGGAGGAAGTGACAGCTGAGGTCTCTGACACTCAGGACTGCTGGGGACCAGGCCACTGTTCAGCCACCTGCAGCTGACGAGGCTCTGTCATCAGCCAAAAGATATCTGCTGGTGATTCAGTGACAGGCGGGGAACTTGAGGCAGAGATGCCAAAGGCCATGTTCAAACTGGACCCAAGACTCAAGAGGTCCATTCGCATTGTCAGCTGTTGTGGTTCCAGCATGCGAGACCCAGGTCCAACAGAACACACAGTGACCAACCCTGTACTCCATCGCTCTAATCATGTGTACAGTGCAGCAGTGGTTAGGCTAAAGGAGAACGGGGTTCCCCAGCCTCCCTCCAGAGTGTGAAGTACACAATTTAACAGAAAATCAAAATCTTTCACAAATGACAACAGCTGTTGTGCCTTTATTGAAATAGGAAAACATCACAAAAAAATGCTGAACTCAATGAGATGAGCACTGTCTGGCTGAAAATGAAAAAGTTTCAAACATTGATTGAACGCCATAAAAAAAGTAATACATCACAAAAATAAAACGCTGAACTCACTGAGAGAAGAACATTGTGCCAGAAAATCAAAGCTCTTCACAATTGAATCAAATGTTGTTAAACCTTCAACAACACAGTAGTACATTTTTTTAAAAAGCTGAGCAAGCAGAAGGGGTGTGTAAGGGCCAGACAATTCCTGAATGAGATGTAGCTGGAGTGAGAAGTTGGGAATATGATGCAGTGGAACAGAGACATTTTTTTCTATTTTATTTCAGCTTCCAGTAGTTGGTTCCTTGTCTCCAAGCTAGGTAAGTGCAACTTACCATCACTTTTAATTATTTAATTAACATTACAGTTAATAACTGTGTAAGCTATTAACAAATTGACTAATTAAATAAATAAGGTTGGGCAGAAATGACAGGGTTGGTGGTGAGCCACGACTACAGATTTGGGAATCTGTGGGATGCACTGCAATCCTGGGCACCCACGCCTATAGAGAGTATCTTCAGCTTAAGTAACTTCAGCTCTGAGTTGCTGAGCTGGAGTCTGAGTTGGGGGCATTACGAAACTTCAGGGAGGGGGAAGAGTTACCTAAGCATTTTGCAGGAAGCAGTTGCTCCCCTTGGGTTAGACAGAACTTGGTCAATGGTTAGGGATATCATATCAAAACTGTCATTAGACAAATCAGGCAGGTACTAGCATGTAGCGATGGAGTTTCAGCCCTTGACTTTATCCAAGAGGTATGAATGAACAAGGTGCCTGCTACTTGTGTAGATCTGGAGAAGGACTGCAACATGAATGACTGGACTGACCATGGCACCGTGGTGAAGGATGCCATTAATTGAGGGGTATGAAGAGGAATATGGTCAGGATAGGAGACAGCGTAGTTGGGGGGGACAGATACTGTTTCCCACTGTCGGGAGTCTAAGTCCAGACAGCTGTGTTGTTTGCCAGGGTTGGGATATCTGCTCAGGGCTGGAGGGGAATGTGCAGTGGGAGGGGAAGGAACCAGTGTTCATGGTACACATAAGTACCAATGGCAGAGATAAAACAGGGAAAGAGGTTCTGCATAGAATGTATGTCAACAAAAAAATGCTGACCTCAATGAGATGAGCACTCTCTGGCAGAAAATGAAAAAGTTTCAAACATTGATTGAACGCCATAAAGAAAAATACATCACCAAAAATAAAACACTCAACTCACTGAAAGAACTTTGTGCCAGAAAATCAAAGCTCTTCACAATTGAATCAAATGTTGTTAGACCTTCAACAACACAGTCGTACATTTAAAAAAATGCTGAGCAAGTAGAAGGGGTGTGCAAGTACCAAACAATGCCT
The DNA here is from genome assembly GCF_964213995.1 of Mustelus asterias. Classification (NCBI taxonomy): domain Eukaryota; kingdom Metazoa; phylum Chordata; class Chondrichthyes; order Carcharhiniformes; family Triakidae; genus Mustelus; species Mustelus asterias. The sequence goes on along the minus strand of NC_135812.1, from coordinate 76,956,702 downwards.
GAATGAGATGTAGCTGGAGTGAGAAGAACGACAAATCCCCTAGTCGCCACACTCCGGCGTCTGTTCAGGTACACGGAGGGAGAATTCAGCATGGCCAATGCATCCAACCAGCACATCTTTGGACTGTGGGAGGAAACCGGAGCACCCGGAAGAAACCCACGCAGACACAGGGAAAACGAGCAGACTCCGCACGGACAGTGACCCCAGGTCCCTGGTGCTGTGAGGCAGCAGTGCTAACCACTGTGCCACCATGCTGCTCTGTATACCCGCTGAGTACCAGTTTAAGGAGAAAACTACAATTTCTACTGTCTAAGAGGAAAGTGCTGATTGGTTGGCAAGTTGACTCTGGCTGAAGCATTGCCATGGAGAATGTACCAGTTGATGATGACTGACAGATAAACGGCAAGCATGTAATGGTGCAACACAATATAGGGTAACCTTAATGTGAAGATGGGACTTTATCTCCATAAGGACTATGCGGTGATCACTCCTACCGATACTGTCAAGGACAGATGCATCTGTGGCAGATTGGTGAGTTTGGGCTCAGGTATGTTTTTCCCTCACCATCTGCCGCAAACCCAGTCTAGCAGCTACGTCCTTTAGGATTCAACTAGCTCGGTCTTCGGTGATACTACTGAGCCATTCTTGGTGATGAGCATTGAAGTCCCCCCACCCAGAGTACACTCTGGGCCTTTGCCATCCTCACTGCTCCATCCGCATGGTGTTCAACATGAAGTAGTACTGATTCATCAGCTGAGGGTGCGCAATACATGATGATCTGCAGATTTCTTTGCCCATGTTTAACCTGATGCCAAGAGACATCATGGGGTCCAGACTCAATGTTCAGAACTCACAGAGCAACTCCCTCCCGACTGTACATAACTGTGCCATCACCTCTGCTGTCTGTCCTGCCGTTGGGACAGGACATGCCCAGGGAAGGTGATGGTGGTGTCTGGGACATTATCTGTAAGGTATGATTCTGTGAGTGTAACTATGTCAGGCTGTTGCTTGACTAGTCTGTGAGACAGCTCTCCAAATTTTGGCAGATGTTAGTAAGGAGAATTTGGCAGGATCGGCAGGGCTGTGTTTGCCGTTGTCATTTTCAGTGTTTAGGTCAATGCTGGGTGGTCAGTCTGGTTTTATTTATTTTTAGTGACTTTGTAGCGGTTTGATACAACTGACTGACTTGCTAGGCCATTTCAGAGGATGTTTAGGAGTCAACCACATTGCTGTGGATCTGGAGTCAGATGTAGGCCAGACCAGGTAAGGACGGCAGATTTCCTTCCACAAAATACATTAGTGAACCAGATATGTTTCTACAACAATCGACAATGGTTTCATGGTCATCAGTAGACTCTTAATTCCAAATTTTTATTAAATTCAAGTTCCACCATCGGGTCTCCAGAACATTACTCTGGGGACAAATGCCAAGCATGTCATGTCTCTGCATTATCAGTCCATTGACAATACCACTACGCCACTGCCTCCCCCATCTGGTGTACGGCCATCAACAGCAGATCCTTCCAGGTTTGAACAAGATATCACGGCAGTTGCCATGATTCTTATACTTTAGTAATAGCTTCTGCATCTGGATGGCTGGCCAGTAGAGGGATAAAGGGTATTCTCTGAAAAAGTGGCTAATGACACCCACCAGCATTAAAGAACACATACAGAGGAAAGGTACGACAGAAGCCGTGCCCCTATGTGGGCAATAATTGAGAGGACAATGTGCTGCCTGAAGATGAGGTTTTGTTGCTGGAGGATCTCTTCAATATCTTCTGGAACGTGTGTCATTCAGAGTGGTTGTGTGCTCTGCTCTGCTTCTGTGATTCCTGAAGCACTTACTAGTGCTACATCTCCGTGCTCCCCCATCACTGCAGCCACATTGGAGGCAGACTGCTGAGTCTGATGGCCCTTTGGCCTGGATGACTTTGGCGGACATGCTCTTAGTTGCCGGGGCCTTGAGGTCCCCCAATTGGGCAGAGCGTTGTACATAATGGCAGAACATTGCTCAGTCATCATGCTCTACACAAGAGGATCACTGGACAAGGGACGGCAGAGCTGCTCTGAGAGGAGACCCAGATGCACGGGAGCTGCAAGTCATCAGCTAAAGGTGAGGTTTGCTCATCATAGACGGACGGGCAGCTAGCAGAGTCACTAGACACTTCATCCATTTCTTACATTGGCAGTGCCCTGTTGAGGTCACTGCCAGTGTGTGGGGGGCTTGCAGGTCTGAACATAACCCCTGAAACCCTTGATGGAGTTCCTCTATGGAGGATGCTGTGCATTCAGAGCTAGGGTTAACGCTGTGCTCAGACTCTGCATGGACTCCTCCATTACCTGGATCATGGCGCACACAAAGCCTCAGGATTCGCTGCCAGATCTCCACGTGCATTTGACTGGAAATCCAGCACTTGCCGCCTAATGGGTGACTCCAGATGCTCATCCTCTAACTGGGATACGTCATCATCCTGGTCTCCAACACTCCTCCGATTGTCAGAGGACTGGGACTCTGTCTCTGACAGCTCCTCAAGTGAATGTGACATTCCTTCCCCAGCGTGTGCTGTGCTAGAGAGCTCAAAACCCACAGTGTCTGCATCTGAGGTGATGCAAGATGCAGTGAGGATGTGACACTCGCGCATCTGATTGTTCCTCTTCCTCCAATGTTATTGGAGAGCCTTCCAGACCATTAGATGCTCTTGAAGAAGTTTCCTCTGATGGAGTAAAACAAGTGTCAATATCCATGAACAATTTAAAGTTAAGAGTGGTTGCAATCTGCCAGATTTAGAAATTGCGCATTGAACAAAATAAAGATTTCACAATGTCAGTCTTTCACCCATTGCCTTCCATTTTCCATACATTCCCCCAATCTAATCTATATCCACCTTAATCCATGTCTTATCATAGAATTATAGAATCCCTACAGTGCAGGAGGTCACCATTCGGCCCATCAAGCCTGCACTGAAAACAATCTCATCCAGGCCCTATCCTATCCCCGTAACCCCATGTATTTACCCTACTAATCCTCCTGACACTAAGGGGCAATTTAGCATGGCCAAGCAACCTAACCTGCACACCTTTGGACTGTGGGAGGAAACGAGCACCCAGAGGAAACCCAGGCAGACACAGGGAGAAGTTGCAAACTCCACACAGGCAGTACCTGAGTCCGGAATTGAACCTGGGTCTCTGGCAGCAGTGAGGCAGCAGTGCGAACCACTGTGCTGCCCCATCCAATTACCCTACTCAGAGTCCTCATACCCTCCATGACAATTCGTCTCACTCATTACTTGCAGGCAAGCTCCAAAATATAATTCTCCATAAAAGTCAGCAACACAACATTTGGCAATTCCCCCACCAGTATGAGTTTGATCATTTAAATCCATTTATGGGATGTGGGTGTCAGTGGCTGGCCAGCATTTATTGCCCATCCCTAATTGCCCTTGAGACGGTGGTGCTGAGCTGCCTTCTTGAAACGCTGCAGTCTCTGGGGTGTAGGCACAGCCACAGTGCTGTTAGGGAGGGAGTTCCAGGATTTCCACTCGAGCATTGTGATTCCTCTACCTCTGAGGAAAGACATGCTGTATTGTGTCCTGCCATCGCCCCCCCCCCCCCCCCTTCACCACCACAACCCACAGTATGTCAAAGCATTACCTGTCCCCAATATTGCCAGTTTAAGTGTCCAGCACACTGCAGGGCTTCTCCCTTCTAGGCATGCTTGCCATCCTGTTTAGTCCCAGGCTTCCTTCAAGGGCACAGGAAGATGTGTCAGCTCTGGTTTGCAGCTTTGCACCCTCAAATCCCAACAAATGCAAGCCCATTCATTCACCTTGCAGAGTGGAAAAGGCCATTCACCCTCTTCTGGCATTGCATCCAGTCCCCTCAGGAAAAACCTCCAGCTGATGACCTCTGCTGCCACCTCGGTCCAAGCCTTCTTGGTCAGATGTGGAGGCCTCCTTCTGCCTTCAGGCAGCAACAGTATCTGCCAACAATCGCTCACAGCATCGGTGAGTACCAGCAGACAGGCATTGGCGAGGCCAGGGGCTGCTTGGCCATGGGGGTTTCCATGCCTTCTGACTCCAGATGGCATTGTCCTATTCCTTGGACAACCGCTTCCTGTCTTTCACTCTTCAATGAAAAGTTTTGCCTTCAAAGCTTTCACAACTCCGTCCCAGAATTGGTCTTCACTTCCGCACCTTTCACCTGCTTTTAGACCCCTGCCTGCAACTGATCACATTCAGGTGCCCGCCCCTCCTCCCACCCCGTCAGCACTGGCCCCCTCGCAGAGCGAGTCTTGTGCCGGCCAGTCAATGCGTGATTGCTCCCGGCTGCATGTCTCGGGCGGGAGTGGAGGTCAAATGCACTTTCAGGCACGTCGATTGTGCTCACAAGCCAAGCAAAAGATTCAGGCCGGGAAAACAAAACATTTCACAAATGAATCAAAAAATATTCGACCGTCACAACAAAAAGTCGTAAATCACAAATAAAGCTTAGCTCGCTGAGAGCAGCAGTTTTCGCCAGAAATGAAATTTTTCACAAAAGACTCAGAAACTGTGGGACTTTGGCTGGTACATCACAGAGTGCCTTATCCCACTGACGTAAGCACATTTCACCTGAAAATTAAAACTTTCAATAATGACTTCAGATTGTTGCATCTTTATCGAAAGAGCAGCACAGCACAATAAATGTTAAACTCACTGAGAAGCACTCTTTACCAAGAAATCCAAACATTTCACAAATTACTCCAAAAATGATGGGCCATTATCTAAAAAAAGGCAATACATCACAAAAAATGCTGAAGTCACGAAGATGAGCAAATTTCACCAGAAACTAGAACTAAATGCAAATGACTCCCAAATTATTTCACCTTTGTTAAATTAAAATGCGTAACGCACTGACATCAGCACCCAGCCACTCATTGCCAGAAAATTAACATTTTTCATAAATCACCTCAAAGTTGTTGGGTCATCAATTTAAAAAAATCGTAAATCATAAAATAGATATGAACACTGTTTTGCCAGAAAATCAAAATGTTTCATAAAAGACTCAAAAATTGTTTGGATTGTTATAAAGGGCATTTGTCTATCGCAAAGAGATTAAATAAATGAGAAGCGTTTTTTTCCAGAAAATCAAACTTTTCACAAAAACCCAAATAGTCAAGGTACTTCATGATAAAAAGAAAAATGCTTAACTCACTTTTCCAGAAAATAAAAAAATTATTAATTGAATAATTTGAGTAATTTTGACAAATTTTGCACCCCCCGCTCCCCCATCCAAACAGCACCATTTCACTAAAGATGATTGCATCTCCGAGATAAGCACTCTTTGGGTGGGATTTTCCGGCCACGCTCGCCCCAAGACTGGAAAATTCCGCCCGAGCTCAATGGACCTTTGCATGGTCCATGTCCCGCCCACTACATTCCCCGTGGGGAGCAGGGTGGAAAAATCAAAATAGAAATTGTTGGACCAACATTAGAAAAATAATACATTACAAAAAATACTAATGAACACATTTTGCCAAAAAAAACTTTCACAAGTGAATCAAAAATTATTCGACCTGTCAAGAAAAAGGCGCAGGTCACAAAGAAATGCTTAAACCACTAAGATAAGAACTGAAGAAGAACAGAAAATCAAAACATTTCACAAATAACACAACAATTGTTGCACCGTCACAAAAATGCTTGGCGCACCGCAATGAGTAGTTTTTATTGCCAGAAATTGACAAAGGACTCAAAACTTGTTGGACCTTCATTGAAACTAGTACACCACTAAAATATGATTCAACTCACTGGGATATAAATAAAACATGTCACAAATGACCCAAAACATTGTTAGACCATCAGAAACATGTAATAGAGCACAAAAAATACTTCTCACTGAGAAAAGCACATTTTGCCAGAAGATCAAAAATGTTCACAAATGACAAAAAAGATGTTGCAAGTTCAAATTAATAGCAAAATAATTTGTAACTCAATTGATAAGCAGCTTTTGCCAGGAAATGAAAGCTTTTCATAAAGAAACTCAAAAGATTTGTTGGACCGACACCAAACATTGGTATATCACAAAAATGCTGTACTTGCTGAGATCCGCACTTCTTGCAGGAGAATCAAAGCATCTCACAAAGGACTCAACAATACTTAAACCTTCATCAGTGGTATATCACACAAAATTCTCAACTCAGACTTAACCAGTTTTTTTGTCAGAAATTAAAACTTTTCACAAAAGACTCCAAAACTTTGCAGCTGTATAAGGTGCTGGTGAGGCCACACCTGGAGTACTGTGTACAGTTTTGGTCTCCTTACTTGAGAAAGGATATACTGGCACTGGAGGGGGTGCAGAGGAGATTCACCAGGTTGATTCCTGAGTTGAGAGGGTTGGCTTATGAGGAGAGACCGAGTAGACTGGGGCTATACTCATTGGAATTCAGAAGAATGAGAGGGGATCTTAGAACAAAGAAAATTACAGCATAGGAACAGGCCCTTCAGCCCTCCAAGTCTGCACCGACCATGCTGCCCGACTGAACTAAAACCCCCTACCCTTCCGGGGACCGTATCCCTCTATTCCCATCCTATTCATGTATTTGTCAAGACAAAATTTGTTAAAAGTCCCAGTACATCCCCACACTCCAAACACCCCAACTCCCCCAAAGGAACACCTGACTACACCCTCAACACTACTGACCCTCAACATTAATTGCCCTCCCCACCCCCAACTTCCCCCGCCTACCCATGGGACAGCCTGACACCAACAGGACCCCAAATACACCCCCACACCTCCCTGATTGCCCCTTCAGTACATCTCAAACCATGAATATCCAGAGCACCCCCAATCCCCACAGGAACCTCTGACTATTGGCCAACATCAATTGCTTTCCCCAACCCCCTACTGCCCCTGACTGCCCATGGAACCCCAATCCTAACAAGAGCCCCACTACACCCCCAGTCACCTGACTACCACTCCTCCAACCTCCCAACTGTTCTCTCAGTCCACCAACTGCAGTTCCCAAACATCTAGCCACGCTCCTTACATCCCAACCATGTATCCACATGCCCATCTGCCTTCCCCAAGTACACCCCCACATGCCAAACACTCTACGAATATCCAAACTCCCACAGGACCCCTGCCTACACTGACAGCAACCCCCCAGATGTCCTCTCCAACCCCCAACTGCCACCTGACTGCCCACAGGACCTGCAATCCAAACAGGAGCCCCAGACTGCCCTCCTCACCTCCCCCCCCCACCCCCCCCCACCCAACTACGCCCCTACAACCTCAACTCCCCAATCCAAATGCCCAGCCCACCCACCGATTACATTGCGCTACCCATCCAACTGTGCTCCCCACTTCTCTGATGCACTCCCTACTGCTGTGACGGCATCCACCACCCTGGCTGACCACCTCATGCCCCAACTCCCTCCACTGACCAGCCAAAACCCCCAACTGACCACAACCCCTATAGAAAATCTGACACTGCTCTCCCCACTGACCACCACCCCTCCCTACTGGTCACCCCTCCCACCCACTGTCCAATTCTCAGACTGACCATTGTCACCTGACTGACCAGCTGACAGATATAATTAACCAGCTCCCAGTGACCACCCACATTGACCACCCCACTGACCCAATTCCCCTATGACTGACCACTCAATCCATTGGCCACCTTAAGAGCCCAAACCATCTCAGTCCCCCACAACCCATGCACATTGATATATAGAATCCCTACCATGCAGGAGGCCATTTGGCCCATCAAGTCTGCACCAACTCTCCGAAAGAGCATCTTACTCAGGCAGCGCACCCCCCCCCCCCCAACCCCATTCTGAAATAATCACTACTACCATAAAAGCAAATCTGTTCACAGAACACTCTAACTTTGATGCATTACAAAAAATAAAGTTCAACTCACTGAGATAAGCCCATTTGTCAGAAACTCAAAATTATTTGTGGAACATCGTTAAAAGTTGCAAATGACCAAACATTGCTTAACACTTGTTGCCAAAAAGATCAAAACTTTTCGCGAGATAGTGACATACTTTTGGAGGTTCATAAAAGTGAATAGTGCATCACTGAAAAAATGCTTCACACATTGAGATAAGGGCCAGAATTCTCCAGCCTCCCATCAGCAGGTTTCTCGGCAGCGAGAGGCGGTGCAACATTCGCTGGCGACAGCATCTTCTGGTCCCGCCACTGTCAATGGGATTTCCCATCGTAGGCACCCCATGCCGCCGGGAAACCCGCAGCGGGGGTGTGCTGCGTGTCGGACCAGAGAATCCACCACTAACGAACAACTGAATAATTCCAGCCCAGGACAATTTGCCATGAAAAGTAAACTCCTTTACAAATCCCTCAAAAATTGATAGACTTTCATCAAAAAATATTAGTGCTTCATAAATCAAATGTTTAACCCTCTAAGATAAGCAGAAAATTATCAGAAAATCAAAACTCGACACAAAAGATTTTACAATTGGTAGAAATTCATTACAAAAGCACAATGTCTCCAAAAATAATTCTTAACTCTGTGAGGTAAGCACTTTATAAGCAGAAAATCAAAACTTTTCACAGAAGTCTCAAATATTCTTTATATATAAGTAGCAGCACTTTACAAAACATGCTTAATTCACTGAGGTAAACACTTGTTAACAGAAAATCAGCGTCATAAACAAAATAGTTATTGAGGTCTACAGCACAGAAAAAAGCCCTTCGGCCTATTGAGTCTGCGCCAGTCAAAGGCAAACCACCCAGTTATTCTCATCCCATTTTCAGCGCGGGGCCCATAGCCTTTTATGCCTTAGCATTGCAAGTGTACATCTAAACACTTCTTAAATGCTATGAGGGTCTCTGTCTCCACCACCCTTTCAGGCAGTGAGTTCCAGATTCCCACCAGCAAAAACTGCTCAACATACTGAGTAAAGCACTTTGCACTTGGAAATCAAAGCCTGGCGCAAAAGAACATAAAAATAATTAGGATTCAATGGAAATAGTAGAACATTAAAAAAAAAATTGCTTAACTCAGTGAGATGGACATGTTTTAGAAGAAATGCAAACCTTTTTGCAAAAGTTAAAAAATTGGTTATACATAATAAACAGTGCAACATTGTAAATAAAATTGTCAGAAAATCAATATTTTTCTCAAAAAAACAACTTGTTGGACCGCTTGAAAACATGCTAATACACACAAAAAAACAACTCACAGAACAAGGAACAAAGAAAATTACAGCACAAGAATAGGCCCTTCAGCCCTCCAAGCCTGCACCGACCATGTTGCCCAGCGGAACTAAAACAACTTACCCTTCCGGGGACCATATCCCTCTATTCCCATTCTATTCATGTATTTGTCAAGATGCCCCTTAAAAGTCATTAACGTATCCGCTTCCACTACCTCCCCCGGCAGTGAGTTCCAAGCACCCACCACCCTCTGTGTAAAAAAACTTGCCTCGTACATCACCTTTAAACCTTGCCCCTCGCACCTTAAACCTGTGCCCCCTAATAATTGATTCTTCCACCCTGGGAAAAAGCTTCTGACTATCCACTCTGTCCGTGCCCCTCATAATCTTGTAGACTTCTATCAGGTCGCCCCTCAACCTCCGTCGTTCCAGTGAGAACAAACCAAGTTTCTCCAACCTCTCCTCATAGCTAATGCCCTCCATACCAGGCAACATCCTGGTAAATCTTTTCTGTACCCTCTCCAAAGCCTCCACATCCTTCTGGTGGTGTGGCGACCAGAATTGAACACTAGATTCCAAGTGCAGCTTAACTAAGGTTCTATAAAGTTGCAACATGACTTGCCAATTTTTAAACTCAATACCCCAGCCAATGAAGGAAAGCATGCCGTATGCCTTCTTGACTACCTTCTCCACCTTCATTGCCACTTTCAGTGACCTGTGCACCTGTACACCCAGATCCCTCTGCCTATCAATACTCTTAAGGGTTCTGCCATTTACTGTATATTTCCCATCTGTATTAGACCTTCCAAAATTCATTCCCTCACATTTGTCCAGATTAAACTCCAGCTGCCATCCCTCTGCCCAAGTCTCCAACCAATCTATATCCTGCTGTATCCTCTGAGATGGTTCTCATCACTATGCGCAATTCCACCAACCTTTGTGTCATCCACAAATTTACAGATCAAACCAGTTACATTTTCCTCCAAATCATTTATATATGTTACAAACAGCAACGGTCCCAGCACTGATCCCTGAGGAACGCCACTTGCCACAGCCCTCCATTCAGAAATGCACTCTTCCACTGCTACCCTCTGTCTTCTATGACCGAGCCAGTTCTGTATCCATCTTGCCAGCTCACCTCTGATCCCGTGCGACTTCACCTTCTGTACAAGTCTGCCATGAAAGACCTTGTCAAAGTCCTACTGAAGTCCATGTAGACAACATCCACTGCCCTACCCTCATCAATCATCTTCATCACTTCCTCGAAAAACTTGATCAAGTTAGTGAGACATGACCTCCTCTTCACAAAACCATGTTGCCTCTTGCTAATATGTCCACTTACTTCCAAGTGGGATTAAATCCTGTCTGGAAGAATCCTCTCTAATAATTTCCCTCCCACTGACATAAGGCTTATTGGCCTGTAATTACCTGGATTATCATTGCTACCCTTCTTAAACAAAGGAACAACACTGGCTATTCTCCAATCCTCTGTGACCTCCTCTGTCGCCAGTGAAGATACAAAGATTTCTCTCAAGGTCCCAGCAATTTCCTCCCTTGCCTCAGTATTCTGGGATATATCCCATCAGGCCCTGGGGACTTGTCTACCTTAATGTTTCTCAAGAACCCCAATATCTCCTCCTTTTTGATCTCAACATGACTCAAACGATCCACACACCCTTTCCCAGATTCATCATCCACCTCTTTGGTGAATACTGATGCAAAGTACTCATTTAATACCTTGCCCATTTCCTCTGGTTCCGCGCATAGATTCCCTCCCCTGTCCTTGAGTGGGCCAACCCTCTCCCTGGCTACCCTCTTGCTCTTTATATATGTATAAAAAGCCTTGGGATTATTCTTAATCCTACTGGCCTATGACTTTTCATGACCCCTTTTAGCCCTACTTGCTCCTTGCTTAAGTTTCTTTCTACTTTCCTTGTATTCCACACTTGCTTCGAGTGTTCCCAGCCTCCCAGCCTTGACAAATGCTTCCTTTTTCTCTTTGACTAGGCTCACAATATCTCTCATTATCCAAGGTTCCCAAAACTTGCCATACTTATCCTTCATCCTTACAGGAATATGCTGGTTCTGAATTCCTATCAACTTAGACTTGAGAGCCTCCCACATACCAGATGTTGATTTGCCGTCAAACATCGGCCCCCAGTCTACATTCTTCAGTTTCTGCCTAATATTGTTGTAACTAGCCTTCCCCCAATTTAGCACCTTCACTTGAGGACTACACTTATCTTTATTCATCAGTACCTTAAAGCTTACTGAGTTGTGGTCACTGTTCCCGAACTGCTCTCCTACTGAAACATTGTCCACCTGACTGGGCTCATTCCCCAATACCAGGTCCAGTACATCCCCTTCCCTCGTTGGACTATGTACATATTGTTTCAAGAAGCCCACCTGGATGCTCCTTACAAACTCTGCCCCATCCATGCCCCTAGCACTAAGTGAGTCCCAGTCAATAAAGTGGAAGTTAAAATCTCCCACCACAACAACCCTGTTACTTTTACACCTTGCCAAAATCTGCCTGTATATCTGTTACTCTATCTCCCACTGGCTGTTGGGAGGTCTATGGTAAACATTGTGACTACACCCTTCCTATTCCTGAGCTCTACCCATATTGCCTCGCTGTATGAGCTCTCCGAGGTGTCCTCCCGCAGTACAACTGTGATATTCTCCTTAACCAGTAGTGCAACTCCCCCACCCCTTTACATCCCTTTCTATCCCACCTGAAACATATGTATCCTGGAATGTTAAACTGCCAATCCTGTCCTTCCCTTAACAAAGTCTCTGTAATGGCAACAACATCATTGATCCAAGTACTAAATCAAGCTCTAAGTTCATCTGCCTTACCTGTTACACTTCTCGCATTGAAAGAAATGCACTTCAGTCTACCAGACCCTCTTTGATTAGCATCCACATCCTGCCTGCTCTTTCTCTGAGTCTTACGGGCCCTACTCTCTAGTTCCCATTCAGTTAATTCACCTTTGCTTTGGTTCCCACCCCCTGCCAAACTAGTTTAAATCCTTCTGTGTGACACTAGCAAACCTCCTGTCCAGAATATTTATGCCCCTCCAGTTTAAATGCAATCCATCCTTCTTGCCCAGGTCCCATCTGGCCTGGAAGAGATCCCAATGGTTCAGATTTCTGAGACCCTCCCTCGTACACTAGCTGTTTAGCCACGTGTTGAGCTGTACTATCCTCTTATTTCTATCCTCCCTGGCCCGTTCAGAGACAGCCTGGATCCTGGTACCAGGGAGGCAACATACCATCCTGAAGTCTCTTTCACATCACAGAAACACTTATTGCCTGAAACTCAAAACCTAACACAAAAAGCTCAAGAATAATTACAATCTCATTAGAAATAACATTTTAAAATGTTGAAATAAGCCATTTATATTGAAATTCAAAACAACTCATACTTCATATGAAATAATACTAAAAACATTCACATCACAGAGATAATTATTTTTTCCCAGAAAAACAATATTTTCCATAAAACAGCTCCAAAACTTCTCAAATTTCATAAAACTTCACTGCATAAAAATGCTTAAATCACTGAGATAAGCAGAAAAAAACTCAAAATTAGCTAGAACTTCATTAGATATATTGGGACAAATATTGTTTAACTCAGAGATCATAGAATCATAGTGCAGTGCACTACAGTGCAGAAGGAGGCCATTCGGCCCATCGAGTCTGCACCGACCACAATCACACCTAGGCCCTATTCCTGAAGCCTCTGCTAATCCCCCTGACATGAGGGTTAATTTAGCATGGCCAATCAACCTATCCCACACATCTTTGGACTGTGGGAGGAAACTGAAGCACCCGGAGGAAACCGGAGCACCCGGAGGAAACCCATGCAGACACGGGTAGAATGTGCAAACTCCACACAAACATTGACCGAAGGCCAGAATTGAACCAGGGTCCCTGGCACTGTGAGGCAGCAGTGCTAACCACTATGCCACCGTGCCGCCCTGAATATGCACATTTTTGCAGGGAACCAAATATTTTCACAAGAGTCTCAACATTTCTTCACAATAGAACATTACCTCACTGAGATGAACATATTTTGAAAAGAAAATCGTAAAAGATCTCCAAAATTGTTGAACATAAAAACAAATAGGCAGACATCATTAAAACCTGCTTAACACATTGTTGTCTGAAAATTAAAACTTGATTCAATAAACTCAAAAACCTCACCAGACATGATAGACCTCAAACAAGCACTTCATATCAGAAATACTGACTGTTTGAAAAACTTTTAGAACTTCACAAAAATAGAAGTGCAGCATAGGAAAAGTCCAATTCAATGACCCAAAAAACACAAAAGTTAAAAAACCTCTTTCGAATAAACAGTACATCTCACACATTGCTTAAACCACTGGAGTAAACACTTCATATCAAAACTGCAAATATTTTCACAATAAACTCAAAAAGTGTTCGAACTTCCTGAAACATAGAATGACACCACAAAAGACGCCTAAAATACTCAGAAAATAAATATTTTTCACAAAATACTCAAAAATTGTTAAAGCTTCACAAAAAACAGTACCACATCGATCACAAACATTGCTTAAATAACTCACTGGATGAGCACATTTTGCCAGAAAATCTTTCGCAAATAAACTACAAGTAGAGAGAGATTCATTAAAAATGAGTACTACATCATAAAAAATGCTTAGCTCACTGAGATAAACCTAACCTTTAACCCCTAACTCTAACCCCAATCCTACCATCAATGACTCAGAAATCAAATGGTTCTACTCATCACAGCCTATGGGAAAAGGAAGGTCAAAATCAAGTAGTCAAAGGAAACTCTGAACAACTCAAGATGACTGTCAGCACAGCTAAACCAATATAACATAGCCCCAACCTGCAAAAGACACAAAAACCTATGGAGTGTACAAGTCAAAATAAGTTAAAAAGACAGACAACCTCAAAATGTGGGAGCAGAAATTGCACATCCTGCAAATACCCAAAACCCTTGAAAATAATCAGAAAGCTCGATGCAGGAACACACTTCCTCTGACAGGTTAGAATTACTTGTCAACAGCAGAACTTAAATATGCCAACAATGCAACATCCTTTATATAGCAGAGACAAGCAACACACTGAGAACCAGACTCCCAGGACACCATAGCGAGACCAAAACAAGGAAGAATTACAAAGCAACAAACAGATATTTAATTGAACACGGCATGGATTCCCTAAGGATCATTGGCCTAGACACCAACACAAACTGATCCACACAACAAAGAAAAAGGAGATGGAATGGATCTCCAGATTGGAGATAGAAATTCCCAGAGGCCTAAACCAACCCCTGTATCCCTAACCCCAGTCCAGACGTGACCACAAGGGTCACCCAGAACACTAATTGAGATACTCCACCCAGATGTATTCCTCCCTTTTGTTACTCTACACAGTATACCTTCTACTTCCCTTCCCCTTTCTTCCCATACAGCCTCTCATCTACCCTAAATCCCCAATTTATCCCCCAATTTACCTTAATCCCTCCTACAGTCCCACTTCTTGCAATTTCTTAGCTCCTAATTCATCACCAAATCTCTTCTTCACAGTTCCTCACTTTCTTAACCCAGTCTCCCCTGCCCTCTCCTGGATTCCCACAAATCAATAAGGGCTACGAACCAGGACTAAGAATCCCTGAGTGGGAATAACCAAGCACTAGAGGGGAATTGGACCCCTTTCTGCTTGGCCCCTAAAACACAAACCCAACTCTTAACCCTCAAACCTAACCCCTAAGCCCCAAACCAAGCCCTAACCTTGAAACTGACTAACCTTGATGTAGACCCTCAGCCTCACCTAACACCTGTCCTTAACCCCAACCTCTAACCTCTCACCCTAATCCTAGTCATTAGCACTTAACCCTAACCCTTAGCACTTAATCGTAGCCCTGATTATAACCCATCACCCCTCACCCAACCCAAACCTTAACCCTGACTCTACCCTGACTCGAATGCTCACCCTAACTCCTAAACCGACCCAAAACTAATCCTAATGTATACAGCCTGACACTCACCATACCGGCAAACCCCATCAGCTAACCCTAAACCTCCTGGCTTACACCAACTCTACCAGCTAACCCTCACCCTACCAACCTAACATTAGGCCTTACCACAATGCATTCTCCCCAAAAATCCCAAACCTACACCCCACCGAAAGGAAAAGACCCCCAGAAACAATTCAAGAGTATACAAGGCCCAAAAAACAGGAATTAAATCCAAGAACGTTAAGCCAAGGATGGAAGAATGAAAAGGCAACAAGTTTGTGATCGCAAACAAATGCAGACAGACAGGAATGTTGGGCTTGAAACAACATGACAGAACTAAAGGCTACGAACCCCAGGAGAGGAATAGCCAAGTACAAGCAAGGTAATGGTCCCTAATGGCCTAACTGTACCCTAACCATAACCCCAATGCCCTGACCTGGATCCTGACCTTAACCCTCACTCCAACTTAACCCAAATACCCTCATCCTCACCCTAACCTGAGCCCTGACTCAAACAACAAACTTAACTACTAATCCTAACTCAAACCCCAATAACCCTAATGCCCCAATGCTCAAACATAACCCTAATCCTGAACCCTAACCACTATAAATATCTCGTTCCAGTCTACCTTGGCCAGATTCTGCCTACTTTTGTTAAAATCTAGCCTCCAATCCAAAACGTTTTTCTGCAAGTTGTCAATTTCTTTGTCCATAACAAATTTGAATTGAAGCATGTTGTGGTCGCTATCACCAAAATGCTCCCCCACCAACACATCAACCACTTGTCCGGCTTCATTTTCCAGAATTTAGCCCGGCACAGCTCCTTCCTTGTTGGATCCTCTACATATTGACTTAAGAAGTTTCTCTGTATACTGAAGAACTCTATTTCATCTAAACCCTTAACATGATGGCTATCCCAATTAATGTTGGGAAAGTTGAAATTACCTAATATAATTACCCTCTTATTAGTTTTACACCCCTCTGTGAATTGCACACATATTTGCTCTTTAATTTCCCACTGACTATCTGGGGATCTATAATAAACACCAAGCAACATAGCTGTCCCTTTTTTATTCCTAAACTCTACCTTCACAGCTTCATTTGATGCCCCCGCCAAGATATCATCTCTCCTTATTGCAGTAACTGCCTCCTTAACTAATAATGCAATGTCTCCTCCTCTTTTACCCCCTCCTCTGTCTCGCCTGAAGATTCTATATCCCGGGACGTTGAGCTGCCAACCCTGCCCCTCACTCAACCACGTCTCTGTGATGGCTATTAAATCATAATTACACATGTCAAACCTTGCCTTAACTCATCCGTTTTACCTTTAATACTCCTGGCATTAAAGTAGAGGCCCTCCAGCCTCATCTTACTCCTTTGCAACTTACTCCCGCTGTATTCCCTCTGACCTGATTGCTTTTCTATGTTATACTGTGTCTCTATTCTGCTAACAGTCTGGTCCCCTCCCCCTGCCAAACTAGTTTAAACTCTTCCCTACAGCACTAGCAAATCCACCAGCAAGGATGTTAGTCCCGCTCTGGTTCAGATGTAGACCATCCTGTTTGTACAAGTACATTCACCCTAATCCTAACCATAAAATTAATTCCTACCCCTAAATCTACATGTAACTTTAATCCTAACATTAACCCACAAGTCTACCCCTTATCTTTACTCTAAAGTCTAAACTGAACACTAACCCTAACCCAGTATGGACAAACACCCTTCGCTAAACAAAACCTGATCCCAAAGCTTAACTCTAATCATAACACTAACCATAAACATTACCCAGGCTCTACCCATCGCACTAACCCTAAAGCTAACCTTGTCCCTAACCCTACCACTAACTCTAGAGCCTAATGCTAACACTGACACTAAATGAAGGAAACCTAACTTTATTCCTTACTGTTATAGAACATAACAGCGCAGTACAGGCCCTTCGGCCCTCGATGTTGCACCGACCAGTTATGAAGGGGAGGGTGATCTCCTCTCAGAGAACTAACACTCAACCACTCAAAGAGAAGTATCTCCCTTTCAAAATCTATTAAAGAGTATGTGAGAAATAGTATGATCTGCCCTTCAGCAAGTTTTAGTAGTTAAATCAAAATAACTACCTGAGACTCTCTCTGTAAAATCAACAAGTAACACTTTGTTTTTATTTAACTAACGGTAAACAGTTTAACTAAACCATTAACAAACCAAATAAAACACGATTCTAATGGAATGCTGTTTAGATAATTACAATTCCCACTTATTACCAAAAAGATATAGAATTTTTAGTCACACTCAAAATGCAGTCGGGTTTATCGTCATCCTGAATGTTCTTCTCTTCTTTGCTGACTTCTCCTTTGTTCTGTTGGTCTGTTCTTCTGAGATGAGATGAGGCTTTCTCTTAACACACAAATGTGGCTGTTGCACTGACTGAAAGTTGTCTGTCTGTGTCTCTCTAGCTGTGAGCTGTGGCAGTAGCTGCTGGCAGAGGCAGTGGCTATCTTTCTGGCTGTTTGGAGCTGCAAGCGGTGGCCTTTATACTCCCGATGACGTACCAAAATTCGCACAACAGGATTGGTTTACAGGTTATCAAAACATAAAATTCAAAGCTGATAGGCTGCTACTTTTCAAATGCCTATTTCAAATTGATTGGTTAAAATTCAAAAACATGTTCTGATTCAAATATTAAAGCCTGTTACCAAAGCAGCCCTGTTGTTTTTACTTGATACATGTGCTGCGATTCTCCCAATGCGACCCGCAACTTCTCTGGCGGGTTGAGGTGGGAGACGTGCGTCACCTGCCTTGTTCCGGGATTTGCGCATGCGCCGGGAAAACATGCGCATCTCCCAGAGCTGGTGAACTGTCGCCGGTCAGATCACGCTGGAAACCGGCAGGAAGACAGGTAAGTCATTTTAAACTTTTTAAAATGCATTTTAAATATGTTTATCAGTTCATTATCGAGAACTTTCAGGTCCCGATTGAATCTCCCACCCGCCAGGAGTACTTTATTCCGGCGGGGTTCAGACTGGCTCCCACACATACCCCACCAAGGGGGTCACGCGGCGGGGGGTGCCCCCTGGGCATGGGCACCCTGGTAGTGCCAGCCTGTGCCCCCTGGCACTGCCCAAAGGGCAAAATGCCCATGTCCGGGGGCACCTTGGCACTGCCCAACGGTCATCGGGCAGTGCCAAGGGGGCAGGGCCTATTGTGGGCTGGGCCTAGGGATGATCAGTGGGGGTGGGGGGGGTCCCGCTGCCACTCTGGGGATGGAGGGAGGGCAGCGATTGAGGCGGGCTGAGGGGGAGGGGCCTGCCTCCAGGGAGGTCTGACCCCGGGCTGGGGGGGGGGGGGGGGTGGGGGGAGTCAGTGGGGCGGGGGGTCTGCTGGGGTGAGTGGGGTGGGGGATTGCCACTGCTGGGGGGGGTAGGTTGTGCATTGGGGTGCTCCGGGACGGCGGGGGGGTGGGGGGGTTGGGTTCAGGGCTGGCCCGGGAATTGCTGTTGGGGCTGCGATCGGGCCATGGGGGAGTTGGAATGGCAGCACTGCGGGGGTCCCAGGCTGCCCATCAATCGGGGAGACTGACAGATCGGGACCACCGCGCATGCGCAGAGTTCCAGAACTGTCAAACACCAGTGTGAATAGGCCCCGCCCCCAAGCGTTTAATGATATTCAAGACTGTGACCTCTGCAGTGCACAGTGTGCGGAGATTCAGGTGAGAAGCTGAACTGATAAAACAGTCGGGATTTAGAACAGTTTTCCCGCCAATTCAGCACTTGTGGGAGAATCGCCCCCATTGCTTCAGTCTGTACTGGATTTTTGCACACGTAGCTCTTCAGCACACGGAAAAAACTAAACCACCTTTTAAACAGACAATTTTACAAGCATCTTACAAGTATTTATAACTACACAACACTTAACTTAACCCTAATTCCCTCACACTTCTTCTCCCACCCTCCCCACCTCACGCACTACCCCCCTCCCCCCAACACCCCACACACACACACACACACACACCTGTTTCCTCTTGATGTTACATATCTGCCATTCAAGTTCTACATCTCCAATCTCCTCTGTGCTCCCACAGCTCTCCCTTACATCAATTCGGCTCTCTCTCCACCACACCCTCAACAAACACACACTGAACCCATCCTCCATACCACACTCTCATGCATTGTCTAAGTGTCCCTTTTTTTCTCAGCAGTGGTCACCCTCAACCTCTGGGCGTTGTCCATGACACAATGAGCCCAAGCTGCCACTTTTCAGAAAGTCCACCAAATTAAGTGCCAATCAAGAACCTAATTTGACAGCAGCAGACCTTGCCCAGTATCAAGGATCCAAGGGACAGAAGCCCAACGTGCCACAAGCTGCTGGGCAATCAGAGGCCTCAATCAGGTACCAAGTGCCTTTGAACAAGGGACCCATCCTGTGGGGTCAGAAGCAGCACAGACATGGTTCACTTTTCAGGTTTCCCACATGGTGCACCCCCATTCACTGCCGGGCGAATACCCAATGACAGCAGCATGATGAGGTCCTTAAGTTGGCATTAATTTTTCACTCAAGGGCTTCAATTGGGGGTTTGGCAGGACAGCCATCAACAAACCTTCTCACCGTGGAATTACTCGAGGCGAGGCAATGGCCTAGTGGTATTATCGTTAAGACTATTAATCAAGAAACTCAACTAAATGTTCTGGGAACCCGGGTTCGAATCCTGCCACAGCAGATGGAATCCTTCCACGGCAAATATATCTGGAATTAAGAATCTACTGATGACCACCAAACCATTGTTGATTGTTCTAAAAACCCATCTGGTTCACCAAAGTCCTTTAGGGGAGGAAATCTGCTTTCCTTACCTGGTCTGGCCTACATGTGACTCCAGAGCCACAGCAATGTGGTTGACTCTCAACTGCTGTCCAAGAGCAACTAGGGATGAGCAATAATTGCCAGCCAGCCATGACGCCCATGTCCCATGAATGAATAACAAAAAATACTCTGGATACAGGTGGCAAGGCAATGGTCACCCCACTCGCCACCCACCAGCCTGAATAAATACCCCCTCACCACCAAACTCACCACAGGGAAAAGCATTATACCACCTGGGCAGGATAAATGATCTCCAATTAAATCATCTATCCAGGTGGTGAATTTTGCATACCGCATCAGTTTGAGATCATGAAGGTTGGTAATTTATTCTGTGGAGGAAATTGTTGCATTGAAGATAGCAATCCAAGATAAATGGACATCCTCTAACCTTTTTGATTACATTTGACAATCAAAGAGTATTGAGATAGAACCTTCTCTTCTGAGACTAGATTAAAATTGAATGTATAACAGAGAAGATTTGTTCCTTGGTGGTGAAATGAGCAAGTTGAAAAAATAACATGGTCTTTTCAGACCTTCCTGTATTCTTGTATCTCTGGCTGCCAATAACATTTCAGAGCAATTAACAGTGATTGAAGACGAAGTGACACCTCTCATCAAAAGTCCGCTAAGGCTCTGATGTATCTTGTCGGCCAGTCCTGAGTGTAACAACTGGTTCAGTGTATTCTGGGGCATGTCCTGACAATGACAGCCATCAGAGGGCACCCTTTACTAAGGAGTTCATCTAGACTGGACTTCATGCAGTTAGCTGGTTTGTCGATCTAGGTAACGTTCTTTGTTCAGTTTGCTGAGCATTGGTGCTTGAAGTTAAATTGTATTTTTACAAAATATCTTTTCAGGTTTCTGTAATGTGGAACAGTAAAGGCAGCGCACTGTTTAGTACGACAGAGGTGTGGTTCGGATCTGTGTCAGTGTGTTCCTAGTTCACTACTGGCACAGTGGGCACAGTTTGTAGTTTGTGTTCACATTCTCTCATTGTGCGCAACTTTCATTGGTCTGTTCAGTATGCTCCGATTCATAGAAATATTAGAATGGTTGCTCTACTGAACGAAGCCATTTGGCCCTTTGTGACTGTGCCTGTCTCTGCACGAACAACTCAGTTGGTTCCACTCCCCATCTTTTCTTAACAGTCGTATTTTTTGTGTAATTATCCAATTCTCTTCTGAAAGTCGTGATTGTATCTGCTTCCACCACACTCTCAGACAGTGCGTTCACTGCACAAATAATATTTTTCTTCATGTCATCTTTGGTTCATTTTCCACTCATGTCAACCTGTTAACCCTGTTCTCAACCTTTCCCGCAATGGGAACAGTTTCTCTCTATCCAGACTCATCATTTTGAACACCACTATTAAATCCTCTCTCAATTTTCCCTTCTCTAAGGAGAACAGTTTCAGCTTTTATAGACATAACTAAAGTCCCTCACTCCAGAACCATTCTCATCAATCCTCTTTGCATCTAATGCCTTCACACTCTTTCTAAAGTTTGGTTTCTAGCACTGGACATAATATTTTAGTTGAAGCCAAAATCTTTTAAATATTCACCAGGATTTCCTTCTGTTTGTGCTCTATGCCTTTACCCAGGTTTCTGTTTCTTATTAACCACTTTCTGAACCTGCCCTGCCAGCTTCAATGACGCGTGTGCACATATACCCCCGGATCCTCTGTACCGGCATCACTTGTAGAATTGCGTCCTTTATTGCTGTCACACTGATCTACATTACAACAGTGACCTTACTTCAAAAATGCTTCATTGTCTGTGGGACGATCCAAGGTCATGAACAGAACTATATAGATGTGTGCCCTTTTTTTCATATAATCTGCAGCCTAGAATTGCTCTGCCTGGTTGTGCAGTGTAATTTGCACTTGTTCTGTTTGATCATAATAGGCAACTCTTGACTCTGTTCTTGAGATGTTATGTCAAGGCCTTGTCTCCCTGTCTACATCAAAACCCTCTCTCCCTGCCTACCCGTCTACATCAAGGTCCTGGCTACACCTAGACCCTATCTTCCCATCTACACCAAGACTCTGTCTATGACAAGATCCTGCCAACCTCAGGTTGTTGTGAAAGATCCCTTGGCACCATTTTGATAAAGAACAGGGGAGTTGTCTCTGGTGTCCTGGCCAAAGCAACAAATAAACAGATGACCCAGTCATTATCACATCACTGTGTGGGGCAGCTTTCTGGGTGAAAATTGACAGCCATTTGTCATTTCAAAAGATTCTCATTGGCTGTAAGTCATTTTGGGATGTCCAGTGATCATCAAAAGTGCTATATAAATTCAAAACTTTTTTGAAAAATTGTCAATTATTTGCACTGTGCAATTTGAGAGTGCTCTTTCTGGTCACATTGTGTCATAGATCATAGAAGATCATAGAAACCCTACAGTACAGAAAGAGGCCATTCGGCCCATCGAGTCTGCACCGACTACAATCCCACCCAGGCCCTACTCCCATATCCCGACATATTTACCCAACTAATCCCTCTAACCTATGCATCTCAGGACACTAAGGGCAATTTTTAGCATGGCCAATTAACCTAACCCGCTCGTCTTTGGACTGTGGGAGGAAACCGGAGCACCCGGAGGAAACCCACGCAGACACGAGGAGAATGTGTAAACTCCACACAGACAGTGACCCAAGCTGTCATTCATGGTTTTTACTGATAACCTGTTTCCTTGAACTGGTCGAGTGCATTCTACACCCAATCATCTGGAGGAACACAGGAACATCCTGTGGCAATCAGTCATTGATTAGGTTTATTATTCAGAGTGTGGTGAGTGTGGAGATTGGTGAACAGTAGGCACCGATAGCTAAGTGGGAAAGTGGCGATGATGAAGACCTGATTCAAAAAAGGATTTTTCCCTCACCTCCCTCCCCCCTCTGCCCTCCCTGGAACCCCCTCCACTGCATCAACCCATTTGTATCCTTCCCTATCTCCCTTCTCTCTTCAAGCATATCCTTTCTTGCGCCATATCTCCTGGCTGCACCCTCATTTCCGTCCCCTTCACTCTTTCACCTGTCCACACACCACCACTCTTCCCTCTTTTCCTCCTCACACTCTAAATCCCCCACCCCACACCCTCAGCTTCCAACCTCCTCCATCTCCTCACTTTCCGTCCCTCTTCCCCACCCTACAATTCCCCTCCGCAGTTCCCACCCCACCCTCCAGTCAACTCATACCCGCCAACTAATCCAATCACTGCCTTGCTCTCCCTTTCCCCATTTGACACTCTCCTCTTTTCCCCTCCTTCGACCTCCTTTCTCCCTCCTGCTTTGCCATTTCATCCCACAAATACCTCCATCCAGCCCATTCCTTACTCCTTTCAAAGAACAAAGAAGAACAAAGAAAATTACAGCACAGGAACAGGCCCTTCAGCCCTCCAAGCCTGCACCGACCAACTGAACTAAAACCCCCTACCCTTCCGGGGACCATATCCCTCCATTCCCATCCTATTCATGTATTTGTCAAGACGCCCCTTAAATCTCACTATTGTATCCGCTTCCACTACCTCCCCCGGCAGCGAGTTCCAGGCACCCACCACGCTCTGTGTAAAAGATTTGCCTCATACATCTCCTTTAAACCTTGCCCCTCGCACCTTAAACCTGTGCCCACTAGTAATTGACTCTTCCACCCTGGGAAAAAGCTTCTGACTATCCACTCTGTCCATGCCCCTCATAATCTTGTAGACCTCTATCAGGTCTCCCCTCAACCTCCGTCACTCCAGTGAGAACAAACCAAGTTTCTCCAACCTCTCCTCATAGCTAATGCCCTCCATACCAGGCAACATCCTGGTAAATCTTTTCTGTACCCTCTCCAAAGCCTCCACATCCTTCTGGTAGTGTGGCGACCAGAATTGAACACTATATTCCAAGTGCGGCCTAACTAAGGTTCTATAAAGCTGCAACATGACTTGCCGATTTTTAAACTCAATGCCCCAGCTGATGAAAGCAAGCATACCGTATGCCTCTTGACTACCTTCTCCACCTGCGTTGCCGCTTTCAGTGACCTGTGTACCTGCCTATCAAAACTCTTAAGGGTTCTACCATTTACTGTATATTTCCTCTCTGTATTAGACCTTCCAAAATGTGTTACCTCACATTTATCCAGATTAAACTCCATCTGCCATCTCTCCGCCCAAGTCTCCAACCGATCTATATTCTGCTGTATCCTTTCTACCCTCACTTAATCCCCTCATCAGTTTCTTTTCCCTCCTTATCCTCCTACAGTGCCCACTTATCCCCATTTCCCTCTCATCACATGGCCCTCTCTTTCTTTACTCTCCCACTCCCATGTTTCCGCACTCTCCTCCGCCTCCCTCCCCTACTCCAAACACATCCAAACATCTCTCCCATCCCGAATCTCTCCCTCTCCTCCCTGCACCTTACCCCCATCCCCTCTCCTCCTCACACCACTCTCTTCCCTTCAATCACCTTACTGAACCTCCTTCTCAGCCCCCACCCCCCCCCCTTCATCACCCTCTCCCTTTCTTCATCCCCTCGCCTCCTTCTATCTCCCACTCCCTGCCCCTCCAGTTTCCTCACTATGTCCTTACTAAACTGAATTTAATCAAATTGTGTTTGAGGAACAAGTGCTGAGATTGACTGTAAATCTGCCTAATGGTGCCAATTCACTCCAGAAACAGCAATGGGGGAATGCATCATACCAGAGTGAGAAGAGTAGCATTCCAGTCAGTCCATGATTCAGCACGTTGGAGCTTCAATGTTCTGCTTATTAGAGATTAACATCATCTTTCCTCTTTCATTTTCTTTCTTCCTGCAAGGTCAAATTTCATCTTGCGTCTATAAATTCACATCTTCCCATTGTTCAATAATTATCTGTGTGTTGTTTGGTCTCCAATTCCTCTGTGGCAGGTCTTGTGTGTGGGAATCTGGATTGACCGGGGGAACCTCGTTTTCTTCAGAATCCCATTCACCAAACCTTTAGCTTTTCTGCTGCTTTCCCTCATCATCTCCCACGTTGAGTGATTAGTCGATGGAACAAATCCGCCATTTCCTCCATCACAGGGGAATCCAGCATTTCTACATCCGGATAGTACAGAAAATGGTGGAGTTGATGAGGGTGACTGCTAGGTGGTGACCAACACATCGAACATTCATTTAGGGACATTTCAATTGTCAGACCAAGGCACGGTGTTGATTGGGTGCAGGGGACCATGAGAGAGAGAGATAGAGAGTGTGTGTGTGTGTGTGTGGTGGGGCAGGTGTGTGTGTGTGTGGGGGGGGGGGCGGGGAGGTGTGTGTGTGTGGGGCGGGGGAGGTGTGTGGTGGGGCAGGTGTGTGTGTGTGTGTGTGTGTGGTAGGGCAGGTGTGTGTGTGTATGTGTGTGGGGCGGGGCAGGTGTGTGTGGGGCGGGGCAGGTGTGTGTGTGGCGGGGCAGGTGTGTGTGTGTATGTGTGTGGGGCGGGGCAGGTGTGTGTGTGGGGTGGGGCGACGGGGCAGGTGTGTGTGTGTGTGTGTGTAGCGGGGCAGGTGTGTGTGTGTATGTGTGTGGGGCGGGGCAGGTGTGTGTGTGGCGGGGCAGGTGTGTGTGTGTATGTGTGTGGGGCGGGGCGGCGGGGCAGGTGTGTGTGTGTGTGTGTGGGGGCGGGGCAGGTGTGTGTGTGTGTGGGGGGGGCAGCGGAGCAGGTGTATGTGTGTGTGTGTGTGGGGGGGGGCGGCGGGGCAGGTGTGTGTGTGTGTGGGCGGGGCATGTGTGTGTGTGTGTGTGGCGGGGCGTGTGTGTGTGGGGGGGGTGGGGGGGGGCAGGTGTGTGTGTGTGGGGGCAGCAGAGGTGTGAGTGTGAGAAGACAATTGGGGAACTGGCTGCAGTATTTTGAAGTGTACATTGCAAGCAACACTTCAGAGATAGTTGTATATACCGACCGCGATTCTTTGAAGCTTCGGGTAAAATTTGGGATAAGAATGCCAGACAATTCCTGCAACCTTTCATTTTGAAAATTATGCATCTAGCTGCGCAGAAGATAATAATTGTGGTTGCATTATCAAAAGCTTAAATTCAAGAGGATTGGATGTTGAAACTTGAAAATAGACTGGAATTAATTTCATTCTCACCAAAGACTTCTGGGCAGAATTCTCCTGTCGGTGGGTTCAATGAGCAGAGGGGAAGAATCACCAAAAATTGGTTTTACACAAATTGACAGCAGGATTTTCCACTGGTATCCATCCTGGCGAATCGGGAAACCCCTTGGAGTCCAGCACGAAACTCATTTGCATCCCACAGATGAAGGCCCGGCCACTCATGCTCAATTCTGCACTGGTGCAAAATACATCAAGAACATTGTGGCGTGCAGATGTTGGGACTGACCTGAACGATGCCTGACGCTGTCACCAGAGCTCAGGACGGGGGCAGCTGGCAACCCTGGACCCTGGAACTCCACAGCAGGGGAGTGAGGGTGACATCGACAGTTGGACGTTCCACAACCAGTGTCATTGAGGAGATCCATCTATCGGCATCTGAGTGCTCCTAGAGATCTATCTTCATTCTCAGGATGTCCACCTTCTTTCTTCAACACTGGGTCAAGTGATAACGGGCTCATTTTCAACATGGTGTCTGGATAGGATAGTGGATTATGCATCATCATGTCTGTCCCACCATGGAATATGACGCAAACTACAGTTGCATAATTAATAAGGTCAAGGCCGGCAGATCAGCGTGTTTTTCCCAGTGAACTCTCTCAAGTGAAACTTAAAGTGAAAGGAAGAAAGGAGAGAGAGTGATTTGGATCGGGAGTTTGATTCCTTTGAGGAATTTGATTTAATTCAAAGTCTTTGGTTAGTGTCGGTTAGTTTACAGAGATGGCAGTGAAAGATATTTCACTTTATTCAAAAAGATACAGCTATGAAATTGAATTGGCCGCCAGATGTTTGGATTATAATGTTGAAGTGTTCTGTCAAGTACGGCCATGAATATGTGTGCGAGCTTATCAGAGGAACAATCTGTAGATTACAACATTGTTAAATGGGCAATACTGAATTCTAATCAGCATGTCCCCGAAGCTTACTAGTTGAAGTTTACGACCATAAGAGAGAGGCCTAATCAGATGTTTGTACAATCTGCAAGAGAAACAGAAACTCTCTGGGATCAATGGTTTAGGTCATTGAAATTAGAAAAGACTTTTGAAACTGTCAGAGAAATTATGATTTTGGAAGAATTTAGAAAGTGTTCCAGTCACCATCAAGTCATATTTAGAGGAAAGACAAAGTAAAAAGATCAGGGAAGCTGCAGTTTTAGTTAAAGCTCTGATATTTCACACAGGGAGTTTAGTGCATGAAAAGGATTACCTGGAGTCAGCAAGGACATTGGAGATATAGAAAGCCTGGTGATGGTAAAAGAGTTGATAACAAGTAGTAAGTAGAAGGATGCAGGTCTGCAGAAGATGCAAAGGTAGAAGGCAAGAGTGAAGGGGAAAAGATAATATGTGATCATTGAATCAGGGCTGGGTATATGAGATCAAATTGCTAGAAGTTAAATGGGAGACCAATTGCTGTGATAGGAACTCTGAAGAGTTCTGCAAGTAAAAGTGCAATGGGCTCTGAGTGGTGAAAATGGTTGGGTAAAACTTAGCTGGAGAGGTGGAAATGTGTTCACAACCTATGCAAGGATATTCTGAAGGGCAAATTAAGAGATGATCATAGATTTTATATGGTGAAGCGTATTTGATTTGATTTATTATTATCACATGTATTAGTATACAGTGAAAAGTATTGTTTCTTGCACCCTATACAGACAAAGCATACTGTACATAAAGAAGGAGAGGAGGGAGTGCAGAATGTAGTGTTACTGTCATAGCTAGGGTGTAGAGAAAGATCAACTTAGTGTGAAGTCGATCCATTCAAAAGTCTGACAGCAGCAGGGAAGAAGCTGTTCCTGAGTCGGTGGGTACACGTTCTCAGACTTTTGTATCTTTTTCTCGACGGAAGAAGGTGGAAGAGGGAATTTCCGGGGTGCGTGGGGTCCTTAATTATGCTGGCTGCTTTCCCGAAGCAGGGGAATTGTAGACGGAGTCAATGGTTGGGAGGCTGGTTTGTGTAATGCACTGGGCTTTGTTCTTACCTTTGTAGTTTCTTGCGGTCTTGGGCAGAGCAGGAGCCATACCAAGCTGTGATACAACCAGAAAGAATGCTTTCTATGGTGCATCTGTAAAAGTTGGTGAGAGTCGTAGCTGACATGACAAATTTCCTTAGTTTTCTGAGAAAGTAGAGGCATTGGTGGGCTTTCTTAACTATAGTGTCCGCATGGGGGGACCAGGACAGGTTGTTGGTGATCTGGACACCTAAAAACTTGAAGCACTCGACTATTTCTACTTTGTTCCCATTGATGTAGACAGGCATGTCCTCCACTACGTTTCCTGAAGTCGATGACTATCTCCTTTGTTTTGTTGACATTTAGGGAGAGATTATTGTTGTCGCACCAGTTCACCAGATTCTCTATTTCTTTCCTGTACTCTGAGATCCGACCCACTACAGTCGTGTCGTCAGCGAACTTGAAAAGGAGTTGGAGGGGAATTTGACCACACAATCATAGGTGTATAAGGAGTATAGTAGGGGGCTGAAGATACAGCCTTGTGGGGGCACCGGTGTTGAGGATGATCGTGGAGGAGGTCTTGTTGCCTATCCCTACTGATTGCGGTCTGTGGGTTAGGAAGTTCAGGATCCAGTCGCAGAGGGAGGTGCCGAGGACCAGGCCACAGAGTTTGGAGATGAATTTCATAAGAATAATGGTGTTGAAGGCTGAGCTGCAGTCGGTAAATAGGAGCCTGACACAGGTGTCTTTGTTATCGAGGTGTTATCCTTGTGTTTCGGGAGAAGGTAAATCTGCGGGAATTTTGATGGATACAGGTGCTCGTCAATCTAAGAACAAAGAAAATTACAGCACAGGAACAGGTTCTTCGGCCCTCCAAGCCTGCACCGACCATGCTGCCCGACTTATCTAAAACCCCCTACCTTTCCGGGGACCATATCCCTCCATTCCCATCCTATTCATGTATTTGTCAAGATGCCGCTTAAAAGTCACTACCATATCTGCTTCCGCTACCTTCCCCGGCAACGAGTTCCAGGCACCCACCATCCCTCTGTGTAAAAAACCTGCCCTGTACATCTCCTTTTAACCTTGCCCCTCGCACCTTAAACCTATGCCCCCTAGTAGTTGACTCTTCCACCCTGGGAAAAAGCTTCTGACTATCCACTCTGTCCATGCCCCTCATAATCTTGTAGACTTCTATCAGGTCACTCCTCAACCTCCGTCGTTCCAGTGAGAACAAACCAAGTCTCTCCTCATAGCTAATGCCCTCCATACCAGGCAACATCCTGGAATTTTTTTTCTGTACCCTCTCCAAAGCCTCCACATCATTCTGGTAGTGTGGCAACCAGAATTGAACACTATATTCCAAGTCATTGATATGGGATAGTGCAATCTGCTGTCCAGAAGGTATTTGCAGAAGAAAGTGTTAGTTAATGAACTACTTGGAGGACTTAGACATATCTCACTATACAGAATACATTTGAAAATAGATTTGAAAACAGGGGAGTAATTCTTGGAGTGGTAGAAAAATTGCCCGTTGCAGGAGTTCAATTGATTTTTGGAAATTATAGTGCTGGATTTCAAATATGGACTTCCTCTAGTGGTACAAGAACCTATTAGACTATAAGATATTGGAGCAGAATTAGGCCATTCAGCCCAATGTGTCTGCTTCACCATTCGATCATGGCTGATATGTTTCTCAACCTCATTCTCCCCCTTTTCCTCCTAACCTTTGATGCTCTTACCTTACCACTGCCTCGGGAAAGCAGCCAGCATCATCAGTGACCCCACATACCCCGGACATTCTCTTTTCCACCAGCTTCTGTTGAGAGCAAGATGCAAATGTCTGAGGTCACTTACCAACTGACTCAAGAACAGCTTCTTCCTTGCGGCCGTCAGACTTTTGAATGGTCCTATCATATATTAAGCTGATCTTTCCCTTTACCCAATCTGTAACTGCAACACTATATTCTATACCCTATCTTTTCTTTCTCCCCTATGTACACTATGAACGGTATGTTTTGTCTGCACAATGTGCGAGAAA
The DNA here is from genome assembly GCF_964213995.1 of Mustelus asterias. Lineage (NCBI taxonomy): Eukaryota > Metazoa > Chordata > Chondrichthyes > Carcharhiniformes > Triakidae > Mustelus > Mustelus asterias. The sequence continues at coordinate 76,926,577 of NC_135812.1, read as the reverse complement.
CAATACTTTTCACTCTATCTCAATACATGTGACAATAATACATTGAATCAAATCAATCAAGATCCTATCTACTCAATGCCCTAGCCTCCACAGCCTTCTGTGACAATGGATTCCACAGATTCACCATCCTCGGACTGAAGAAATTCCTCCTCATCTCGGTTCTAAAGGGTTGTCCCTTTACCCTGAGGCTGGGCCCTCGGATCTTAGTCTCTCTCACTAATGGAAACATCTTCCCCAAATCCACTCTATCCAGGCTTTCAGTATTCTGTAAGTTTCAATGAGATCCCCCCTCCTCCTCCTAAACTCCATTGACTACAGGCCCAGAGTTCTCAAATGCTCCTCATATGTCAAGCCTTTCATTCCCGTGATCATTCTCAGGAACCTCTTCTGGACCCTTTCCAAGGGCAGCACATCCTTCCTTAGATACAGGGTCCCTAAATTGCTCACAATATTCCGAATGTGGTCTGACCAGAGCCTTATAAAACCTCAGCAATACATCCCCGCTCTTGTATGCTACTACTCTCGAAATGAACAGTAATATTGGATTTGCCTTCCCAACTACCAACTCAACCTTCAAGTTAACCTTAAGAGAATCCTGAACCAGGACTCTCAAGTCCCTTTTCACTTCTGAATCCTCTCCCCATTTAGAAAATAGTCTATGCCTCTATTCTTCTTTCCAAAGTGCATAACCTCACACTTTGACATGTTGTATTCCATCTGCCACTTTTTTACCCACTCTCCTAACCTGTCCAGCCTCCTCAATACTACCTGCCCCTCCACCTATCTTTGTATCATCTGCAAACTTAGCCACAATGCCTTCGATTCCTTCATCTTGATCATGGAGGTATAAAGTGAAAAGTTGTGGTCCCAACACTGATGCCAGTGGAACTCCACTAGTCACTGGCTGCCATCCTGAAATTGGCTCCTTTATCCCCACTCTCTGTCTTCTGCCAGTCAGCCAATCTTCTATCTATGCCAGTACTTTGCCTCTAACACATGGGCTCTTATCTAATTCAGCAACCTCTTATGCGGCATCTTGTCAAAGGCCTTTGACAAGATGCTCTGGAAATCCAAGTTGATAATGCCCACTGGCTCTCCTTTGTCTAACCTGCTCGTTACCTCCTCAAAGAATTCTAACAGATTTGTCAGGCATGACCTCCCCTTGAGGAAACCATGACTCTGCCCCCTGACACCCGAATTTTTGGTATGGTACTTGTGTCTTCCACCGTGAAGACTGATGCAAAGTATTTATCCAGTTCCTTTGCCATTTCTTTGTTCCCCATTATTATTTCCCCAGCGTTATTTTCCAGCAGTCCAATGTCCACTCTTGCCTCTCTCCTACCCATTATATATTTAAAAATACTCTTGCAATCTTTTTTTATATTACTGGCTAGTTTATCCTCATATTTCATCTTCTCCCCTTATTGCTTTTTTAGTTTTCCTCTGTTGGTTTTAAAGGTTTCCCAATCCCCTGGCTTCCCACTAATCTTCACCACATTGAATGCTTTTTCTTTAGTACTGTCCCTGACTTCCCTGGTCAGCCATGGTTGCCTCGTCTTCCCCTTAGTATGCTTCTTCTTCCTTGGGATGAAAATCTGCTGTGTCTCCCAAATTATTCCCAAAACTGCTGCCATTTCTGCTCCACTGTCAATCAATGCAGGTTTTACAAAAAGAGCATCTTGGAATGTTTCCAGACTGTGGGGTGGTGAGGTCATAGGCATACAAATTCAGACAGGAAAAGGGGGAATCTGAAGGACATGTGGAAGATGCTGAACTTTGACTGGGTGGATTGAAAAGATTGCTTGGGAGGAGAAGGTTGGAAACAATAAGGCATCCAAAACATATCATTGGAAATTCCTCGGTCAGGCAGAGTGAAGGTCAAATGATGTGTATAAATCCTTCTCCCAGATTCCATCAAACAATCTCTGGGCAGGTTTGTCACTCATTAAGTGATGAACATCATCTGCATTGTCCTATGAAGCACCTCCAAGCATTAGCATAGGATGGGTGAGATACAGGGTAAGGTTCTTTATACAATGTCCTATCCAAGAGTCAGCTAACAGATTGATCTTCATCTCATGTTTACAATTCACGCCTTTCAACTGATTAATATTTCAGAGCTAATTATCTTTGAGCCATTTCCAGTCCCTTTGTGAAAGGCCTCGTGTGCTAATCTGGATTGGCTGCTCCATATCTTGGCCTACTGGCACACTCAATTACATCTGGGCAACAAACGTTTTTGACACATCGGCTGGAGAATTCTGGCCTTTCATGCCACAGGGATTCTCCGGCCCCACTGCAGTGAACGGAGATTTGGCTGAGCGCCAACTTCTCCATCCTCGTTTGCAGTGGCAGGGGACGTGAAAAGCCGGAGAATTCCAGGCATGGTATCTGCTAGGACCATGCCATGTTCTCAGAACCCTGATATTGTTCAGAATCCAGTTCCTCAAAGCTTTGCATTTTTTGATTCTCTCCTTCACTATTTTTATAGTGAGGTAATATTTGACCCAACAGACCTGCCATTATCTCACATGCATCTCTCCATCTGCTCTGCAGCAATGGCTATGGGAATGGTGGATGTTGATGAATATGACTGCACATGTCCTACTTCTTTGCTGAAACTTTCTTATCTCTAGTACAGACCTGGAAATATGTTGCCAAGAAATGCAGGGCATTTATATGACAGTCCTTGGGGGAAATCTTACCATCACGCCCCGCCGGCCCGTAAGATTATGCGAGAGCTGAGAAATCAGGTTCGCGCCCGATTTCTCGCCTCTTGCGATCCTAACGGCACTGGATATTTGGCAAGGTCAGTCTCATCCCCATTTCTGGTGCAAGGCTGAATAAATTATTTAAATATGTCTAATAGCTCATTTAAATGAAACTAGCAAGCCTGGGACATCATCCGGGCTCACCTGCCTCTGTGGCCTCACTGGGAGAGGTTCTCTCCGTCAGGGAAAACAGCTGGTCCCCACGAACGAGGATCAGTCAAATGGCCTCGCTGGTTGAACCGGAGGCCATTGAGGCCCCCTGAGGAAGTTGTGGGAAAGGGGAGGATGTATCCTGGCACTGCCCACCAGGCAGTGCCAAGGGGGTGGGGCCCGAGGGGGCAGGAACTACTGGGGGGGGGGGTCGATCAGTGCAGGGTGGGTGCTGCACACTCTTCAGTTGCAATCGGTAGGGAAGGGAGGGGGAGCCCACTGCCACTCTGCAGGCAATTGGTGAGGGAGGGGTGTGGGGGGTCTTGCCATTGGCAGTGGATCGCCACGAAAAGTGGGAGGGGCTGGATTGAGGCCGGCTGCAGCAGCAGAGGCCTGTCAGGTCTCTCAGACAGGTCTCTCTCTCTCTCTCTAGCTCTCAGACCTTTCAGGCCTCTGCTGGTTGCCATTGCACATGTACAGTCATAGAGGTCTGCACATGCGCAATGGTGCCCTCTGCTGCTACCGCAGGCTAACTGGCGATTTAATCCCTGCCCCCTTCCCCTACAGGCAAGGTTTAACCTATTTTTTCCTGAATTAAGTGCATAAGATTCTGGATTTGAACTCGCCCAAATATGGGTGAGAAACTCTCCTGTTTTCCCGTCCATCCTGGACTTAGAATTATTTTGGTAAGATCGACCCCCCCCCCCCCCCCCCCCCCCCCGTCTTTAAAGTTAACTCAAATAAAGAAATTAAAGAGGTCAGAGGTAGGAAGTTCCTTAAGCTTGTCACCACCTGCACACAATATTCCAAGTGAACTTGAAGATAGGCCAATCATGTCATCTCTCATTGTTGCAAGAACACAGTAACAGGGAAGAGTTCCCATTGAGGGCTCAGTCCAGGGTTTGTCAGAAGGAAAAGACTTTGGATACAACCATGAAAGGAGGGATGTATGACAGGAATTGGAGTAGAATAAGTGAATCCAGAGAACAGAAACTAAATTAATTCACAATTGCGATAAGTGTGTACAGACTGGTGGAAGGCAAGTACAGAACTGCTATCAGGAAGGAGTTTGTAGCACAAGCAATGATCAAGGAGGAAACTGGCAGGAATATTCATGCAATTCTTTTGTTCAGTCCATGGATATGTTTTTGGCTGATTTCTCAAAATCTCCCTTTGCACTGGCCAACAAAATAGGTCCAGTGCAGATACAGTAAAGCTCCCACTCCATTGTCCCACATCAAATACTGCCTGCCTGCACAGGAAATGATTAGTTGTATACAGATTAAAATACCCTCTCCACCTTTACATCAGTCACATCCTGGGCATATAAAACATGACTTAGATACAGAGCAAAACTCTTTCTAGAAGATTAATTCACTGGCCACAACCAACCCAGATATTACATTTGTTCAAAGCAGTGCACAGCTCCCATGATGTTGCCCAACGTAATACCCCAGTTCAGGTACAACATGGGCAGAATACAGAATAAAATTCCCGATACAAGTAACCACCAACCTCTCCCAGGTGAAGTACAGGCAGGCCTACATACCAGTTTAGCTCTGGTGGACTTGCTGCGTCAAAGGTCGAACTGATGGGAGATGTTGAACAACTCCTAGTCGCTGGTTAGACTCGCATTGTGGCTATGTCATGGACTGGTTGGATTCTCTGTAAAATGTCATTGCCCTATTTGGAAGTGAATAAGCTCACTCCCATAATTTCAGTTCCCAAAACTGACAGGTGGAGGTCACGTCAGAGATTAAAGTGCAAGTTATCTGAGACAGGAACTCCAAAATATTCGGGAAATACATTCTTCTGAGTTTCCTTAACTCAATAAGGGCCTCTCTTGCACTTACTAACAACTCAGACATCCCTCTGACATCTCTGATAAGGTGTATGTAACCATGGATATTAACATGTCTCCAGGTGACATCACAAAGGAGCCAGCAGCCAATCAAACACAGCAGCCAGGAATGATGTCACAAAGCAGCTGGGGACCACCCACTGGAGGTGTTACATGGTCACATGACCAGCCTCTGCTCAGTGTATAGGTTCACTTTGTAATATCACTCCCATATATTGAGCCTCCAGATATAATGCAACCTCTCAAAATTGCCTCTTATAAATGTGAAGTCCCATTATTTAATAGCCACATGTCCACCTCTCGTTTATATGCCACATAGTCTGCCTCTCTATTATCATGGTGTGTATCCTCCCTGTCTTCTCCAGCCAAGAGAAACAAAACAGTTTGAGGAAATGGTATTTGGGTAAGGTAGGGATATTGCGACTTCCTCTGTGTTTTGAAGACACTCCATTCCCTCTAACAGATAGATGCGATAAATGATGAAATCTTCAGGAGTATAAATCAGATAGATGGAGCGTTGGAACTACAATCAGATCACAGACAATAATGGGCTGATACTCCTTTGACATGATCCCATCAAATACTCCCAGGGCAAGTACAGCTTGAGTTATATACAGAGTAAAGCTCCATCGATACTGTTGTATCACTGCATCCAATTCAGATGAAGAATGCATTTGGTACAGTTCATCGTGCCCCTATACTGTCCATCAGTCTCTTCCAGGTCAGATACAACATAGAAACTAGGAGCAGGAGGAGGCCATTTGATCCTTCGAGCTTGCTCCACCATTCATTATGATCACGGTTGATCATCCAACTCAAAACCTGATCCCGCTTTCCTCCCCATATCTTTTGATCGCTTTCGCCCCAAGAGCTATATCTGACTCCTCCTTGAAAACATACAATGTTTTGACCTCAACTGCTTTCTGTGGTAATGAATTCTGCAGGCTTACCACTCTCTGGATGAAGAAATTTCTCCTCATCTTAGTCCTGCACATAGTCCAGTTTTCTGCATTGTCCTATTAAACACTCCAAGGCCAGGTATAGGACAGATCAATTCAAAGTAAAATTCCCTCTACACTGTCCTGTCAAACACCCTTCATACACATCTAAGACAGGATAGAGACTAAGTAAATCTCCCTCTGCGCTGTCCCCATCAAACACTCCTGGGGCAGGTACAGCATGGGATTAGAAAGAGCAGACAGATGTAGAGGAGGGGAAGAGGCTAATAATTCAAATAACTTCATTAAACATTTCTCAATATTAAAGATAATTATACATATTAAACGAGAAATTTGTAAAAATGGACAGATTGAAAGAGTTCATATTCAAGTCACAATTAGATGATGTTTATAAATAACTGACTAAAGAGATACGGTATGTTCCGATAGTCAGAGGTGCAACAACAAAGAGAATAATAAAATATATTGAGAAAGAGCAGATTATCAGGTACAAACGATGAAAATAACAATGGACAAAGCATTGTGCAGACTCACTGAAGAGATTTATCTCCTTAACAAGTTGATTTAATCTATATCTAACCGATATGTACCTACCATGGGAGTCTTTGTTAGTTTAGATGGAGCTTTACTATGTATCTAACCCTTGATCAGCTTGCCCTTGGGAGTGTTTGAGGGAACAGAATAGAGGCAGTTAACTCTGTTGCTAACGCATGCTGTAATATTCTCTACTATCTATATTCCGTCCCCTGGCTCTTTCCCTACTGCTGAAGGTTTGTTTCCAGCCCTGACTGCAAATCCCTCAAATCAATATTCTCCTTTCCTGGACATACCCCTCGGGTGAGCTGGGCCCAGACATTAATTGCCAGCCTCTCTTTCTGAATTGGTGCTGGTCGGTCTTCTCCAAGCGCTACCTTTTGTATTTATTTGATAAAGTTGATACTCTATACCCTTCAATTAAGAATCATCCACATTCACGTGTGACTGGAGTTACATACAGGCCTGACTGGAGTGTTAACAGACAATAGTATCATAGTGCAGAAGGAGGGGATTGGGCCCATCAAGTCTGCACCGACCACAATCCCATCCAGGCCCTATCCTCGTAGCCTCACGCATTTACCCTAGCTAGTCCCCCTGACACTGAGCGGCAATTTAACATGGCCAATCCACCTAACCCACACATCTTTGGATTGTGGGAGGAAACCGGAGCACCCGGAGGAAACCCACGCAGACATGGAGAATGTGCAAACTCCACACAGACAGAGACTCAAGCCGGGAATCAAACCCGTGCCCCTGGCGCTGTGAGGCAGTAGTGCTAACCACTGTGCCACCGTGCAGCCCCAGCAAACCAGCTGTTATTTTTTGTAATAGTTCAACAGTTTAATGGTCACTGTTCCTGGTATCAGATTATGCCTTCCAGATTTTTAAATTGCAATTTGAGTGAGAGTTTTAACAACACCAGGTTAAAGTCCAACAGGTTTATTTGGTAGCAAATGCCATTAGCTTTCGGAGCGCTGCTCCTTCGTGAGATGGAGTGGAAATCTGCTCTCAAACAGGGCACAGAGACACAAAATCAAGTTACAGAATACTGATTAGAATGCAAATCTCTACAGCCAACCAGGTCTTAAAGATACAGACAATGTGAGTGGAGGGAGCATTAAGCACAGGTTAAAGAGATGTGTATTGTCTCCAGACAGGACAGCCAGTGAGATTCTGCAAGTCCAGACAAGCTGTGGGGGTTACTGATAGTGTGACATAAACCCAACATCCCGGTTTAGGCCGTCCTCATGTGTGCGGAACTTGGCTATCAGTTTCTGCTCAGCGACTCTGCGCTGTCATGTGTCGTGAAGGCCGCCTTGGAGAATGCTTACCCGAAGATCAGAGGCTGAATGCCCGTGACCGCTGAAGTGCTCCCCCACAGGAAGAGAACAGTCTTGCCTGGTGATTGTCGAGCGGTGTTCATTCATCCGTTGTCGTAGCGTCTGCATGGATTCCCCAATGTACCATGCCTCAGGACATCCTTTCCTGCAGCGTATGAGGTAGACAACGTTGGCCGAGTTGCAAGAGTAGGTACCGTGTACCTGGTAGATGGTGTTCTCACGTGAGATGACGGCATCTCCACATCATAAATTGCAATTTAAATTGACAAACAATTTTAGCAACTTTTAGGCACCAATGATCATAGCATCATGACATGCTTATGGCATTGTCATTGAAAAGGACAAGAAGTGGTAAATGTACTAAAATTTAGGAGGGTCAGTTTCAACTCGGTGAGAATGGATCTGTCCCAGGCAAATTGGAATCAGAATTTGGTCGGCAAAATGTAACTAAATAATAGGTTGCCTTTAAAATGAGATGCTTGGATAAAAGTCAAGGTACATTCTCACAAAGAGAAGAGGTAGGGTAAACAAAGTCAGAACTCCCTTGATGATGAGAGTGATAGAGCATAAGCTTGAGCAGAAAAAGTGGTTGATTAATAAATATCAGGTTGATAACATGTGAGAGCAAGGCTAAAAATATAAAGTTCACAGGAGAAGTGAAAAAAGGAAATGAGAGAGTCAAAGAGAAAGTATGAGAAGAGGCAGGCAGCTAAAATAAAGTGACTCCAAATGTCCTCTATAAGCATGTAAATAGCGAAGAGGTACAAAGAAGAGGGGTGAGGCTGATTAGGGACCAACAAGGGGACTTACAGATGGCGACAGAGGGCATGACTAAGGCATTAATGTATTTTCCATCTGTCTTTACCATGACCATAGTCAAATAGGAGGTAACTGTGATACTGAATGGACGAAGAACTGATAAAAATGAGGTAAAAGAAAGGCTGGCAGTACTTAAAGTTGATAATGTTAATTGTATCATTGAAATACAGGCAAATAGCTTTGACTAGATGATTATTTGAGCACATATACTGATACACAGAGGGGGGATTTTATAAGGCCTGCAATGTCAGGTTCAAATCTGGAAATGAACTCACTGGCGTGTTTGTGATAGGTCAGGCCTCACGCTGTCACATGGTGAGACACTATTTGTATGCCATGAATACTCATTATATTAAAACCATTGTAATTACACTCAACTTTCATGATAAAGTCAGCAACGCACAAGAATCTCATGATACCTGCTCCACGTTCAGTTATAGGTGACTTTGTGCAGTAGTGTCTGAGGTCAGCGGTTTTACTTATTGGCCCCTGCGGTGACAGCACAGGGAAGGGGAGCAGGAGAATGGCAGCTTGAATGGAGGTTGGGGCCAGCAAGCAAGACCCAGTATTGTGGGTTGGTGTGTATAGTGGGGTCAGGGGCTTGAAGGAATGAAAGAAGGATCCAAGAGTCAGAGTTAGAGAGGATTGGAAGAGGGATAGTAGGCAGGACAGACGGTGGGATCAGGCAAATTGAGGAATGGAAGAGGAATCCATGGGAGGACAGGAGTTGGGGTCAGAGCATCGAGGAGTGAAATGGGAATGATCTGGAGATAACTGAGTTAGTCTGAAGTGAGTGTGGTGGGGGGATGGGTTGGTGGAACAGTCGAAGTATGAAGAGGGACGGACATACAGGGCGGGGTCTGTACTGTCTTTTTGTGGGGCTATCTCAAGGTGTGGGCTGGCAGCGGGAATGCTTACAATCACAATAGGGAGGTTGGTTTGGTAGTGGGGAAGGTCAAGGAAGAGGTTGGGTAGTCAAAGGTCTCCTAGGGTAGGTAACAGGATCTCACGAAAACTCTAAAGATGACATGAGGAAACACTAGGCTGAGTGGAGAAAATATGAATGGGTATGGGCAGTGCCGGATTTAGACTTGGTGAGGCCCTAAGCTGTATAAAGCTTGGAGGCCCCTTGCTAAAATGTTACACCAAAAGGTCTCACAAAGGTGCGTACCAAAACAGGACCTTGGGTCGCCACAAAAAAATTGAAAACATAATTATGCTTTTTAATTATTTAATAGCAAGGTATTTAAAGTGAAAAATACAAATTATTTTCAAATGAATGCATTTACTGATTACATATTTATCATTCGGCTGGCTTGATCTCTCTCATAGATTACAATATTGTATAACTACAGAACACATAAAAAGCCACGTGTAATTTTAAAACACCACAAAAATAATTCTGAAATTTTGTGCGGCTCATGCAGATTGTGAGGCCCTAAGCTGTAGCTTGTTTAGCTTATGCCTAAATCCGGCACTGGGTATGGGTGTAGAGTGAGGGGGAAGAGATGATGGGAGGAATTGTCCGGCCACCATGTTTCTCGATGGTGGAAGGTGGCACACTGTCCACTGGCAATGGGATTCTCTGGTCCCACTATCAATGAGATTTCCCATTGATTTCATCCCATGTCACCATGAAACCACGGGAGGGGGTGTGCTGCCAGCGGGACCAGTGAATCCCACCAGGATGAACAGTTAGAGAATTCCCCTCGATACCTACAAAAGGATAGGGTCAAGGGGCGGGAGAGGATGTTGAAGGGTTAGAGAGGGAAAGTGCAAAGTGAGGTTGGGAAGAACAAGAATGATAAGGACAAGAATGCAGGTGACAGGAGGTGGGTAGAGGCTTAAATCTCAAAGCTGACACATACCATTTTCTGTCAAAATATCTCAACTCACGTGCGGTTGCCATTGGGTTTTCAAATTGTCCTCACACTCTGGTTAAGAAACACACACCTCTTCCTTTTCAAAACCCATAATAATTATGGACAGTAGGGGAGGGGAATGGGATTCAACTCTCTCTCATCCCTCTCCATAATAGAATTGAGAGCTGCATCTTTGATCAGGAGCAATTGAATTAAACCAGCTGAATCTGACAGTAAAATAATAATTTGGAAGCAAAAAGTTCAATAGCTTACATTGTTATTTTTTTAAACAGAGGGGACGACAGCAGTAGGCTTCCTGTGTTTGAACACACGGACATAGAATGAATAACTTTAAGATTATATCATTTGCAGAACAGGAGGATTTAATTCAGTATAAGGTAACAACCGTAATGAGTGAACAGCCTAGATCAATGGCTGACCAAATCATAGAATCCCTACAGTGCAGAAGGAGGCCATTCGGCCCATCGAATCTGCACCGACCACAATCCTACCCAGGCCCTATTCCCATAACCCCACATATTTACCCTGTTCATCCCCTGACACTAGGGTCAATTTAGCATGGCCAATCAACCTAACCCGCACATCTTTGGACTGTGGGAGGAAACCGGAGCACCCGGAGGAAACCCACGCAGACTCAGGGAAAACGTGCAGACTCCGCACAGACAGCGAACCGAGGCCGGAATTGAACCCAGATCCCTGGCACTGTGAGGTAGCAATGCTAACCACTGTGCCACCCCAGGTGGAATTGGTGTGAGGAAAAGGGTTAGAAAGCCTGAAGTGGTAAAAATCCCGGCCAAACACTCTTCTCACACCAGAAATGCAAGAGGCAGAAGATATAGAGACAGACCAGGTCACCTCAACAAAAATTCACCGGGGAAGAGTAGAGGACAGAATTACAATCTCAGAAAGAAAGGGAAGAGGTTAAAGAGAATGGCAGGAAAGAGAATTCCTGAAGATAGAGGGCAAAATAATTCTGAGAGAGAGACAGATTCCAGAGGGAAATGATTGAGAAGGAATTACAAGGGCAAAAGTAGGGTGAAATGCGACAGTTTGAATGGGCTAGGGAAGACTAGTTTTTACACTATGGAGAAGCTATTGATAATTCAAGCGACCCGAATTCAGAGACAAGCTGTGATTTCTTAAAGTATTTCTGGTTCGTATCAAAATTTGATGAAGCTGACTCTGAAGCTTCTTCTTATCATTTGAGAAGCTTGCAAATAGGTTAAGTGAACTGCCAAGATTTGAACTCTGCTGCTGCGGGACCAGTTAACTGGAGAAGCCCAGCAGGTTTGTTGCCTGTCGAGAGTCTGCCAAATGTGAGCAAACAGCTCTGATCTGAACAGCTGTGCTTAATGACCAAATTAAAGCATGAAATCTATTGCAGCACAAATCCAACATTAACACGCAGCATAAAGGCAAAATACTGCAGATGCTGGAATCGGAACCGAAAAACAGAAAATGCTGGAAAATCTCAGCATGTCTGACAACCAACATTTCCAGTCATCCAAGTTGATGGAAATGCACTCGAGGTATGTTTAGCAGAAACTATCTTCCAAGATTCAAATGTATCTAACCATAGTCCCAAAGCACCAGTGGCATCTCTCTCCTTATTAGACACGGTGTGGAGATGCCGGCGTTGGACTGGGGTGGGCACAGTAAGAAGTCTCACAACACCAGGTTAAAGTCCAACAGGTTTATTTGGAATCATGAGCTTTCGGAGCGCTGCTCCTTCAGCAGGTGAGTGGGACAGTCACCTGATGAAGGAGCAGTGCTCCGAGAGCTCGTGATTCCAAAACAACTTGTTGGACTTTAACCTGGTTTTGTGAGACTTCTAACTTTGTTCCTTATTAGAGACAAATATTTTGGCTACTTTTGGCTTTGGGGTGCCACTCCGCAAGCATGGGGAAAGGTGAGGAGGCAGGGCCTCTATGAATTACTATAGCCGGTACAGGGGTGGAACCGAGGCTGTAGGTGTCATTCTGCATCACACCCCAGCCCTCTAGCCAACAGAGCTAACCGACCACGCCAGGACAAGGAAAGTTTCTAAATGGGCAAACAAATAATGGCAAAGGCACCTTGTTACTTGAAATACAACAGCAGAGTTCAGCAAAAGCTGGACAGCCACCTCTGAGCAGTGGTGTCTCAGAGAATAGATTGAGAAACACGGTAGCACAGTGGTTAGCACTGCTGCTTCACAGTTCCAGGGACCTAGGTTCGATTCCCGGTTTGGGTCACTGTCTGTGTGGAGTTTGCACATTCTCTTCGTGTCTGCGTGGGTTTCCTCTGGGTGCTCCGGTTTCCTCCCACAGTCCAAAGATGTGCGGGTTAGGTTGATTGGCTATGCTAAAAATTGCCCTTAGTGTCCTGGGATGCGTAGGTTAGAGGAATTAGTGGGTAAATATGTAGGGATATGGGGGGGATTGTGGTCGGTGCAGACTCGATGGGTCAAATGGCCTTTCTCTGTGCTGTAGGGTTTCTAAGATTCTTCCCTGAGGTAAAGGGAAAAAGGAGAGATAAAATGCCTTAAGTTGAACAGCATTTGTGAAAACCACAAAGGAAAAAAGTGAAGCCAGTGCGGTATTGCCCAATCAGCTGAACAGATTTTAAACTGAAATCCAACTAAACACAATAATTCAGAACCCACTGCAGGCAACATGCAGGAGGAGAACCCAGATGATGCACAAGTGTTTATCATCCACTATTACCTGAGAAAAAGAAGTAGCAATGTGCCAGAACCCATGGATTCTAGAAGCAGAAATGAACGAGTTAAAGACTTTACAAGCAAGGCAACAATGCATTCAGGGAGAATTGCATAGTGCAAACCTTGAAACAGAGAAAAAAAATCGTTTCAGCAGCCTACGAACCTTGATTCCAGGACTCCGAAGTCAAACTTGTAATTCCACTAAACCCAAATCTTTTAAAGACCATTTATCTGTTGGCATTAAAATTTGCAAAGCACTGTGAACAGGTGCTTATGAAAATTATGACCCCCCTGGACAACACAAAACATGGAACTTGAAAGGGACAGATGACACTTAGTTCATGAACGAAAGCCTTTCTAAGGTCAGATCCCAACACCAAAAGAAATTCAACTACTTTTGTACCTCATCCAAAAAGACTAATGAGAAATTAAGCTCGATGCAGAAAAAAGTGGCTGTTGTAGACGAAGTGAGTCAGAGCAGTAAAGTGAGGATATATAGAACGAGAGTGTGCAGAATGTGTATTCATATTTCTTTTGTTGTGGCAGAACTACAAAGCTTGGATCTGATTCACTGATTGTGGGATCACTTACCTGTTTCCTTCACATGCTGCTCCTGATGTTTGGCAGCCAAGTAGTCGTGTGTTGAAGATACACCAGATTGGCACCTCATTCTTACATATGCCTCTTGCTGCTCCTGGCATGTTCTCCCACACTCTTCATAGAAATAGGTTTGATCCCTCCGTTCCATGGTAAAGATAGAGTGAGGAATGTACCGGCCATAAGTTTACAGATTGTAGCCGAATACAATTTTGTGGCTGCTGATGACCAACAGCACCTCAGTTTTGAGTTGCTACATCTGTGCTAAATCCATCCCATTTAGCACAACTCGAGGGAGGGTATCCTCGATGTGAAAATGGGACTTCATCTCCACAAGGACTGCGTGGTGGCCACTCCTACCAATACTGTCATGGATTGATGCACTTTTTAAATTCATTCATTGAATGCGGGCATTGCTGGTTAGGCCAGCATTTATTGCCCTTCAGAAGATAGTAGTGAGCTGCCTTCTTGAACTGTTGCAGTCCATGTGGTGTGGGTACACCCACAGCGCTGTTAGGGGAGCAGATTTTTTTCTTCTTGTTGGATCCCTTCCACCTGCTGCAGGCTCAGTCTAGCAGATGTATCCTTCAGGACTTGGCCAACTCAGTCTGTGGTGGTACTATTGAGCCACTCTTGGTGATGGTCATTGAATTCTCACAGCAGTGTACATTCTGTGTCCTTGTCACCCTCTGTGATTCTTCCAATTGGTGTTCAACATGGAGGAGTACTGACTCATCAGCTGACAGGGTGGGAACAGTAGATGGTATTCAGCAGGCTTCCTGGCCCATGTGTGACCTGATGCCATGTTCCTTTCCTCCTAGGAATTAATACATCACCAAATGACTGTCTACACAAATAACTGAAGGGTTGACTGAATGATTAGATGACTGTCAGAATAAGTCTGAATGAATGCATGACTGAATAAATGCACGAATGCATGCATGAGTGAAATAATTAATTTATTAATCAATTAATTAATGAATTAATTAAGGAAGGAACAAATGAATCACTGGATTATTAATGAATGAATCATTAAATTAATGGATGACTGAGTACATGAAAGACTGACTGACTGTACGAATGTATGGGTTAATGAACAACTGACTGAATGAATACGCGAATTATTGAAATAATGAATGATGGGATAACTTTTTGAATGATTTGATCAACGATTGACTGAATAAATCTGTAGCTAAGTGAATAACTGAATGAATTTTAAAATGTCAGGATGGCTGACTGAATGACAGTCTGAATGAAAAGTTGTTTGAATGTATCACTGATTGAATGAATGACTGACTTCTGGCTGACTGAATGGTAGAATTAATGAATTTTGAATTGATGCATAAATGACTGATTTACTGAATTAGGAATTCAATGATTGACTGAATGAATGAAGATGTTAATGACTGAATGGATGATTGAATGACTGATTGGTGTTGGAGATGGAGGAGCAGCATCCAGTTGTTGTGCTTCATGGTGGGACCAAGACCTTAGGGAAGAGTAGACAAGGGCCCTGTTTGGAGAGTAGTAAGTGGTCGGAGCTAAATTGAAGAACCCAGAGCTATTATCTCAGGATTGTTGATGAGCAATGTCCAATTGGTGTAGAGATAAACAGATTAGAGAGGTGAGCATGTGGTTGAAAGAGTGCTTTGTGAAAGATGGGTTCCATTTCATACAGACACTGGAATATAAATAAAAAATGCTGGAAATATTCAGTAGCCTGCCAACATCTGTGGCGAAAGAACAAAGTTATATTTTTAAGGTCTGTGTACTTCAACTAGAAATGAGAACAGTTAGAAATGTAATCAGTTTTCAGCAAGTAAAATGAGGGGAGGAGGAGAGGAGCAAAGGGGGAGGTCTGTGATTGGGCGGAGGGCAGGAACGAGTAAATGGCAAAACGTTTCATGATACAAAGTGAAAGAGAACGGGAATGTGACAAGTAAAGAAACAAAATATCTGTCGAGATGCGGTGTGAGTGACAGGATAACAGCTGTCCGAACACAGAGCAAAGGCATTGAGAAAGAACAAAGAAGAATAAAAAGAACCAGCAAACAAAAAACACAAAACAAAGTGGGGGCCGAGGTTATGACCTGAAATTGTTGAGTCCAGAAGATTGTAAAGTACACAGATAAAAGATGACATGCTGTTCTTCGAGCTTGCATTGTGCTTCATTGGAACAAAATAATATTACCCAAGGCAAAGAGCTTCTGTCACTTTAATAAAGGTGTATCACACACCTCCTCAAACACTTAGGGCAGAATTTTCCCATCCCGCCTGTCACGGGAATCATAGCAGGCAGGGGAGGGGAGGTGGGGAGTGGGATGGACCATGCAAAGGTCCGTTGACCTCAAGGGGACTTTCTCCCGCCCTTACACTCTAATGTGGAAATTCAAAAGAAAGGTTCAGAAACAGACTGCCCTCTGAAAACAAAGACTTCTGGCTTGACTGGATGACCGACTAAAATTCACATATTTCACATCTTCTCCCAGCACACCTGGTCTCAAAACATCTTCCCCACAAAGACACCCAACTCAGTTATACTCTTCCCTTAAGTATCTTTTTACCCTGTCACCTCAGATTCCATTGTCCTCAAACACCTCTTTGAACTCAGCTTTTCAGACTATAGTAAGAAGTTTCACAAGACCAGGTTAAAGTCCAACAGGTTTATTTGAAATCGTGAACTTTCAGAGCGCTGCTCCTTCATCAGGTAAGTGGTCCACTTGCCTGATGAAGGAGCAGCGCTCCAAAAGCTCGTAATTCCAGATAAACCTGTTGGACTTTAACCTGGTGTTGTGAGACTTCTTCCTGTGCCCACCCCACGTCATAGTTTCCAAATATAAGAATACTTCATGTTTTCTTATTCTGCCTCCACTTTTGGGTCAATAAAGTTTGATATACCTTTGTAAACTGTAAATGTCACTTGTCACTTTGGAACTTCCCTTTTAAAATTCATCAGCTGAAGAATCAAGTCCATATTTATCTCATAATGCAAATTTTAAATCCAACCTATTTATTCATAAATCAATCTCACTATGCCCCCTTATTACAAATGCATGAACTTTACATCTTTACCTCTTTACCTCTCAGCTCTCACAGACAAACTATTTCTACTAACCTTCCCCAGTTTAGTTAATCATGGACACACACATCCTTCTTTGCAGAATACCGCCATCTTCCCAAAATTATTTTTAAAAATAACATTTATCATCATTACCTTGAACCAACAACCTTACTCAGAAAATGTCAATAGCATCCCAATAAATCAGGCCAGATCCTCACAAAAAGAGGATCTTGCTTCCAAGGAAGAACAGACCAATTAAGAAGTTTTGTTAATAGTTGAACTGGTTGTGCACTCAGACTAGACTTGATGCCAGTTATGACGCAATGGAACTGTGATGAAACATGCTATAGTGAGGAAGTTCTGTAAGCAAATAAAACATTAAAGAATTAAATTGAGAGAAATATACGCTCAAGTTTCCAGCCTTGGATGATCCAGAGGACATGAGGTTCGTCATTTGCCTCACATGGCAATATTCATTTGACAAACTGTGTCATGAAGAAAGGTTTAGGGTCGACCTTGCCAGCATAAAGGAAATGTTGGAAAGAAACAAATGGGTGGATGCAAGTCACCAACTGTAAGGCTGTTTTACTAAGAGAAGTGCTCGCTGCAAGAAATTATTAGATGTACTAATGTGCTATAATGAGAATATGGAAAGCCAATATTTTCTTTCACTGCTTTGTGATTATTTAGAAGTGGTCAAAGAAAGCGGAATATGAAATATGCTAATAGTTGATTGTACTATAATTTGAGACATAGAAATGAAGGAAAAAAATATAATTTTGTTTCCTTTTGATTAGTTTGAAAGACTGTTCTTGTGTTTTCAAAAGTTTTAATTTAAAGAAGGGATTCTGTCAATATCTTATCATTTATATAGTTAAGATCTGTTAATGTCAATTACTTTGTAAATTTAACCGAATTAAGAACATAAGAATTAGGAGCAGGATAGGTCATCTGACCCCTCGAGCCTGCTCCGCTATTCAAAAAGATCATGGCTGATCTTTTCGTGGACTCAGCTCCACTTACCCACCCGCTCACCATAGCCCTTAATTCCTTTACTGTTCAAAAATGTATCTATCCTTGCCTTAAAAAACATTCAGTGAGGTAACCTCAACTGCTTCACTGGGCAGGTGATGGGAATTAATTGTCTTTGTATATATATGAATAGAATATCCTTCCTCGCGTTGCGGGGGCTGGGGTAGATCATCACCCCCGGGATTGATGGTTTAGTTTGATTAGTTCAGTTTTCTTTGACATTTTGATTTTTGTTACAGTGCCTACCAAGGGCTGTCATCCCCTGACATTTTTGTTTAATTTACTGATTTTTTTAGTTCTATTATAAAGAGTATAAATGGAGGATCCCACAGCCACATTGATGGCTGGGTGGCCTTGGAGGCAGGGGGGGGGGTACACATGTCCACCAGCATCGTTCAGACTTTCCATTACTGGTGAACACCACAGGGGCTACAGTACATCATCACCTCCAGTAATGACATTTTAGTTTCATTAGTTAAGCTTCATTTCGCATTTTGTTTTAGTTACAGTGCCCCACCAGGGACTGTCACCTCCTGTCATTATTGCTCAACTTCATTTTGGTTGTGGTTTTGAAAGCTAAACGAGGGAGTGACTCACCCTAGCTCTATTTAAGAAAGGGACTGCTTCAAGTGCATGGCCACTGAGTGGACACACGAGCAGTTGGGAGAGACAGTCGGAGAGTATATTTTGGAATTTGGAGCAAAGTGGGAATTGAACTGGTAAGTCTTTTAAAAGTTTTTTTTTTAAGTTAAGCCTAGTTTAAAAGTTTAAGTTTATTTATTAGTGTCACAAGTAGGCTTACCTTAACACTGCAATGAAGTTACTGTGAAAATCCCCTAGTTGCCACACTCCGGCATCTGTTCGGGTACACTGAGGGAGAATTTAGCATGGCCAATGCACCTAACCAGCACCATCATTCGGACTATGGGACAAGGTTAAAAAGGTTGCTGATTCAGCTGACTGAGTGACAGTTAACTGCCAATCACCTGAAGCCTGAAATAGGGCCTCGATAGGTGCTGATTACTGCAGATGCTAAACTAGTAAGTGAGGAAAGTGTAGTAAAAACTAGTAAGTCAGGAAACATAAATGAATTATACAGAACAGTCCTTGAGTTACAAAGTGCAGATGATGTGTTGCAGCCATTACAGATTAATTCCAGTATAGTTGTCCTCTCCAGGTGAGTTGTTAATTCTTAAATTCAGGTGTTCTGTGGTTTGGTAGAAATACATCAGTTTTTTTTTCATCTGTGATTCTTTTTGCTGGCTGGTTGACTTGGACAGTCAGGGAGAGAGTTTCAGATATATCCTACAAAAGATGATCATTTCCTTTTCCCAGGGGCTCTGCTTCCGATACTGTATCACACCTTCAGTGTAGAAAATTTCCAGCTGCTTTTCCTCACAGCACACACACACAGACTGACAGACACAGGCAGGACCTGGGCAGCTCTCATAGCGAGCCTTTTACCCCCTTCTTTGTATACTCCAAGAGGACCAGAATATACTAGTCTTGTCCAGGCAATTACACCCAAGGTCTTCGAGATGGGATGGCAATCATGTTCCTTTGTATTTACTGCAATGATATTCAGTCTTTGGATTCTTTATGAAGTATCTTTGTCTGGAAACACAGGGAGGGGTTCCGTTGTCATTTAGAGAAACACCATGCAGCTATTCCTGGTCAGTGACTCACTACATTCTCAGCCATCTTTGGGGTTTGTATCCATTTTCGAATACAAAAGTCGGTCCTTTATCAAGCCTAATATTTCTGTGTTTAATTCCATGGTTTTTGTCTCCATTGTAACATTTTCCTTCCTCAAAGAATGAAATAAGGTTCATTCTCATTGCAGAAAGGGAGAAACAAAATTTGTAAGACAGCAAAATATTCACACACTCTCACACACACACACTCTCACATACACACTCACACTCTCTCACACATACTCACTCGCACGCACACTCTCACACACAGAAACACTCTCACAGACACTCACACTCTCACTCACACTTGCGCACACACACTCACACTCTCACACTCCCTCACACACACTCTAGCACACTCTCACACACACTCTCACACACACACTCACACTCTAACACACACATACACTCTCACTCACACACACACTTTCTCACACACTCACTCTCACACACACACATACACACACACTCTCTCACACATACTCACTCTCACGCACACTCACACACACACACACACTCTCACATACACACTCACACTCTCTCACACATACTCTCACGCACACTCACACACACACACACTCTCACAGACACTCACACTCTCACACACACTCGCGCACACACACACTCACACACACACACACACACACACACACTCTCACACACACACTCACACACACTTTCACAGAGACACACTCTCACAGACACTCACTCTCACACACACTCTCACACACACTCACACTCTCACACACACTCACACTCTCACACACACTCTCACAGACACTCACACACACTCGCACACACACACACACTCTCTCACTCACTCTCTCACTCACTCTCTCACACACACTCTCACACACACACTCTCACTCACACTCTCACACACACTCTCACAGACACACACTCTCATGGACACTCACACTCTCACACACACTCTCACACACACTCGCACACACACACACACACACACTCACACACTCTCACACACACACTCACACACACTCGCACACACACACACTCTCACACACACTCTCACACACACTCTCACACACACTCACACACACTCACACTCTCACACACACACACACACACTCTCACTCACTCTCTCACACACACTCTCACTCACTCTCTCACACACACTCTCACACACACTCTCACTCACACTCTCACACACACTCTCACAGACACACACTCTCATGGACACTCACACTCTCACACACACTCTCACACACACTCACACTCACACACACTCGCACACACACACACACACTCTCTCACTCACTCTCTCACACACACACTCTCACTCACACTCTCACACACACTCTCACAGACACACACTCTTACAGACACACACTCTCACAGACACTCACACACACTCGCACACACACACTCGCACACACTCGCCACTCTCACACACACACTCACACACACTCGCACACACACACACTCACACACTCTCACACACACTCTCACACACACTCACACACACACTCTCTCACTCACACTCTCACACACACTCTCACACACACTCTCACACACACACACTCTCACACACACACACACACACACACACACACTCTCTCACTCACTCTCTCACACACACTCTCACACACACACTCTCACTCACACTCTCACACACACTCTCACAGACACACACTCTCATGGACACTCACACTCTCACACACACTCACACTCACACACACACACACTCTCTCACTCACTCTCTCACACACACTCACACACACACTCTCA
This sequence comes from Mustelus asterias, assembly GCF_964213995.1. Lineage (NCBI taxonomy): Eukaryota > Metazoa > Chordata > Chondrichthyes > Carcharhiniformes > Triakidae > Mustelus > Mustelus asterias. Next base: position 76,905,423 of record NC_135812.1, on the reverse strand, counting down.
CACACACTCTCACACACACCCGCACACACACACACACACTCACACACACTCTCTCACTCACTCTCTCACACACTCTCACACACACACTCTCACTCACACTCTCACACACACTCTCACAGACACACACTCTCACAGACACTCACACTCTCACACACA